>NC_056076.1:59964837-60578587 GCF_016772045.2 Ovis aries
GTTTTGCTGTTTTATCTTTGGATTTCTTATATTTCAACTTACACTGTTTTATTTTACTTTGACTTAAAAAACGTGGCCTTTAAAAAAATTAGCTTTAGGTCTCTCACCATCTAGTAAATGAGTATTTTTGGAGAGAGTCAGGGGCAGGGAGAAGAATGAAGTGAGAAACAAGTTGTCCAAGAAAGAAGAAGAAAAGAACACTTAAGTCGGAAGATATTCACTGCAGAATTGGTCTTCATGCTAATAGCAGGTTTCGTCATCACAAACTAAATTTAAGACAATTTAAACAAAGGCTGGGTGGCCTTGCTAACAAATCCTCACCAAGAAGCATGTCATCTGTGAATGACAGCATCAATTTCATAGAAAATTTATGATGTATTAAATAGTGAGAGATAATTCTCTTTCTAGCCTTTATTATTATCACGAAGAAGCACAAAACCATGAAAGAGGATGAGAAGGTAAAAGCTATGCACTGACATGTAGCTTTTGCTACCGGTTGAATTATTCCAGCTGATAACAGAAGTGTATTTGCACAGCTATATTATCATTGCTTTGTAATCTACCAAAGGATATTACTATGCAATGTAAACTGGTATTAAACCACTCACTATATCAAGGAAGACATTTATTATATACTATACTATGAAATGATAGATAAAGCAAGTTAGTTACAATGGTGTTAATAAGCATATTATTATGTAAGTATAGCTTTTTGTTCAAAGGAAAAAGAAGAATCTCACAAAGCACTCAAAAATTGTTTCTCTTTTTCATGTTACGGGTTATGAAACTATATGGTCTTTCTTAGGCTTAGAATTATTTTACCTGTTAGAAGAGCATGGTAGTAGAGACTAGCAGTATTTAGCCCTGTGTACCCAAAGCCCAGTGCTCCATGTTACTATTAAAAATCATTCAAAGCAAGAAGCTTCTTGGCCAAGTGGCCAACGGAGTAACTTCCTTCGAGAGTAGGAAGGAGGATCACCTGCTAATTGACAGAGTCCCTCTGGGTGTAAAAGGGGAAATTATAATATTATCCTTTGTTGCTTTTCAAAGATACAGCACGAGAAAAATGACTGTCATTTTTGTTTCACAGATCTCAAGATAAGAACAATGTAAGTTGAAGGAATTTCTAAATATTTATAGCAAATACCTTAAAACGAAAAATGAAAATAGGATTGGTATGTTCAAAACAGGCAGCATAACAAAGAAGCTCAGAGGATAGGCTCAGAGAACCCAAATCTCAGCTTCCTGCCCTTATCCCATCACAGTGTGCTGAGGACAAAAAGTCACCCTTCTATACATTAGTTTCATCACCTATAGAATGGGGCTATTAATAGGCTTGTTCTAACGGTTAAATAAACTTACCCATGTAAATTTATTTGGACAGTTCTATGAAAATGTTAAGTACTCAATGAATCATAATTGTCAGTATCATCGTCATCACTACAATTCTTCATCAACAACCACTAAAATTCTTCCTTAATTAAACTTTTAAAACAAAAAGTTTGAAATATGAAGCAAATATCCCCTATAGAGCTTCACCTAGGAAGGCATTTCAGGCTCATATTAGAACAGAACAAATATTATATCTGTCCAGTATTCCCTCAGAGTAATCATCTTGGAATCTATAACTCACTCTAAACTTAAATACCTAGGCTCACAAAATGCCAATTATAAATGATAATTAAATGTCTCTTAAAATTAAACACTCTGTGGTCTGTTCGACCTCTTTCAGAGGGCACCAATAGCAAAGAAAGAAAGAAGGAGAAAGGAAGAGTCCTCACTCCTTGGTTGAGGTTTTTCTTTTTGAGAATAAAATATAGTAAGAACTAAGGTCTTAAACTATATTTTTAAATATTATTATGCAATATTCTAGAGTTGCCTGCAGAAATATAAACAAACAAGTATATAAAAAGTCACATAGAGACACGTGTCTTTTTCTTTATTTTTAGTCTCTCAGGCATGTCCGACTCTTTGTGACCCCATGGACTGTAGCCAGCCTGGCTCCTGTCCATCGAGTTCTCCAGGCAAGAAGACTGGAATGGGTAGCCAATTCCTTGTCCAGGGGATCTTCTCGACCCAAGGATCGAACCTGAGTCTTCTGTAATGCAGGCAGAGTCTTTGCTACCTGAGCCACCAGGGAAACCCCTTTCCTTAGAAATGAAGAGTGTACATTCCACAAGGCTTCCTTCTTTCCACCAGTGCTTGTTCTGTCAAGTGTTATACACCATCCTTTATCACCCTCCAATCCATTTAGACAAAACATGGTGATATACTGTAAGTCACACGGCATACGGATATTACATGTTCCAGGATTCCTACAGAACTCTATCACTTGGTTTTTCTGTCCTGTGTGTGGTGTGTGTTGCACACCCATACTCTTTATCATGTTCCCCTGAATTCCTAAATGCCTTTACTGAGTCTAGCCTTTAAGACTCCAAGGTCATTTTCTTCCTGAAGAGGTTACGAATCCCTTCTTGATCTTCCCTAGATGAATCTCCCCTCAGAATATGCTGTACATTTTTCATTATGGCACTTAGGTCTTGAGCTATATTATTTGTTTACATGCTAGATGCCAACTAGACTCTGAACTGTTTGGAGACAGTAACTCTATTCATCTAAATGCCTATAGGACTAAGCAAAGTAAATGATACATACATTAAAAACTGTTTATTCAATGAACAAATTAGCAAATGACCTTTTTCTTCTTAAGGTATTTGAAAGATTCTGGAAAAGGAAAATTACATTCAGCACTGTTTCTCCTAACTGAATATTCTCTTTTAGCATTTTCCCATTTTCTAATTCTCTTGGTCATCGTGTTAGAATCAAGTATGACGGTGAGAGCACTTGTGTGTCAGGAGACCATGGCACACTGTTGAGATATGAGGAGCCTTTAATAAAATCAATCACACAGGAAAGAAAGAGAATATTAAATTGAAGATGTATTTTTAACATCTAACTCACTCACACAGAAATGAACTCTAATAAGGTAACAGGCATGAAGCATGCTTTATTTCTCTGTTCATTGAGTGTACATCTGGAATACAATATCTATTTTTAACCATATCTGTATTCATCTTCAGAATTTTATGTGAACTAGAGGATGAGTTGAGAATTCCTGAAATAAGAATCATAGAGTAAATCTAAGCATCAATTATATACAAGAACAACTACAACTATATAGTTCCAGTGCTGTGGTTTGTCACTCAGGCGTGTTCAACTCTTTGTGACCCTATAGACTGTAGCCCACTAGGCTCCTCTGTCCATAGAATTCTCCAGGCAAGAATACTGGAGTGGGTTGCTAAGCCTTCCTCCAGGGTATCTTCCCAACCCAGGAATTGAACCCAGGTCTCCCGCATCACAGGTGGATTCTTTATCATCTGAGCCAAGAATATGGGAGTAGGTAGCCTATCCTTTCTCCAGGGGGTCATCCCAACCCAGAAATCGAACTGGGGTCTCCTGCACTGCAGGCAGATTCTTTACCAGATGAGCTAGCAGGGAAGCCCATATAGTTTCAATATCTATCTACAATTCTAGCTGAAGAGCAGGTTAACAACAGGAGGTAGGCATTGTCAAGAAATTATCACTTCTGTTTCCTGTGTTCTGAATTGCTGTTATTTTAATCTTGTTGGTCCTTCATATCCTTTCTTATTTCACGTGGTTCTGTACAGGGATAATTGCTTCCTTATGTCAAGCTCTTTATTACAGAAAATCCTTGTTCTCTTTGCAATTGCCCGAAGCTAAGATTTTTTAGTGCATGTTTTTCGTTAATTTTATTTTAAAGAGTTTGTCTACAACACTGGCTGAGTACCTGCCATCATGTACTTTTAGCTCAGTGACGATGTCTTTTTCCATTTGCTTTGCCCTGGAACTCAACTTCTCATCTATGTGTTTCTTGTCATAAACTTTTTCATTCTTATGCAATAGAAACAAGAAATCACTTTCTTTTTGTCAGAAAAATTAAATTTCAGATTTTATCAGAAATGTGGACGCCACAACAGTTCTTGCACAAAGTCGAGTAATGAAAATATCATGCCCATTAGATATGCCAACTACATCAGACCAAGCAGGTCTACTAATTTGATGTTTGCCTTTTGAGATTAACTGGTTGACTTCACTGGTCTGACACCATAATTTGAAATTTTTAACCAGTAAAAAAGAATGTATATATAATTCACTATAAAACAGGACACCAGGAACAGAATCTGGGGGATATTACAGGCCAAGAGCTACCTCTCTTAGAAATCACATCTAGCAGGGATGTACACACAAGCGCAAAACTGAGAAAACCCTAAAGGTTAGAGGATCAGTTTTTAAAGATCTGTAGCCAGAAAGGATGGTCGCGCCATGGTATCTGTGTTGATGGAATTTGCCTGGCTTCTGAACCTCTGTCTTTTAACACTCCTTGGAGAGCACAGTTTACAGTGGCATGTTGAGTTCCCGTACTAGTCACACTGGTGATGACTTACAGGATTCAAAAAGCCTAACCAAGCACAGCCTTCATTTTCCCTCTGGCCACACTTCCATGATCTCATTCTAGGCTTTTCTTTAGGAGACTGCACTCACAATAATTTCAAATCAGCAGGTAACTTACATGTAAAATAAAACTTCTAAATTTGAGATCTGAGATGATTTCTTTTTTAAAAGGCAAAATGGAAAACCCCACAGTCCTGTCATTCCTCTATTAATGAGCACTGGATTCCCAGCTCCAGGCTCCCTAAGCCTCACTTAGATGTGTCAGCGAGAGCCAGAGCCATATTAAAGGTCTGAACAGGAACAATAATTAGGAAGGCTCAATGCCAATTCCTTTTCATCTTTAACTGCTGTTACGGTTCATACACAACAAATACTAAAAGGTCATCAGAACTCATTTTATAATGACTGCATATTTATATTTCCTTTTTTTTTTTTCCTTTATAACAAAGGTAGTGACAATAGGCTGAAAAAAATTGGATTTGGCCATGGGGACTACAGAACTTGGAGAAGGAAATGGCGACCCACTCCAGTGTTCTTGCCTGGAGAGTCCCATGGACAGAGGAACTGGGCAGGTTACAGTCCTTGAGGTTCCAAGAGTCAGACACAACTTGCCAACTCAACCAGCAGCAGCAGCACAGAACTAGCCCAGGATAGAAAAGTGAAAGCCCCAGAGCAGGCCACTCAGGGCCGCCTACTCTTGGAAAATCCCTTTAGAGCCCTACAAGAGGCAATTTATACATCCTTTAGACGAAAAGCTCTTAATATCAGGAAATAATGCTTATATCTCCCTTGATGTGTTTCTAGCTTGGACACTTGACAGAGGACTTTTTGTCCTGGTGGCTCAGTGGTAAAGAGTCTGTCTGCCCATGACAGAGATGCGGGAGACATGGTTTGATCCCTGGGTTGGGAAGATCCCCTGGAGAAGGAAATGGCAACCTGCTCCAGTATTCTTGCCTGGGAAACCCCAAGGATGGAGGAGCCTGGCGGGCTATGGTCCATGGCGATCCCAGAAGAGCCTGCCATGATTGAGCACACACATACACATGCATGATCTCAGAGTACTGATTTTCTCCTCTATAAAACAGGAAAACAATATCCAGTGATCTTTGCTATAGGGTTTATCTCCTAGGATTACTATGATGATCATAGGAATTAACTCATGTTGAAGTGTTTTAAAGAGTTCAGTTCAGTTCAGTTCAGTCACTCAGTTGTGTTCGACTCTTTGCAACCGCATGAATCACAGCACGCCAGGCCTCCCTGTCCATCACCAACTCCCGGAGTTCACTCAGACTCATGTCCATCGAGTCAGTGATGCCATCCAGCCATCTCATCCTCTGTCGTTCCCTTCTCCTGCTGCCCCCAATCCCTCCCAGCATCAGGGTCTTTTCCAATGAGTCAACTCTTTGCATGAGGTGGCCAAAGTACTGGAGTTTCAGCTTTAGCATCATTCCTTCCAAAGAACACCCAGGACTGGTCTCCTTTAGAATGGACTGGTTGGATCTCCTTGCAGTCCAAGGGACTCACAAGAGTCTTCTCTGGCACTAAAGGATAACATGTGTTATTATTTAACCCTTTTCAAATTTTCATTTTCTTTCTCATAAAAAGACTTCTATCCCATAGTAAGGGATATATTTGACATTTGTTCTTTGGTGGAGAAGAGGACTTAGGCTGATTCATCCATGCCCCTCTTGTGATGAATGAAAAGTGACTGAAATCATTAAGACAGAGTTACTAGTAACTAGTGACTAATACTGAGTTATTACTACAGTTATTACTAGCCTCAAAACCAGAAAAGGTGCATTACCACGTCACTGGTATTTCGTCAGCTGAGTATTCTGAAGTCATTGATCTATTTCTGTGTTTTATATACAGCTGTTGTTGTGCAGTCAAGCTGTGTCTGACTCTCTGTGACCCCAGGAACTACAGCATGCCAGGCTTATAGATGTCTATATAAAAGAAACATAACTGAGTGAAATAGAACGTGAAAGTAAATGATTCTTAATTTGAAGTGGAAAAAAGAGTCTCACTCATACAAGCACATCCACCACTATTGCTACTATTATGCAGAGTCCTCCATGTGCCTCTACAAGTATTTGCTGCTGCTGTTGAAGCCGTTCATTACAAGTTTTACAGAAAAACGCTAGGAAAATGGTGTTTTATGAAAAGAACGCCACAGACTTCCTTTGGTCAATAAGCAACAGCACCTAGACTCAGGCCTGGTTGGTATTAAAGATAGCCCTCTTAACCAAGTTGAGAAATTCCCTGAGTGTGAAAAAGCACCAGTGCTATGCTGTGGAGCTGTCCTTGACCCTCTCACGATGTGAAATGGAGACCTGGTTTAACTCTCTGCACATGTATACAGTGTTGTGAATTATACATAGAAGTTCTCTCAGTATCTGTGAATCATGATGTCTGCAAAGTGGTCCCTTTAGGTAAAGAAATGGATAGGCCACAAACAAAATCATGTCCCATGGCTCCCAAGGACAATTTTAGTTCCCCAAATGTAATGCTTCTAGGTTAAAAATAAGTTTCCATTTCATTTTGACAACAAAAACAGTAGCGAATGAAAAAATGCCTCCTGATAATGCTACTACTATAATTATTTTATTTTAGGATGGAACTGTATGTTTCCCCTGATACAGATGGGTGTTTACTTACTTCGTAGTGAAAATCTTAACAAAGCATACAATTCTGGCTTCAAAGAAAGGTGGCAAGATTTCCCAAACGGCCCCTAACCTCGCCGTGTGGCTGTTTCCTTTGGTTCTGGATACTTTCCGATTTTCTACTTTTCCTTCATTAACATGTCCGTTGGCTCCCTCCTAGTAAGAAGACCCTGAGCCTTTGAAAGGCAAGCATCTTCGGCATAAGGAGGACTTGCGGTGCATTTTTAGTTAGAACCACATCACCACTGAGATATTCTCACAGTCATTGGATTCACCGTTGAAGTAGATCTTGATGGAGTTATTCAGTGATTTGCAGAACCTATATTTTTCAAAACCATTTCACTGAGGTATAACAAACACATGGAAGATGGATGCACGATAAATGTGCTGCTCGATGGATACTTCACGAGGTGAAGATGCCTAAGTAAAATCAGCGTTTAGACCAAGATGCAGAACTTCATCTGTACCCCCAGATGCCACTCTTTCGTACCCTTCCAGGGCTTCCTGGGGGCTCAGCTGGTAAAGCATCCGCCTGCAGTGCAGGAGACCTGGGTCTGATCCCTGGCTTGGGAAGATCCCCTGGAGAAGGGAAAGGCTACCCACTCCAGTGTTCTGGCCTGGAGAGTTCCATGGACTGGAATAGTCCACCGGGGTCGCAAAGGGTCGGACTCACTGGAGCAGCTTGCACGCTCACTTTCAGCCTTCTCTAACTTTTAAGAGTAACCGCTTTTTCTAACTTCCAACATCTTGGATTAGGTTTCCGCTGCTTTTGAACTTCATGTGTAACATATATTCTTTTGTATTGAGACCTCAGAATTGTGTCTGGGTGTGACATCCACACGTTGTTGCACAGAGTTGCCATTCAAAATCAGGGATTTGTAAGTGCTTTATATTGGACAATGAAGAATGAGGACTCTACAGATGACTCATTTCACTGCCATAAACTCAGCTGATTATCTTTAGTCAAGAAAAGTCTATACCACTTGGCCCGTCCATTACAGGTTGATGGCTCCTGCCCTTGTTAACCTAAACATGTGTCTTTTTTCCAATGTATGCTGACATCTTCGACATTGTGTCCCTTCAGATTCATGTTTTGAAATCCTAGCCCCCGAAGTGTTGGAATTCGGAGGTGGCCTTTGGGAGTGATTAGATCATGAGGGTGGAGCCCTTGTGAATGAGATGGGTGATCTTCTTTACAAAAAAAACACAAAACCTTCTCAGCTTCCCAGGCAGCTCAGTGGTAAAGAATCCACCTGCCAATGCAGAAGTAGACATGGATTCTTTTACCCCTGGATTGAGAAGACACCCTGGAAAAGGAAATGGCAACCCATTCCAGTAGTCTTGCCTGGGAAATCACATAGACAGAGGAGCCTGGCAAGCTACAGTTCATGGGGCTGCAAAAAAATCAGACACGACTGGGCAACTAAACTACAGCAACAACAAAAGAAACTCTAGATCCCCTTGCCCCTTCTACCATGCTGGGATGCATCATGAAGGTGGCCCTCTGCAAACCAGAGAGCCTGCTCTCATCAGCAGCTGACTATACTTCACCCTGATCTCAAATTTCCAGCCTCCAGAACAGTGAGAAGTAAATTTCTGTTGTTTATAAGCCAGCCAGTCTCTAGTATTGTTTGAGCAGCCCAAACTGACTAACACAATGGTAAAAGATGTATTGAGATCTGTATTCTTATCTCTTGTGCTCCTAGACGACAAGTGACAAGAAAATACATAGACCAGGGAATTCCTCGGCAGTCCAGTGGTTAAAACTCCACACTTCCAATGCAGAGGACAAGACTGACCCCTCATCAGGAAGCTAAGTGCCCACATGCCTCATGGCATGGCAAAGGAGAAAATAATACTAATAATTAACAGTTAAAAGTTTTTTTAAATAATAGCCCAGATGTCGGCATTTACTAGAGATATCACTTATGTTTCTCTATTTTCAGGGATTGCTAAAAATAAAAATGTGTGCAATTTTCCCTCAAATGTCAATAATCTTAATATTATTGAAATATCATATTTTTCTGCCTAAGTCATTTGCTAATGCATAAATCTAGAGTCCTTTTAGGAGATCAGAAATGCATGCTCTGCCCCTCAGTGACCCATTTCTATACATGGATCTCTGAACTGAAATGAACCAGGGATCAGGGCAAGAGAAACACACTCAACTAGAGCATGCTGTGGTGATTTCACAGCTGCAGATGCTCAAGAGCACAAATTATTCCAGCTAAGGCTGGCATTAATCTAATCTCAAAATCCTTGCTTCGGTTCCACCTATTTACAAGAGCACCACAATTCCAAGATTTGCTTTTAGCCAATTTGCCCCACTTAGTGAAAAACCATGTCCCCTTTTGGGGGATCTGTTCCACCTGAAATTCAGAAGTCATGCCATCAAAAGACCCTCATTTTGGAACGTACTAAGCTTATCTGCAGCTTTGCAAATATATGCAGAGGATTTGGGCAGCTCTTTCAACTAGGTATAAGCTGTGTTTTGGAAATAAATATAGCAGCCTTCACAAATGTTCACTGTCCCTTGATACAAACAAGTGAAAAAACGATTATTGTTTGAAGTCAAGTGATATTTTGATGTAGATTTTCACTCTGATTTGTGAGAAGCAGACAGACCTTGGTAATACAGAAGAGGCTGCATTTGCATACTGCTTCCAGCAAATTCCTGAGAATGAAAAATCACCGCAAGAATATAAAGCATGCAGCCCATAGACTTACCATAAGCACTGCAGCCGAGCTGACCGTCCCGCGGTCCGCATAGAAGTGAAACGCGCACACTGCAGCTCAGAGAAAGACCTCCGGTCACGCTTCCAAACAGCCAAAGGAACCACACTGCCTGACATTCTCCATACAAATTCCACTTCGACATCTTTTCCAAAGTTTCTTTCTCTAGGTAGATTTCCCTTCCGTAGGAGTCTATATCCTACCATAATCTAAGAATGGCCTCATATTCCACACACTCTCTCTGAGTCTTACTAAATAAATGATCACATTATTTAATAATCTTTTCAACAATTGTAACAATAACTGCTATGGTCTGAGTGTTTTTGATCCCATAAAATCAACAGAGTCCCTCGGACAGCAAGGAGAGCAAACCAGTCAATCCTAAAGGAAATCAACCCTGAATAGTCATTGCAAGGACTGATGCTACAGATAAAGCTCTGATACTCTGGTGACCTGATGTGATGAGGCTACTCATTGGATAAGACTCTGATCTGGGAAAGATTAAAGGCCAAAGAGAAGTGGGCAGGAGAGGTTGAGATGGTTAGATAGCATCACTGACTCAATGGACATGAATTTGAGCAAACTCTAGGAGATAGTGAGGGACCGGGGAGTCCGACATGCTACAGTCCACAGGGTTGCAAAGAGATGGACATGACTTAGTGACTGAATAACAACAAAATTAATAGGTTGAAACCCTAATGCCCAGTGTGATGGTATTAGAGGTGAGGGCCTCTGGGAACAGCTTGGGTCGTGAGAGTCAAATCTTCATGAGTGGAATCAGTGCTGCTATAAAAAAGACCTTACAGAATACCCTAGAACCTACTGCCAGGTGAGGAGACAACTAGTCTGAAACTCAGAGGCAGGTCCTCCCTTGACCATGCTGCCATCCTGATCTCAGACTCCCAGACTGTAAAACTAGAAATAGATTCCTGCTGCTTATAAGCTACCCCATCTGTAGAATTTTGTTACAGCAACCCAGAGTAAGACAATAGCTAAAAGAACAGCACTCACCATCGATGCCTCCACTTTTCTGAGCTTCTTGTATGTCTCAGAATTGTACATGTTGTATATACTACTACGACTAAGTCACTTCAGTCGTGTATGACTCTGTGTGACCCCATAGACAGCAGCCCACCAGGCTCTCCCGTCCCTGGGATTCTCAAGGCAAGAACGCTGGAGTGGGTTGCCATTTCCTTCCCCAACATTTTGCATACAGTAGTACTTATATCCCCTGGGCTTCCCTGGTGGCTCAAACAGGAAAGAATCTGCCTGCAATGTGGGAGTCCTGGGTTCAATCCCTGCTTCAGGATGATCCTCTATAGAAGGGAATGGCTACCTGTTCCAGTATTCTTACCTGGAGAAGCCGATGGACAGAGGAGCCTGGTGAGCTACAGTCCATGACTATACATAGCTAATTTCTGAATAAAGATGTAAAGTTCCAAGCTGTTCCTGGATAAGGCCCTTCGTAAGTTGGAAACATTGAGCAGCCTTGCTCCCTTTAACCTCATTAAAGCTGTGCATTCTTTTTAAAAAGAAATATTGCAAACTATGCACACTGTTACTGTGTTAACAAATAGTTTAACGTTATAAGCCTATCATATCACTGGGTGTCTCATGTTGTCCACCAGCCCTAATCTTGCAGGACACCATCTGACCAGCGTCTCGGTACTTCCGTACCTGTGGTCTCCTTTGGCTCCCTCCTGCCCCTTTGTGTCACACGCTCTTGTGTGGATGTATGTGTGTGATTCTTTACTTCAGTGGCCTAACAGCCAGGAATTTCCATTTGTATCTGAGCTTTGATTTGCACTGGGACATCTCTTCCAGGGCTCTGTTATTCCTGCTATCAACCTCTCTTTACTGTGTTTTTATTTTTTGCTCCTATGTATTTTCCTCTACTCTCATGTACATTTTTCTTCTTTTTTTTTGCTTTCTCTAGGAGGAAGAAAGAGGCCCTTCCGCTGCTGCGTCCACCACCCTTGATGCCTCCGGTGTGGCGTCACGTGCTCCTCTGCCTCGTAAATTATTCGAGCTTGGCACTGCTTCAGCAGCAGCTGTCCATCTCCAGGTCTCCTCCGGCGCCCTCCTTCCCCGGCCCTTTCTCAATGCATTAGCTGGCTTGAAGGGGCCACACTAAAAGCACTCCCTTGGAGTATGCAGTGGTTCTGAGTTCACCTTTTAACCAACTCTCAGAGCAATACAATTTTTCTATTTATTTTCTCACCAGAAATCAAGTTATTTTAGAGAGAAACAACTGGTTTTCTGGCAGAGGACTCCTTTGACTATTCTTTCCAAAAATTAAACAAGCCCAGATTTCAATTTGTGTCCTAATCTCCCTACCCTCAGGATTACCAGGCCCCCAGGGGTCCCCACAGTGTCTTCGAAATGTGTTGGTGAATCGTTTCTGAGGGTGTAGCAATTGGTCTTTAACTCTGCTATAGAACCACGTATCACGGAACATCATCAAAAAGACTGAACTGATCAAGGTAGCCAAACTTTAGGTCAGACAAAGCTTTGGTTTTTTTCCCCTGAATTGTTAGGACATTACAAAGATGCTGATCTAAATAACAATGGACTGAATATGCCCATTTTAAATGCATGAATGATTAGCCATCAAGAAGCATAACCTAACTCAGGATGATATTAATAGTATTCTGAATGAAAAATTGCCTTGCATCTTCAGGAACTTGAAAAACAAATTGTGATATGGTAATAAACAGAACTGAAGAGCAAACTCAGTGAAAGCAAAGAACAAGTTTGCCTTCTAATTCAGGCAGTAGATTCCTCAAGTAGGTGCTGTTAGAACAATCCACACACAGCAAGGTTAAAGGAGATAAGCGTAGGTCTTATCATTTGGAACTTAGTTAAGTGCAGAGATTCAATTATTACCGACAGACCTTCCACGTTTCAGATGATGAAAAACAATTTTGAGGCTCAATGAACAATGTGAATAACTTTACAAAAGAAAATATCATTTTGAATATAATAAAGGATTCAATGAATTCAATGATTTTGGACAAAACATCATTTTTGATGATTAGTGGAGCATGAATTATTCATGAAAGAAAAAAAAATTACCTAATTCATCCAAAATATGTTTCTTAGACATTTATTGCTTTCTATCACTTTAAAGCAAAGAAAGTATTATTTGGACGATCCTTGTGGTTAAAAATGGCCATTCAGCTTGTTAGAATGACCATCGTTATTATTGAGAAAACAACTTTCCTGAAAATAGATTCACACTGAGAACAAACTGATGCAGAATTTTGAAATGGGTTGCTTCCACTCCGGGTATGTTAGCTGAGCAACTGTCTACAGTAACAGGATTTTTTTTTCCCCCATTTGAAAATTATTAATTTTCTTGACAATGCTGTAATGATCAATACTTTATTCTGTGCATAGCCACTTTTTAACATAGGGCTTTGTGTGGCTTGACTTTCTCAACTGCATTGCATTACACCTGAATCAATTGAATTGTGGCTGGGACAAAAGAAATCAGTTGGTTTCCTCAATTAATTTTGCATGTGCATGGCTTCCTAAGGAAAACGAATGGTCCCCCAGCTTATCTAAACAAAGACCAGTCAACACTACATTGTACTCAACACTGAATACGGAGGAAAATAGAGTTTGTGCATCTTAACACATAAGAAAACCCTATCAAACAGATGTCTGATAGTTTCAAAGGAATGCTTTTAAGATAGTCACAAGCTTCGTGATACACTCGAAGAAATCTGATGGACCTACTCATTGCATCAACAGGACTGTGGATTTCACCTCTGCTGCTGAAATTACGTGATCTACAAAGTTTATATTTAAAACTATGGTTTTATATTTTATCAGTAAAACCCCAAAGGTGTAGGATAAATTTTAAATGAAAAAAAAAAACCCTATATATTCACAAAACTGAGAGCATCTCCATTTTTTAAACAAACATCAGCAGGATTTGCTAGAATAAGGCAACATTTTAAATATCTGAGAGGATGTAATTAATAACTTTAAATGTGATTAACCAAAATCTCTTGCATTTATAAACAATCAGATGCCACTATGGAAATTATGCTCTCTAAAAGGAAAATTATTGTTATACACATATCAAAGAGAAAAACTTTAAATAAATTTTCTCAGTGAAATTACTTGAATTTCAACCTCATTGTCATTATACATTAAAAAACAAAGCTAGCACGTTATCAATGCTTAGACTCTCTTTACCAAAAGGTATTTTGCAATAAAAGAAAAATATTTTACAGTAATATAATTTACTGAAATAAATTATTCTCCTCCTTTTAAAAAAGCAATTCTATGCCATCTACATATCTCATTAATTTTACAAAGTAAACAAGTAAGCCTAGAAATTGTTGGGTGGAAAAAGAGAAACTTTAAGCTTATCAAAAATATCTTTTTTCCAAGAACAGATAACCATTAAGTTGACATATTCTCTTTGTAATATATTATGTATGTAACACCCTGTTCAGTTGGTTTTTATTTCAGTGTCCTTATCTTTATAATTACATAGTATCACTGAATGATTCTAGTGGTCTTTTCTAATATTCTCTTATCTTTGTAAAACTCTGAAAGATTTTCAAATACAGCAACTATATCTTATTGAAACTACAACAGTAAAATGTAGTTTGCTATAAACTAATATAGATTTTATCACCTTCCCTCTTGAAATCACAAATGAGAGAAATAGAAAACAATTATTCTTTTTCAGTGTCAAAGTTCACAAAACTGTTGTCTGAATTAAATGAAATGTTTTCAAGCACTTAGTAAAGCCCTAGAAAAACAGTAGATAGTCCAGATACCATAGTTTCTCTCATTCTTCTTCTCTTCATAGGCAGAAATCAAGTCCATTTTTATGACCCTACATTCATACCTCATACAGAGCGTAATGCACAGAATGTCCTGAACAAACATCTGTCATCACCAAACTTCAGCCACTATCCAAAATTCCAGGGATGGAGACAGGAAACAAAAACCATGTCTGGTTTTAGTAAGCCTTGCTTCTTGCCTTAATTTGGGTGTGCATACCATTCAGTGATGCCACAAGTCTAAGAAGCAAAGTACTATCAGATCACATCAGAGTTAGAATGCAACCTCCACCACTTCCTTGGTGGCTTAGAAAAGCATCTGCCTGCAATGCAGGAGACCCGGGTTTGATCCCTGGGTTGGGAAGATCCCCTGGAGAAGGAAATGGCAACCCACTCCAGTATTCTTGCCTGGAAAATCCCATGGACAGAGGAGCCTGGTAGGCTACAGTCTATGGGGCTGCAAAGAGCTGGACACGACTGAGCGACTTCAGTATTCAGGTTTTTGTTTTTTTTTTTTTAACGAACTAGAATAATACATACATAAGTTAATTTCAGTCTGATTAATCAATAAGACCAATTATGAGGAAACTGGGGAAAATATAGCTACCTAAGGAAATAGTACAATTTTAGGTGGCCTTGACAAAATGCTTGTAACCTTATAATTATTTAAAGTTATTGGTCAATATTGCATTGAAAATTATTGGCCAATATTGCATTGAAACATCTTTGGAATTTTTCATACCACTCTCAAAAGACTTTTTTCAAGTCAGAAATACATCTTTAAGGTGTTCAATACTTGAATTCAAAATCTTGATGTTCAAAAGGCAGTGTTTTATGTTTCCATGGAGGAAAAGAATGTGAGTGTGTGTGTGTGTGCAGAAAGAGATAAAGAGAGAGGGATTTATTGTAAAGAATTGGCTCATATGATTATGGAAATTAAGGCAATATCTATAGTCAGCAAGCTGGATACCCAGTACGGTCAAAGGGATAGTTTCAGTACAAACACTGGCAAGATCAAGAATCAGATCAAGACTCAAGAAGAGCTGATATTTCAATTCCAAGTTCGATGACAAGGAAAAAACACTGTACCAGCTTGATGGCAATGTGGCAGGAGGTACTCATGGAAGGGTTAACTTTTTGTTTTAGGCCTTCAGTTGAGTGGATGAGGCCACCCATGTTAAGGAGGATAATTTGCTTTACTCAGCTTATTAAACAGACTTGTCTCATCCAAGAATACCCACCAGACACACTCAGAGTAGTCTATAACCAAATGTCTGATGTTCCTTGGCCTAGTCAAGCTGGTAGATATCAGTCATTGCAAGCAATCTCTTATTCTCTTTCTCAAGTGCCATTCTTCAGCTTTTCCCTTACTCTCTCACTCCTAAGAAGAAATCAGCATTTTAAATTTTTGAGGATGGAGGCTCCATAATTTCTATTTGTCCCTATCTGAGGTCTGAAGCTAGCAAAGATTTCAATGTGTCTAGTTGAATGCCTGGGGCATATTTGGGATGGACTTTTATGTCATTTCTAGTCTTTGAAATAATTTCATATGAAATGTATTAAAATAATTGTCATTAAATACTAAATACTGAACCAAAATATGTTGATAACCTATTCATGAAGGCTTCCAGGTTTCGACACAAGAGTTTCATCAGTGGGTGAAACAAAGGTCAGACAAGTTCTCAAAGAAGTTCTGGGAGTTGAATATAATGGGGCCCATCCAGCTCTAATTCAGTTCTATAGGACCTGGCCTACACACATATCAATTTTGAAGGGTAAATTTCATAGCTGTTTATATTTTATATGAATTATGTGTACTTCTACAATCACATCACATTGAATCAATGAAATTTAATCTATTCACTTGTCAGCAGCCAATCATATTCCTTCTTGAGAATTTTAACTAAGAGGACTTCCCTGATAGCTCAGCTGGTAAAGAATCCACCTGCAGTGTGGGAGACCTGGGTTCAATCCCTGGGTTGGGCAGATCCACTGAAGAAGGGAAAGGCTACTCACTCCAGTATTCTGGCCTGGAGAATTCCATGGACTGCATAGTCCATGGGGTTGCAAAGAGTCAGACACGACTGAGCGAATTTCACTTTTGCTTTTTCAAGAGTGGAAAGCTATGGGTCTTGAAAGATCTTGAAGACTAGGAACTAAGTGGTTTTTCATAATCAATAGCAAAGAAATGGCCTTTTTTTTTGCAGGGCTCTCTAAGTTCTGGTCTCCTGGATTATTCCTGGTAATTCCGGACTAGTACTAGGAACTTGCTGTGTGCTTATGTAGCATATGTCCCCTATAAACATGTATAACCTCTTTAGTGAATTATTTAATGTTCTTATTTTTTCTAGTTTATGACGATCTCCATCTAGCACTAAACTGAAAGCAATAGTAATGGCATGCAAATATGTGATAAATGGACGAGTGAGTGAATAAATGAGAAATAATAGGCTGATTGATAGGCATGAAAAAAAACAGAAGCAAGATACAAGGTGAATCCATAAGCATTGACCTTTAGTTTGTCATTGAGTTTACTGGTTTCCTGGGCTCCGGTTTCTAACAAGCCTGGTGCACTTCATCTGACTGACATGTTGTTCTATACTCACATAGGGCTTCCCTGGTGGCTCAGATGGTAAAGAATCTACCTGCAATGCAGGAGACCCAGGTTTGATCCCTGAGTCGGGACAATCTTGTGGAGGAGGGGATGGCTTCCCACTCCAGTATTCTTGCTGGGAAATCCCGTGGACAGAGGAGCCTGGCAGGCTAAGAGTCAGCCTCGACTGAGCAACTAACACTTTCACTTTCTATAGTCACTAAATTAAAAATAAGATTTGTCCACAGTTTGGGTTTGTGTCTGTGCCTTAAACCAATATTCCATGGCCAAGATGGAAAGGTATCAGGGGGCAGAATGACCAATTCTTACAGAATCCTCTTTTTCCCCTACAAGAAAAAATAAGCAGTTGGAAAGGACCAAAATTCAGCCTTTCCTTTAGGATAACCTGCCATGTGCTAAAGATAATTGATTTTTTTTTCACTATCAAAGCAGGATACTATTTGGATAGTACATGTTATGCAAATAGACAAAACAGAAATGAACCTCTGAACACTCACTGTCTTCTGGTTACACGGTTGCAAGGCAGCCATGAATGCCTTTCTCCACGAGAAGTCACAAGAATCAAGACACGGTGAAGAGTTATTTTAGAAAAGTTTATGCTAGAAATACTCTTTCTAGATGTACCAAAAGTGGTCATTTACACAGGTAAGCAGGGGCTTCCCTAATGGCTCAAGGTCAGGAAGATCCCCTGGAGAAGGGAACGGCTACCCACTCCAGTGTTCTTGCCTAGAGAATTCCACGGACAGAGGAGGCTGGCACGCCACCATCCATAGGGTCTCAAAGGGTACCTGACTGAGCGACTAACAACAACACACACGGGTAAGCCTTCCTTCTTTTATTATGTGGTACATGCTTGAGGAGTCAGAGTTCACAACTATGAAAGAAGGCACACTGGCACGGGATAGGGACAGCTGTAGATCTTCACAAATGTAAGAGATGGGGTCGACATAGAACAATGGCAAGAGGCAGCAAGGAAAACAACAACTCTGTGCTCCGCTTCTACATACAGACCCCTAAAATGTGATGTAATAAGAGTGGAAATAGCTGACAATACAGCTTCCTGGAGGTGAATTAAAAATTCCCCAACACTACTAAGATTCAACAGAACCTAAGAAAACTCAGTATCCCATTGAGAAAATCAGCTTTAGTTCAATTTTTCAAGTAATTTTAATTAGTATGATTTTTTTTTAACTTTCAAAAAATGGCAAGTACATTTTCTGTTAACATATATATATATACCCTTTTTTTAGGTTGATTCATTCTATTTTCTTTTTTAATTTTTATTTTTACTTTATTTTACTTTACAATACTGTATTGGTTTTGCAATACATTGACATAAATCCACCACAGGTGTACATGCATTCCCAAACATGAACCCCCCTCCCACCTCCCTCCCTATAACATCTCTCTGGGTCATCCCCATGCGCCAGCCCCAAGCATGCTGTATCCTGCATCAGACATAGACTGGAGATTCGATTCTTACATGATAGTATACCTGTTTCAATGCCATTCTCCCAATCATCCCACCCTCTCCCTCTCCCTCTGAGTCCAAAAGTCCGCTATACACATCTGTGTCTTTTTTGCTGTCTTGCATACAGGGTCATCATTGCCATCTTTCTAAATTCCATATATATGTGTTAGTATACTGTATTGATGTTTTTCTTTCTGGCTTACTTTACTCTGTATAATCGGCTCCAGTTTCATCCATCTCATCAGAACTGATTCAAATGTATTCTTTTTAATGGCTGAGTAATACTCCATTGTGTATATGTCCCACAGCTTTCTTATCCATTCATCTGCTGATGGACATCTAGGTTGTTTCCATGGCTATTATAAACAGTGCTGCGATGAACATTGGGGTACATGTGTCTCTTTCAATTCTGGTTTCCTCAGTGTGCATGCCCAGCAGTGGGATTGCTGGGTCATAAGGCAGTTCTATTTGCGAGTTTTTAAGGAATCCCCAGACTGTTCTCCATAGTGGCTGTACTACTTTGCATTCCCACCAATAGTGTAGGAGGGTTCCCTTTTCTCCACACCCTCTCCAGCATTTATTGCTTGCAGATTTTTGGATCGCAGACATTCTGACTGGTTTGAAGTGGTACCTCATTGTGGTTTTGATTTGTATTTCTCTGATAATGAGTGATGTTGAGCATCTTTTCATGTGTTTGTTAGCCATCCGTATGTCTTCTTTGGAGAAATGTATATTTAGTTCTTTGGCCCATTTTTTGATTGGGTTGTTTATTTTTCTGGAATTGAGCTGCATAAGTTGCTTGTATATTTTTGAGATTAGTTGTTTGTCAGTTGCTTCATTTGCTATTATTTTCTCCCATTCAGAAAGCTGTCTTTTCACCTTGCTTATAGTTTCCTTTGTTGTGCAGGAAGCTTTTAATTTTAATTAGATCCCATTTGTTTATTTTTGCTTTTATTTCCAGAATTCTGGGAGGTGGATCATAGAGGATCCTGCTGTGATTTATGTCTGAGAGTGTTTTGCCTATGTTCTCCTCTAGGAGTTTTATAGTTTCTGGTCTTACATTTAGATCTTTAATCCATTTTGAGTTTATTTTTGTGTGTGGTGTTAGAAAGTGATCTAGTTTCATTCTTTTACAAGTGGTTGAGCAGTTTTCCCAGCACCACTTGTTAAAGAGATTGTCTTTACTCCATTGTATATTCTTGCCTCCTTTGTCAAAGATAAGGTGTCCATATGTGTGTGGATTTATCTCTGGGCTTTCTATTTTGTTCCATTGATCTGTATGTCTGTCTTTGTGCCAGTACCATACTGTCTTGATGACTGTGGCTTTGTAGTAGAGCCTGAAGTCAGGCAAGTTGATTCCTCCAGTTCCATTCTTCTTTCTCAAGATTGTTTTGGCTATTCGAGGTTTTTTGTACTTCCATACAAGTCTTGAAATTATTTGTTCTAGTTCTGTGAAAAATATGGCTGGTAGCTTGATAGGGATTGCATTGAATTTGTAGATTGCTTTGGGTAGTATTCTCATTTTCACTATATTGATTCTTCCAATCCATGAACATGGTATATTTCTCCATCTATTAGTGTCCTCTTTGATTTCTTTCACCAGTGTTTTATAGTTTTCTATATATAGGTCTTTAGTTTCTTTAAGTAGATATATTCCTAAGTATTTTTTGTTGTTGTTGTTGCAATGGTGAATGGAATTGTTTCCTTAGTTTCTTTTTCTACTTTCTCATTATTAGTGTATAGGAATGCAAGGGATTTCTGTGTGTTGATTTTATATCCTGCAACTTTACTATATTCGTTGATTAGCTCTAGTAATTTTCTGGTGGAGTTTTTAGGGTTTTCTATGTAGAGGATCATGGCATCTGCAAACAGTGAGAGTTTTACTTCTTCTTTTCCAATTTGGATTCCTTTTATTTCTTTTTCTGCTCTGATTGCTGTGGCCAAAACTTCCAGAACTATGTTGAATAGTAGCAGTGAAAGTGGGCACTCTTGTCTTGTTCCTGACTTTAGGGGAAATGCTTTCAATTTTTCACCATTGAGGATAATGTTTGCTGTGGGTTTGTCATATATAGCTTTTATTACGTTGAGGTATGTTCCTTCTATTCCTGCTTTCTGGAGAGTTTTTATCATAAATGGATGTTGAATTTTGTCAAAGGCCTTCCTTCTCTGCATCTATTGAGATAATCATATGGTTTTTATTTTTCAATTTGTTAATGTGGTGAATTACATTGATTGATTTGCGGATATTGAAGAATCCTTGCATCACTGGGATAAAGCCCACTTGGTCATGGTGTATGATCTTTTTAATGTGTTGTTGGATTCTGATTGCTAGAATTTTGTTGAGGATTTTTGCATCTATGTTCATCAGTGATATTGGCCTGTAGTTTTCTTTTTTGGTGGCGTCTTTGTCAGGTTTTGGTATTAGGGTGATGGTGGCCTCATAGAATGAGTTTGGAAGTTTACCTTCCTCTGCAATTTTCTGGAAGAGTTTGTGTAGGATAGGTGTTAGCTCTTCTTGAAATTTTTGGTAGAATTCAGCTGTGAAGCCGTCTGGACCTGGGCTTTTGTTTGCTGGAAGATTTCTGATTACAGTTTCAATTTCCATGCTTATGATGGGTCTGTTAAGATTTTCTATTTCTTCCTGGTTCAGTTTTGGAAAATTGTACTTTTCTAAGAATTTGTCCATTTCTTCCACGTTGTCCATTTTATTGGCATATAGTTGCTGATAGTAGTCTCTTATGATCCTCTGTATTTCTGTGTGGTCTGTTTTGATCTCTCCATTTTCATTTCTAATTTTATTGATTTGATTTTTCTCTCTTTGCTTCTTGATGAGTCTGGCTAATGGTTTGTCAATTTTATTTATCCTTTCAAAGAACCAGCTTTTGGCTTTGTTGATTTTTGCTATGGTCTCTTTTGTTTCTTTTGCATTTATTTCTGCCCTAATTTTTAAGATTTCTTTCCTTCTACTAACTCTGGGGTTCTCCAATTCTTCCTTTAGGTGTAGAGTTAGGTTATTTATTTGACTTTTTTCTTGTTTCTTGAGGTATGCCTGTATTGCTATGAACTTTCCTCTTAGCAATGCTTTTATAGTGTCCCACAGGTTTGGGGTTGTTGCGTTTTCATTTTCATTAGCTTCTATGCATATTTTGATTTCTTTCTTGATTTCTTCTGTGATTTGTTTGTTATTCAGAAGTGTGTTGTTCAACCTCCATATGTTGGACTTTTTAATAGTTTTTCTCCTGTAATTGAGATCTAATCTTAATGTATTATGGTCAGAAAAGATGCTTGGAATGATTTCGATTTTTTTAAATTTATCAAGGGTAGATTTATGGCCTAGAATGTGATCTATCCTGGAGAAGATTCCATGAGCACTTGAGAAAAAGGTGAAATTCATTGTTTTGGGGTGAAATTTCCTATAGATATCAATTAGGTCTAACTGGTCTAATGTATCATTTAAAGTTTGTGTTTCTTTGTTAATTTTCTGTTTAGTTGATCTGTCCATAGGTGTGAGTGGGGTATTAAAGTCTCCCGCTATTATTGTGTTATTGTTGATTTCCCCTTTCATACTTGTTAGCATTTGTCTTACATATTGCGGTGCTCCTATGTTGGGTGCATATATATTTATAATTGTATCTTATTCTTGGGTTGATCCTTTGATCATTATGTAGTGGCCTTCTTTGTCTCTTTTCACAGCCTTTGTTTTAAAGTCTATTTTATCGGATATGAGTACTGCCACTCCTGCTTTCTTTTGGTCTCTATTTGCATGGAATATCTTTTTCCAGCCCTTCACTTTCAGTCTGTATGTGTCCCTTGTTTTGAGGTGGGTCTCTTGTAAGCAGCATATAGAGGGTTCTTGTTTTTGTATCCATTCGGCCAGTCTTTGCCTTTTGGTTGGGGCATTCAACCCATTTACGTTTAAGGTAATTATTGATAAGTATGATCCCGTTACCATTTACTTTATTGTTTTGGGTTCGGGTTTATACACCCTTTTGTGTTTCCTGTCTAGAGAAGATCCTTTAGAATTTGTTGGAGAGCTGGTTTGGTGGTGCTAAAATCTCTCAGCTTTTGCTTGTCTGTAAAGCTTTTGATTTCTCCTTCGTGTATGAATGAGATCCTTGTTGGGTGCAGTAATCTGGGCTGTAGGTCATTTTCTTTCATCACTTTAAGTATGTCTTGCCATTCCCTCCTGACCTGAAGAGTTTCTATTGAAAGATCAGCTGTTATCCTTATGGGAATCCCCTTGTGTGTTATTTGTTGTTTTTCCCTTGCTGCTTTTAATATTTGTTCTTTGCGTTTGATCTTTGTTAATTTGATTAATATGTGTTTTGGGGTGTTTCACCTTGGTTTATCCTATTTGGAACTCTCTGTGTTTCTTGGACTTGGGTGATTATTTCCTTCCCCATTTTAGGGAAGTTTTCAACTATTATCTCCTCAAGGATTTTCTCATGGTCTTTCTTTTGTCTTCTTCTTCTGGGACTCTTATAATTCGAATGTTGGAGCGTTTCATGTTGTCCTGGAGGTCTCTGAGATTGTCCTCATTTCTTTTAATTCGTTTTTCTTTTTTCCTCTCGGATTCATTTATTTCTATCTTCTATTTCACTAATCCTATCTTCTGCCTCCGTTATTCTACTATTTGTTGCCTCCAGAGTGTTTCTGATCTCATTTATTGCATTATTCATTATATTTCTTCTAGGTCCTTGTTAAACCTTTCTTGCATCTTCTCAATCCTTGTCTCTAGGCTATTTATCTGTTATTCCATTTTGATTTCAAGATTTTGGATCATTTTCACTATCAATATTCGGAATTCTTTCTCAGGTAGATTCCCTATCTCTTCCTCCTTTGTTTGGTTTGGTGGGCAACTCCCCTGTTCCTTTACCTGCTGAGTATTCCTCTGTCTCTTCATTTTGGTTATATTGCTGCGTTTGGGGTGGCCTTTCTATATTCTGGGAATTTGTGGAGTTCTCTTTATTATGGCGCTTCCTCACTGTGGGTGGGGTTGTATCAGTGGCTTGTCAAGGTTTCCTGGTTAGGGAGGCTTGTGTTGGAGTTCTGGTGGATGGAGCTGGGTTTCTTCTCTCTGGAGTGCAGTGGAGTGACCAGTAATGGGTTATGAGACGTCAAAGGTTTTGGAGTAGCTTTGAGCTGCCTGTATATTGAAGCTCAGGGGTGTGTTCCTGTGTTGCTGGAGAATTTGCATGGTATGTCTTGCTCTGGAACTTGTTGGCCCTTGGGTGGTGCTTGGTTTCAGTGTAGGTATGGAGGTGTTTGATGAGCTCCTATTGCTTAATGTTCCCTGAATTCAGGAGTTCTCTGATGTTCTCAGGCTTTGGACTTAAGCCTCCTGCTTCTGGTTTTCAGTTTTATTTTTACAGTAGCCTCTAGACTTCTCCATCTATACAGAACTGATGATAAAACATCTAGGTTAAAGATGAAAGGTTTCTCCACATTGAGGGACACTCGGAGAGGTTCACTGAGTTACATGGAAAAGAGAAGAGGGAGGGGGTAGTTAGAGGTGACTGGAATGAGATGCAGTGAGATCAAAAGAGGAGAGAGCAAGCTAGCCAGTAGTCACTTCCTTATGTGCGCTCCATAGTCTGGACTGCTCAGAGATATTTACGGAGTTATACACTGAAGAGGAGAGGGAGGAAGTAGACAGAGGTGGCCAGGAGGATAAAAGAGAGGAATGAAAAGGAGAGAGACAAATCCTGCCAGTAACCAGTTCCTTAGGTGTTCTCCACCATCTGGAACACACAGAGATTCACAGAGTTGGATAGAGAAGAGATGGGGAGGAAAGAGACAGAGGCCACCTGGTGGAGAAAAAGGAGAGTCCAAAGGAGGAGAGAGTGGTCAAGCCAGTAATCTCGCTCTCAGGTGAAACTGGGTAGTGAAGTTTGGGTTTTAAATGTACAAAATTGACAACAAAAAACAAAAAGCAAAGATTAAAAATCTAGAGTAGAGGTTGGATTTTCAAAAATACAATATTAAAGAAAAGAAGCAGAAGGAAAAAAGAAAAAAGGAGAAAAAAAAAGCCACAAGAATTATTAAAAACACCAACAACAACCACACAAAGACTACATATGGTGTTTGCCTTAAAACAATAGAGTCTTTTTTTTTTGAAAAGTAATAGTAGGTTACAGAAATAAAAATTAGAGGAGAAATAGAAGACAACAATTTTTTTAAAAATGTTAGAAAAAAAAGAAAAAAAAAAAGGAATGATTGTAAAAATAGTAAAGATATATCTGGCCCTTCTCTGATGTTGTGGGCAGTGTGGGGTCACTTCCAAGGCAGTTCCTTCTGTTTAACTTCTTCTGTTTGCTGGTTTTTTAGGCTCACTAGTTCAGTCGTGCTGTGGGGAGAGGGGGATGCTGCAAATAGCGCTGTCGTGTGCACACAGTGTCTCAGCCCTGCTGGACCTGTCCCTTTGGTGGCGCACAAACCACTCCAGCTCTACAATGCTCAGCGGGGAACCGTCTGAGGCCGGCCCTAGGCTGCGTGCACCTCCCCAGTCTAAGCCGCTCAGGTTCGGCGCTCAGGTAGCCCTCAGAGGCACAGATTCGGTTGGGACTGCGTTTTGTGCCCTTCCCAGGTCTGAGTAGCTCAGGAGTTTGGCGAGCGCGGTCGCTGCGACTTGTCGCCTTTTCTGTCTCTGCTGCTCAGTTTTCTGGGTGTACCGCTGGCGCCCCTTGTGAGGCAGATGGTGACTGTCCAGCACCCTCAGAAGTCTTAGCAAAGAAGCCTGCTTGCAGTTTGGTAGGTAGAGTCTCTCCAGGGCTGCAATTGCCCCTTTCCAACCCTTACGGCTCTGGCTGCCTGTCCCCAGCGGGGGATGGTCTGCAGCCGGCTTTTTCCGTTCCGTCCTTTGTTCTGTGCGTGGTTCTGGCGGTGTCCTATGTTTGAGCTTTTAGCGTGGTATCTCTCCCACAGTCTGGTTTGCTAGCCCCAGTTAGATCGTTCTGGTTGCGCGTGGGGCGTTCCTGCCCGATTCTTACAAAGCACTGCAGCCTGCGCCTCCCGCGCTTCCCTGCCCTGCCTCCACTTGCTAGTGGTGGATGCAGGCGTCTGTGCTGCTTTTCTGCTGGGGGAGTTACTGTTGGGCTTGTAATCTGTTGGTTTTATTTATTTATTTATTTTTCCTTCCTGTTATGTTGCCCTCTGTGTTTCCAAGGCTTGCCTCAGATTTGGCAGGGAGAGTGTTTCCTGGTGTTTGGAAACCTCTCTTCTTAAAATTCCCTTCCCGGGACGGGCTTCCCTTCCCAGTATGGAGCTCCCTCCCCACCTCCTTTGTCTCTTTTTTCGTCTTTTATATTTTTTCCTACCTGTTTTTGAAGACAATGGTCTGCTTTTCTGGTTGCCTGATGTCCTCTGCCAGCATTCAGAAGTTGTTTTGTGGAGTTTGCTCAGCGTTGAAATGTTCTTTTGAGGAATTTGTGAGGGAGAAAGTGGTCTTCCCATCCTATTCCTCCACCATCTTAGGACCGCCTCCTGTATACCCTTTTTTAAGCAATAAATTAATTTATTCTTAAAGCCATCCAGAGGAAATAAACAATAAAAAGTCTATTCAAAGAATATCTACTTTCACATTTAAGCAAGGATAACAATATTTTCAAAAATGAACTATATTTTTCCAGAGAAAAATATGACTCTGAGTATACACAAATGTATCAATTATGCATGTTTTTGTGCCCTATTCGCCTGCATTATGTTGTCTTAAATACCTAAGCATCTTAAAAGCCCATTTTAGAAGTGTCTTAATGCAATGCTAAATGCATGAAGCCCATTATTAACTATTTTCAAATTTAATTTACAACAACAAGCATATATACATTGTCGATTATTTAGTTCAGCACTTCACATAGTTCCATTAAAATTAGTTACCAATAAAACATAGTATATTGAGTTTCAAAAGCTATTAGGAAAACATTCATAGACCCTAGAGGCATTCGGTTGTTTCTCTTCTTTAGCATTGTCCTATGCACAGTTAAGATGAAGAGCTCTTAGAATTGTTACTCCACCACCACAGTATATTAGGTGTAAGTATTACAGTGAAAGATCTGACGTCTAACATGTTCTGGGAAATCCACAAATCCTGCTCTAACAGTAAGGTGGTACATGAGGGAACTATAAATGCATGATATGTGGAATATTCAAATGAGAAATATATCAAGCTTATCTAGGTTCATCCTTAAAAGAGGCTCAGCAGATATCAAAAGCATTTGGTGCCATATTCTCCCCGTATGCAAGATACTCACTAAAGATCATTAAGACTTTCACTGGGACGGTGTTTAGTACACTACAGCCTTAATATCGCAAGGGGGGTACTCTGACGTGACCTCCTCAGGTAGCTCAGTGGGTGAAGAATCCACCTGCAGTGTAGAAGACACAGGAGACCCGGGATCAATCCCTGGGTCAGGAAGATCCCCTGGAAGAGGGCATGGCTACCTACTCCAGTATCCTTGCCTGGAGAATCCCACGGACAGAGGAGCCTGGTGGGCTACAGTCTATGGGGTCACAAAGAGTCAGCCACGACTGAGTGACTAACACTCTAATGTACTGAAACAGTTAACGTACCTTTCAAGTGTATTTTTGTTTTGTTTCAGTTTGGTTTTTTAATTTTATTTTTATTATTATTTATTTTTATCCTGATCACTGTATTTATTTTTTTCTTTTTTTTTAAATTTTTTTACTTTACAATACTGTATTGGTTATGCCATACATTGTTTGTTTGTTTTTTTTTTTATAAAAAGATACTCTATAAACCAAGAGAATCTGATCAATATCTTTAAATAAATTTTATATTATCCAAAGCCTCTTCTAGAGTGGCAATAATAACTAAAATATTAATTTTCTTGTCTCATATTCTCCAGGCAATTTAATTTAAATTCATTAATTTTTTTAAATTTTTACTTTAATTTTATAATCATTTTCAGCCTATCATGGTGGATTTTCAGCTATTTAAATATATAATCTCTATTTTTCTTTGTCTCTAAAGTTGACACTAAGACCGACAACACATTTTTAAAGCTGTATCATTACATACTATGTTCCTAGTACATGAATGTATAATTTCTTAGTGCAAAATCATACTTAACAGAGTCAGTTTGTAGAAGGAGCATTTTCTCTAACATATGCATAGTTAATTTGCCTACAGTGATATGTGTGTGTGCTCAGTCACTTGAGTCGTGTCTGACTCTGTGCGACTCTACGGACGGTAGCCCGCCAGGCTCCTCTGTCTATGGGACTCTCCAGGCAAGGGTACTGGGGTGGGCTGCCATTTCCTCCTTCAGGGGACATTCCCACCCCAGGGACTGACCCCGTGCCTTTTACATCCCCTGCACTGGCAG
Organism: Ovis aries; assembly: GCF_016772045.2. Taxonomy (NCBI): domain Eukaryota; kingdom Metazoa; phylum Chordata; class Mammalia; order Artiodactyla; family Bovidae; genus Ovis; species Ovis aries. Next base: position 59,992,938 of record NC_056076.1, read on the forward strand.
GTGGGCTCTCTACCACTAGCACCACCCAATGATACATGCTAAAGTGAAATAAAAAAGCTAGGCTTAACCCACAAAATGACTGTAGATGAACCAGTCAAGGATGATAAACTGATTTAAGTAGTGAAAATTATTAAATTACATAAAAGCTAATTTTTAGAAACATTATTCTTGATATTTATGTGGTGTTTATTTTGCCCTTAAGAATTTGACCAAGAATGGTTTTTTACTTAAATTCAACAATTTTTGAACATGGCTTTAGTCATATTTCAAAAGAGAACACGGTGAAAAATTACAGCCTTTCTACTATAATAATTTAATATGAATATGTAATGTCAATAGTCCTAAACGTATTAATTGCAAGATTGGATAACAGGTCAGCTGAATTTTGCAATGACTCTCTGTTTACCATGTTCAAGCTTTTTCATTGAAACAACTGAAATGAAAAAAAAGAAACTTTTTTGTAGAATTCATAACTAGATGAAAATTTCTAGAAAGAATGTAGAAACAGACATAGGCACCTCAAAGCATTCACCCGTGGGCATTTTGGAAAAATTCACCACTATAAACCTAAATTTGATATTTGTAATAAATTTATCTCAGCTAATTATTGTTTCAATAGAAGATAGTGGGGAAAATTTGCTAATACCTAAAAATGTATTTTAAATTATTTCAAAATTGCATTTTATGAAGTATGCTTTTTTCTGCAAAGTAGCCCAAAACCTTTATTCAAAGCTTATTTTTCAGGAGTTAAAGAGGCAGATTTCATTTCTCCATTATACACCAAAAATAATATAGTTCACTTTTTTCAGTTCACTGAGGTATAGATTTCTATGCCAAATATAACATTCAGAAATGTATTATTCCTCTAAATTTCATAATTCCAGGAAACAGAAAATTTTACAAATGTTGGTCTTAAGAAAGAGTAATGATAAAATAGATTTTATTTTCTTGGGCTCCAAAATCACTGTGGATGGTGACTGCAGCCATGAAATTAAAGGATGCTTGCTCCTTGGAAGAATAGCTATGACAAACCTAGACAGCATATTAAAAAGCAGAGACATCACTTGGCCAACAAAGGTCTGAATAGTCAAAGCTGTGGTTTTTCCAGTAGTCATGTACAGAAATGAGAGTTGGACCATAAAAAAGGCTGAGTACTGAAGAACTGATGCTTTCAAACTGTGATGCTGGAAAAGACTCTTGAGAGTCCCTTGGACAGCAAGGAGATAAAACCAGTCAATCCTAAAGAAAATCAATCCTAAATATTCATTGGAAACACTGAGTCTGAAGCTGAAGCTTCAATACTTTGTCCACTTAATGTGAAGAGATGACTCACTGGAAAAAGACCCTGATACTAGGAAAGATGGAAGGCAGGAGGAGAAGGGGAAGGCAGAGGATGCGATGGTTGGATGGCCTCATCAACTCAATGGACATGAGTTTGAGCAGACTCCGGGAGATAGTGAAGGACAGGGAAGCCGGTGTGCTGTAGTCCATGGGGTCACAAAGAGTTGGACATGACTTAGTGACTGAACAGCAAATAGTCTCAGCTCACATTTTTATATTAATTTTTTAAAGATGCTCAAGCACAGAAGGAGTCTATATTTAATGAATGTCACATAAGTTGTGGCAGACCTAGGAATAAATAGATGTCAGGCGATTCAGCTGTTTACTAGTCAAAGGTGACCAGTAGTGAATTAGACACTACTATAGATGTGTGAGATGCACCAGTGGGCAACACGGGCAAGGATACTGCCTCTTGGAATGTACATTCTAACAAGGAGAGACAGAATACCAAGGAGAGACACAATAAATATACAAACTATATTATACATTAAATGGCCATCAGTACTGTGCAAGATAAAATATAATGTGAAACAAGTTGAAAGAGTAATGAAAAGAGAGTATGATGGCCATCGTAAATATGCTGTTAGCATAAATATCATTGAAAAATAAAGAGTAGGAATAGGAGGTGAGCGAGTTAACCTTGAGGATACACAGGAAGATCTAATTCTGCAGAAGGAACATCGGCTGAAATGATGCCAGGCTGGAGTATAGGCCTGGGTACTCGTGGGATTGCCAGGAAGCCAGGGTAGGGGAGCAGAAGGAGAGTGTGACGAGCAGAAGCTGGTTGGGTCCAGATGATACGAGGCCCTGTGGCTCATGCACGCTATATCAGATCACGGCCTATGGCGAGCTGCAGTCCGAGGGGTCGTAAAGAGTTGGACATGGCTGAGCGTCTGAGCTGACGGCTTGTGCATGATCTTACTCTGCGTGAGGCGAGAAACCTTTGGAAGGGACTGAGCAGGGAGTAACATGATAGGAGTTTTATTTGAACAGGATCCCTCTGGCTGGTCTGTTGAGAAAAGCTTAAAGAGAGGCGAGAAAAGAGACAATAAAGCCAGCCAGGAGACCACACCTAAGGTCCAGGTCAAAGATGATGGCGACTTGAACCAAGATGGTAGCCGTGAGATAGTGAGAAGCGCTTGAATTCTTTCTGAAATGAGCAGGGCCAGTATAAGGGCAGAAGCTTAGAAACATGACTGGGTCCTATTCAGATGCCCCAGACCAGCTGAACATGCTGGTGTGCCTTAGGCTGTTGGCTATATCGAAATGTTGGTTAGAGATATCAACTTCAGAGTTGGTAGTGTAGGGATGGTATTTAAAACCAGGATGCTGGATAAGTTTCACCAAGCAGATGAAGATATACAGAAAAGAGGGCAAACCCAAGCTTCAGTTCGCTGGCTGATGGCACAGGCTGCAGAGCCATTCATCACATATGAGCAATCTCTCAGAGAATACGTCTCAAAATTGCACATCTGATCCCTCTGTATAAAAAAAAAAAGCACAGTTTCAAGGCAATGGACATAAAACGACCGTGTCGACAATAATAGCACTGTCTCATAACTAGTTCAACAAAGAATACACCAAAGGACACAGTACAATGTTCCTCTCACTGTTTCTCAGGCCTCACCTGGATTAGGCTCAGTGGAGGGTTCAGTGCCTCATCGGTATCAAGTGCACTGCAAAGGCTCCACAGAAATGCGGGCATGGAAGAGTGTAACAGGCAAGACAGCACCAAACAGAAACCAGCTGATTCATAAGCAACAGTGGGCAACCACTGAAAACACCCAAAATTATTTGGGGGGAACACGTAACTTCCTTGGTTCTTGTCCAAGTTTGTTCATACAGGAAGTTGGAAAGATATGGGGAAGAATAAGAAAAGTTAAATGTATATATTAAAATCCTGAAAATATTTCAAAACTATTCATCTTCAGAAGTTTGGTTAATTACATTACAGTTCATTTAAAAATAAAAGGTTGCCAAGAGATAAAAAAACAATGCCTGTACAATACTGTATAAAAAGAAAGAAAGAAACTAACTCAAGTTTACATGAAGAGGCAAGATACCCAGAGTGGACAACACAATACTGAAGAAAATCAATGTTGGAGAATCGACACCACCCAATGCCAAAAATTACCAGAAAGCTGATAACCAAGACAGTGTGGCATTGGCAAAATGCTGGACAAATAGATCATGGAACAGAACAGAGAACCAGAAACAGACCCATGTAATTAGAGCCGACTGATCTTTGATAAAGGAGCAAAGTCAGTAAACTGTAGAAAAGACACTCTTTACAACAGATGATATTCGAACAATTGGACATCTGCATGCAAAAAGATTAACTTACAAAAACTTACACTCCTTACAAAATAACTCAAAATGAATAATAGACCTCGATGTAAAACACGAAACTATAAAGTCCCTAGAAGGTAACATTGTTGTTCAGTAGCTCAGTCTGACTCTTTGCAACCCCATGGACTGCAGCATGCCAGGCTTTCTTGTCCTTTTTACCATCTCCTTGCTCTGACTCATGTTCATTGAGCTGTGATTCCATCCAACCATCTCATCCTCTAAAAATGTATATGACCTTGAGCACGGTCATAATATTTTAGATACGACACTAAAGACATGACCCATGGTGGAAAGAACTGATAAACTGGACTTCATTACAATTAAAAACACCTGCTCTGCAAAACATGTGAAGAAAACGAAAAGACAAGCCACTAGGGGAAAATATTTGCAAAAGACACATCTTAGAAAAGACTATGATCCAAAATATATAAAGAATTCTGAAAAACAACACTAAGAAAACAAACCACCCAATGAACAAACAGAACCAAAAGCTTAATAGACACGTCACCAGAGAAGACATACAGATGGCAAATAAGCCCATGAAAAGAGGCTCCAAACCATATGCCATCTGGGAAGTGAAATAAAAACATCAGAAATCCCACTACACACCTATTAGAATGGCACCCCCACCCCCCCAAAAAAAGAAACACTGACAATAGTAAACGCTAGCAAGGATGCGGAGCAACAGGGACTCTCGTATTCTGTTGGTGGGGATGCAAAATGGTACAGCAACTTTGGAAATCAGTTCAGTGGTCTCTCATGAAGTTAAACGTATCTGGCCATACAATCCAGAAATCATATTCCACAGAATTGAAAATGTCTGTCCACACAAAAACCTGCATGGATATTTATGGCAGTTTTATTCACAACTTCCGAAATTTTAAGATACACAAATGTCCTTTAGTAGGTAAATGGATAAGTAAACTATGGTATTGCCAGAAAATAGAATATCATTGAGCACCAAAAATGTGAGATATCAAGCCATGAAAATACATGGAAGAACGTTAAATGCGTATTTCTGTTTGCATTTGAAATTTGAAAAGATGACATCCTGTATGATTTCAGCTACATCGTGTAGTTGAAAAGGCAGAACTACGGAAACAGTAAGATTGGTGGTTGCAGGGAATAGGGAGGAGGAATAAACAGGCAGAGCATCAGGAATTTTTTCAGGCAATGAAGATACTCTGCATGGTATTATAAATGTGAATATTATACATTTGTCCAAACCTATAGAAGGCACAACACTTAGAATGAATCCTAATGTAAACCATGGACTTCGGCAATAATGATATATCAACATAGGTTCATCACTTTTAACAAATGTACCACTCTGGTGACGATGCATGTATGGACAGGGGGCTTATGGGAAATCTCTGTACCTTTCTCTAAATTTTGCTGAAAAACCTAAAACTGCTCTAAAAATTGTTCTTTACAAAAACAGAAAAAATCAAATATATATGTTAATAAATTACTTATAAGTGTATATATAAATTATACATTGATATAAAATATCAGAAGGGAAGTGTTACATTAAAATGAAAACACAGTTAAATCTGAAAGATGTTAAATTCACATTTAATTCTTACTCACTGCTACTTTTCCATCACAGGTCAGCAGAGGTACTCTACTCTTCACAGAGACTAGAAATTACCAAACCAGAAAAATATTAAGTTAGTCAATATCGTGGACGGTGCAATTAGGCCAGTGTTCTCTTATGTTGTTGATGTAAACGTGGCTTGGGGAAAAGCAATTTGTCTCAGAGAAGCAAACAGAGGGAAGAGCCAGCATCTGTTCCAGAAAGAAGGAGAGAGCCCTGGAGGATCACACATCAGCACTCAAATGCCCCAGCCCAGAAGTGGCACCTAACTTCCGCTCAGCACTCCTTGTTCTGGACCTGCCACATGGCCCCACCTAACCCAAGGGGCCAGGAAGTATAATCCTACCTCGTTCTCAGCAAACTGAGAACTGATGACTGTCTCATATTTTCACACTGATGACTGTCTCATATCTTTCACACTGATATATAAGAGCTCCCAAATTATTACTTTGATAAATAGAAAATATAAAGTTTTTTTTTAATCTAAGTAAACTCTCAGAGACCGTACCATGAGACGCACCTGACAGAAACTTATCTTCCCCTGTCGTATCCTCTCTGCTTTTCTCTCCTCCTCTCCTCACTTTCTTTTCTCCCACCCTTCTTCCGTTTCTTCTCTTTCTACTATTTCTTATTACAGGTAACCTATAGCCAGAAGATATTATGATCATATACAGAACAGAAGCGATTGCCCTCTTCATTAACTGAATTCCATGTTGACTGTATTTAGTGATTCTTCTCATTGTCGGCTGACGCTGGCTCCCGTCATTCATCAGAAGAGAAAATGAGAAGTGAATGTCACTGCTGACAGCGGAATCACAGTCTCAAGTGTAGTTCTCAGAGTTGCTGTGTGACATTTAAAGGAAAAAGGAATTTCAAAGATATATTACCAGATGTGACAGAGACGTCTCTACCGCCTGTATTTTGTCTCTATCTTTCATGCTACAAAGTACTGCAAAATTAATCTTCTAAAAGCACAGTCCTGATCATGTCATCACTGTACGGAAAATATTTCAACGTATCCACATGCCCTGCAGACTAAATTTGATTTCTCGGTTTGACATTTAGTGTTCACCGTAACTTGGCCGTAACTCAGTTGTTCAGTTCATCTTTCTACTGTCTTCCTGGTAACATTCCAAGTTCTTAATAACTGGATGCTCCCAAATATGGCTGGCATTTCTTATCTCCATGGCTTTATCTATGCAATTCTCCCTTATCAAATCCCCTAGTCTCCAAACTCATACCAATTCCTGAAGACTCAGCTAGAGGTTTGCCAATCCCATGAAATCTCCCAATATCTCTAGGAAGAAAACATCCCCATCGCCCATAAATTTCACAAACCCTTACATTTACAACTATAATATAGGGGAAAACCAAATTTTAGAAATGTTTATGAAAAATTTATCATTCATATTAATCACAATTAGCTTCAAAAATTCTTGGTAATGGGGTTTTAGCAAAGCGATGAATAATGATTAGTGATTTAGGAGTCCTCCATCCATGGGACTTTCCAGGCAAGAGTACTGGAGTGGGGTGCCATTGCCTTCTCCGAAGCTGAGTTTACAAGAGCACAAATATTTCATTTATTTGGGGAAACTTGGTAGGAAGATACTAAAGGGGGAAAAGACCAAAGCCACCTAAAATTCCTACTTGTGGCATCACTGCCTCTACAAGAACAAGGGGAAAAGGTTTTGCTTGACTTTTCAATCTCTCAGCGAAGTATTCTTTGAACACACACACATGATCATATCAAGAATTGCAGAAAAAACATTTGACAAAATCTAACTCATTCATTGAGTTAGACAAGGCTGTGGTCCCAGTGTGATTAAATTGACTAGTTTTCTGTGAGTATGGTTTCAGTGTGTCTGCCCTCTGATGCCCTCTTGCAACACCTACCATCTTACTTGGGTTTCTCTTACCTTGGGCGTGGGGTATCTCTTCACGGCTGCTCCAGCAAAGCACAGCCACTGCTCCTTACCTTGGACGAGGGGTATCTCCTTACCGCCACCGTTCCTGACCTTCAGCATGGGATAGCTCCTCTAGGCCCTCCTGTGCCTGCTCAGCCACCGCTCCTTCGGTTGCTCCTCCTGGCCGCCATGCCTGCGGGGCAACCCAAGACGGGCGGGTCATGGTGGAGAGATCTGACAGAATGTGGTCCACTGGAGAAGGGAATGGCAAGCCACTTCAGTATTCTTGCCTTGAGAACCCCATGCACAGTATGAAAAGGCAAAATGATAGGATACCAAAAGAGGAACTCCCCAGGTCAGTAGGTGCCCAATATGCTCCTGGAGATCAGTGGAGAAATAACTCCAGAAAGAATGAAGGGATGGAGCCAAAGCAAAAACAATACCCAGCTGTGGATGTGACTGGTGATAGAAGCAAGATCCGATGCTGTAAAGAGCAATATTGCATAGGAACCTGGAATGTCAGGTCCATGAATCAAGGCAAATTGGAAGTGGTCAAACAAGAGATGGCAAGGGTGAACGTCGACATTCTAGGAATCAGCGAACTAAAATGGACTGGAATGGGTGAATTTAACTCAGATGACCATTATATCTACTACTGTGGGCAGGAATCCCTCAGAAGAAATGGAGTAGCCATCATGGTCAACAAAAGAGTCTGAAATGCAGTACTTGGATGCAATCTCAAAAACAACAGAATTATCTCTGTTTGTCTCCAAGGCAAACCATTCAATATCACAGTTATCCAAGTCTATGCCCCAAACAGCAACGCTGAAGAAACTGAAGTTGAATGGTTTTATGAAGACCTATAAGACCTTTTAGAAATAACACCCAAAAAAGATGTCCTTTTCATTATAGGGGCCTGGAATGCAAAAGTGGGAAGTCAAGAAACACCTGGAGTAACAGGCAAATTTGGCCTTGGAATGCAGAATGAAGCAGGGCAAAGACTAATAGAGTTTTGCCAAGAAAATGCACTGGTCATAGCAAACACCCTCTTCCAACAACACAAGAGAAGACTCTACACATGGACATCACCAGATGGTCAACACTGAAATCAGACTGATTCTATTCTTTGGAGCCAAAGATGGAGAAGCTCTATACAGTCAACAAAAACAAGACCAGGAGCTGACTGTGGCTCAGATCATGAACTCCTTATCACCAAATTCAGACTCAAATTGAAGAAAGTAGGGAAAACCGCTAGAGCATTCAGGTATGGCCTAAATCAAACCCCTTATGATTATACAGTGGAAGTGAGAAATAGATTTAAGGGTCTAGATCTGATAGATAGAGTGCCTGATGAACTATGGACAGAGGTTCGTGACACTGTACAGGAGACAGGGATCAAGACCATCCCCATGGAAAAGAAATGCAAAAAGCAAAATGGCTGTCTCGGGAGGGCTTACAAATAGCTGTGAAAACAAGAGAGGTGAAAAGCAAAGGAGAAAAGGAAAGATATAAGCATCTGAATGCAGAGTTCCAAAGAATAGCAACAAGAGATAAGAAAGCCTTCCTCACTGATCAATGCAAAGAAATAGAGGAAAAGAACAGAATGGGAAAGACTAGAGATCTCTTCAAGAAAATTAGAGATACCAAGGGAACATTTCATGCAAAGATGGGCTCGATAAAGGACAGAAATGGTATGGACCTAACAGAAGCAGAAGATATTAAGAAGAGGTGGCAAGAATACACAGAAGAACTATACAAAAAAGATCTTCATGACCCAGATAATCACGATGATGTGATCACTCACCTAGAGCCAGACATCCTGGAATGTGAAGTCAAGTGGGCCTTGGAAAGCATCACTACAAACAAAGCTAGTGGAGGTGATGGAATTCCAGTTGAGCTGTTTCAAATCCTGAAAGATGATGCTGTGAAAGTGCTGCACTCAATATGCCAGCAAGTTTGGAAAACTCAGCAATGGTCAGTTTTCATTCCAATTCCAAAGAAAGGCAATGCCAAAGAATGCTCAAACTACCGCACAATTGCACTCATCTCACATGCTAGTAAAGTAATGCTCAAAATTCTCCAAGCCAGGCTTTAGCAATATGTGAACCGTGAACTCCCTGATGTTCAAGCTGGTTTTAGAAAAGGCAGAGGAACCAGAGATCAAATTGCCAACATCTGCTGGATCATGGAAAAAGCAAGAGAGTTCCACAAAAACATCTCTTTCTGCTTTATTGACTATGCCAAAGCCTTTGACTGTGTGGATCACAATAAACTGTGAAAAATTCTGAAAGAGATGGGAATACCAAAGCACCTAACCTGCCTCTTGAGAACTCTGTATGCAGGTCAGGAAGCAACAATTAGAACTGGACATGGAACAACAGACTGGTTCCAAATTGGAAAAGGAGTACATCAAGGCTGTATATTGTCACCCTGCTTCTTTAACTTCTATGCAGAGTACATCATGAGAAACGCTGGAGTGGAAGAAACACAAGCTGGAATCAAGATTGCCGGGAGAAATATCAAGAACCTCAGATATGCAGATGACACCACCCTTTTGGCAGAAAGTGAAGAGGAGCTAAAAAGCCTCTTGATCAAAGTGAAAGAGGAGAGTGAAAAAGTTGGCTTAAAGCTCAACATTCAGAAAACGAAGATCATGGCATCTGGTCCCATCACTTCATGGGAAATAGATGGGGAAACAGTGGAAACAGTGTCAGACTTTATTTTGGGGGGCTCCAAAATCACTGCAGATGGTGATTGCAGCCATGAAATTAAAAGACGCTTACTCCTTGGAAGAAAAGTTATGACCAACCTAGATAGCATATTCAAAAGCAGAGACATTACTTTGCCGACTAAGGTCCATCTAGTCAAGGCTATGGTTTTTCTAGTAGTCATGTATGGATGTAAGAGTTGGACTGTGAAGAAGGCTGAGAGCCTAAGAATTGATGCATTTGAACTGTGGTGTTGGAGAAGCCTCTTGAGGGTCCCTTGGACTGCAAGGAGATCCAACCTGTCCATTCTGAAGGAGATCAACTCTGGGATTTCTTTGGAAGGAATGATGCTAAAGCTGAAACTCCAGTACTTTGGCCACCTCATGCGAAGAGTTGACTCATTGGAAAATAACTTTGATACTGGGAGATATTGGGGACAGGAGAAGAAGGGGACGACAGAGGATGAGCTGGCTGGATGGCATCACTGACTTGATGGATGTGAGTCTGAGTGAACTCCAGGAGATGGTGATGGACAGGGAGGCCTGGTGTGCTGCGATTCATGGGGACGCAAAGAGTCAGACACGACTGAGTGACTGACCTGAACTGAACTGAACTCATTCATGGTAAACACTCTCATTAAACTAGAAATAGGAACTTTTTGAACTGGATAAAGCCTATCTGAAAAGAATCTACAACTAATATCATATTTAATAATGGAAAAATCAAAGCTTTCCACTAAGATCAGTTACAAGGAAAGAAAACTTCCTGTCACCACTCCTTTCAACATCATACTTGCTAATGCAATAAGGCAAGAGGAGAAAAAATTGTATACTTACTTACAAACTGTCCCCACCCCCCAACCCTGCCACAGATGATATGATCATCCAAGTAGAAAATCTGAAAGAATTTACAAAAACACTCCTGAAGCTAAGTGACGGCAGCAAGGTTGTAGTGTACAAGGTGAGTATACATTTGCTTACCTATATACCAACCATGAACAAAAGAATTTTAAATGAAAAACACAATACAATTTATGTTAAAATCTCCTAAAATACAATACTTAGATACAAATTTACAAAATGTGTAAAATAGCTACGTGAATAAAACAACAAAACTCTGAAGGGCAAAATGAAAGAATGAAATAAATGGAGAGATATTCCATGTTCATGGATAGGAACACAGTATCATTCAGTGGTTAATTCTTCCCAACTTGACTGACAGATTCAGTACAATACAAATACAAATTCAGCAAATTATTTTATGGATATCATCAAACTGGAGAAGGAAATGGCAACCCACTCCAGTGTTCTTGCCTGGAGAATCCCAGGGAAGGGGGAGCCTGGTGGGCTGCCGTCTATGGGGTCGCACAGAGTCGGACACGACTGAAGTGACTTAGTAGTAGTATCATCAAACTGATTCTAAATTTTATATGGAGAACCAGAAGATGCAACCAACACAATATTGAAAGAAATGAATGAAGTTGGCGGATTGAAGCTACTCAAGTTCAAAACTTACTGTAAAGCTTGTACATATATATAAAGTGTCCAGTAAAAGTCTGTGATAAAAAAGAAAAGCTCAACCTACTCTGGAAAAAAATCAGAAACATATAGGCTCACGTATTAGGAAACAAAACGAGTACAGGACCCAAGAAGTCAAATCATGTCACTGTATCTATCCTTATTTCTCGACATTTCCTTCCTCTGTGAGGACTTCACTCTGAAAAGAAGCACCACTTTACACTGTAGCTGAGATGCTTACATGGCTACCAGCAATTCCAAATATATACTATTCTGCTCTCTATACACTGCATTTGTAGTTCGCTTTCTATTCTGGCCTTGGCAAGTCCTAACCTGGCACATCCTTCGGGTCAGAGCCCACACTCACACACTTGGCAAGGCCCCTGGGACCACATTCTGACTCTGAGTTGAGGGGGTGAGGCAAGGTGCCCATGAAGATCGGGGTTTGCTTGATAGACGGCAGGAGTAAGACTCCTTGCTGACAAGTCTGGGATGAGGGGCCTCTGCACTTGGGGCTTGTAGGTCTTTCTCATCCCAGTCCTCCCCTGCTAGGCCTCCTAGAATTCCTGAGATCTCACAAAATTTGTCACAGCAACAGAGCTTTGAGCCCGATTCTTCCATTCTCTAGGCACCTCTAACCCTGCTGCTGCTGCTAAGTCGCTTCATTCATGTCTGACTCTGTGTGACCCCATAGACGGCAGCCCACCAGGCTCCCCGATCCCTGGGATTCTCCAGACAAGAACACTGGAGTGGGTTGCCATTTCCTTCTCCAATGTATGAAAGTGAAAAGTGAAAGTGAAGTCGCTCAGTCGTGTCTAACTCTTTGCGACCCCATGGACTGCAGCCCACCAGGCTCCTCCATCCATGGGATTTTCCAGGCAAGAGTACTGGAGTAGGGTGCCATTGCCTTCTCCCACCTCTAACCCTAATGCTCAGTAAATCCCATCCTATCCTTCCCCTGCCTTCTATCAGGACCAACACTTATTCCTCCCACACAGCCCCACAGCCCACTCTGCACCCTGCCTGCCTTCCTGGGAAACCTCACATTCCACCTTCCAGGAGCAGCACCACAGGTGTCCCCTGATGTTGTGTGTTCAAGATGGGAGAACATTCCCTGGAGAATGTTCCCTGATGGAGGGGCTTGGGTGAGACAGCGAGCTCCCCATCCCAGGGTTGTGGCATTGGGCCGGGTCAGAGACAGAGCAGGGGGAAAAAAACAAAAACAAAAAAAAACCCACCTCTAGACAAAGAAAGACTTTTCCCCTTAATAGCTATAGCAGACAATCTCAGAGAAGAATTTGATTGGTCGAGCTTGTTCATGCAAAACAATAATTTTATTATGGACGGGAGGACCCCAAGGAAGATATAGATTAACCAAGACTGGGTCAAGGGAATGGAAGATAGATAGGGACAGAATGGATAACCATTATGGAAAGAAATTCTGTTATCAGAAAAATGGGCAAGTGATTTGGGGCAAACAAAAAATGACATTCGTACAACATGTTTGTTAACGTGCACCACACATCAGCACACACATTTTATTATTCTTATGCGTATATGCACGTGGGAAAGTGTGCTATGCATTTAATTTTATTATTTTTCTAGTTGTTTGAGTGCTACATATTTGGTTTTAGGCAGTTAATTATCCAGAGTTAACCCAAACCGGAAGGTCAAAGGAGACATGCTCCACAAGCCTGCCTTCAGTCTGACACTAATTGCAAGCTAGCGGTGCTGGGCTTAATCACTCAGTCGTGCCAGGCTCTTTGGAACCTCAAGGACTGTCTTCAAAGTCCAGAGGGTCTTGAGTACATACATCAAGTGGCTGACCGTTAGCCTCCAGTCCTCCCAGAGTTCAGGCTAACACCTTTAATCTCCTGTTGCTGCTGTTTAGCAGCTAAGTTGTGTCCCACTTTTTATGACGCCATGGACTGTAGCCCGCCAGGCTCCTCTGTCCATGGGATTTTTCAGGCAAGAACACTGGAAGGTTCTTTCAGGTTAGTTACCACTTCCTTCTCCAGGGGCCCTTCCTGACCCAAGGGTCAAACCCTGACTCCTGCATCGGCAGGTGGATTCTCCACCACTGAGCTACATGGGAAACCCCTAGAAAGTGAAAGGGAAAGTTGCTGAGTCATTCCGACTCTTTGCAACCCCATGGATAGTCCATGGAATTCTCCAGGCCAGAATACTGGAGTGGGTGGCCTTTCCCTTTCTCCGGGGGATCTTCCCAACCCAGGGATCGAACTCAGGTCTCCTGCACTGCAGGTGGATCCTTTACCAGCTAAGCCACAAGGGAAGCCCAGGAATACTGAGGTGGGTAGCCTATCCCTTCTCCAGCGGATCTTCCAGACCCAGAAATGGAACCGGGGTCTCCTGCTTTGCAGGCGGATTCTTTACCAACTCAGCTATCAGGAAGCCCTTCTTCTCCTGACTAAATACCTAATTTCCAAAGAGAATGATATGATGTGGCCCAAACCCCTCATCGTGAACCATTGTCTGTTCTGTGACCAAAATCTTAGGCCAAAAAGGATACTCCTACATGCAGGAAACCAGAGGTCACCTGGGGTGAGCAGCCCAGGGCAAAGGCCAGAACTCTCTTCGGGTAAGGTGAATTCTATATAACATGGCACTATTTTAAGTGCCAAGTCCAGACAATGCCAATGGACTTTACTGACATAGCAATTTCATTTATCCTCTTAAATTATTAATGAAAAATTGTACTTTAAAAAGCTTCTCTACTCACATCTCTGGTTATTATACAATGAATATTTCTTGCTTTACTCCAATTTTTCTGGTGTGTAAAGAATTAATGAGGCACAGCTCACAGATTGATGTTCATATTTATTGGTTTTTGTTCTTTTGCTAAACATGTCCTGTGTAATCTTTGATAATCGCTCAAGTTATTGAAAAAGAGTTTGCATAGCCTTAATATTATTTGCTTATTAATCTGTGACAAACCATAAAATTTGATATTTTCACCATGACTACCTCACGAAATTTGCTCACTTTGTCTCTGATTAAAGTAGCAGCACACTGCCAGTGCCAACAACTTTCAGAAGTGTTTTAGGGAGAGTTCTATGAGCATCACTTCTGTTTTCATTTGAGATATCCGAAAGACCTGGAAATGCTCTTCCACATCATAATCACATCCTTTGATCTGAGGATCTGTGTCTGTGCATATTCAATCTGCTGAGATGAAATACACCTGACACCTACCAGTAGGGATCTTTTTGAGATTAGCATCTATGCTAGAGATCTGAACTGTCTCCAACAGATGCTGAAACTGCCTTTAAAATTAATACTTTAGCAAGCTTGAGTGTATAAACCCTCAATTTGATCAAGTCTGGTGGTACTTTGGCTACTCTGAATTTGACCAAATGAGACTGCAGTACACCCTGGATCAGCATGAATCATTCAAATATCAACCAAATTCTTTTCTCCAATCTACCTTGAATTATCTTCCATTTCCACAGTGCTCTCCTGGAAAACAACAGAAACTTCGGGTCTCAGAGTTCTTCTGGTTTTTAACCACTTTTGGGTCACAGACGCTTTAGACTATAACAAACCCGTAGAACTAATTCTAGAACAATGAGGAAACAAGAGCAAAAACAACAAATGTAATATAGCTCCAGGGGGATTCACGGGGCATAGTTTAAACAGCCTGCTCTAGAATTTTCTGGCCATCGGCCATTGCTACATTAGTCTCAGATGACATACTTCTATCTAAGTACATTAGGGAGACAAATACGAACTTTATGGTTATTGGGAACCCTTCTCCCCTCTTATGTTGTAGTTATTCCATTGCTATCCCCTTCTTTAGTCTTCCCATGTCCTCTACACACCTTTTTAAGTTGAAACCCATCGCATTTCCCTTAACAAAAATCTGTGGTCACATTTGCAAAAGTTACTCTTATCTGTGCAAGTACCACATTGCTCAGGAAGTAAAACCTAAAGGGATAAAGAGAGAAAGTAAGTAGAAAAAATTCCAGCACACACTATCTGAAGAAAGCTGCTCCAACACCAGAACATTCTAGAACTGGTCAGAATTAAGAACCGCTATCATCTGTTCAGTTCAGTTCAGTTGCTCAGTCATGTCTGACTCTTTGCGACCCCATGAACCGAAGCATGCCAGGCCTCCCTGTCCATCACCAACTCCCGGAGTCCACCCAAACTCAGGTCCATTAGAGTCGGTGATGCCATCCAATCATCTCATCCTCCGTTGTCCCCTTCTCCTCCTGCCTTCAATCTTTCCCAGCATCAGGGTCTTTTCAAATGAGTCAGCTCTTCGCATCAGGTGGCCAAAGTATTGGAGTTTCAGCTTCAGCATCTGTCCTTCCACTATCACCTGAGTCTCCCTTATTTTGCCCCAGCTTATTTTTTGCTTGTAATAGTAGCACGTTTTCTTTTTTAAAATAATAAGAATCAAACGGATTAATACTTTTGATCTGAATAACATACTTCATTGAAAGTCTAATGCCCTCTGGATCTCAGCTTGTTTTTAAAATCTTAGCCTGCATCCAGTCCATATTGAGAAAAATACATTGCAACTCTGTTACTTCCTTCATAGTAGAAAGTAACTGAGGTCTGGCAATAGTTATCCTTGAGATCATTATTTAGAGCCCCAAACACTGAAGCTTGGTTCCCTTTATTCAGTCATTGTACCTCATGTACAGTCAGGTCTTAAAAGTTCACTTTAAGAATAACTTTAGGAACTTCTAAGGGGAATGATGCATCTAATATGTAAAAAATCCCCCAGTCCAGGTGCTCCACATACTCTAAAACTGAGCGATTATATTACTAGATCTTTATTGACTAGCAAAAGGCATTTTTCCTTCTTTGTCTTCTTTTACTAAAAACAGGATTTCTCTAAGCAATGGTTATCATAATATGGGTGAACACAGCTGTGTTCACGGCGTATGACACTCCAGGGTGTATTTATCCCCACTCGGCCTTTATGGCTCACAGCACTCCAGGGTGCGGCAAGTGCCTAATGGCTCTAGAAAGCATTGCCAGTAATTTTTTACCACTTAAGACAGCTACTATCCTAGACGATGATTACAAGTTGGATGGCATTCTGTTCTTCCCCTCCATGGCTTATCCTAGCTTGTTTAACCATTGTATGCAGTAACACAGTCCTGAGATATGTACTTTCTGACCAAAGATGGCAATTTTTATACATGTGAATATACCATACGTTCATGTTTCATATTCAAATTTCATAGTTCACTCAAGGTAAGTCAGATCCCAAGATCTAAAGACAAAAGGTAATGAAAAGAAATACTTCTCTCAAGATCTCAGCGGAAGTAACAATAATGCTTAAAGTGTGACAACAATAAAAAAATAAACTTTCTTAGGCTAGAAGCAATGGCACCCCACTCCAGTGCTCTTGCCTGGAAAATCTCACGGACGGAGGAGCCTGGTAGGCTGCAGTCCATGGGGTGGATAAGAGTCGGACACGACTGAGCGACTTGACTTTCACTTTTCACTTTCACGCATTGGAGAAGGAAATGGCAACCCACTCCAGGGTTCTTGGCTGGAGAATCCCAGGGACGGGGGAGCCTGGTGGGCTGCTGTCTATGGGGTTGCACAGAGTCGGACACGACTGAAGCGACTTAGCAGCAGCTGCAGCAGCAGCAAGCTAGAAAAGAAGCATCAGTTCAAATCAGTGTTCAAGATTGACGGCACGACGATGATTTCTTCTGTGTTTTAATACTATTGCATTATTCTACAGGGCAACTTCTATGGACCACCTCATGAGATTTACTAGATAAAATTATATATATATGCTATGTATATGGATATATAGAGAGCTATTGGTAATTGTATGTATATATGCTATATATGTAACCAAGTATAATTGCTATTTTTTAGGTGGTATTTCTAACTTAATAGTAACAAAGCAGTAGTAAATTATAATGGCATCTCATACAATTGAAAGAATTATTATTTAGGAATTGAATTAGGTTGTTTCACCAAAATCTCCTCAGTCAAAATGGTTGTCCTATGCCCTGGAGATAACTAACTACTTTCAGCCTTAAATTTCAGTGATTCAGGCTTTAATTTTTTTTTTTCAATGTATAATTTAAAAGAAAAGACGATGTCCAACTTTTCCAAAACCTCTATCTTCTCTTCTGCAGTAACTGAATTAACAATTTCTTAAATTTCACATTATTTAAGCTAAACGTCCATTTTAATAAATGCCCAGTCTGCATCTTTACTGCCATTTATAAGTACACATTTAAAGTGAAAGTGGTTATTGTTCAGTTGTGTCCAACTACTTGCGACCGCATGGACTGTATCCCCCCAGGCTCCTCTGTCCATGGGATTCTTCAGGCAAGAACACTGGAGTGGGTTGCCATTCCCTTCTCCAAAGGATCTTCCTGACCAGGGGGTGGAACCTGGTCTCCTGCATTGAAGCGGATTCTTGACCACTGAGCCACCACTGATGACCAATGAACGTAAATTAAAATGCAAATTAAATACTAAGGGGCATATTACAGCACTGAGCCCAAATGCTTAGTTTTTCAGTCATTTCTTTTTCTTTTTTTTTTAGTTTTTATTTTTAAATTTTAAAATCTTTAATTCTTACATGCATTCCCAAACATGAACCCCCCTCCCACCTCCCTCCCCATAACATCTTTCTGGATCATCCCCATGCACCAGCCCCAAGCATATTTCTTAATCCTCATAGTGTACACTTTAGGGATGTGCATAGGGTCTGATGGTTGTGAATTTCTAGTATAACACTCAGGATTTACAGAGAATCAACTCTGTGGCTGGGTTAGAGTCAACTGTGGTACTATGCCCATTGAAAACCAGAATAGTGTTAGATTTTTCTGAACTTCATTACAGCTCCTAGTATTGGACATGTATTAGTAGTAAAGAAATAATTTTTAATCTGATTGATTGAGGGATTAGTTGAATAATGGAAATTGACTGTGGTTGAGAAAAGCTGGCAAATAAATGAATACTAACAAATGAAGAGTGAATTTGACTGTTTCAAACATTATATTAGGATGGCTGAAAGGAAAAATGTCCTTGGAATCTGTGATATCTCTAGTGGTTTGTAGGCCAAGAAGCAAAAACAGAATACCTAATGGTTAAAGGGAGACCAAAGGACATTATTGCTCATGTTTGGAAACAATTTTGTGGAAGGATCCCAGAATAATAATATCCAACATCTTATTCACCAAAGTACATTCTTTATCTAATACAGGGATTAAATAAGATTTAAGAAAGTGGACATATTCCCCAAAAGAAAAATGAAAAAAGTTTACCTGCCTATCTCATGGTTGGCAGCCAACTAAAGGAGAACCAACATTCTTGGCAACTTTCAGATATTTTAGAATTGGAAGCAATGCTGAGATGATCCACTTAAATCCAGTATGTAGGTGACCACTTGTCAGATTTAATTTATATACTGTTCTTGTTATCTATTTCCACCAGCTTTGACTCTCTCCCTCTTCTACCCTTTTTATTCTTCTTTCCTGACCATCAGTCTCAATGGTGCTTTATTTGACATATATTAAGTTTCAAAACACAGGGAGTCGGCAAGAAAAGGAGAAACAGGTGACCCCAGCCACTTACTCACAGGAACTCACAGGCTGTTCCTACAAGGAAAAGGTGAGTAGTTGATGCTAAAAACAAAACAAAACAAAACATTGAAAACTGGATCAGACCATTGATAGGACTGTACGTTTTCCAGTTTGCTGACATACAACTTACTGGTCGTCGCGCTGACCTGCAGCTGCGGCCTGGTGGGGTCGAGGGGGCGCAGGTCCCGCCCCCGGCGTCACTTGGGCCCATGCGCTACGACAACGCAGGCGGACTGAGGCCCGAGCAGAGTGTCTCCTTTCCTGGGGCTGTACCATCCCTGCGCAAACAGCCAGTGGCTCCATGAAAGTGATGTATAAGAATGGGTAAAGTGCTCATTAAAGATTCTCCTGAACTGGTTCCTCCCAAAAGAGTGCACAGGAGAGTTTGTCGATAGTACCGAGCCCGCGCGCTGTGTGTATCCATTCAACCCAAGCCGCTTAGTGGCTCTTTTGCTAAAGCGCCTCCCCTTTATGATCAATACATTGCATAGAACTGGGTATTTTTACTTAGGGGACTTTTCCCAGTGAGGGAGATTCTGTTCTTATCACCTCCTTTTATGTTTGTACATAGAGATGTTTGTGAGTCTATAAAAAGTACCCTTGCTCTTGTTTGATAGACTGTGTCCTCCTTGGAGTGAATAGGCTGTCAAGTGGCGACGCTGCATTTGCAAATGAATGGCAATATGTGTGCCAAATTCCCTCCCCAGCCACAAAAGTAACAGGAGGAGAATTTTATTTCTGGAAGAGGATTGCAAAACAGGTCAGTTCTCATTCACTCCTCAGCGGGTGCTGCTAAAAACTAGAAAAAGTAAGACAGCCATTAAACACAGCGGACAAAACAACACGTACATCAATCAGTGCCTAGAAATAGACTTTGAAATGTTATTTATTACCCGTTTTCATCAAATATGCATTACTCTAATGATCAGCGTATTATGAAGACAGGCATTTTAGAGACAAATTATAAGATGGACCAAAAAAGATTGCTATCATCTTGGCAAAGAAGGGCAGTTAAATTTTAAAAAATCATTTAATTGTTATGGAAAAGAATCTGCATAAATCAAACATTTCAGAGAGACAAGATTTTGATCAGTCATGGCAATCCTCTAGAACTTTCCACGCAAAACCGTATGAAGATGCAAAATAAAGTTAAATTTTAGACTGTTACTGTCAAGAGCATGCTTTACCACTGAAGTTCTGCTCTATTTACTTGGATGATATTGGTGGGAATAGATTAAAAGAACCAATAGGAAAGGGACTCTCACCTCTTGTTTTCAAAACTATTTATAGGTGGGCACCTGGAGGCTTGCAGTAGTTCCTGAGAAGTCAATACCGAAGTCTAGCGCGGGCTCTTCTGTTCTTTATTAGAGAAATTGACAGCTGAGAGGAGCCCTCTGGTTGTCTGACACCAGGAAAAGCCATGTTAACAAACAGTTTTCGCTGAGGCAGCCACGAACAGCCTAGCAGCAACACAGCCAGAAATTCTCGTCGCCACTTGCTGTGCTGCAGCTGCGCCTTGGTCCGTTTCTGCCGCCCATCAAACCTCACACCCTGTCCTCTGTCCTACGTCCACTTTTGGGCTCAGCATCGTCTACACCAAATCTCATTCTTTGGCGTGGGCCAAGTATGTGATCCTGTTCAGAATCCTGCTGTTGATGTTCATTTTGTCCCATCAGCTGAGACTGAGAACAAACTGTTGAGAACAAACAGATATTGTGCCTTCAGTGTGGATCTTCACACTCCTGCTCAGGCATGGAATTTCTGACCCCCGAGTGAGCAGACAGTCTCCAGCTGTAGGACAGGAAGATGCCTAAGACTGGGAGACAGTGGAACAGCTATCAAGAGTTCATGCGGGGTAATTTTGCTGGAGGAGAGAAGCATCTGTTGGGGGAAATTTCAGGACTGGACTAAAATAAAGAAAGGTAGTAAAGAGAATTAGCCCTGGAACATCCAGTAACCAAAGGACTATGACAAAAGCAGCAGAGAAAGACAAGCGGAGAAAAAGAACAGCTAACGGGGTCATCCGGATGTTGCGCTTCAAAAATGCCATGATGTGCACACAGGAAGGAAAGAGCGGAACTAGCAAAAATAAGGTCAGCACTTTTCCTTTCTTGCTATTATTATTTAGTAGACAGGTTTTAATTTCTAATTCAAGATATTTGGAGTTTCTGTATCTTCAAGGATCACTTGTTGATGAATGATCTGTAGACTAGTCAAAACCCCATTTGCTTGTTCCTTCTGATGTCTTCTGTGTTATATTTTCATCATAATTTTCTTTTACTTAATTAAACCTTCCATGAAGCCCAAAGTAAATTGGAAAGATTGCTGAAATTGGGTCATTAACGTAACTTCTAAGCAGAGGCAGTCTGCCAGAATTTTTTTTTTTTTTAATCTAAGATAAAAATAAAAAGGAGAAGAAAACTGATGCTAGGCTTTTGGGAAAAAAGAGAGTACACTCCCCCTAAGAGGAAAAAAAACGGCAACTAACTGAGGGGAAGTAAAATGAACCAAAGTAAATAAGTAAATAAATAACAAAGTGAACAGAACCTAGTCATAAATTAACCATGGAGCTCAGAGGATTCAAAGCAATTATAGTAAAATACATAGCCAGATTCTAAGCGCCCCTATGACACAGGATAATTGAGCATGAACGCAGTTATATTTACAGTGAAGTAATTAATGAAAGACATATAAGGCAATTAGAGTAGTCAGGACGCTTTTGTACTCCCGTTCCATAACGTCAAATGCAGAGGACAAACAGCAAGGATTAGTCCCCCAGGAAGCGCCCCTGAAACCAAGGAAGTGTGCGTGAGGTCTGGACGCTAGACTAGTTGCATCTGGCAGACGTTTGGGTTGTACTACCACATGCCTTATTCCATGGACAGAGGAGCCTTGTAAACTACAGTCCACGGGGTCGCCAAGAGTCCGGCGTGACTGAGCGACGTCATGCATGCAAGCACCACATGCCTTGGAAAGACTTAAGCAGTGCGAAAGATGGGCTTTTTTTAAACCTACCGATAAGTCGCTCTAGAACCAAAAGAAGTGAAGGATAAAGCATCTGCCTCCCCACCCAGATATTGATTTGATCAGATGTTTCAATGCCTCATGATACAACGTGCATTCTCAGTCATGTCCAACTCTTCACAACACAGTGGACTGTAACCCTCCAGGCTCCTCTGTCCATGGGATTCTCCAGGCAAGAATTCTGGAGTGGGTTGCCGTTTCCTTCTCCAGGGGATTTTCCCAACCCAGGGATCGAACCTCTGTCTCCAGCATCTTCTACATTGCCAGGCAAAGTCTTTACCACTGTACCACCTGGTAAGCCCCATGATACAATAAAGCCACAAAAATTTTCTTAACAACAACAACAAAAAGAAATAAAAACAACAAATATTATCTCATTAAAAGTTAATAGAATTTTACTTCTGGAGATGGCAGAGTAGTTAGTATTGGATGAAAACTCCTGCAGATAAGGTTATAAACACTGTATAAAATGAGAGAAAAGAAATGGTCAGAAGCAAGAAAGAAACTGAAAGAGAGTCAGCCTTTAGAACATAAGCGTTCGCGCGGCAGCTTCAGCTTTATCAAACGTTTCGTGTGCCGAAGTCCTCACTCTGCACAGTGTGAGATGTTTGGACCATAGGCAGAAAGCATGGGTCTTACTGGCTGGGTTTCAAGACTGTCACAGCACCTAGAATCTATTAAAGGGAACCCTGGAAAAGAGTCATTGTATGAGGAAGTCCAGGATTCTGCATGTAAAATCGCCCAAACCCTTTGCTGATCTCTGATCTATAAACAGCTCAGACTCCTAACTGTCTTACAAAACCTGACGAACTGAGATTTTAGCTGCTGCCAACTGTAAGCTTGTTTGAGTCCAGACAAATTCACTCTGATACAGCAATTACAAACATTCTCCAGGAGAAGATAACATAATTACTCTCTAGAATGTTTTATACACAGTTTTCTTTTTATAAAACAAAAATTCCAAGATAAGAAAAACATAGAAAAATATGATTCACGATGAAGTGACACATTGGCTATCAGATGTCAACTGAAATATACAGGGAGGTCAGAATATAAAGCAGATATAAATTTTTTGAGGACTCAGGAAAATACAGAGCAAAAAAACAGAGAATTTCACCAGAGAAATAAAAACTGCAAACAATGGA
This sequence comes from Ovis aries, assembly GCF_016772045.2. Classification (NCBI taxonomy): domain Eukaryota; kingdom Metazoa; phylum Chordata; class Mammalia; order Artiodactyla; family Bovidae; genus Ovis; species Ovis aries. The sequence continues at coordinate 60,016,115 of NC_056076.1, forward strand.
AACCCAATAGTACAATATGAGAAATTTTAAAAATCAGAGGATGAAGGCAGCCACATTCAGAAGAATGAAACTAGGCCACTATCTTACACCATACACAAACACTAACTCAAAATGGATTACATACTTAAATGTAAGACCTGAAACCAAAAATCTCCTAAAAGAAAATATTGATAGTTAGCTCATTGACTTAAGATCTTGGCAATCATTTTTTTTTAAATTTGATACCAAAAGCAAAGGCAATGAAAGCAAAAATGAACATGTTAGACTACCGAAAACTAACAAGCTTCTACACAGCAAAGGAAACCATCGACAAAACGTAAGGGCAGCTCACTGAATGGGAGAAAATTATTTGCAAACCATATTTATGATGAAATTAATATCTAAAATATGAAAAGAATTCCTACAACTCAATAGCAAAAACAAACAAACAATCCAATTAAAGCATGGGCAGTGTATCTAAATAGACATCTTTCCAAAGAAAACATACAGATGGCCAACAGGCACAAAAAGATGTTCAGTGTCACTAATCATCAGGGAAACACAAATCCAAATCACCATGAAATATCATCTCACACTTGTTAGGATGGCAATAACTAACAGTTGTTGGCAGGGGTATGGAGGAAAGGGAACACTTGTGCACTACTGGAGGGAATGTAAATTGGTGCAGGCACCATGAAAAACAGAATGGAAGTACCTCAAAAAATTAGAAAATAGAACTACCACGCTGCTGCTGCTGCTGCTGCTGCTAAGTCGCTTCAGTCGTGTCCGACTCTGTGCGACCCTGTAGACGGCAGCCCACCAGGCTCCCCCGTCCCTGGGATTTCCCATATGATCTAGCAATTCCACATTTGGGTATTTATCTGAAAAAAGAGAACAAACATTAATTCAAAAAGGTAAAGGCACCCCTGTGTTCATCACAGCATTATTTACAGCAGTCAAGATAGGGAAGCAACCGAAGCACCACTCAGCAGATGTGACTCACATTAAAAATGGAATCCTGGTCATTAAAAAGGAAATCTTGCCATTTGGGGACAAATAGACGGATCTTGAGGGTATTTCACTAAATGAAATCAGACGGAGGAAGACAAATACCATGAGACCACATTTATCAGTTCAGTTCAGTCGCTCAGTCGTGTCCGACTCTTTGAGACCCCATGGACTGCAGCACGCCAGGCCACCCTGTCCGTCACCAACTCCTGGAACTCACTCAAACTCATGTCCATTGAGTTAGTGATGCCATCCAGCCATCTCATCCTCTGTCATTCCCTTCTGCTCCTGCCCAATCTTTCCCAGCATCAGTGTTTATCAGATGAGTCAGCTCTTCTCATCAGATGGCCAAAGTATTGGAGTTTCAGCTTCAGCATCAGTACTTCCATTGAACATTCAGGACCGATTTCCTCTATGATGGACTGGTTGGATCTCTTTTTTCCATCCAAGGGATTCTCAAGAGTCTTCTCCACCACTGCAGTTCAAAAGCATCAATTCTTTGGCAGTCAACTATTTTTATAATCCAACTCTCACATTCATACATGACCACTGGAAAAAGCATAGCCTTGACTAGACGGACCTTTGTTGGCTTTTGCTTTTTAATATACTGTCTAGATTGGTCATAATTTTTCTTCCAAGGAGTAAGCATCTTTTTATTTCATGGCTGCAGTCACCATCTGAAGTGATTTTGGAGCCCCCAAAAATAAAGTCTGACACTGTTTCCACTGTTTCCCCATCTATTTGTCATGAAGTGGTGGGACCTAATGCCATGATCTTTGTTTTCTGAATCTTGAGCTTTAAGCCAACTTTTTCACTCTCCTCTTTCACTTTTATCAAGAGGTTCTTCTTCACTTTCTGCCATAAGGGTAGTGTTATCTGCATATCTAAGGTTCTTGATGTTTCTCCCAGCAATCTTGATTCCAGCATGTGCTTCCTTCATCCCAGCGTTTCTCATGATGTATTCTGCATATAAATTAAATAAGCAGGGTGACAATATACAGCCTGGACGTACTCCTTTTCCTATTTGGAACCAGTCTGTTGTTCCATGTCCAGTTCTAACTGTTGCTTCCTGACCTGCATACAGGTTTCTCAAGAGGCAGGTCAGGTGGTGTGGTATTCCCATGTCTTTCAGAATTTTCCACAGTTTCTTGTAATCCACACAGTCAAAGGCTTTGGCATAGTCAATAAAGCAGAAATAGATGTTTTTCTGGAACTCTCTTGCTATTTCAATGATCCAGCAGATGTTAGCATTTTGATCTCTGGTCCCTCTATACATACAATCTAACAACCAAATGAACAAACAAAACAAATTTCAAAGGTACAGAACACAGACTGATGATTGCCAGAAAGGGAGTGGGTAGAGGGTATAAGAAATGAACAAAAGAGGTCAAGAGATACAAGCTTTTATAACCTAGTTATAAAATCAATAAGCCACAAGGATATATGTAAGCATGGAAATGACAGTCAATGCTATTGGAGTATTGCATACTTAAAATTTGCCAAGAGAGTAAACCTTAAAAGTTCTCATCACAAGCAAAAAGAAAAAAAAGTAACTTTGGGACAGTGACAGATGGTAAGCAGACAGACTTACGGTGGCGGTTTCTTCGCAGTGTATACAAACATTGAATGCTCATGCCGCACACCGGAAAGCAGTATTACGTTACATGTCAATTTTATCTCAATCATAATGAAATCAGTGGATGAGATTAGCAGAATGTTTGATACGGAAAACATAGGATCAGTGAACTTGGAGACAGATCACTAATCTTGGAGAAATCATCTAATCTGAAGAGGAGAGAAAAAGGATTTATCCTCAGTGACAAGAGGAACAATATCAAGCAGTCTAACATATGAGTCATTAGAGTCACAGAAGGAGAGAAAAGGGGACAGAAAAATATTTGAGGAAATAGTGGCAAAAAAGTTCTCAAATTTGTTGAAACATAAACTTACAGTTTGATGAAGATCAGCAAAGCATAAGAATGATGAATACAAAGAAAACCACTCTTAAACTTACAAAGTGCAAGCAGTCAGGAAAAAAGCTTGGGGACCATGATATGAATGACAGTTTTATGTGCAAAAAGAGCAAGGGGTATTGGTACATTCATCACAACTCACTGAATTATACATGGAGATGCATGCATTCCATTCTATGTGCATCAAGCTAAAACACTAAACGGACCCTGAGTTCCAGTTTGTGGGTTTGCCTTTTTTTCACAGTGGTATGAGTTAGAAGCTTAAAACCTGCATTCCATATACTCTAGCTTGAACGAAAGTGTAACTATATTGAGGATAGTGAAAGCCAGGTTCCTCATTGTTGGAGAGGGAGTTACAAGCACGGAAAGACGGGTGAGCAGAATGCACTCTGCAGTGCTGGATTGGAACCTGAGATATCCGTATAAACCAATAAATATATATATACACACAGAGAGAGAAATACAGATCTTTATGTATGTAATATGTACGCACACATGTACGTGCGTGTGTGTATATATATGGATGTCTATGTATCTGATATGTCTGGCGTATGTGAGTGTGTGTACTAACATACGCCTGTACATATCTACTTCCTAGGCTCTCTGAGGAAGGGCCTAGGAGCAGTGGTCCATCAGCAGCGCTGAATATATCCAGCCCCCAAATCTTGGTCTCGAAGGACCATTCTCTGCTGAAATAAAGCAGAGATACTTTTTTCAGAAAAGCCTGGAACCTCTTACTGCACCATAAAGTAAGGAAGTGCTGAAGGGACGCGGGAGGCGTACTCAAAGAATACAGGCCAGTTTGAAAGAGATTCCACTGGACAAATTTAGGACATTTGAATGTTAAATAGTGATTGAAATGGCGTATATCCCATTGAATAAAATAAAGATCCATACATTCACTTAGATATAAATAGAGTACATAAATAGATCGAGAAGTTCTTCCTTAGAGCAGAACATATATATATATATACACATAGGATGCTTAAACTAGTGTGTAAAAGTTTAATGAGAACCAGGATGTTTATGCGGCTTCAAAGTATCTTCCTCTCCATTAATTGCTGATTAATTTCAAAGGGAAAATGGTAGAAAAACTTGGCAGACAGCGCCTTACCCAAGAGCTAAACCACGGTAGCACACACCTCGAGACAGCGCCCTAGGAAGGGTAGAGTGTACTTCTGCGATAGCTCTACCAAAACGCGTCATGCCGATTTCATTATGGAGACACCAGACAAGCCCAACAGAGGAACACGGTACAAAACAACTGTCTAAGAATATCAACGTCAAAAGGCACAAACACAAAGAAACTGTCCTACAGGAGGAGAGCGCCGTGGAAATGAAGGAGACGCATCCTGCCTCCTGTACTGAACCCCAGACCCGGGGAGACAGAAAACAGCTGTAGAGGACACAACGAGGGCAGCCGATGGGCTCTGAATGTGGAAATAGGCTGCATCTTATCACCATTAAGTTTTCTGACTTTGATCACTGCGCTGGTTTTGTAAGAGAATGCCTCATTCATGGGTGGATAGCTACGTCTCCAACTTTCTCTCATATGGTTAAAAAAAAGACATAAATATATAAACATAAGGGTCAAACATATATGCAGCTAATCCCCATTATTCACAGAATCCAGTTCCATGAATTTGCTTACTCACTACATTTATTTGTGACTCAAAAAATCAGTGATCGCCGTACTTCAGCCATCATTCATAAGCATAGGCAAAGTGGCAAAAACTCTGAGTCTCCTGACTTGCCTGTTCCCAGAGGAGGCAGAACAAGGATACACTTGGCCTTGCTTCAGCCCTCAGGTTGTAAACACATGTCCTTTGCCAGCTCTGTCGAGTGCCACTTTTGGGGGGCATTTTTTTACTTTTTGTTGGTGATTTTGATGTTTAAAATGACCTCCAGTCACAGTGCAGAAGTGGTGTTTAGCGTTCCCAAATTCAAGAAGGCTATAATGTGCCTTATAGAGAAAGTACGTGCCTAAGTGAGCTTCTTTCTGGCGTGAGTTATGGTGCCCTTGGTCAAAAGTTCAATGTTAATGAATCGACATTGTTGATTATATTGATTATACTGTTAATAAATCAATAAATGTTTTAAATAAAAATATTTATATATCAAATAAGCTGTCTTTAAACAGTACACGCATAATACAAAGTTATGTGTTGCTCACTTGATTAAAAATAGTTGTGACCACAGATTCAGAGGAGTATAATCCTGTATTTCTTCTAAGGTCAAATATGCAGTATTCACTAATTCAGTGCTCCTGCCAGAGTTGTTATAAAATATAACTACTGAAAATAACAAGAATCCACTGTGGACGGATACATGATACACACACACATACGGATATAGATGCATGACTGACTACATAGATGTGTAAACACAGACGGAGCTAACAGAACAAGAAGTAAAAACTGCTGCTGAATCTGGGGAAAAGGTATATAGGAATTCCTCTTACTAATCTCGCAACTTTTGTGCAAGTGAAAAATGGTACCAAAATAAAAAGCTGCCAAAATATATAATGGATAATAAATTATCACAAGATGCTCTTGCTTACAAGAGACACAAATTGGTTTCTTTTCCTCAGAAATCAGAAATCCTATAGGAATGCAGCCATCCATGTGGTGTCCTATGGACAATCAGAGGGAGACATACTGCTTTAATCAAGCCTAGGCACCGGGAGACACAGGCCCGTTCACGGAGTCAAGATGAAGTAACGGAAAGACACAGAGGAGAAACCATGATTTTTCAAAGCAGCTGTTGGAGCTCAGGAAATATGCAGCCTGGCCAAGACGCAGTAAGCCACACGGTAGAAGATGATATTAACCCTCCAGAAACTGTATTTTGTTGGGGAGCTACTAGAGAAAGGGAGAGTCACTCCCAGGAAGAAGGTCCGCGTTCTGGGAAACGGGATTTCTTTCCAGTAAAGTTGGCTTGGCCTGTTAAAGTCCACTGGCTTAGACTGGAGGAGTTCAGTTATGCTGAAAGGGCTCTCTTCACTTGCTCCTCCTCCTGCTCCTGGGTGGCAGCCATTAAAAGACTAATCTCAAATAGGCTGCGGATTTTACTCTTAATTAAAATATGTTCCTTATATTATGGAGCCATTAGTTCCTGATATTAGATTCTACCACTCGTTTCTAATATTAATGGATCTGGGCTCTTAGCCCTTTCAGCTATAATTTTAACATTAAGGCCCATATTTTCAAATATGAAATACCTGTCCTTAAGAAAATGTAGTTTTATATTACACACACACACATATATATTAATATACATAGCTTCTATGATGTCAAATACCTGACTTAAAAAAAGAAACCTAATACTGATATTGTTTTCAATGTTTTTATTTGTTGGTTTCATTTTTATTATTTTAATGGCTATAACTCAGATAATCACATATTGATTTACCCATCAAATTTTTGGAGAAAAAAATAACAAGGAAAATACAAAAATTAATAAAGTCATTCAACTTCTCCATTTAAATAAAAAATAATTTTATTGACTACAGTGTTACTAATATAACTGAAGGAAAGACGTAGACCTAGGACCTAATTCAACATGATGAATGTTTACTGAGACTTATTGTGTGCTGGAAGGCTCCTATCTTTACTATCTTCAAGAAGTTCACACAAAATACACACATATACACACAGTCACACACAGTCGTGACCAGTTATATCATAGTTGACGGAGGTTGCAATAAGTATTGGAGAAGGAAATGGCAACCCGCTCCAGTGTTCTTGCCTGGAGAATCCCAGGGACAGAGGGGCCTAGTGGGCTGCCGTCTACGGGGGTTGCACAGAGTCGGACACGACTGAAGCGACTTAGCAGCAGCAGCAGCAGCAGTAAATATTGGGAAGAAAACGAATATTTATTGATCATTGATAATATGCTTACCACTATGCTGGCTCATTCCATCTTTACAAAAACCTCCTGGGTCTATATTTTACAGATATCTTTTGAGGCTCAGAGAAGTTATATCTCCTGTTTTGGTTAGGTGACAGAGCTAAGATTCAAACTCCTGTTTCCAATGACTGTTCACATCTTTGTTTTAATATTTTAATATGCTATTATATGAAAATAAAAGTACAAGTGAAGGAGTAAATAATTCTACTTTAATGGCTTAAAGGAGGTTTTTGAAAAGTGGCATGGAGACAGTCTTTAAAAATTATGGTAGAGACTTCCCTGGTGGTGCAGCGGTTATGACTTCACCCTTTCAGTGCAGGGGGTGTGGTTTTGATCCCTAGTTGCGGAACTAAGGTCCCACATGATGTGTGGCACAGCCAAAAAATAAAGAAAGAAAAATTAAAAAAAAAAACAATAGATATTGGTATCTGTTGCAAGACATTGGTAAGCTCAGTGGCTGTGGTGGTATTAGATACATATCCCCAAAGTAGGATCCACTTGCCAGTGTGGGTTTGGGAGACTATGGGTAATTCTGAGTGGATTCTAAGGTTTCTAGCTTCAGTGATATTATTTATTAAAGTAGGAACCACAAAAGTAAAACAGGTTTGTGGCGCAAGATAGCTCACTGAAATGACTAATTCACAACCAATTATTACATCAAGATATTATTTTTACCCAACTTTAATGGTAAAGGAGAAGATAATTGGGCAAAGAGGAAAATAAGAAAATTGAGCTTTTGTAGCCTGAAATATGTGTAAACCCTTGGGAATATCTGAAAATGCTATAATGAAACGCTTTCTGCCTAAAGGTGAAAGAAAGTGTTTTCCAACAGCACAATTATTTAGCCAAAATTGTTTTATCTTTTGTTTGTTCATTTTCTCCCACTGCATGCTGGTAAAACTGTCAGCAATTAATTAATGTCTTTTGAACTTTCAGTCTTCACAGACTGCAAGAAAACATAGTGGGAAACATTTTGAGCCAAATAGCATAATGATGTGCCCCCAGATTTCAAACTCATGATTGCGTAAAATGCTTGTAGTTGTCCCATTGGGGTGTTCAAATTTCTGTAGATGCTCTCAAAACAATCCCTTCAGACCCTGAGTTAATTGTCAATCTTCTGAGGCTGGCTCTTGATCAAAAGCACTGGGGACATGGGAGCAGAGGCTCCTGCCTGAGGTTAATTCAACAGAGGCTGCTGAGCTGGGATCCAGCGTATCTGCAGGTGTCTGCCCACCTCCTGATGCCCTTGGAGCCACCCACTTGATTAGACTGTAAGCAAGGCTTCCCAGGTGGTGCTAGTGGTAAAGAACCTATCTGTCAATGCAGGATGCATAAGCGACGTGGGTTTGATCCCTGAGTTGGGAAGATCCCCTGGAGAAGGGCATGGCAGCCCACTCCAATATTCTTGCCTAGAGAATCCCATGGACAGAGGAGCCTGGCGGCTACAGTCCATGGGATCACAAAGACTTGGACATGACTGAAGCGATTTAACACACACACAGACACACACACACGGGGGAGAAAGTTTTAACAAATGGAAAATAAAACTTACTAAGGCAAGAATGATATAAGATTACTATTCTAAACCCATCTAATATTTTGTTTAAGCCATCATTCTTTAACCTATCAAGTAATATGTGCAGCAGGGGAGATATATTCTCTCCCTCCTCCCCAAAGAACAATCCTACCTGGTTAGGTCAGGTTTCTAGATGCCTCTGGAGCTTCCTAAGGTAATAAATTCCCTGGATTTCCTGCTCACTGTGTGAAGCAGTACTTTCTTGTCATTTTTTATAACGCACTCTTCTAGGTTTCAAGAGATGTCTCTTATATTTAATATTCCAGGAACTATCAGAGCCTGGACTCACCTGACACTTGGACTTCAGTTATAGGATCATATGAACTTTAAACCTACATCTGTTCAGCACTGACTTTCAATTATTTTGCTTTTAAGAATGACTCTACCATTTACCAGGTATGTGACCTTGGGCTAGCTACAGTAATTTCTCTGTGTCTTAATTCCTTCATCTTTAAATACATTTTAATAGTATCTATCTCAGAGGATTATCAAAAAAATTAAATTATTCAGTGTGTAGAAAGACTTTAGAGTATTGCCTGATTTCTCTGGTAAGCATTCAATAATTCTTAACTAATATTTTCATCATATATATGAACAATGTCTAGATTTTAACTCACTGAATGGCGCTATATTTAAAACACCTCACATTTACCAGGCACTGTTTGAAGAATTTCATTTATTAAATCTTTTGGTTCTAAAACTTTATAAGGAACATACTGCTATTGTCATTACCATTTTATATATGATGAAACAAGTCAAGGCAACTTAAGTAAGTTGCCCAACATCACACAGATCAAAGCGGCAGAGCTGGGATTATCCTAGGTTTGAAAATAGATTATACACCGTTAACTATCATTATTTTGTATCTCATAATGACTGCTGGAAAAATGTTAGTTATTATTTATTAGTCTTATAAATGTTGCTGCTTCTGATGTTACTGACTTTCATCAATTTAGAAGAATCTAGCTCAGGAGAACAGCTGAGAAGAGGAAGCACAGTGCATCTTTCAATAGCCCCACGCGGCCTGAGAGGGCGGGAGCCAGGTCTCCTCACGCAGCATCACGGAAACTGGGAGGCTGGATACAGACAGGAAGTCAAACCAAGTTTGGCTTTGATTTTGATTGCATAGGCATTCACATGTTCAGTGGGAAAACAGTCATGAGCATCCCAGTATTTCAGTAAACTCTTAACTCGCAGGTGAGACTGTAAGATGTGGGCAGAGGAGGGAAGGCAAAGGATGACCAGATCAGGGCCTCAGAGCAGTTGGATGGAAGACATCAATGGGAAATAATGGCACTTTACGAACCCAAAAAATGTCTAAACTGTTTTAAGGTAGTGCCTGAGAAGTACCAGTTAAGTTGGATAAAGAGATGGTATAGTGCAGGGGCTGGCAAATTATGGCCTGTTAGCCAAATTTAGCATGGCATCTATTCTGGTACAGCCCCAGGAGTCAAAAATGATCTGTACTTCTTTGATTTTTTTTTTTAAGAGACTATAAGAATACATTTGGGGACATACGAAAATTATATAAAATGCAAATTTGTTTCCATAAATAGCATTTTATCGGAGCACAACCAGCCCATTTGGTGATGTATTGTCTGTCTGCTTTCGCGCTACAACAGCAGAGATGAAGAATCCCCACAGACCAGATGCCCCACAAAATTTGTTTCCTATCTGGCCCTTTTCAGAAGAGGTTTGGCAACCTCTGGCAAAGGACAATGAAAGTAACTTGGTTCCTGCCAAATAAATATTGATTCGTGTCACACAGATAAAACCCTGCGCTCCTGCTGGCGTAGGTCTCTCACCTGTAAGATGAGAGAGCTGGCATCGGTCACAGGGGTTGTCAAACTAACCCTCGGGAATGCTGGGGTTGGCCCGGAGGGGTCATCAAAGGGCAAACGACGGAATCCCACGGGGAGGACCTCTCCTTCCTGCAGCCCCCTTCTTCAATCAGAAACACAGCTTCTGCATCTGCTCTGTCTAAAGAACATTTCTGAAGAATGGACTACAGTTCCCAAAACAAAAACCAGATCTGACCACCACTGAAAGGGCCTCTCGGACTGTGAGTGGGCCCTGCTCTGCCTTCCAGCTTTCCTAAAGTGAAAGTGTTAGTCACTCAGTCCTGTCTTACTTTTTGCAACCCTGTGGACTGTAGCCCGCCAGGCTCCTCTGTCCATGGGATCCTCCAGGCAAGGATACGGGAGTGGGTTGCCATGCCCTTCTCCAGGGGATCTTCCCCACCCAGGGATCGGACCCGGGTCGCTCACACTGCAGGCAGGTTCCTTCCTGTCTGAGCCACCAGGGAAGCCTGCTCTCCTACGTTGTCCCCAGTTCCCACGGTAAGTGCCACTCTCTGGATTTCCTTTGTCAAGGCCTGCCCTAGATCAGAGCAGACAGGCTCACTTTCTCCACTGTAAACTCTGCATGTTCGTCAGTGAAAGAACGTAAGCCCTATCATTCAGAACTGGGTCTCTGCACTAATGGTAGAACCTTGCTCCTCGAAAATAAGCCCTTGGCAGGGTTACCCTTGGCTTTAAATTTTTAAAATGCATCAGTGAGAAACCACGGCCAGTTTCTTGAATAAAAGCAAAGAGACATAGAAGGGACTAAAAAACTGAATTAGCTGCTGAATTTCAATGTAAAATACATGCTGGTGGTTGGTGGTTTAATTGCTAAGATGCGTCAGACTCTTGCAACCCCGTGGACTGTCGCCCACCAAGATCCTCTGTCCTCTGTCCATGGGATTTCCTGGGCAAGAAATAGTGGAGTAGTTTGTCATTTCCTTCTCCAGTGAAATATATATGCTATCTCAAAAGTGAGAGATTTCATCAACAAAGTTGGCTGAGGAAGAGAAATACATGCATGATAATGGTTAGCAATTTCACCCTCCATTTTTTTTTTTTTTAAGTTGACGTTGATCTGATCGACCCATCAGGTGACTGGTTGTTTGCTTCAGTTCTATAATGATTATTAAAGAATGGAGTGTCCTTTGGTTCTTTGTGGGCTTCCCTTGTAGCTGAGTCAGTAAAGAATCTGCCTGCAGTTCAGGTGACCTGTGTTCAATTTCTGGGTTAGGAAGATCCCATGGAGAAGGAAATGGCAACCCACTCCAGTATCCTTGCCTGGAAAAATCTCATGGACAGAGGAGCCTGGTGGGCTTCAGTCCACAGGGTCACAAAGAGTAGGGCACGACTGAGTTACTAAGACTTACTTACTTAATTTGGTTCTTTGTAGATGAGGATCATCTTCCAGGATAACAAAAGATTTTGCAAAACACTTTTTTCCCCCTTTTTAGTGATTTTTGCACTTAGGATCTCTACGTTATTTGTACAGACAGATTTCCACTTAGAGATGGCAAAAATGCAACTTTATGGTTCAAAGAGAAGCACTTAACATGGCTTATAAAAAATGTATAGAACTTCTCCAACATCAAATAACTCTTGGAATACTGCAGCCTGGTAGGCTAAGTGAAGACGAAATGGAAACACACTCCAAACATACCTGAATTTAAAAATTAAAAGAGAAAAAGACTCTAGGCAAAATGTACCATGATCTTGATAAGCCCAACTTATTTAAAAAGTTATTAGAGACATTTTTCTAAACACACCATAACTAGGATTTATCCCTTTGGAATTGTTCAGTGGGGGAAAAAAAAAGAGTCCAAATGTGGAGCTAATACACAATATACCTTGATGCCATGGTTTCAAATTGAAATAGTCTGCTCTGCTTTCTTTCTGATGCTCGCGTGTGATCCTGCTCTGAGCTGTTAAACACTAGCCGTAGCAGAAGCAGCTGCATTGCACTGGGGTGTGAAATTATCCTTAAGCATATTTGGTGGAAGAGTTAAGTTTAGTCACCGTTGTCACAAAAGTAATTGCAAGGACAGTGAGGCAACCGAATGGCCCTGGTGTCACTTGGACAAAATAAGAATTCCTGGTTTATCTGTTTCGTAAATATATATTCTGAGATGGTATTTAAAATAAAGCTTTCTATTAACAATTTTTATCAGAGATGTAGAGGGTGAAAAGAATTTAAAATATGCATTCAGCTTCGCCTCCTCTCTTACCCCATTTCGCATCTCTCATCTCTGAGAACAGATCACGACGCCCCCATATCACAAGGCTATCTGGAGATGTCTCGTCTAAGCATCCTTAGGAGAGTGACATCACAATCATTAGGATTGTGGCATAATTTAAAAACAACTGAGGTCAGCAGCACAGATATTAATGGTTATGAAACTACTACCACCACAATTCTACCAAGAAGCAGAGATCGGTGGTCCGCTGATGACACGCTGTGGGGTTGACCTGGAGTTCAACACGGAAATTGGAGCAATGGATTAGCCCCTTGAATGAAAATTACCCTTATCTACACAGCGATAGAGAAATAAGCTGATTTCTTTCAGAGAGCTGGGAGCCTTCTTTGTTCCTCTCGCTGCTGATTTCCTCCTCATAGCATGCCTGAGAAGCGCCAGTGGGCGGAAGCCAAGACTGAGAGAAAGGCACCTTGGTCCTGACCCCATCTCAGCTTCCTGGGTCTCTCTCCTCCCCTGTGATAGTCATAACTGCCCTGGTCTTGATTCCGAAGGCTTTAACGTGCTTTTATTTTGTGTTACATTTTTCTCTTGACATCTTTATTTAAATGTATGTAAATATATGTAAAGTGACTGTCCCAAAGCTCAGTGCAATGACTTTATGGACCTGACCCCCACCCCCACCCCCCCTCGCACACACAAACACAGAGTCAGAAACATTATTAGCACTGTTTTGGGGAAAAGAGGTCCTGCAAAGTTAAACAACAGCTTAAGAAGCTAGACCGGTGTTGAAACCAGGTCTGCCTTCAAAGCCTACACAGGTCCTCCTAAAACAGAATCTGCTTCACAAACCTGAGGCCATATCGAGAGGTTTCTCTATGATACTTCAAAATGTTTTATTATAAATACACTGTAGGAAATTTGCATTCTCCCTACACATCTGATAAATATATGCATGCTGGGATTTTGATGGCTGTCTTTAAAGTTAATATGAGCACACCGGCACATTGGTATCATTTGGATGTAAAAGCTGAAATGAAGCGTTGTCGTAGATTTAAGGTCCACGTCTGTATCCCAGCCTTCCCCCTTTACAGCTCGTTCTCTGTGGAGCAGACAGATTCTCTGCCAAGTAATGTGAGTTCCCTCGACAAAATCTTCCAGTGGTTTCCTGTGCGTTCCAAGTTGTGTTGGTCGTGTTTGACTCTTTGCGACCCCACGGACAGTAACCCACCAGGCCCCTCTGTCCATGGGATTTCCAGAAGAGAATACTGGAGTGGGTTGCCATGCCCTTCTCCAGGGGATTTTCCTGACCCAGGGATCAAACGTGGATCTCCTGCGCTGCAGGCAGATTTATTTTTAATGTCTGAGCCACTGTCATTCAGAGAAAATCCAAACTCTTTACCTCACTTTATGAGAACATGTCTACTTCTCCAGTCCAGCCTTACCTCTCCCACCTCCCTGCCTGGGCCCCTACTCCTGGAGGTCAGGTTCCTCATCTGGAATTTTTTCCCTCACATTTTTAACAGGGCTTAAAAAAAAAAAAAGAAAGAAAGAACAGGCACTCACAAAGCAAATGCAAATACTTTTGAATAAGCAGATGCGTACTTTGGCGCTGGATAAAACTATGCTGATGGTTGAGAGATTGTGGAAAGAAAAAAAGAAACAAACAAACAGGCAGACCTAATATGTAAGTGATATAATAATGAAGAAAAGGTCAAATCATAGCATGTTACATTGGCTGAATGAATGTGTCTCAGGAGTTAAAATTTAAAAGGTGGAAGATGTGGATGTCCACACACACGCACAGTGGTATTAGACGTGCTGAAGAAGGACCCTGCCAGAGTCACAATGTAAAGAGTGCTTTAATTTCCTCAAAATAGCATTATCAGCCATATTAATTGAACTTTCTTGTATACTTCTGTTTGAGTTCAACTTGAACTCAGATTATATCAAAATATGTTTTCATATTATTAGGTACATTTATGCTTATTTATAGAATCGAGTATGCAATTGCATATTTATGCTTAATATTATACATAAATATAAATTATACATTTATGAGCATAATGAACTTCCACTCAGCTTCTTTCAACATAAACCAGCATCATCATGTGCCATGCTCAGGCGTGTCCGACTCTTTGTGACCCCATGGGCTGTAGCCCGCCAGCTCCTCTGTCCATGAAATTTTCCAAGCAAGAATGCTGGAGTGGGTTGCCATTTCCTACTCCAGGAGATCTTCCCAAACAATTTAAATCAACTTAAATGGATCCACACCTTTCTTAAGTCCGGGAAATGCTGCTTTTTTCCATGCTGTCTCCTACTTCACACTTCTAGAACGTCCTTTGAAGTTGATCAGTTTTTTAATTAAATATCAGGTATGAATTGGGCTTAAAATAAATCATACAAATCTTTGAAAAGCACTACTGTGTGTCACAAAGACATAAGCATATCATCCTACAAGTAATTTGTGATAAACATCCCAGGAAGGAGAATGCTTACTACACAATGGATTAAATCAGTGGTTCTCAAAGTGAGGTCACAAAACTAGCATCAGTAACTCCTGGAACTTGCTAGAAATGCACCTTTTTCAGCTCCATCCCAGCTCTACTGCCCCCAGAAATCTAAGAGTGAGACCCCACAGCCAGGGTCCTAACAAGCCTTCCATCCCCAGTTGATCCCAGTGACCCCTAACTTTGAAGCCACCAGAGGAGATAATGGCTCAGGTAATACTAAGAAGTTAGCTATATAGTACAGTAATAACTTTCCTCCAAAGGGCTTCCTTTACAGTGATCTTTTTACTCTAATTTTTTAAAAAAAAATGTGTTTCCCCTTAACATGCATCATATCTTTCTAAATGTCTCTTATTCTTTTCTTTAGGCTACAAAGGTCAATGCCAGTCAAGCAGTTAAAATACATTTTGGGTAAACAGGCTGTGTTTATAGGATCCCAAATCAAGCAGTTAAGTTGATCATCTAATTCAATTAAGCATGAAAGTGAAAAGTGAAGTTATATGCTGCCCCTGTTTGCCTCTGCCTGCAGGGTGATGCCAGAATAAGCCTGACACAGAATTCAGTGTTGGGTAGTCCCACTCTGCAGAGCCGTCTCTGCAATCAGGTCTAAGTGTCCCAGAAGCCACCGTGGGGATTCAGAATCTGCATTTGCGCCTCACACCCTGGCCACCACACTGCCGTCATTGTTACTGGTCAGGCCCCCTAGAGCTCCAAAGTCTGTGAAAGCTCTCATGGAATAGGCATCAGCAAAGCCAGGAAGCCTCCAGAGGGCATGAGCTGCATTCAAGCTGCACAGTCACTTGTCTTGAATTAGTCTGTGGGAGAAACAGAAATGCAGCATCCTCAAGAAAGATCAGGAAAGGCCAATTATATCCCTCTTAAAAATATCATTTAAAATAATAAATTGTTTCCCCACAAGCACACTTCCTCATTGGCCTCTGAGTGAGCTCCCATATTGTTTAAAACAACAACGGAGAGCCTCTTCTCCGAAGAAAGACACCACGTGACCCCACAGGCCCTCCAAGAGAACAAAATAACTCAGGCGTTCATCCCGGAGGTGGGGTCCCTCAGCAGCGGGGAGCTTGGCACTGGAGAAGGCATGTCGCACCAGGTCCCCCGACAAAATTATCAGCTGGGAGAGAAAGTGGCTCCCGCGGAGCCCAGAGTCACAACACAGCTGGGAATCCGAGGCTGTCTCTCCAAGGAGGCAGCTTGTGTTGGGAAGCCGTTGCAGAAGTGGGAGGAAACCAAAGAGAATAAGAGAAAATTATCTCCGAAGGAAAAAAATGTACCCTCTCTCGGAGCAACACACTCATCTGTGTGACACGGGTCCCTTTGCTTAGAGGTAACCGCTTAACTATAGAACGGCCCTGGGTCCTCTTTCCAAGGAGAATTTATGCAAACAGACACTGAAAAGCAGTCCCCTGGCTAATCTTTTCTGAGCTGGCAGCGGTTGGAAGAGTCAGTGCTTATTCCTTGGCACTGTGGTTAATGGGTTTATCTGGGCTAAGATCACCCTTTTTCACTCTTCTCTAGCTCTAGGACAAGTGATTCAAGAATCATAAATTCCTTTCAGGATTCATGAATTCAAAACCTATTAGAAGTTCAAAAGGTTTTTCTTTAAACCAACATCTGTAAGAAGTTCAATAATGGGTAGGGAACCTATATTCTTTTCTAAGGAAGAAAGTGGTGGTAAACAAGGTAACTGTGGGCTGTGATTGTAGGGGATATGATTCAGTTCAAGGCTACCATATAAAGAATAAGACCAACAAAACCAATCATGTCTTAAGGAGTAAAAATATTTGACAAAAATTTTCCAAGAAAGAAAAGTCTGGTGATTCTGCCTTTTTATGGTTTAACTCTAAACTCAGGAAAGAGTAATTTCTAAGAATCCTAAAAACTAAAAACCCGTTTGGGGCAGTTATTTTAAGGTGACCAACTCAGAGTCCTCCTCCAAAAGAGCAGCAGCAGTCACAGTACGATCCATAGGAAAGAGCGTGAGTTTGGGGGCAGTGAGTTCCAAACTCTAGTAATTGCTCCACTGTACATGTTTGGATAAGCCAATGATATGTCTCAAGCTCTATCTGACTGATTCAACTGATACTTATTTATTTGGTACTACGTGCCACTTTTAAGTTTCCAGGCTAACAGGAAAACACAAGGATGCCCACACGCTGGAGGTGGATGAGAGAAGGGAGACGCAATCAGAGAGCGACGGCAGGGCCAGGGCACGTAGCAGCCTGAAGCCATGGTCTTCAGTTCCCATCTTCCCTAAGAAAAGAGCCCTTGGAGGAGTTCCATCAAAGGAGGGAGATGCTCTGCCCTACGTGTCTGCAGGCCTGCTGTGCAGAGGGTCAGGGAAACCTCTTAGGAGGCTATTGCCATCACCAACGTGAGTGAGGATGCTGTCACGAACAAGGACAAGTGGCCACTGGATATACGTTGAAGATAGAGCCAGTATAATTCACTGATGATTCAATAGTGAGTATGAGAGGAAAAAAAGAAGGCAAAGATAACTCCAAGGTTTGGGGCCTACGTGGAAATATAAAGTAGTCGTTAACTGACGCTGTGGAAGGAGCAGGTTAAGGTCAGAAAACAAGCGAAATATTGAAAGCCCAGCTTTAACAGATTCAGATGTCTGTTGGATGTCCAAATGGGTATGATAGCTAAAGATAGATGGAATAGACGCCTAAGGGCTGAATCTGGAGGCACTCCATCATTAGAGAGCAGGATAGCAAGAAAATAGGGGGAAAAAATGGGCAGAGAAAGAACAGCTGAAGAAAATGAGAAAAACTAGGACAGTGTAATTTGGGGGCAGTCAAGTGAAAGGGAAAAAGCCTGTATTACCTGCTTCTCTGTCAGGTCAGCTGGAGACTGAGATTCTATCACTGGATTTAGCAATGTGAAGACCATCCACCAGTGATTGGCAAGGGTCCGCTTCTGCTGAGGGATTTCAGGGAGGTGGTAGAATGATGGCCTGGTTGGAGTATTTTCAAGAAAGAAGGGGTAGAGAGAAACTGGAATCAGCCAGTGCAGAAATTCCATTCAAGGAGTTTGGCCACAAAAGGAAAGAGTGACGTGGCCATTGGGAAAGGGGTTCAGACGGTAAAGATACTTGAGGTGAGTGGCGCGGGGAACTGGAGCTCAGAATTACGGGGAGCCTAGAAAGCGGGGTGAGAAATGACCCCAGGCGCCTGGGCTTCCGCGAAGGTGAACTGGCCGTGATGAGATCAGCCCCTGTGACCCCAGCTCTTCCCTCTGCCTGTGGAGGATAGAAGTCTCCGGAAACATGGGAGGCAGAGGGATGCTGCGAAGAGCAGGACAGGTTATGGAGCCTGCCGGACTCCAGACACTTTACCCCAACAGGCATGTCATGTGCTAATCACAGACCAAGTTCAGTCGCTGTCAGCGCTTGAAAGTCATAAAACACCATGTTGCTGCTGCTAAGTCGCTCAGTCGTGTCCGACTCTGTGCGACCCCATAGACAGCAGCCCACCAGGCTCCCCCGTCCCTGGGATTCTCCAGGCAAGAACACTGGAGTGGGTTGCCATTTCCTTCTCCAATGCATGAAAGTGAAAAGTGAAAGTGAAGTCGCTCAGTCATGTCCAACTCTTCACGACCCCATGGACTGCAGCCCACCAGGCTCCTCCGTCCATGGGATTTTCCAGGCGAGAGTACTGGAATGGGGTGCCATTGCCTTCTATTAAAACTGTCCTAAAAATCAAACTTCCCTGTACTATGTGAACTGTCATGAGTTGAGACTAACTTTGGGTCCAATCAGTTTAGATATACCTCTTTCTCAAAAAGAATATCCCATGTCTTACATAATCCTTTACCCCTATCTCTTACATTTGATAAATTTATAGAGTGGCTACAATCATCCACTTGATTGAGTGTTGGCAGTTTACTGAAGCGAGGCACAAGTGTTTTCAGGAAAAGGAAGTGTTTCATCGGCCAAAAGGATGCAGTTTCCTTTGGTTTCTTCACACCTCATCATTTCCGACGCTCCCTCTCACTCACTTCCTGGCCCCCTGGCGTCCTCTGTACATATCCCGCTCACCGCCCTTTGCTGTCTGTCCCTGCAGGTCCCTTCCTTCTGCCTGTCCAGTCTCCCAAACTCTCTTGCTCCCCCATAGAATCATCTCAGTTAGATGTTAGGGGAAATTATTCACATTAAAGCCATGTAACTACACCTCAGCAATGACTGATTTTAAAAATGGATACTTTTATGAAAAGATAGAAAGATTGCTTGTTAGCATATGTGCCTTTAATTGAGGAGGCCCCGAGCAAGGGTTACCTACGTGTGGCCTTCATCTCTTGACTAGAAACATTCCCATTGCCATTACCCACCACCACCTGGCCATCACAGCCCACACCACGCCACAACACGAGTCACAGCGTGCCAACCCACACCCCGAATCAGTATGCCACATTTCCTTCTAAAATACTGTTTTTTGTACCAAAACAACCAGCCACTGTTCATTTTTCTTTCTAACAGCTGCTTTTTATTAGTGAGAAAAACATTTTTATTTTTAAAAAAGAAAGTGCCATCAAACATTTGGCCGTATTAATCTCCCATCTGTAAAGCACACTTTACTTGGATTATCAGTCGGGTATGTGCCTTCTCTGAATTTGTTTTCTGGGGAATGGGAATTTATTCAAGTAAATTAATTTGAAAACAGATACAGCTATTGCTGGATGAATGGATTTTTCTGTTGGCACTCTGAGGTGGAGCTCTGTGGGTATCTGGGCTATTGGCACTGGTTGAAGTCCTTAGCTTGTCTGCCAGACCCATTCCTATAATGCTGCAAGAAAAATATACGTGACAGTTTTGCAGCTCGGAACACAACTTGGCCATCTAGCTTCCAACTCTAGAGTATTTAAATGGATTCTGGAAACTCGTCTTCTTAGACGCGACCATGCAGTTGCTTTTCTTTTTTCACTTGTTAATATAATATTTTCACCATTTCCATTCTTCACTTTAAATTTTCTGAGGGTTCTACCATATGAAAACAAAACCCTAGAGGATTAGCAATATATAACAATCCACTTAGAGTTGGCCAATTCTGCAGATTTTGAAGCTAGAGAGATTCGGAAAATACTTTGCTATCAGAGCCTATTGTTCTGAACACAATAGATCAATGTCAGCAGATAAGCTTCTTGTAAGCAAGCGAATGGCTAGCTAGGACCTTGATCTATCAGGTTAAAACATGAATATAAGGCTTAATGGCAGTAATTTGCTTGTTTTTTTAGTTTGCTTTGAATTGTATCCTTAATGCTTAAAGTAGAAACAAAAATCAACCTTTTTGGTCTCTTTGACTTGAGGTAATATTAATAAGTGTATATTCATCAATCTGGAGAGAGAAATTTGGTAGAAAATGAGATGTCCCACAAGCTTCCCACGACGGATGTGTAAAATGCTCTTTCTGTAAAATTCTGTAAAAATCTTCTATGCGGTCCACAATGTTATGATTCCTTGAGCATTGACCATCCCCAAACACTGATATGGCCTCATCCCTGAAGAGACTATGTACAGATGTGACCTTAAAGAGCCAGTAAGACCAGTCCTCCGTTTACATAAGAAAGACTGGGAATAAGGAGCATGGCGCCTTTGTCCTGAAACTGCTCTCACAAGCATCCCTCGCTGCACTTGGCTTTAGGTCCTTACCTGCTCTCTGTCTCGGTTTCACCTATCTATAGAAGCAGAAGGCTAGAAACAAATGAGCCCAATGTTCTAATTTTATGCTTCAGAGATCCTGTCTAATTTTTCATTTTATTTTAACCCCTTGTGACATGTTCTCTTAAAAACCTTAAATTAAAATTTGAACATGAGGGCCAATCTACCCGTTGTTTTATTTTTCCCAAGTAAAGGCACGTGTGTCTCAATCGACTATAAAAGAGCTACAGAAAGTATATTTTAGCAGAAGGATGCTATTTCGGTGGGTCTTTCATAGTTAAGGAAGAGGTCACCTTTATGCAGAGCTCTGGAGGGGAAGAAAAGAGGCAGACAGTCCTGAATAATCAGAATAAGTGGAAAGAACATGAGAGCCAAGTTGAATGCAGAAAGGCGCATTCGCAGCAGAAGGCAAATTTGCTTTCCCTATTAGCTGAAAAATCTGTTAGAGATTTTTCAGGCAGGAGGGAGAAGAATTGGAGGGAAAGGAAATTGTTTTTCCTGGTTTTCCATCTGCTGGACTCCTGTTCATGGGGAAGACAAAAATCATTATTGGGAGGAGAAAGCTGGGCTCTAAATAGAAGTAGCATTGACTCGGCTCTTGACCTTTCCCTCCATGTAATTTTCCTGTACTCTTTAAGAACATATGTATTCTTGCCTCTTTTTATAGCTTAAAGAAAGAAAACTCCAGGGAACTTAGAACTGGGCTGCCCGTTTGCCCCTCACGAGGCCAAGTCTCAGGTGCCTGTAAAAGAGCTGAGCGGCAGTGAGGACCATTCACTGTCCCCTTCTTGCTGGTTGGGTCCAAGATAATATATTTCAAATGGTCCCTCAAGGGGGAAAAGAAGGGAGGAGGGTGTAAGTCAGCGTGTACAGCAACTTGCAGTCAGAGTTCTACGATACTGAATGGTTCCCTCCTCATGGAGAGTGGCCATTCAGATTTTTGTTAAATAAAAAGCTGTAATACCCTCCACAAAACGGATGGATTAGTCAATAATTGGATGATCTGTCTGTGTTCACCCTGCTCATGTTATATCCCTTCCCCAGTTACAAGTTATTCTTAGTATTTCACATGATTATTCTTTAATTATTCATTAAAAAAAATAAAGATAAGATTCATTAGCCTGTAAAACCACATGTGGGATGTGTGCCTGGGTTAATCTACTCACTTTTATTTTATTTAAAAAAAATCCTCATTTGTATTTTCTTGCCTTACTTCTTAACACACTTTGTCAAATGGCTGCTCAAGTTGACCCTGTATAATGTACACATACTCAGAAAGAAATGAACCTCAATTAAGACGTTATATATATATGTATATATATATATGTATATATATATATATATATATAGCCTTTTTCCCCCCATTTTGAGCAGCAAAATACTGACTCAAGGGTCAGGTAAGCTCTGCTATTCAGATCAGTAGCCACTGGTCAAATGAGACTCAAAGAGAAATGAAAGTGTTAGTCTCTCAGCCGTGTCTGACTCTTCAACCCCATGAATTGTGTAGCCCGCCAAGCTCCTGTCTCCATGGAGTTCTTCAGGCAAGAAAACTGGAATGGGTAGCCATTCCTCCTCCAGGGGATCTTCCCAACCTAAGGTCAAACCCGAGTCTCCTGAATTGCAGGCAGATTCTTTACCGTCTGAGCTACCAGGGAAGGTTTATTCTGATTTAAACTAATAAAAATAAAATCAAATAAAAAATTGAGTTCTGCAGTTGCCCTAGTTACATTTTAATTATTCAGTGGCCACATGTGGTTAGTGGCTAGCATACTGCACAGCACAGATATAAAAAGTTTCCATCACTGCAGAAAGTTCTATTGGACAGTGCTGGTCTGCACAATTCGAGTTTCTATGTATAGCAATGCCTAGAGAGGTTTTTAACCAAGACTTCCAGAAAGTTATAAAACACTTTGAAGAAAGTTACTGTTTCTGCTCTCTGCAATACGATTAATATATGATTTATCTTAGAGGTAGTTTTCATTTTTGGGAAAAACCACAGTTGATACCTTATACAAGGATATCTTTTAATTGCCTTTCATGGATTGAATTGTTTTATATGTCTGCTGTCAAATGAGTATTCCCTTAGCCTTCCTATTTGTCAACAATTTAGGTTATTGTCTCTCTCTTGACAGTGGTTTGAACAATAATTTAAATATTCTGCCAATTTTTATTGCGATCGTTTGTTTAAAATAATGGGGAAAATGAACACGGTGATAATCACCTAAAGATGTGCATACGCCGTGGTTGCAAGACGACTGGACAACAAGGAAGTTACATGCACCTAGCGTGATAAACCCTTAGAGTAAATCGCACGTTTTATTCAGGACAGAATGGTGGAATTACGCGTGCACAAAGGAGCGGCTGTTTAGCTTCGGGGGACGGTATAGGAGCCCAGCAGGACAAGCTCAGGGGCACAGCACTTTAAAGGCTACCTTCAGGTCCTGGCTCTAACTGTCTGACTCAGCTCCTTCCAGCTGGAGGGTGTCTTGGCTCACCTCCTTTTGAAGCTCATTCCATTATCAAGAACTCAGTCCCATGACCCCAAACTCTGTGCAAGAACACGTGGGAGTCTAGTTCTGGTCACTGCCGACAAAGAGGGAATGTGTGTGAGGACGTCTCAGGCGGTTTCTCCCACAGCCTGCCCGGACAGAAAATCCCCGGATGTTTTCATTGGATTTCCGGCTTAGAGAATTCACTCACCCCTTCCCCTAGGGGGAAAGCCTCTGGTCACTGAATCCCGCTTAGGAACCCAGGATCTTAGAACACGGGTATGATCTTCCGTACGGTTTAGATGTGGCTCTCTCTGGACCTGGTAACAGTTCCGTTAAAAATGGGAGGCTTAACCTCCCTACATATTCTATGCATAAATATTGGGGAAAAGGACAGAATCCATCCAAAGGGGGAGAATGAGGAGACAAGAAGTCCTTGCAATTTTCAGATTGCGTTGGCAGAATTTGTGAAGCCTGTGCTCCCTAAGCAGGGAACAGAGTTGACTTCACATTCCTGGATGTCTGGCTCTAGATGAGTGATCACATCATCATGATTATCTGGGTCATGAAGATCTTTTCTGTACAGTTCTTCCGTGTATTCTTGCCGCCTCTTCTTAATATCTTCTGCTTCTGTTAGGTCCATACCATTTCTGTCCTTTATTGAGCCCATCTTTGCATGAAATGTTCCCTTGGTATCTCTAATTTTCTTGAAGAGATCTCTAGTCTTTCCCATTCTGTTCTTTTCCTCTGTTTCTTTGGATTGATCACTGAAGAAGGCTTTCTTATCTCTTCTTGCTATTCTTTGGAACTCTGCATTCAGATGCTTATATCTTTCCTTTTCTCCTTTGCTTTTCGCTTCTCTGCTTTTCACAGCTATTTGTAAGGCCTCTCCAGACAGCCATTTTGCTTTTTTGCATTTCTTTTCCACGGGGATGGTCTTGATCCCTGTCTCCTGTACAGTGTCACGAACCCTGTTCCATAGTTCATCAGGCACTCTATCTATCAGATCTAGGCCCTTAAATCTATTTCTCACTTCCAGTGTATAATCATAAGGGACTTGACTTAGGTCATACCTGAATGGTCTAGCGGTTTCCCCACTTTCTTCAGTTTGAGTCTGAATTTGCTAATGAGGAGCTCATGATGTAAGTCTCTAATACAGGCCCTGATTCTGCTTTCTTGGGAGAACGTCCTGGGCCATTGTTCTTTGTGACTTTCAGCTCATACTCTTGGAGGCTCATCCTTACTCATTAGCCTCCTTGGCAGCAGCTGAAGAAGGGGAGATGGGGTGGGAGGGGACAGGCTCTACTCGAGGGCTGTTCTCAGGCTTTGATGTCTGACTCCTGTTCATGGAAGGCTGGAGGCCCAGCTTGTTTTACCTGTTGAACAGAGGTCTTATTGGTAAAAGTTCATGGATTCCACGTCAACATAATTATTCCTGAATACACTCCCAGTTCAGCTAAGACAGGACTGTATGATTTGTACATTGTTGCAAATACACGCCACCACAGTTCTACAGTAGAGCCATAAGCTCTAGAAGGTGCAAAGCCTACTTTTCAGTACACAGTAGATGACAAAGTGTCATTTAAATATTTTGCATAACATGTGCCACTATCTTTTCAGGCTCCAGTATCAGATCTTTTACTGCTTGTTGTCCAACTGCTAAGCAATCACTAAGTATTTCGGGTCACTGTTACAATAATACCTCATTTGCAGTATCAAATACTTTTTATCAGTCAGGATTTGGCCAAGTTCACAGAAACCATTGTAGGAATTTCAGGTGGAGAGAGTTCTGTTACAGGACTAGAAAGCGGGGGAAGTGAGGATCAGGGGCTCACCTCTAGAAAATCTTTAAGGAGCCTGAGAAGATGCTAACAATGATGAATATCATCTTCAGAGGCTTCAACTCGAACCTAACCCCAGGACCCATCTTGCCCTGATCATATGCTACCTGCTCTAAGGCAAGATATCCATCCCTGACACTGATGTCCATATAGATGATTACAGATGGATTTTAGTCATCTCTCATTAGTTTGGAAAGGACTGCTTACTGCTACAGCTCTGTTAACCAGCTCTCTTGACTGCATTAACTGCAAGCTCAGTAGCCTCTCTGAACTGGGGGCTTCCCCTGGTCCCGAGAAGGGGCACCCACTGGAGCAGATCAGTGGAATGCCTTTCAGGCAGCAGTAGTCAGGGATATCACTGACGGTCAATATTCCACAGGTTACCATTTCAGAAGTGGATAGAGAAGAGATGTGCCTTTACTGATGATACTAAAACAAAAAGTTGTCACTAAAACAAAACATTGTCACTTCAGCAAAACGAACTGTTTTCCTCAAATTCAAAATTACTGAGGCAGTAGCCACAGAATCTCTAGAAAGGCCAGCACTGTGGCTGTTGCGGGATGGAGGGCTTATTAATAGAACAGCGCGAGCTAGCGATCCAGTCTCAGCCTCAGCCCTCTGTGCCTTTTACAGAGAATTGAGCCAGAGTAATATATAACCTGGGTTTGATCCCTGGGTCGGGAAGGTCCCCTGGAGAAAGAAAAGGCTGCCCACTCCAGTATTCCAGCCTGGAGAATTCCATGGACTGGAAAGTCCATGGGTCACAAAGAGTCGGACACGACTGAACAACTTTCACTTCACTTCACTTAATACGTAAGAGTCTTATAAAAATTATTTTCAATGCTGCAATACTGTGCCACCAGGAACCTCATACAATCCTCTCTTCCCCGTGTCCGGGGAAGTAACGAAATCCTCAGTCCTTCGTGCTACTGTCCTGGAGGCCTCATATGCTGTGGCTGAGATGCAGTTGTGTTTCAGGAAGTCTTCTTTTGCCCTTTTTTCCTCTGTACAAAGCAAAAGACCTTTCTACTTGTTTATAAACAAACAAACAGAGAAAGAGCATCGTATTCCGTTTACAGGCTGCCAGAATTTTGCCATGGAAATAAAAGACATGGAATGAACAGTGAAACATCACCGAAGACCCCTAATGGTGTTTGACAACTTGCCAGAAGACAGAAGGGACATCATCTGAAGCAGAATTAAAATCCCAACTGGGCATGCTGACCCACCACAATAACTGTTCAAGCCTCCCAGAAATAAATCGGAATTAACACACAACTGTTGGGATTGGGGTTAGCTTTTTACAGCAGTAAATATGGAAATGGCTTTTCTTACTACATCTCCACTTTTTTAAAAACACACTAATAATCAGCCCCCTCAAAATGCAAACCAACAAATTTTTAAGCATGAACATAAGGAAAGGAAAGAAACTCCATAAGGGATTCCAATGAAGGGCACCGTGAAAATGAATGAGTTGCCCCCTTTTACACTCTTCTCTAATATAAGAGCAGAGAGACACTCAATAAAATTAGCAGGCAGTACATTTAGATCTAATGATAGGGAATACATCATTAGTTTCGAACATGGAATTCTCTGCAGCAAGAGGTCAGGAGGCGAACACAGTGGCTGGATTTTTAAAAGGACTGGAGGATCATTTTACGTCCATTAATAACTTCCTGAGCTTGGCAAGCAAAGATAATGAGAACGGTAATCTGGTCACGTGTATCAGGGTACAAACCAGTTGCCTCAGTTTGGGATTTAGAAGGAACTGCTTCCCTCCTGGGGCTTCCCACATGGCATGAGTGGTAAAGAGTCTGCCCGCCCATGCAGGAGACACAAGAGATGCAGGTCCAACCCCTGGGTCAGGAAGATCGCCTGGAGAAAGACATGGCAACCCACTCCAGTGCCCTTGCCTGGAGAATCCCATGGATGGAGGAGCCTGGCGGGCTACAGTCCACAGGGTCGCAAAGAGCTGGACATGAATGAAGCAACTTAGCATACACGTACACTTCTTTTGTCCGTGGGATTTTCCAGGCGAGAATACTGGAGTGGGTCACCATTTCCTTTTCCAAGGGATCTTCCCAACCCGAGAATGTACCCAGGTCTCCTGCATTGCAGGCAGATTCTTTACCAACTGAGCTACGAGGAAAGCCCCTTTCATATATTAGACACCATGCAATTAAATGGGTGGGTCGTGTTTCTATGTATCTTCCTCAGAGTCACAAGATTTCCAGTCATTTTGGAGAGAAGATTTTAGGCCCACTGAATCAATCTTCAAATACTTAGCATATGTTATGGTAGCCCACAAACCTAGGGCTGATTCTTAAAGTGATGCAAAATAGAGGTTCATTAAATTGGCTACAGTCAGTGAGAGTCTTCTTCTCATTGTGAACAGAGCAATGGAGTCGTAGCTGGATGTTTCATCCAAGGCAAAGCCTCATAGAACAATTTCCTTTATGTGCATCAGCATTACTATGAAGACACAGGAGACAATAGCTGCTGCTGTTGAGAAGTTTATATAGATGCAGATTGGAGGGTGCCTATGTGCTGGGCATTGTCTATGGATGGAAGAGCTGCAGTGAATGAGGCGGGGTAAGCCCTGTCCTCAGGGAGCGAACAGCGGAAGACAGAAGGAGGATGCTGATTCTCAGATGCCCCAAACACAGTGTTTCTTTGACTCTCAGAGAAGAGATGGACAATCCAGGCTGAGTGTAAGCCATGTCTTTTCTGTGACAACTGGGCGGCGTCCCTGTTCTTATCAACCTGCCTGGCTTGGAACCTGACTTCATCGCATTGAACATCAATGAATTCTGACTTGAGAAGAGTATGATCTTCTGGCTGCGCAGGAAAGCATTTCACCCAGCAAGCCAGGTGCTTCCGAAATGCTTCCAAATGCAGAAAATCCTTGTTACTTGTGTTGACAATTTCACACTGTCTTGTCACACCACATCTGCAGAAGATAGCAGAATAATTTGTGGGGCTAGATCTCAAACCCATTCTTTTGTTTATTCATTAAACAAATACTTATAATGAAGTAGAGTAAGGACCAGGGCGGAAGATAAAGCCAGAAATGGAACCAGGGTTGCTAAAAGGTAATAGGAATGAACACACTGTTGAAGGTTTTATATGCCAGGCCACAGAGTTTAGAATTTATCCTACAGGTAACAGGTACCCCTGAAAGTTTTGAGCTGGGTAATGCCATCATTAAGTTTGAGTTCTCAAAATATCACTCTGGTGGGAGTATAGACCTATTCAAGATGGGAGGCATAAAGTTTTCTTAGAAAGCTATTTCAGTATCTGGGGGAAATGTTGAGGGTCTGAAATATAGTAGTGTCAAAAGAGGAATAAACAGAGGTGATGCCTTTAAGAGGCACTTGAGAAATGGACTCTTCAGAATGTTGAGACTAATTGAATGTGGGGATGGGTCTGAAAAGAAATTATTAGAGTAAGTCCAACGGATCAGATGATCCCATGATGTGAGCCATAAATTCTAACCTATATATGTCAGAATTATCCACGGCTTTTTATAAAAACACAGGTGCCCCAGCCCACCCTGAGATATTACGAAAGAGCAGGATGGGTGTGAAGCCAGGCGTCTGCATTTTCACAGCTCTCACAGGTCGGGCTGACTTGGAGCCAGGACGGGAAAAGCACTGAGACAGGGACACAGGAAACCTGAGACTGGGCGTGAGGAAGAAAGACAGCTTTCCCTTTGAACAGGATGCAGTATGGATCCTCCTGGAAATGAAAGACGCAGAGGGGAGCTGCCTGGCATACAGGGCATTCCATCAGTGTTTATTTAACAGGAGGAATGGATATTAGCGGGCAATCAAAATCACGGGAGCAGAAGTTTATGTAGGGCATCCACCGAGATGCATCATGTCACAAGGGGAAGAGACGAGGCTTGGCCAACAGGAGATGCTCCCAAACTGCAGCTCTGCTGCTCACTGGCCGTGTGACTTGGAACAAGGTACTCAGCCTCTCTGAGACTCAGCATCCTCAGCTATGAAGTGGAGAGTATAATGCTGCATGTCCAGTGATTTTGAAAGAAGCAACTTAATATACATGAATATATGTATCACTACATATTGTATCTGGTATGTGAATCAC
Source organism: Ovis aries (assembly GCF_016772045.2). NCBI lineage: Eukaryota > Metazoa > Chordata > Mammalia > Artiodactyla > Bovidae > Ovis > Ovis aries. Next base: position 60,045,220 of record NC_056076.1, read on the forward strand.
CTAGGATTGATCCTGAACTCAATCCACAGTAATTATTGATATACTCCCTAAGCATTATGCTTCCATGGACTCAGAAGGGAGTGAGATCTTCCAGGAATGATTCATTAGTTAAAGAAGGACAGTGACATAACCTTGAAGTATTGTACATGAACATTAAGAGGGCAAACAATAAAAATAAGAAGACACGGTGCGAAGAGAGAATGCAGAAGAGAGATGCAATTTCAGGCAGAGAGAACGCAGACAAGCAATTTCAGGAAGGAAAGAGTACCCAACAGTGCCAAGTGCATGGGGAAGCCAAGTGGGCTGATTATCAGCTTGACCAGTGGATTTGGCATCGCGTTGGTCCTTGCTGGCTTTACTAATGACAGTCACACTGGGGTTGATCAAGTGGATTGAGAAGCACACAGCAGTGGAACAGTCCAAACACTGGGCACGCCCTTCTCTTTCAATGAATTTAATGTTCAAGACAAATATTGAGGGTAGTAGTTAAGGAGGGATCAGAGTTGAAGACATCGCTAGGTCTTGAGGACAAAAAAGTATCACTGGACGTCTTGAAGGCTAGTCATCTACTCCACCTCCAATACCAAGAGCACTACCCGCCACATCCTAGATCTGATAACTCTAGTTCTGTAGGTGAAGGAGTAAGGCATTTGGGTGAGAGAGAGAAGGACAGAGAGGAATTCTAGAGCAAGAAGCAGCTTAGCAGTGGAGGAGAGCCTGAGGCTTGGGGGAAGGGGGAGGGTTGGAGGCAGTTCTCAACCCATCTCTAATCACTGCACTGGGTTCCAGCAAGTTTACCCAGAACCTTGGCCCCAGAATACACCCAAAACCTGACGATATGGGTCCCTCTTTATGGATCAAGGGGGAACAGGATTTCAGTCCCTATTTGCTGGTCTTCCCGCCCTCCCCCTCTTGTCCCCTCCTGCCTGGTCCTTGAGAGATTTGTTCCTAGGTTTGGACCTACAGCCCCAGAGGGAAGGTCTTGACCTTGCAGTCTTCCTTGGGTTCACAGTTCTTAACACAGCAGTTAGCGAGTAATCAAGACTAAAAGGAGAAATGCCCATATCCCCAGTGCTGTCACCTCAGAAAAAAGCCGTCAGGACTGTGGGAGCCGCCAGCCAAGCAGAGAGTCTCAGTAGCCTCTGGTCCGTTTCTAACCTGCAGACTTATCCACCCCCTGGTGACATGCAGACACTTTAAGCCTTGGACAGATGGATGGGAGGCGCCTCCGACAGCACCTTTCTCATGTGAATGAAGTGTACAGAGATCAGAGCTCACACATACGCTCACACACGTGCGCACACATGCACACTCACCCAACACTTTTCACCCCGTCGGTTCCTTGGCTGCAGCTGAAGGCTCCCCCGACTGGCTTCACAAGCACCTGCCTTCTCTGATGCTCACCTTGTCCGGAAGCATCTGCTCCCCTGCAACTGGCCTTTTCTATTTCCCACTCATGTTCAGGGTCTCAACATACCTCATGCCGCTGATAAATGAATCGATTTAGATTTGATAATGACTGCTATCAAGCGAAGTAACGGGTTCTTCCAGAGGACACATTTGATGTAATGGAGGTTACCAGTCACAGTGAGTCTTGGGAGAGTCCCATCGTTGGAACTGCAATCAGTGCTAGAGGTAAGAAGATGCTCAGAGCAGGAAGCCTTGGCAAGTGACAAAGGCTCAGGCTGATGGAATCTGTCACTCTCGAGATATAAGTAAGAAGGAAACGGCAACCCACTCCAGTCTTCTTGCCTGGGAAATCCCATGGACAGAGGAGCCTGGTGGGCTACAGTCCACGGAGTTCCAAAGACTCAGATACAACTTGACTAAGCGACAAGTAAATATGGAAAACACGGAGTTAGGGCAACACATGGCTTTTGCCATGAATTTAAGAAATAGAAGGTAAAACTTCACCAGTTCCTGCTAATCTGCAAAACGCTTTTCGTGAGAGAAAATAAAGAAAGGATTACTGTAGTGGGGCTTTATCAACTCCCTCATGTTTCCTGTTTGTCTGTATCAATCTCCAGTGAGAGAGAAAAGAAAAGGCAAGGATTTGAAACGAGTGAACACTGAATATAAATCTGCAAAATACTGAGATATTTCTTCAGCATCTTTAATTTTCTCAGGCTCCTTTGGAAACCATTTTGCCTTTTATTGAAAGATGTTTAAGGGAAAATGTATGCAGAATTAAGACAGGCATCAGCGATGAAAAGGTACCATCAAAACAAAGTGTTTAAATAAAAGAGAAAAGTGAAACCATGGAAGGCTTTGAAATGTTCACACAAGCTGGGCCAAGCTGCCCACAATATATCCTGGCCGTCGCTAAACTAATTACGAAATGGTGTTTTGCACTGTGTCTAATGAAGTGTCCCTATAATGTTAAAACATAAAAATGAACATTTTAAGATATTCATTTTAATACAATCAATGATCCATTTTCATGGGGCCTTCCCTGCCGCTGGAGAGCTTTAAAAGTTTAGATGGCACATTGCGGAGCCAGCTGGCTAGAAAGGTCACCCCCTTGCCTTTCCAGCTCTTCATAGTAAAAGCTCAGGCTTTTGTTTTATTTAGAAACACATATTTGACCAAAATTTTCATTCTTCAGAGATTTTACCCCAATGACTCTCAGAAATTAATTTCCCTGAACCCTCAGGGTTTCTACAAATGCACACATAGCACTTGCAGAGCAACCTGCTCAAAAGTGAAAACACTTCCACCTTTTTCTAAATGACACGAAAAAAGCGGTTTCACTCCAAGAAACCTAGGAGCAGCGCGTGCATTCGGGCGCAGGCCCCAAGGTCTCGGCAGCCCACCGCTTGCTCTCTGCCGTGTTCCTCCTCCCTGCTGGAACTAAGTCAGTCAGCGTTACTTTATTTCAATTGAAACTTAAATTTATCTTTTCCTATCATCTTAATAATCAGTAGTTCACTGAATCATTAAGCCATTTTAAAACAAAAAAGATTTTGGAGGTAAAAATATCTACTATTTTGAAAAATGAATGGCTTATAATAACTATCTTTAAAAGGCAGGTCTACATATTCAAGAAAAGCAGAATATTTACCCAAAGGCAAATGACAGCTCTCTCTCTCTCTCTCTCTCTCTCTCTCTCACACACACACACACACACACACACACCCCTGTGTGTTGCTTTTTCCAAATACAGAGAATAAATATTCTTTAGCTTTCCTTAGTTCTTACCAGTCTAACAAATGCTTAAGGGGGTCAGTGCAGACTAAAGCATGAGAACTCTACTCAGGCCCTTCTCCTCCAAAAGCGTAGTAAGATGATCAGAAGAGAAGAGCTGGAGTCACTTCAGGGAACGCTGTCGAAGACGGTCCGGGTCACTCGCCTTCACAATTAAGTATGAAATGAGGTACAAGCTTCCACAGGAAAGAAATGTCTGCATCCCAATTTGAGCTCCCTAAGCCACATAAACTTGAAACCCATCCTAGGTCAACCTTCAGTGTGAATTCATCAAAATAACTGCCCCTGCCAGCTTACGGCACTTTCTGGGTCTTTTTTCAGCATTCACCGCCATGACCTCCTTGTTTTCTTCTCCCTGGTTCGTCTAAAACTGGCTCTAATGAAGCCGCCCTGTGTGCTTCTACCGACTGCAGGGAGGAGGGCCAGGCATGGGAGAGCCTGTCTCCGGTCTAGGTCTGCCCAACACAGGCTCTGTGGCCTTAGGCAAGTTGCTTGACTTCTGACTCATTTTTAAAATGGGAATAATAATAATGGGAACCCACTCCAGTATTCCTGCCTGGAGAATCCCATGGACAGAGAAGTCTGGCGGGCTATAGCCCATGGGGTCGCAACAGTGCTGGGCAAGACTTAGCAACTAAACAACAAATAATAGTTGCACAGTTGTTTCCAGGATTGATTTTTCAGTCTACGCATACGGTCTTTCCTGGGTGACACTCAAATGGCAGCTCTTATTATATAAACAGGCCGCCCACTCCCAGGTAATAACCTGATGGGAGTTTACGCAGAGGTAGACTAATTTTAAAAACCAGGCTAAGTCAATGTTCCCATAAGTTCCAAAAAGAAAAAAAAAAAAATCTTAATGTATAAAGATTTCTGATGGGCTTCCCAGGTGGCGCTAGTGATAAAGAACCTGCCTGCCAGTTCAGGAGATCCAAGAGAGATGGATTCATCCCTGGATCAGAAAGATCCCCTGGAGAAGGGAACTGCAACCCATTCCAGTATTCTTGCTGGGAAAATCCCATGGGCAGAGGAGCCTGCTGGGCTACGGTCCACGAGGTCGCAAAGAGCTGGACACGGCTGAAGCAACCAAGTACACACATAAAGATCTCAGAAGCAATTATCCTAAACATTCTTATTCCTTTCTAAATTGCCTTAAAGGGCAAAGCAGTGACATGACTGAGCAGCGCAGCTTAGAAGAGGGGTTTGCAAATTATGAAGTATGGGCCAAGTCTTCCCTGTACTTGTTTTTCTGAACGACAGTTTACTGAAATGGTCACACCAGTGCACTCATGTAGTATCCGGGCTGCTTTGAGGCTATGATGGCAAAGCTGAGTAGTTGCTGCAGAAATGTGTGGCCTGTAAAAGCGTAAGATATTTCCTCTCTGGCCTCTTAATAGAAAAGGTTTGCCAACCTCTGGTTTAGAACTTTAGATTAAAACACTTCTATTATTAGAGAATAAGTTTCTATTCCCTGTTAGCCACATTTATAAGTGCAACATTACAGCAAGCAGCAATACCGAAGTCACTTACTGAGTCTGATGCCCAGAGAGATGTGTGGATGGACTGGAATCTGAAGGTGTCCAGAGGAGTCTGGGAAAGACAAAATATCTGGCAAAAAAATTATAATATTAAAGGAAGGGAGAGGAAAGATGCTCACTACAAATAGCAGAAACCAAGATTTCTTCCTTTGGAAAATTCAACTGCTCCAAACAGGGCCAAGACCAGGCGGAGACTGAATATTCAGGCACAGAATGCAAAGGGAAACCAAAATCCTGAGTCAAGATCAGTAACAGTTCATGTATTTTTAAAAATCAATATTGATACAAATAAACCCAGGATGGACAACATACTAGAATATTAACAAAAATAAGATCAGTATTACTAATTTTTTTTTTTTTTTTTTGCCTTAACCTCCAACACGGTGCACGTGGCCCTGGCCCAGCTTGGTAGGCGTGTGGCTAAGCCACTCAACATCTTCTGAAGCAGAGTTCTCATAGGATGAGGGGCAAGACAACCAGAGTGATTTTGTCTCAAGTCTTTAGGTGTTGGAGGCAACACAATTCTTGATACGATCAAGATGAAACTTTATCTCTCGCTGTCCTTACAAATTTTATTCAATGTGGGTAATATTCAGCTGCCGGAGGATGTAAGTCTCCTTCCCTGGTGGCTCAGACAGTAAAGAATCTGCCTACAATGAAGGAGACCCAGGTTCTTGCCTGGAGAATTCCATGGACAGAGGAGCCTCATGGGCTACAGTCCATGCAGTCGCAAAGAGTCAGACATGACTGAGCGACTAAACACACGCAGACACGCACACGCACGCACACACGCACAGATTCTGACTTTTCTGCTTGGTTTTAGGCGTTAGTCCTAAAATCCACTGCAAACCCAACCTTATTCAAAAATTAGAGTGACAAGCCTCATGAGAACAAACTAATTTATAAATAAGCGAATAAATACACAAATATGAGGGCAACAAGCCTCCCTTGGTTAAAACAAGCCTCCTTCAGGTTAGAAGTCTGAGCTGTAAAGGAGTTCCCTTCTGGTTGATTCCGCTGCCCTGTAACTCTGTAATCACCTCCTCCCCTCAACTCTTCCCAGTTTGCTAGTCTTGTTTCTCATAACTAAGAACAGGCGGAGGAAGGAGAAGGGGAAAGGGGGAAAGACCTGCTGATAGCGCTGAGTACGAGCTCTGGGCAAGCTCACCTTGTAGGTTCCGTGGAGACCCTGAGACCGCGGCGCAGCCTCTGTGGGCCTGTGCCCGGCCTCTGCAACCTCGGTTCCCTCCTCCCAGGCCAACGCTGAGAGCCGAGCTGTGCCTCCTTCCTCCGCGTCACAGGTCCCCCATGGAGCGCCCTATGCTGGTTGTTGGTGGGTCTCTGTTCCTTTAGTTGCTACTACTTTATGGAGCCCACGGCAAAGCCACCCATTTCCTCTTCTCTTCACTCACATCTAGCTCATGACGAACACCTCTCCACTCTTGCCTTGGCACCAGGAGAGCAGGGGAACCCAGGCAGCACCCTCTTTCCTGCAGCATAGACAAACGGTCCAACCCGGAACGTCTAATACACAGGTCCCGGGGCGCATCTCCTCAGAGGAGGAGGGCATCAGAGCCCTGACTCTGGGCAGAGAAATCCTTCTTTCTTTCTGCTCTGACCACTTTTTATATCCTGAACCTGGCTGAGGGATCCAAGAACCATGGAAAGCATTCTCTGTAACTTCATTTGTAAATGAAATTTACGTTTTGAAGGTGTCTCTGATGCCACTGCAGTATTATATTGGTTGTTTAGTGGCTAAGTCATGTCCCACCCTTTTGCGACCCCATGGAGGGCAGCCCTCCAGGCTCCTCTGTCCTTGGGTTTTCCCAGGCAACAATACTGGAGTGGGTAGCCATTTCCTCCTCCAGGGGATCTTCCTCTCCCATGGACGGAACCTGCATCTCCTGCATCGGCTGGCAGATGCTTTACCTCTGAGCCACCAGGAGAGCCCGTCAGTATTGCATTGGCACCACACTAAAAAATCTGAGGCAGAAATAGTTTCACTGTAACATCTTCCCATGTCACAAGAAATGCCAATCTATTTAGCTCATCAGCTAGGTTTGAGCACCTCAAGATCAAAAGTTTAAATTCACAAAGGAAGGAGATGATGTTTTCCTAAGACCCAAATAAATTTATTTGTCCATTAATCACATTTATTAATGTGAGTCTACCAAAAAAAAAAAAAATGTCCTGAAGCATTTAAGATATCCCTAGGGGTGCAGGGAGAGGAGAATATGCTTTGGTTGGCCAAAAAGTTTCTTCAGATTTTTCCGTGTTTGCAGAATGACCCGAACAAACTTTTTGGCCAACCCAATAGTTTGGTGATGGTCCATGAGACTAACTGCCTAGAGTACTGATGTAATAACACAGCAACAGCCGGCTGTGCTCAACACACTGCACATTCTGTCCTGCTGGGGAATCTGAAGCAGCAGCTTGTGCTCCTCTTTCAGCTTAAGGAATTAAATTTGTCCTCCATTGATAACATTAGCAATCAGAGGATTCTGCTGCAAAACTTTGGAATTTAATCTGCCCATATGGATCTTCTGGAGGTGCTTTTTTTGAGGGCTTTAAATCTGAATTCCTAAATGCATCTTCAAATAACAGATGCTAAAATATATCCAGTACAAATAAAAGTTTTCCCCTCCGTGCACATTTCTAACAGTCCTACTCACATGTGCTAATTCCGCTTTCATGCCTTCCAGACCTACATTCTCCTTATATTGCCATTTGCTTCCCTCAACATTAGGCCTGCAGTCAAGCCTGTTAAGGAACGCTCCTCAAAGTATAAGAAGGAATATAGGGAACTCTCACACTTTCTTCTAACTTGTTTTCCTAATGAAGCACTCTGGTTTGATGTGAGTTCCTTTCTTGGTCATAGGGGAGTTTTTGAGAAGTTTTTTTTCTGTGATATTTTCAGGGTCCATATCATTCATTGCTTACCTTTTATTATAATCATTATATTAAAGAAAAAACATTCAGTACTTTTGGGGCAATGATGCATTCAAGGAGAAAAAAAAATTATAATAACAGTAAGAGTAAGAAATGCAGCTGGAGTTTCACTTGAGCTCCCTAGACTCGGTCCCTTCCCTCTGCCGTGTGTGTGTGTGTGTGTGTGTGTGTGTGTGTGTGTGTGTCTGTGTGTGTGTGTGTCTGTGTCTGTGTGCGCTCAGTCATGTCCGACTCTTTGTGACCCCATGAACTGTAGACCACCAGGCTCCTTTGTCCCTGGAATTTTCCGGGCAAGAATCCTGGAGCGGGTTGCCATTTCCTACTCCAGGGCACCTTCCTGTCGTAGGGATCAACCTTGCGTCTCTGACGTCTCCTGCCCTGGCAGGCGGACTCTCTACCACCTGCACCGCCTGGGAAGCCTCTCACCTGCCGTATGCCCCAAACAAAACTTCGCCACCACTTTCTCTTTAGAAATGATGGCACAGTACCCAGTGCCCTTTACCATGGCCTCGCGGTTCCTCCTAAGATCAAGTGCACACGGCAGGCTCTTCTAAGCAGCTGCTGTGTCATCTCCATCAGTCTGGCTGGCGCTGTGGAGATTCCGGGTGGAGTCTACGTGATCGTGTGCAGAGCCCGGCACAAAGTGCTCAGCAAGTCATCCAGGAACAATCTGGAAGTCCTACTCATTTTGCAAAGATTCTCAAATGCAAAAGCTTTGCTGCCGTTACCTCTTGATCTTCGTTTCCTTAGTCAGGCATGTCTCTGATGGGTCATTTTTGTCACTTGTCCCATCATTTTATTCCTATCATAAAGGAACCCAAGCTGAAAGGCAAGGACGGTGAAAAGTTTTGACCAAGAAAAATATTCCATTTCAGTGCCAATGTGGCTCTGTTAAATCAGGAGCTCTTTCAGACAGCTGCGTGGCTATTCTCAGTCCTTTCATGTCTAATTAGTCCACGAAACAAACATGACCTTTCAGTTAGTAAGAGAGCTCTATGAGCTAGCTCCTTAGGATCCCAGTAGCTAAGGAAAAATAGCACGAGAGGTCTTCACTGTATGTCTACCTCAGACCCTAAATTTAGTATTGTTAATCTCTTTCCCTTAAGTTAAAAAGTCCTGGAGGCATTATCAATATTTACCTATTTCATCCTATACTGTCTATGAATTTGACTCAATGACTATATTCAGACACCAAAAATATCTGGGGAAAGAAAAGAACTAAAACAGTAACCAACATGCCCAAATATCCAGATATTTGATGCTATCCAGACAGAGCAACCAGAGGGTTGCTGAATTCATACCGGATGCTTTCAAACCCAGCATGCCCACCCCACACCCCTGATTTCAGGAGCTCAGGGACATAACTCTTTGAGAAAAGGAAATTCAAAGTTGTAGTTCTAACACACTTTCTTCCCTTTAATCATTATTTCTTGGCTGACTAAAGCACACATGCGATGTTCTGAAAGTAATTTTCCCCTAAATTATTCTATCATTTCCAAAATATTTACAGTATAAAAATAGTAGTTTGACTGGAGAGCAATAGAAGAGGAATAAATAAAGCTTTATTCTTTGGACTTTCCCCCTCGAGATTTCCAGCCCCACTTTTTCTGTGTTTGTCCTCTTGTGTACCCCCAGACAAAGCAGGTCTGTGAGGATAAAGATGCTTCAGAGGATCTAGTCGTGGACCGCAGATTCCTTGGGCTTACTTGGCAGCCGCATAGTTTGGGATGGCCTGTGTGATATAGGTGGGAAATTGCTGCATTATATCAAGCTGTTAACTCAGAGGCTTAGTGCTAATCCAGGACTCACTGAAATTTCTCATATAATCTCCAGGCACTAATCTTCTTGATATGGAATTGCTCCTTCTCCCCCGACTTTCAGGACCTGCATATGTGCACAGAAGTTTCCCCCACAACTCATGGGGACTCCCGCTGATGATTGCTTGCGTGTGTTAAGCCTGCTAAATTCTAATGCTATAATTCCATAGCCGTGCCCCTACATTATTAGGTGATCAACCCAAATGCCAGCTGGCCAGGCTTTACCAAAGCAGTCCTCTGAAATGATGCTTTGAACAACAACAACAAAAAAAAACGGCGGAGAGCACTGATATCTCAAATGAGTAAAGCCAACTGCCTAGCGCTGTTTCGGGTTAGTCTTCTCTTCATGACTTCCGTCATGTTTCAGCTGAAGATGAGAGCCGTGGAGAGGAGGACATTCTTCATTCCATGCCTTCTGGTTTCACACAAATAGACTGTTCAGTTGAAGGAATGTAATCACAGTGATAAAGGCAACAATACCGAAAAGAGGGACCGGGTTCTCTAGTAAGGGGTGGGGTGGGGGGAGAAAAAGAAAAGCTCCTTTGATGATGTCAACCTAAGATTTTTGAGCAGTAACAGATCTTTAAGGATCAGTGGGTGGCAGAGGAATGAAAGCACTCCCGTGCGCTGGTCTTTATTTTCTGTTTGTTTTTAATGCAACAGAAATGCTCTGTTTACCTTCTTCCTTTTATGAATTCATCAGTGACCTTTGGGCAGAAATATCGAAGTTCACAGCTGAAGGGCTGCTTGAGACAGCAAGGCTGATCAGCACTCTTTCGACCCACACCCTCCTTGCAGGTCACATCGAACAGTGCGTGTCTTCCCTTTCCCATGCCTCTTAATTTTGCTCAGTTTCATTACTGGTCTTACGGCTGAATGCCTTCATTTATTCACTTGACAATTTCTTCTTCTTTTTTTTTTTCTTAAGCAACATTTCAAACAGAGAAGCTTTGGGGCGTAACACGCCTAGAATACTCAATGGTAAATAACGTCCTGATTAACTCCAATTTACCATCTCTAATAAGTCCTTGAGGAGAGATTCTAATATAGCAGTGTCTGTCTATGAACCACAAGCTTTTCAAACTCCCTTGACCAATGACCTCAAGATGTAATTTGTTCACTGATTGGAAGTTGTCAATATTAAAAAAAAAAAAGAAGAAGTATGATTGTGGCTTTATTTTGCCATCAACAAAAATTAAAACAAAAAGAACACATCCACAATCCCGGGAACAGGATAAATCAAACTGTCTTCATTTTCCTGTATCACCTTGCAGGCTTGTTTGTGTTCAGATTTTTGACCCAACAGCTTAACAACCCCAAGGCTTTGGGCAAATTATTTAATTCCTTGATTCCTCAGTGGCCACATCTGTGAAAGTGAAAGTAATAAGAGTACTTTTCTCTTAGTATCTGTTGTGAACATTCAATTAGATGATGCATGTAAAGCGATCGGGAAGGTCCCTGGCATGCCAGGTAAATTCAGTCAGTGTTACAGAATTATTCCTTGTGATCATGGCAGAAATTCGCAGCAGTATACCCAGCTACTCTTACTCAGTTCCGTTCTACAACTGGTCTATTTTCCTGGGACCCTACTGCAAATGAGGGGCAGGAAGAAAAATATAAACTCCAAGCTATGAGACATTCACGCCCAGTAAGTCAGCATCTTCTAGGTAAATACCCTGACTTTTAAATTCCTCTCACACACACCTCTACTGCGACTGCTGTTCCCCAGTGCGGCAGTTGGGTTGCAGAGGCACCAATGGGCTCGTGAGTCTATGGAAGACCACAGACTTGACGTCCACGGGGTGCCTTATGGATCACTGTTGGTCTCCGCCGAAGGAAAGCGGCCCTGGCTTATTCCTTGGGCCCCATATTAATTTCCTGTTGCTACTGCAACAAGTTACCACATACTTATGGGCTTCCCAGGTGGAGCTAGTGGTAAAGAACCCACCTGCCAGTGCAGGAGACACAAGAGATGCAGGTTTGATCCCTCGGTTGGGAAGATCCCCTGGAGGAGGGCATGGCAACCCACTCCAGCATTCTTGCCTGGAACATCCCATGAACAGAGGGGCCTGGAAGGCCACAGTCCATGGGGTCGCAAGAGTTGGGACACGACTTAGGAACTAAATCACCACCACCACCATCCAAGATCTCAACCTGAGCAGAGGTGCAGCAATGACAGGGTGACCTTGTCACTTTCTTCTCTTAACCACGTCTCTGCCTCCAGCTCACTGCTCTCACATGGCCGGAGGGGCAGGGCTGGGCTTCCTTCTCCTGTCCTCTGGGTTACTCCCTGCTCCGTGCTGAGAAGGTGATTGTCCTGCCCCATATTCCAGAGCCAGAAATGGTGTGGGAAAAACTGCTGATTTGAGAAAACATAGAACATTGTCTTTGTTGCAGGGAGCATTTGAAATTCTATTTGTAATAATTGCTTTAATGCTTTATGTTGGCTAAATAATATTTATTGTCTGAATGACTACATAATGTTCCTTCTCACAAAGAGACATTTTTAAGAACCATAGTTGTGTGAGGAATATATAAACTGTGCAGTTACCATTTTCTGTTTGAGTTTTTTTCTTTAGGATAAATAACTTGGAATTAGTGAATTAAGAGGATAAAAATTTATAATTCTTGAACTATATTGTCAAATTGATTTCAAAAAAAGGTTATTCCCATTTACACTGAGAGCTGTGATAGAGACATATGCGCATTTCCCATGGTGGTTGTCACAAGAGTCTTATCATTTTAAAAATGTTGGGATAATAATAATAACAAGTAAGCATACTAAGTCTTATTCTCAGCCACATGGTGTTTCAACATCATGTCTAGCGAAGGCATGCATAAAAAGACATTATATGCTCACAGTACCCCCTGTGCCATATTTTACTTTATTTAACAGGCGAAAAACCTGAAGCAGGGAGAGTAAGCAATTTTTCCAGGTTCACAAAGCTAAAACATTAAGGAATTTCATAAATGCTTTAAATTTAATTTATTTGTAGCTTAGTTGGATATTTTTCTACATGCATTCTAACTCTTAAGCAAGTCTTGCCAGGGGTTTCACTGTTTTTTTTTGTTTTTCAACAAAACATGTGAGCTTTTTATATAATATATGCTAACCTTTTGGCTGTTATTTTGTGATAGATATTTTCACAGTCTATTATTAATAACTTTTTATATGTTTAGTCTTCCTGCTATGCTAAAAATAGGATTCATATAACCTTTCCCTGGCACTTTGTTTAAAAGAAGAAATATAAGGGGAAATCTCATAGACTAGTTTCTAAAAAAAAAAAATCCTACTGAGACTTCCTAATACTCAAAATTACAGGTAATATCTAAAAGGACATTTCATCACATATAACATTAACTTTAATTTATATCACCTAGCATGCAATGAGCCATATTTCTAGCAGTGGCTAAGCTGTTGCCAGGTTCTAAATTAGTCCCCTTATGGAAGCTGCATTAACTCCTTCAAGACCCGAGCAGTGCAGCAGTGAGTACAGACCCTGCCTTAGCAATGGCAGGGAGGCTGAGTTTGCTGGAGAGAGCAAGGCCTCAGGCATGGTCACTGGACGCCCGCCATCCCGCCAGGTTGCGTGCCTCCTGAGCTAAATGCAGGGGTTGCTCTCAGTTCAGCCGTGACTGGCAGCGTGGCTGGCTGGCCAGGGGACTCATCAACACAATACATGTCTAAGAGCTAAATGGATGTAGGAAGCTTGACAAGGTCCTGATCTGTTCTTGGCAGAATGATAAAATGTGTAAACTTTGCTTATCTGACTACACAGCCTCTCTCGCTGTTTCCTTTGCCCCCTCCTACACCATCAATTTTCCCATCTCTGCTGCCAAACTTCTGCTGCAGCCACGCTTCTCCCTCGCTCATCAAATCTCAGCTCCGGAACTGAGTCGAGCATCATTTTCCCAATCAGAATATTTGCTTTGTACCTATTATGTGCTAGCAGTTGAAACTGCAGTGATCAACAGTCCTCGAGACACAGCCCCTGCCCTGACGCTTACACTTGACTTCTTAGCGTGAATTTGGCCTATGAGTGTTCTCAAAAGTATTTGGATTTAAGCCTTATTTCTTGCAAATTTAATTTCATGTATCAGCAATTAGATGTTGGTAATAGTTTAAGTGATAAAAGAGCCTTCCTGTTGCCTCTCAAATCCTCCCCCCTCTCCCTCCTTCCCTCTCCCTACTGTCTCCCGTCTTACACCCCTAGACACATTCTCAATACTTATATTGAGGCTTCACAACTCCAGCGTTTTCTAATTTGCTCTGGAAGGAAGATTGAATTGCGTGTCAACTTCACCGTACTACTTATCCAATGAAGAAATCAATAATAAAATGCTTTTCCAGTGTAAAATTTGTGTTGCATAAAAATGAGGAATATTTAAATGAAAGTAGAGACAGAACAACATGATGGGAAATACATTTTGAAACTACACACACACAGTGAATAACTTAGGATGCGACAGACTGTTCTAACCTTTATCTTCGGAAGGGAGCAATTACTCACAGCCACGTGGTGTAGACGGAGCATCATTACTCACTTGTGACAGCAAACATGTAAGTGTCACTGCAGGCACTAATATTCATGTAATATCACCCTACTTTTAATAGGATATTTGTGCTGATACAGTTAGTAAATTTAAAAAGATGTTATTTGCATGCATTGAAGAACCTGTTTTATTACAAAGGAAAAGGAAAAGAAAGGAGAAATAAAAATATGAAAAAACATGAACAAGGACAGTAGGGAAACAGACAAAATGTAGGAAAGAAACAGATCATAAAATTCCACTGAATGGGTGGTAACTCTAGGTGTTTTTACATGAATTACCTCGGTTCCTATGTATTTTTACACCATTGAAATAAGCATTTTCATTCTCTGTGTTAGTCGGTCTTCTCCAGAGAAGCCAAAAGAGAACCAAAATTATACATATATATAATATATAATATATATATATGTATGTATGTAGGTATGCATGTATGTGTGTATATATTGATATATGTATGTATGTATATAGGTTTGCATGTGTGTGTATGTATAATATGTGTATGTATGTATGTAGCTATGCATGTCTGTGTGTATATATAGATAGAAAGAGGCAGAGAGGGAGGGAGGGAGACGGAGATAGAAAAAGAGACTTGTTTTAAGGAATTGGCGTATGTGGGGATTGTCAAGTCTAAAATCTAAAGGGTAGGCCAGCAAGCTGGAAAATCCGACAAGTTGATGTTGTCTGAAGTCTTGAGTCTGAAGGCTGGAAACTCAGGTAAAATTTCTATGTTGCAGTTGGGAGGGAAAAGTTGTTCTTTTTCTGAGATGTCACTCTTTTCTCTTAAGGCTTTCAGCACATTGAATGAGGCCCACCCATATTACGGAGAGTAATCTGCTTTACTCAGAGTGTACTGATTGAAATGTCAGTTACAGCAACACCTAAACAGGGTTAGGACCGAACAGCTGGACACCGTGGGCCAGACAAGTTGACACATAAAATGAGCCCTCACACTACCATGATTAGAAATGGGAAAATAAAATCAGAGATGTTAGTAACTTATCCAGTGGAACACAGAAATTGTGGCTGCCTGGAAAGGAGCACAGTACAAACTCTGGAAAAATGTCTACATATGCATCTCAGCTGTAACAATTACCAGCTGGGAAAACTTGGGGAATGAAGACTTCTGTGCCTTAGACCTTCCACCTATAAAGGAGATTATTGGCATACTTTTTGTGGTTGTTTTAAGGGCTCAGTGAGATAACCCGTTTGGAAAATATGCATGGAATATACACAGGCCCCCAGCAAACATTCCGTTCAGTTCAGGCACTCAGTCGTGTCCGACTCTTTGTGACCCCATGAATCACAGCACACCAGGCCTCCCTGTCCATCACCATCTCCTGGAGTTTACTCAGACTCACGTCCATCAAGTCGGTGATGCCATCCAGCCATCTCATCCTCGGTCGTCCCCTTTTCCTCCTGCCCCCAATCCCTCCTAGCACTAGGGTCTTTTCCAATAAGTCAACTCTTCGCATGAGGTGGCCAAAGTACTGGAGCTTCAGCTTTAGCATCAGTCCTTCCAATGAACACCCAGGACTGATCTCCTTTAGGATGGACTGGGTTGGACCTCCTTGCAGTCCAAGGGACTCTCAAGAATCTTCTCCAACACCACAGTTCGAAAACGTCAATTCTTCAATGCTCAGTGTTCTTCACAGTCCAACTCTCACATCCATACATGACCACTGGTAAAACCATAGCCTTGACTAGACGGACTTTTGTTGGCAAAGTAATGTCTCTGCTTTTTAATATGCTGTCTAGGTTGGTCATGACTTTCCTTCCAAGGAGTAAGCGTCTTTTAATTTCATGGCTGCAATCACCATCTGCAGTGATTTTGGAGTCCAAAAAAAGAAAGTCTGACAGTGTTTCCACTGTTTCCCCATTTATTTCCCATGAAGTGATGGGACCAGATGCCATGATCTTCGTTTTCTGAATGTTGAGCTTTCAGCCAACTTTTTCACTCTCCTCTTTCACTTTCATCAAGAGGCTTTTTAGCTCCTCTTCATTTTCTGCATATCTGAGGTTATTGATATTTCTCCCAACAATCTTGATTCCAGCTTGTGCTTCCTCCAGACCAGCGTTTCTCATGATGTAATCTGCATAGAGGTTAAATAAGCAGGGTGACAATATACAGCCTGGACGTACTCCTTTTCCTATTTGGAACCAGTCTGTTGTTCCATGTCCAGTTCTAACTGTTGCTTCCTGACCTGCATACAGGTTTCTCAAGAGGCAGGTCAGGTGTTCTGGTATTCCCATTACCTTCTAGCTTACTGTCCCTCCCAGGTTAGCACCAGATTCAAATTCAAAGTTGGCTAGCTTCAAGCTAATCTACTAATTAATAAAACTCATGTCCCAGAGTCAAGTATGCGAAACACTAATTTGTTTCACATAGATGTTCCCCATGCTGTGCATTAATGCTGTTGCTTTGGTGAACACAAGAGTGAATCGTCTTGGGAGTGTCTGAAGCCTTCCATCAGGTTCTGAGAAAAGAAGGAAATGGCAACCCACTCCAGTATTCTTGCCTGGAAAATCCCATGGGCAGAGGAGCCTGGTAGGCTACAGTGTATGGGGCTGCAAAGAGTCGGACACGACTGAGGGACTTCAGTGAGGCCACAATACACAATGAGGCAAAAATTCTGAATATCAGTGTCATTACCCTCAGAGGAGCCTGCAGCCTAATCTGGAAGACGGATGTGTGCACATCACATCAAGTCCAGAACTCAGCAGCTTGAGGGGCGCACGGGGGCCCTGCCATTATGACACAGGCCACATTCAAATATCCGCTCATCAGAATGACACCAATAAAAAGAATAATGGGTTCGTTAACATGCCTAATGCTTTTGTGAAAGCACAGTCTCTGAACGGCCAAGAGAAACATCTTGAGTAAGGAAAGGTAAACACATTGTATTTGGCATATAAAACCGGTAGACATTACATGCGTTCACGATGCAACACCAATAAACTGAAGAAATTACAGTGGTTTATGACCAGGTTGCTGTAGCCTGAGTGCCCACTGTTTACCTTGGGCTCTTAAATAACAAACAGTAAGACTGACATAGTCTGTTCTGTTGGGATTATTATTTGGCAAAGCATAGGTACAGTTCTGCAATAAGCCATCTATTTTCTTCGTTTTTAGTTTAAAATAATACATGAAGCAGAAATGCCTTTCTATTTACGTTTTGATCCACTGCATGTTCAGGGAAGAGTAAAAAGAAAGTAAAAGCAGCTACCTTTAAATCTACAAAGCGCCCTTTTAAAAGTTCCCTCAAAAGGATCAACAGACTTCTCTTCTGCATTGCAAGCAACTTCCTACATCTCAGAGTTGATGTGCACATCAATTAATAATCCATGGTGTTGGTATACGAAGGAGAAATTCATTCACTGAATGCTCACGTTCCCTCTGGGGCTGAAGCTGTAATGTATTGTAGGTAAATAACTGTCTCAACACAGTCTCCAGTGCCCCATCTCGCCCACTCCACACCACCCACTGCTCCTCTAGTGAACCCGCATTCAGTGATTTCCTCTCCTACAAAGACCCTTGTGTCGGCTCCCTCTGCACTGAACCAAACGGTAGCAGCGGTTTCTCCCTCACGTGTACCCCTTGTGCGGTGTGTGGTTTGTACAGACTTTTTAAGAGTAAGAATAGGGCTCTTTTAATCACAAGCTGACTGTTAGTAGAGGGCACATTTCTTGGGACCAGGTGTTGCATTTTATTCATCTTCTGTTGCTTAGAGTATCCCTGGAGTGAACTAAATATTGATAATTAATCATTTTGATGAATAAATGAATGAGAGGGAATATCACAATTCCTCTCCCAAGTGCTTTGGCTGTTTCCAGCTAGGTGTTTTGTCTGGAGAATTTGTCATGTGAGTCTTGGAATCAGAACGATAGAGACAGAAGGGACTTCAGGAGCCATCAAAAGCCTCATTTCACACATAGGAAAGCCGTGGGCCACGAAGATGACCTTTGTAAGGAGGTACAGACTGAGTCAGTGCGGGGACCAGAATTTACATCACCCAACGCTCTCCTAGGTATTCTTGACTGTCTAGTAGGCTGTCTCTCTTGAAATTCTGTCTTTGTGATTTCCTTTCAGAGATCGTGTATACTGACATACCTATTCATGGACAATGGCCTCCTCTCACTTGCTTATAATCAATGAGCTTGTTATTACAGAATTAATTCTGCTTTTCTTGAAGGTTGTTTGCAAGTTTCTTAAAAAGACCCCTGTGCCATAGCTTCTTAAAGAGACATTATCAGATTTGAGGGTGCCTGTTACTATCTACAAGTATTGAGTGGATACATGAAAGGTCATTTCCCTGGGTAATGTGTAAACTCTGCGTAAAATACATACATTTTGCCAATGCGGGGCTTTTGAAAAAACAGTAGCATGTAGCCTCCTGTGTTCACATAATACGGCACACTTAGGGGCACCTTCGTTAACTCTGTGGGTTAGCCTGAATCATGACAGTTCCAATGAAGTAAACTTAGCTGCACAAGTAGAGACTCTCCCAAGTCTTGAAAATTAAGTCTTTTATGATTTAATGGCTAAGATAATCATCTATAGATTTGGTAATTCCACTTGGGACTTTGATATCTGTTAGTGAAGGTAGCACCTCAGAAAGAAGAGTTAGAGATCACAACATTGTAAATACTGGCATGTCAATAGGAAGATTTTTAATTTTAAGGTGTTTAATAAGCCACATTTTAAAATCTGAATGATCAGTTTCAAAGGAGAACAAGTTAATGTTTATTTCATATTTATATTTTTACATTTGTTGAGGTTTAAAAGGTTATATCGAGTCAGCTTTAAAATGACAAGGGATGGTGGGCCTGAAAATGACAAATGAAGATGTATGCTTAGAGTTGTTAGGATGTCAGTCATTTTGACTGACAAATTTCACCGTTGAAATAAGCTTTAAATTTTCGATGTATTTGACTGCCTGTTGAAGTAGTTTATGCAGCCTCCAGTTCTCTGTTAAGGATGCTATTTTCAATGAAGAGTCAAAAAATATTGCATAGTTGGTCATGGCAGTGCTTGCTTCTCTCCCATTTCCCTCTGGACCACCGTCCCCCACATGTCTTTCCATGAAGATGATTGACCATCCTTTCACTGCCCTCGACAGTGTGTGTTAATTCTGAACACTAGCACACTAAGAAAGCACCAGCATAAAATTGTGCAGATCCAAAGGCAGAGCACAAAGGAAACCGTTCAGCTCATCAAACAAAGACCCCAGCAAACCACACGTGGGAGCGGAACCACAGCCCGAGCTTCCTGATCGTTTCCCCCATGATCTCTACTTACATCTTCCCTTTCCACATTCATGCCCTTATATGCCAATTCTTTTCTTTAAAAAGTCTTAGGTGTAACCCTTCCTTAATAATTTAGTAGCATCTTTCTTACAGCATAGAGGTTAAAGCATCTGCCTGGAATGCTGGAGTCCCAGGTTCGATCCCTGGATTGGGAAGATCCCTTGGAGAAGGAAATGGCAACCCACTCCAGTACTCTTGCCTGGAGAATCTCATGGAGGGAGGAGCCTGGTAGGCTATAGTCCATGAGGTCGCAAAGAGTCAGACACGACTGAGCGACTTCACTTCGCTTCACTTCACTTCTTACAGCATATGTGTATCCAAACAAGAGTCCAGAGAGATGATTCCATGCCATGTTTTATAAAAGATTTTTCTTGAAGCACACACTTAATATCAGTCTTGGACAGCAAAATAAGGATAAATTTCACTTTTTCAATACAGTTGATGAAATACATTTGTTTGTCCCTGAGTAGTGAGTGAGACTGCTGAAACGGCATGACCTTTGGAAGAACTAGAATGCAAGGTAGTGACCATGAAATGAATTTCTGTCAAAAATACATCTTGACGGTCTAAAAGTTAATGTGATTATAGAGCAACTGGGAGGTAGCCTGGAAGCACAAACAAGAGCAGGAGAGGTGAGAGTCACCATCTATGTCATTTACACTCTGCATTTTGAGTTTATGAAAGATAAAAATTCTTAGCACAAATATGGAACTATATCTACATATATGTAAAGTTATGCTGTGCTAAGTCACTCAGTCATGTCTGACTCTTTGCGACCCCATGGACTGTAGCCCACCAGGCTCCTCTGTCCATGGGATTCTCCAGGCAAGAATACTGGTGTGGGCTGCCATGCCCTCCTCCAGGATATGTAAACTTAACCTAAAGTTATTTCACTGAGTGGGGAAAGGGGAAATTCGAATAAAAGCTTAGCATAGATGATTTTTTTAAAAAAGGAAAATGCTCAAACTCACTAGCGATCAGGCAAAAAGTAAAATGAAAGACAATTTTTCACTCATCCTACTACAAAGTTATACATGTTGACAATAATTATGTTGAATACTTTATAGGAAATTAGGTATGAACATTTGGACAGGGTGAACATATATATGGATAGAGCTTTTTGGAGAACAATTTAGCATCATTGATCTAAATCTAAAACGGAAGCAAGTCAGAGAAGGAGAAATACCAGAGGACATCCCTTACATGTGGAATCTGAACAGAAATGATACAAATGAACTTACAAAACAGAAAGAGACTCAAGACTTAGAGAAGGAACTTATGGTTGCCGACGGGGGAGGGGTAGTTAGGGACTCTGGGAAGGTCATGTGCACACTGGTATATTTAAGATGGATAACCAACGCAGACCTATTGTATAGCGTATGGAACTCTGCTTAACATTATGTGCCAGCCTGGTGGGGAGGAGAGCATGGGGGCGACTGAATGCATGTATGTGTACGGCGGGTCCCTTCACTGCTCGCCTGAAACTGCTGCAGCACTGGTAATATGCTCCACCCCAGTACAAAGGTTAAAGCTTAACATTACAAAAAAGGAAAGAAAATGGACATATGTTCCGACTAAGCAATTACTTTCGAGGAGTCTCTTTTTCTTGGAAATAGTCATGTATGTAGATATGAATATGTACACGTGTGCATATTCTCACATATGCTGCCAAGTCGCTTCAGTCGTGTCCGACTCTGTGCGACCCCATAGACGGCAGCCCACCAGGCTCCCCGGTCCCTGCGATTCTCCAGGCAAGAACACTGGAGTGGGCTGCCATTTCCTTCTCCAATGCAGGAAAGTGAAAAGTGAAAGTGAAGTCGCTCAGTCGTGTCCGACTCTGTGCAACCCCATGGACTGCAGCCCACCAGGCTACCCCATCCCTGGGATTCTCCAGGCAAGAACACTGGAGTGGGGTGCCGTTTCCCTCTCCAATGCATGCATGCATGCTAAGTCGCTTCAGTTGTGTCCAACTCTGTGCAACCCTCTGGGCAGCAGCCCACCAGGCTCCTCTGTCCATGTGATTCTCCAGGCAAGAACACTGGAGTGGGGTGCCATTTCCTTCTCCAGTGGGGGACTATAGGAGGAAAGTAATATAAAAATCAGTCCCTTCACCCTTTTCCTTTCCATGCATCAGTTGTCAGACACAGGTCTCCAATGTCTAAAGGAAATAATATGTTGAAGTAATCAGAGCAGCTCTTGGCACACAGCAAACACTCGGGTTAAACATTAGCTGACTCTTTACCTTTCCTATGCTCAGATATGGCTGACACAATGATTCCTGACTAGTTAGATTAGATTACATATTGTTATCTTGTCACCTAACCTAGTTTCATCAGCCGCTGAAGATGCACTCAGCAAGTTGCTTGATTTAGCCTCTGGAGATTCTGTCTCACTTTGTTTTTTCACAAACTGCAGTCTCCTCTGTTGGCTGTTGGTAGCGTGTAGGAAACGCCCTGGGTTCGTGTGATGTCTGCACTACTAGAGGACCCTGGAGCACCGAGCGGCCAGGAGCCAGACTAGGGAAGCGGCTCCGCAGGGTCTACACATTCTGCTTCGTAACTTGACTCAAACAAAGCAGCACATTTTCTCTTATGCTTCATAATGATACTAACCATCTTTATTTTATAATAAGAAATGACATTGCTTTAATTATTATTACTTAATCATTTTAGAATACTATAAATGTTTCAATAAAAATTGCTAGGCTAATAAAAACATTTCCTGTTTCATTAAAACTATGAACTCTCCCTCACAACTACAAAATGAACAGTGGAGTTTGATGGCACAGCACAGTCAAGACTGCCTCTTGGATAAGGGTGATTTTTCTCAAAACGTGTTATATGAATGCATTAAATATTTGATGCTTAATAAAAGTAAAATAACATCCCTTTCCACTAAGCTGCCTCAAATACCAATTACATGAGAAAGATTTGCTAAGCTAATGATTTTCTAAGTAGCCACAAATGCTTCTTTAATTCTCGATGAGTCCTTCTTGTTCCTCAGAGTGAATGTGAGATGTTATTTTCAATATTTGGTGGCATCACTTTTTCACAGCAAGGATTTACTTTACAAACCCTTTTATTCTGTCTTGAATTTCATAGTTATGCTTCTAACGATGAGTTATCAGGAAACTGCCGCAGACATGAAAACATAGCCAAAAAATCAGGACTTAGTTTGTCTCTCCTTCTAATCACACGATCTCTGGGAAGGTTTATTGCAATCATATCCAAGGACATAACCGTATTTGGAAAAGATACAGCTCCGAGTCTTTTGTTGACTGCAAATATGATCTAGCTGGTTCCTTTAGTGGCTCACTTCGCCCTGTGCAGTCCCGTTCCTCAGTGATTCTAGAATTCGCTCTATGACTTTATTTGGCCACGAGTACATCAGCAGGTGCAGTGCAAACAGAAACGGAGTAACAGCTCCTGCATTAGGAGGAGGGCTAAGGTACCCTGACGGGCAGCCCCGAGCAGCTGTCAGACACACTCCTCAAGCCAGGAAGAAGAAGCCAGCCTCAGCCTATCTGCAGGACTCACGGGAGTTCAGCCAACACAACGTCGGGCAGAAGTGAAACCATCCCAGCTGGGCCTTGCCCGAAGTCCTGACCTGCAGAATTGGGAGCAAATAAATGGTTATCGTTTCAAGCCAGTAAAAATTCCTTGACTTTCTCTGTCTTTCCTTATTCCTATGAACCATGATGAGGACATGGGCTGATGAGCAAGGCTCAGTTCGCTGAAAGAAGACAAGGCTTGAAGGAAACTTTCAGGACAGAAATGAGGAGCTTTTATCCGACCAGGACAGATCGAACAGTGGGTGACAGCCATCTCGCTTGCAACCGTTGTGGCCCAGTAGTGACCAGCAAACTAAGGTCGTCAATATGTCACCTACCCGAAATTAAATCTGACTCGCTGGAGGTGACACCACATTGCTTTAATTATTTCTATCAGCTGGATCGTTTCTCAAAATATAAATCAGGAACAGAACGATAAAATCATTTTTCTCCTACATCCTTAGTTTATAGGACGATACTTGTACAGCTACATGTGCTCATCAACACCTGACTTCATAACTAAAAAAGCTACTGAAGGACATGTAATTCCTCCATCACACCAGTTGATTGATTACTGATATCATTGACTGACCTTAACAGAGCTCTATATTCTTTCTTCATTGATCCATGTGTTTGGTGATTATTTATTGAGGGTGTTTAACATGCCCAGCACTAACCCAGGTATTGACAGAGAAGATGAGCAAGGCGCTCATGCAGCTTCCATCCTGGAGGAGAGAAAACATTACCCCCAAAGAACATTTTAAAAATTGAGACAATTAAAAAATTGTGATAAGTGTTCTGAAGGAGTGAAACAGAGATTTTAAGAGAGAAAGTGCTTAGACAGAAAGAGGGCTTCCTTATATAGAGTGGTCTCAACAAAGAACCACCGGAGGATGGAATATTTGAGGCCTAAAGAATGAGAAGGAGTCATGTAGCTATTCCAGAACACGGTAGGTCTAAATTTTCTGCAATAATGACTACATATCAGTTGTGGCTTCACTTTTACACACTGTCAGCCAACAGAGAACATGGCAGGGAACACAATATTCTTGTGCTATGATCATGCAACCACGCATTTACTGAAGAATATTTGGTGTTAGTAGATGAAATGAACCAGTTGGGTTCCTTTTCTTTCACTTTTCAACTAGTTGTAATGAAGTTTTATGAAAATACAATCTATCTTTATGTCACGATGTTACTTCTATTCAACTGTCTGTTTAAAAATATAACACGATAAAACCGCTCAATCTCTCAACCAACTTGCCTGCATGGATCCTTTTAATGAGTTTGAGTAGATAATATACATACATATATATAGAGAGAGATATCTATTATACTATACCACTTAGCATGCTAAAAGTAATTTATGAGATGCCTATTCCGGAATGAGAACTGTTTTGAAGATAAAAAGAAGAATCTAGACCTCTTGACTTCTAACATTCAGCCCCTCAACCTGAACCTTTCCCTCATGTTCTCCTTTAAAGTGTTTTAGTTTCACCCTAGAAAAAAATGTTATATCTATATTTTGGTCAACAGAGGATTCTTATATAAATTTTTGGCTGAACTAGGTCCATAGAAAAGAAATATCCCAAGTGTTAAAAATAGAAGGTGGTGGTAGAAGCAAGCCGTTTGCAGTAATAGCTATTTCACACTTTCAGAAAGTTGATTCCAGCATGGTTTGCAATTACAGGAACAGAGAGACATAAGCTAATTAGTTATTGAGTCCCTGTGTCTTCTTTAAGGAAAGCCATTGATTTTTGCCCTCAGAAAGTTATTTTTGCACAGTCATATGTGCAAGCTAGTGGGTGACAGACCACCCATGGGGTCTTCTTTCAGTTTTGGTCCTTGAAGTGAAAATAGTCCTGCTTTTATTTACAGGGAGCTTTGAGTCTTCCATATAGTCTGGAATATGGCTGTAGTCACCAAGTGAACCATATTTAATTGCCTGTGGCTAATTACTTGTGTAGCACTCAGACGTATTTAATATTGCTGTTTCGAAGCCATGTGGGAGATCTTTTACTGTGCCCTTTTCAATCTTTACAGCAGTAGTCATGTGGCTAGAGTTATGTGTATTAAAAATGCTAAAGAGCGAAAAATCAGATTAGAAGGTTTAAGAAGAAACATATTTGGCCAATATGAGTTTGATTAGGTATTGTATTTGCTTTAAAATTAAAGATATTTTGTTCTAATTCAGTTAATTGGGGGACCTTGGGTGTTTCTAGCCCAAGGGTATATTTGTTATCTTGAAAATATGATAGACTATAAAACTAGATAGCCAGTGGGAATTTGCTGCATGATGTAGGGAGTTCAAGCCTAGTGCTCTGTTGCAACCTAGAGGGGCGGGATAGGGCGGGAGGTGGGAGGGAGGTTCAAGAGGAAGGGGACGCATGCGGACCTCCGGCTGACTCATGCTGATCTGTGGCAGAAATCAGCACAGCACTGTAAAGTAATTATCCTCCAATTAAAAATAAACAAACTAAAAAAATGACAGATTAATATATTTATGCTTTCTGCAATCTTCAATTAAATGCACTTAAATTTCTTACACAGAATATGTTAATGCATTAGGTTTTTGCTCCTTCCTTCTATCACTGTACTGGAACATCTGACTAATAGTAAAGATGTAATAATTGTGCATTGGGGTGTCCTTGGGAGTAGAGTTAGGCTTGGGATCTGACTGCTTACACCTAGTGATCTGATCACCACACCTAGGATTGGACATGGGTCTGACTCCTTACCTTTGTATTTGGTAGTTAGAGAAGCATAGAGAGAAATTACCCCTAAACTCCAAGGAGCCAAAGCCACTTTCCCTGGTGTTTTACTTTCGCTGTATTAATATAAGTCTATTATTTTAAAGTCTAGATGAAGAGATTTCGTGTTTATGCTTGGTGACAGGCCCGCGATAGATGATGATCATACATACGGAACATCTCCATTTGTATGCCTGGAATTATGCACAATTCCTTGCCTAAAGGTGGCACCCTGTAAGGCTTTCCTGGAATCCAACATGGAACTGAAAGACTCTGTTCTGGACTCTCCTCTCTCCTATGAACAGGATAACCCACATTATAATACGATCCCTGTAAGTTCTAAGCTTGGGCTCTTCTTTCAATACTTCACCAGAATACAAAATCAGACCAATCCTGTCATTCCTATGACCATAACTCTTCCTCAAAAATGTTTTAATTAATTTCTTTTTTTATTGAAGGATAATTGCTTTATAGATTTTGTTGTTTTCTGTCAAGCCTCAGATGCATCAGCCATAGGCATACACACATCCCCTCCCTCTTGAACCTCCCTCCCCACTCCCCGCAATCCCACCCCTCTGGGTTGATACAGAGCCCCCGTTTGAGTTTCCTGAGGCACACAGCACATCCACATCCCCGCTGGCCATCCGTCTTGCACACGGTTGCGTAAGCGTCACGTGACTCTCTCCGCGCGTCTCCCCTCCCCTCCCTCTCCCACGGACGCGTGTCTGTTCTCCACGTCTGCTTCTCCACTGCTGCCCTGGAAGTAAACCCTTCAGCACCATTTTCCCAGATCCCACATACACGCATCAGAGCACGGTAGTTACCTTTCTCCTCCTGCTCTTCACTCTGTCTAAGAGGTTCTAGGTTCATCCACCGCATTAGAACTGACTCAAAGGTGTTCCTTGTTACGGCTGAGTAATCTTCCATTGTGTGTAGGTACCACAGCTTCTTTATCCATTCATCTGTCCATGGACATCTAGGTGGCTTCCATGTTCTAGCTATTGTAAACAGTGCTGCAGTGAACAATGGGATACATGTGCCTTTTATACTTATACATATTTATATACTTATACTTTCCTTTGATGTGCAAATCCTTTAATTCTTAATCAGGTATGTGTTTCTTTTGTTTTTATTTCCATTACTCTAGGAGGTGGGTCATAGAGGATCTTGCTTTGATTTATGTCATCGAGTATTCTGCCTATGTCTTTCTCTATAGGAAAAACTATAAAGAGTTTTATAGTTTCTGGTCTCTCCATTTTGAGTTTATCTTTGTGTATCGTGTTAGGAAGTGTTCCAATTTTATTCTTTTGCATGTAGCTGTCCCGTTTTCCCAGCACCATTTATTGAGGAGGCTGTCTTCACTCCATTGTATATTCTTGCCTCATTTGTCAAAAATAAGGTATCTATAGGTTCATGGGTTTATTTCTGGGCTTTATATCTTGTTCCATTGGTGTATATTTCTGTTTTTGTGCCAGTACCATACTGTCTGATGACTGTAGCTTTGTAGCATGGTCTGAAGTCAGAAAAGTTGATTCCTCCAGCTCCATTCTCTTTTCTCAAGACTGCTTGGCTTATTCAGGGTCCTTTGTGTTTTCATATGAATTGTGAAATTTTTTGTTCTAGTTCTGTGGAAAATGTCATTGGTAGTTTGATAGGGATCACATTGAATCTATAGATTGCATTTGGTAGTATAATAATTTTCACAATATTGATTCTTCCTATCCAGGAACTTGGAATCTCTCTCCATCTGTTTATATCATCTTTGATTTCTTTCATTAATATCTTATAATTTTCTGTGTACAGTTCTTTTGTCTCCTTAGTTAAGTTTATTCCTAGATATTTAATTCTTTTTGTTGCAATGGTGAATGAGATTGATTCCTTAATTTCTCTTTCTGACTTTTCATTGTTAGTATATAGAAATGCAAGTGATTTCTGTATATTGGTTTTGTATCCTGCAACTTTGCAAAATTTACTGATTAGCTCTAGTAATTTTCTGATACTATCTTTAGGGTTTTCTATGTACAGTATCATGTCATCTGCAAACAAAAGCTCAGAAATGTTTTTAACTTACAATTTCTAATTACCAACATAAAGCCTCCCCTTTATGTCATGTGAATGGAATCCCCTTCTACAGGTTTCAGAATTTAATGTTCCACTTTTGTTTCTGAGTCTGGCCCCAAAGGAACCATGAGAAATTGCATTATAATCCAACTGCTTTCCTCCCAAACTTCACTTTCCCCAGCTTCAGAACTCACTAGGATGTAAACGACTTCTTTGATATGGATGGTAACATAAACATTTCTAGTTTCTCTTTTCCAGATACATCAGATCTGATCCCACTTCCTCCGTGGTCCCAGGTCACTCAAACATTACCCAGCCCCTTCCGCGGGGCTTTGTCAACTTGAAACCGTTCACGTTAGAGGGGACTAGCTCCACTTTCCCAGTCTTGAATATCTCCTGACTCTGCTTTCACTTTCCCAGTTTCTGTATTGATTTCAATAATTTTTTTTAAACGCCACTTTTTAAAAACGGTATTTTTACTTGTTTCCTTTTTGGCTGGGCTGGGTCTTCACCGCTTTGCAAGGGCTCCTCTTTGTTGAAGGTGTGCTGTGCGGTGGCTTTTGCGGCAGAGCATGGGCGCTAGGTGATGCGCTTCAGGAGCTGCAGCTCATGGGCCTTAGTGACTCCAGCTCATGGGCTTAATTACTCTGTGGCCTGTGGGATCTTCCCGGATCAGGGACTAAACCTGTGTCCTCTGTACTGGCAGGCAGATTCTTATCCACTGTGCCACCTGGGACATCCCAACAATCATTTTCTTCATTGATCCTGCTTACCATTAAATTCCCAGAGATCTCATCTCAAAATTGAAGCAAAAATGTTTTTCTCCACATGCAAACAGACACACTCGTTGGTCAAGAAAACTTGTGCAGTTTCATGGGTCTAGGGACTGGGTTTGCTCAGCAGCATAGAGTTACAAGCTTTGATTCCGTCGAAGTCTACTTTGGACTGTGAACTGCAATAAACAATTTGGTGATAAATAAATCAAGAAAATCCCTTTTATAATGAAAACCTCCTATAGTTGACATTCTGAATTCCCAAACTTGGATTACCATAATAAATGCTGACAAACAGGCCCACCTCTTATCCCTGGCTAAAAGTCAAGAAAACGGAAGACATAATCCTGGGTAGTGAAGTCATGCCAGTCAGCAAGTCCAAATATAGGCACCATGGAAGCCTGCTGGTTTTGATGTGAACTGTCACTGGCCTTTAGAACAAATCTCCATCCCCTCCAAAATTAACATTTTTCCTCACTCCATGAGAGATGTTCCCCAACAGACATGCAGCTGCTCTTGCAGAGTCTGTCCTGGCATGGAAAACGAATTCCCACCCTGCCAACATGTGTCTGCCTATGCCTTTTCCAGCACAGGAGCCATGTTCCCTCCATGTGGATCACTGTCTATGAAATTTATAGCTGTTCCCACAGCTATAAATTGGGGTTCCCTGGAGACTCTGTTTCCCAAATTGCAGTCTTCTGTGCATGTATTTGCTTATGCTGCCAAAGTACGGCAGTCATTAGAATTCCTGACTCTCCTACCAGCCAACCTTCCTACAAATTCTTATGGGGGCTGAGCAGAGGGCAGACAAGCATTTTGACCTCGTTTACTGCCACTCGTGATTTTGACAACCAGGAATGATATGTTTAGCAAGTTGAATTAGACGGTGAGTGAACCACAGGAACTTCTTAATCAAATTCAAAGCATGGATAAGAAATAAGCCCAGTGGTCACTTTGATCCCTTCCCCTCAGATTTCACTGGTGTTTCTAGCCTTCTGGATCACACTGTTCTAACCATGAGAAAGGGACATGAATACACCACTGTAAACAGAATCGTAGTATTTTTGTGACTTTCTCAAGCATCATATATATGCCCTTCAGCTACAAACCTGGAATGTTTTCCCATTCCCTCCATGGGTCTTGGGGATTCAAATCCCTAACATGTTGTGTAGTCATATTTATCATTTCTCTCCCTACTCCCAAGACTCGTGTGTTTACTAACATGTTTAATGGCGTCTCTGTGTACATGCTCCATTGCCCACACACACGAGAAACGTCAAAATCTCAGTCTCATTCAAAGGTTTACACATTGATCAGTCACTTTCTGAGCGCTGTGTTAGATGCGGAGATGTACAGATGAAAAATAACCAAATATCTGCCTCCCAAAGCTGCATAGTCAATTATTATAACAGACGGAGACAGAGCGCAATGGAAGCACAAAGGAAAAGTTGCTCACCTCTGCCAAGAAGGTCAAGAAACACTTCCCAGATGAGACAAGACTTGAGGTGAGTCCTGAATGGGGATTTCAGCCTACAGATGTAGGAATATGTGCCGTTGTTGACAGAGGCAAGCATACAGCAAGTACGGGGAAGCATAAAATAGCATGAGCTGTTGGGGGAACTTTAAGTACATCGGCTTGATTTTCCAATGAGTTATTGTTCTGAAAACAAGACAGATGAGGAAAAGGTTGGTGTCAGCGAGCAGCCTTGGGCACCACAGAGGGAACTGGAATTTGATCTGATGGGGATTTAACATTTTAAATGAAATATTTTAACAGGAAAAATGATTGAAAAGATGCGCTTTATAAAAATTATTCTGGTGATTTTGGCATGGAAGGTAGAAGTAAGCTGGTCAAGACTTGAGGCAGGGCCTGAATTAAAGCAGGCGGAGTGGGAAGCCGTTGTGAACTGCAGGAAGTACATTCCTAGGAGGATTGTCATGGTCCATGTGTGGTTAATTCTCCCCCTCGGTACTTCACCACCGAGTACTTCAAGGAAGAACTGGCACCCTGCCAGTGAGCAAAGACTGGGAGGATCTGATGACATGCGTTGCTATAGAACTCCATCATAGGACTTCCCATCACAGGTCTATGCAACCTTCCTTGCTTGGTAACTTCAGCTGTGATCTCCCTGCCATGTCAGTGGAAGAACTGCCCCCCAAGCTCTCAGAAGAGAAACGTCCTGCATCTCACACTCTCGGTCCTCCCACCTCTCACTAGCCGTGAGTGTCTCTTCCACAGGCATGTCTTCCCAGGTGCGCCCTCCATCTCTCCCCATCTACTACATCATGGTTTGGAGCCTACAAACACGCCATAAAATGTCCTTTCTTAAAAAGAGATAATTTTCCTTAAATCCCCTTCAGAGATGTCAGTGCTCTACTTTTCTCCCCCAAAGTCCTCTTTGCTGTTGCTAATTCATCCCACGCACACGTCTTAGAGCTACGAAACTGATCAATATGTAAGAAAATATTTGCCACCCATATCCTTCAGCCCTTGGATCTCATCCTCCCACTTGGTTAATTGCATCGTATGTTCTAAAGCTTCCATGTTGTTATTTGTGTTGTTATGCCAGCATAGAATGTCTTTTCCAACTTTCTCTTCCTATGAAAATGTCATTAATCACTCAAAGTGTACTTTAGAAACCAACTAGTCCATCAAGTCTTTCTCAGTCTCGTCAGTCAGAGTAATAATTTTCCTTTTCACTTACTGCCTTTAATTCTGTTATTATGCCCTTATCTATTCAGCCTGAAATTATAGTTTATAATTTCAAGGCTCAAGGTCATAGTCCATGTTCTATAATTAAAGGTCATATGTCTGACACCCAAAATAAATTAAAAGCTTTGCAAAAAGAGGACACTTAATTTTCCCCACAGTAGAATTTAGCACTATGCCCAGCTTCTAACAAATGCTTGTTTACTTGAATGGTTGGTTAATTAATTAAGAGTGAATCAATAGAAGGTTAAAAATAAATTATTTAGAATTCTATTTTTGCTCAGACTCTTGGATTTAACATTAGATATTTTATATTAAAATTGTTTTCTTCAAAATGGCCCTAGATATTCAATACTGTCAAAACACTAGATCAAAATTTATCAAGCCCTTATTACCTAGGGTACCACTGGCTAATACTGAGCATGAAAATAGAAGCTGGCTATGAAATTTTCTTCTATAGGGAAAAAGAGAGAAAGACCGATTGACTTCCAAATAATCAACGGATTTCCCATCTCCATGTTGTTATGTTCATCGTTTTAAATCCAGTAAGATCTAATGTAGTAATTAATTTAGTCGATTTAAGAGTGGTACACTTAAACATAATTGTTATTTATCAAGATTGATTTTGCTTTATAAGTTTAAATGGTACTTAAATTAGTTCTGAATGCCTAACAAACCACCCCAAATCCTGCTGGCTTTAGAAAGTCAATAATTTATTTTGCTTATAATTGGCAATTTGAGCTGGGCTCACCTGAGTGGTTCTGGTTTAGCCTGGGCTTAGTTATGTGCCTACAACTAGCAACCAGGTCAACTGATGGCTGATTGGATTAGGATCATCTTACCTGGGAAGATTCCTTTTTGATCCTGTGAAGACTCCAGCAAACTAGCCTAGGTTTATTCAGAGGGAGTCTCCTAAGACCTAGGGCTACAGCTGACATATCACCTCTGCTACATTCTACTGATCAAAGTCACAGACCCAGCTCAGGTCAAGAAAAAAAGGAGCAGACTCTACCTGGAATAGGACTGGATGAAGCACAAGCTGGAATCAAGATTGTTGGGAGAAGTATCAGTAACCTCAGATATGCAGATGACACCACCCTTACAGCAGAAAGCGAAGAGGAACTACAGAGCCTCTTGATGAAAGTGAAAGAAGAGAGTGAAAAAGTTGGCCTAAAACTCAACATTCAGAAAACTAAGATCATGGCAACTGGTCCCATCACTTCATGGCAAATAGATGGGGAAACAATGGAAACGGTGGCTGACTTTATGTTTTGGGGGCTCCAAAATCATTGCAGATGGTGATTGCAGCCATGAAATTAAAAGATGCTTGCTTCTTGGAAGAAAAGTTATGACCAACCTATACAGCATATTAAAAAGCAGAGACATTACTTTGCAACAAAGGTCCATCTAGTCAAGGCTATGGTTTTTCCAGTGGTCGTATATGGATGTAAGAGTTGGACTATAAAGAAAGTTGAGCTCTGAAGAATTGATGCTTTTGAACTCTGGTGTTGGAGAAAACTCTTGGGAGTCCCTTGGATAGCAAGGAGATCCAACCAGTCCATCCTAAAGGAGATCAGTCCTGAATATTCACTGGAAGGACTGATGCTTAAGCTGAAAGTCCAATGCTTTGGCCACCTGATGCGAAGAACTGACTCATTGGAAAAGACCCTGATGCCAGGAAAGATTGAAGGTGGGAGGAGAAGGAGACAACAGAGGATGAGATGGTGGTTGGGTGGCATCACCGACTCCATGGACATGAGTTTGAGTAAACTCCAGGAGTTGGTGATGGACAGGGACACCTGGCATGCTGCAGTCCATGGAGTTGCAAAGTTGGACACGACTATGTGACTGAACTGAACTGAAAGGCTTATGGTCATTGTAAATCAATCTACCACAAACAGTTAAAATTCCATGAATACGTACTGAACATTTAATACGAGTCACTAACTTCATCCCTGTCACTAACTTCAGGGAACTACAGTGTGAGGGGTAGCCAATTATCACGTAATAATGAGATAAGTGGTACATGCTGCTTCTCTGCTTAGAACGATTTTTCTCCTTCCATTTTTGTAAGACTCCTTTAAGTTCTCAAATAAACATCAATTCCTCTGAAAATTCTATGACAGGGGACAATCTTGCCCTAGTAGTCCACACTGGCAATGTGACTGTTTCCCATGTGACAAACTTTTTTCATAAGTGTCCGTGCTGAATTATCACTTAGAGGGCATGGAGTGTTGCAAGGTAGGTCATTCTACCATCAGATATTAATTTTTAACTGATAGAAAATGAAAGCATAAAATCGTCTTCATTCTTTATGTCATACATTACATCATGAGAATTTTCGCATCTGTGCCACTTGTTAACATCTCTAAGGGAACAGGTGGAAGGCACGGAGGTTTTAAACAGCAGGGGCTGGAGGTTGGGACTAAGTAAAAACCAGCAACCGTGACTTCCTGGTTTCTAGCTCAGGACACTGGGACCAGCTGGGCCTCTCAAGGAGTGGGCATTTTAAAACATTTATAACTTGAGATAATAAAAAGAACTCTTTCAAGAAAAGCTAGCTTTTGGATTTGGACACTGAAAATGGGCTAATGAATTTATGGACACATGCAGCTTATCACTGTCACCTCAGTCATTTACTGGTGATGAACGGGAGTCCCAGACTGTCCGTAGAGAATGTGATAAAAACTATGGTCTTTGTCAAAGTACCATGAAGTACATAACTTAAAAGCTTCACCAGCCCCTGTACTCTGCTGAATTTTGAATCCTATGTAGGCTTCCCTGTTTAGGAAACAGACATGTTAACATTAATCCAAGCTAGATTCCCTCCCAAGGAAAGGACACAAGTGACTGAAATGTGAATGAATTAATATATTCAGCCTAGCAGTTTTATCATCTAATAATATAATTTTAAAATATTAAAATTGCATTTTTGGAAGTTGAATGTCCATCTGTTGAAGAGTGACACAGGAGAGAAGGTACTACGAATGAGCTAATTATTCTCTTAACTGGAATAAGAATTCTAAGGTAAAAGTCACTAGGATTTAACTGTACAAAAATTCAATAACTTATTTAATGTATTAAATCCCTTCAATTAATTATTTTGTAAATAAAATAATTACTTTTCACGTCCAGGATTTGGATCCCCACGAAAGCACAGCATTTTAATAATTCCAAGTTCGTATACCAAGGCCAAAACAGCCTTGGAAGCACTATAGCAAATAATTTTCTTTTTCATGCAAAATCAGCAAATACCTGGGTATGTTCAAGCAGAATTCACATGAAGCAGATACCGATAATCAGGTCAATAAACAGGTAAGCTAGAGAATAAGAACGCGGTTTCCATGGTGCCGAAGACACTGGAGCACAGTTCACTTCAGTATCTTCTAAACCAGCTCACAGATAAGAGCTCTAATGACTCAATCTATGTGCTGCAAGAACTTCCAGTGGTAAAATTATCACTTTGTTCAACATATTTACAACGCTTTCCCTTTCCTGTATATAAACTAGCATGATGACATATCACGATGATTTAGTCAGGAACAAAGAATGTTCACATCCTTCCCTTGTGAACGTCTGTCTAAGAAATAATGAAAATACAGTCATTTCTGTTTGCATAGAGATTTCATATTCTGTTGAATGATCTATAAGAGAGTTACTATATTTATGCCTTTTTTCTTTTACCAAAGAAATTGCTCTCTATAATTACAGTTATATAGTAAAGGATTTTTTTCTTATTGAATTTTCTTTTTTGACAAAATTGATTTCTTTATTGACTCTAGAAGTGAAAACTAGTAAGTAGAATCTGGCATAAAAGGAATAGCTGGCCATATGCTTATATAATTCACTATAATCTGAACTCAACTGGAATACTAATTGCCTTTGGCGTCTCATGCAGCTGTGAGGGCACATTTCCCAATGGAAAAGTCAATGGCTATTCCAAACAGGTATATAAATCTATGGCAAGAGTCACTTGAATCTTTAACTGAAGAAATTATGAAAGGAAAACCAAACGAGAGATATGTGCTTGGCACGATTAGCAACATTCTGACTTGAAGTGAATTAGCATATAGTACAAGGAAATGGATAACAGCAGCATCCCAGTCTGCGTCTGTCATTCGGCTTAGGGGTGAGGGCAATGAATGACTAGGGCTGGGACACTGGAAGAAAACAACCCAGGGCTTCCAAGTAACTCTGTTCATTTCTGGACACAGAGCGACTGCCAAGGGTTCTAACAAATGTGTATACTTGGTCATAAGAAAGGCTGATGTGGGGGCTATGGCCGCCTCATTTATCTCTATGATCATGATGAGAAAAATAAAGGCTATTACCTGTGCACTATGGAATCTGGAGGGTCATTGTCATGTCCAAAGGATATATTCAACCAGCTGAAGCTGATTCCTCTCCTAGTTTGAAGCGAGTTTGGGATGCCTGTCTATCTGGCACTCTCTGCTGTTTCCTGAGATTCGTGATGATAAGCCTATTTGTAATCACGGGAATTCTTTCCTGCATCTTGACAGGCAAGCTTTGAGTTATTTGAGGTGATGAAGGTAATGATTTACCAGTGACATTTTACTGTCTGTTAAAGGAAAAAAATGGCACCATTCTTACATGATGCAGACATGAAAAAGGTGCAGCCAGCTGAAAACTGTGACAGAAGAGTCTCACAATCAATTAAAAAGGAGGCCCCGATGCAGTGCACTCCGACTGCACGTTTTAAGTATTAGTATCGTCACAACCATGATATTTCTTTGTCTTTGAACTGTAACAGGCTCTTGTGTAATTCTGAGGCACTTCAACCTGCAACATCATATCTTTTTCTCATAATGACAGTTATTAGCAAATATTAAAAGGTTCATTCAGTGTTTTAACATGAAACTATAACATAAGGATTTTGGTTCAAACACTTTTCTCCCAGAAAAAAATAAAGTCGTTTTGGAGCAGGTATGCCACTGCTTCAATACAAAAGATTTTTCTTTTTTTTAAAAAAAAAAGAAAAACAATAGAAAATTTCAGGGGAAGGGCAAGTTAAGTGAAAGAAAAATGGGAGGAAATATGTTTTACAGAACCAAATAGCAAAACATCTTTTGTGTTTGTTGGGTTATACTGAGGGACATTCTATATCCACTGATAACTGTTCTTGTTCATTTAAATGGGCAAGAATAAAACTCTGATTCTTTTTTGACTGAAAGCATGAAAAAATATCAATAAATAGCAGTCTCAGGTAGGATCACTAATCAGAGAATTCATGCACTCTAAAGCCTACTCAAACTCATGTCCATCAAGTTGGTGATGCCATCCAACCATCTCATCCTCTGTCATCCCCTTCAAGGCAGGAGGAGAAGGGGGTGACAGAGGATGAGATGGTTGGATGGCATCACCGCCTTGTTGGACGTGAGTTTGAGTAGGCTCCAGGAGTTGGTGATGGACAGGGAAACCTGGCGTGCTGCAGTCCATGGGGTCACAAAGAGTTGGACATGACTGAGTGACTGAACTGAACTGAAATGGAGGCTCCTTGCCAAGGTTGGTTCTGGGGCCAAAGGAGCATTTGAAAAGCAATGCAAAACCACACTCTCTCAAAAACACACTATTTAGAAGGCATAAGTGTACTAAGATCCAATCATCTCCAAGAGCCATGATCTCTTAGAGTACTAAAGAGTTGGACTTAAAGAAAGTTGAGCTCTGAAGAATTGATGCTTTTGAACTGTGGTGTTAGAGAAGACTCTTGAGAGTCCCTTGGACAACAAGGAGATCAAACCAGTCCATTCTAAAGGAAATCAGTCCTGAATATTCATTGGAAGGACTGATGCTGAAGCTGAAACTCCAATACTTTGGCCACCTGATGTGAAGAACTGACTCACTGGAAAAGACCCTGATGCTGGGAAAAATTGAAGGCAGGAGAAGGGGACAACAGAGGATGAGATGGTTGGATGGCATCACTGACTCGATGGACACGAGTTTGAGCAAGCTCTGGGAGTTGGTGATGGACAGGGAGGCCTGGTGTGCGGCAGTCCATGGGGTCACAAAGAGTCAGAAACACTGAGCAACCAAACTGAACTGAACAAAAAGCGAGTACAAATAACATTTTTCCCTCAGAAGCTTAGAAATCATTGTGTCTACTTAAACTCCACTCTGTAGTTGAAGCAATGTCTGGGTATCACCCAGAGCAAAAAAATTAAACGCTACATTTTTTACCTTTATTTTCCTTTTCAATTAGTTCTTTCCACGATCTAGAATCTCAGAATACAAGAGGATCACAGAATGGAGCTTCCCATGCCTCCGTGTCCATGTATGCTTTGATAGTTCAAGCCTTCCAATATTGTCACAATATTAATGTTATCTTTTAAAGGGCCCACATTTTCCAGGCTTATATATTAGTGAAGTTACAGTCACATGGAAAAGAAGTAGAAAAAAATAGAAGTTACTTTTTAAACAATAAATTTTGGGGCCATAAATGAAAGAACCAGCTACAAGAATGTTTTGCAGTAGCATGGGCAGTAGGCTATTTTACCTTAAACAGAAAATATCAAGTGACTAGCAAAGTAAGTGCAGATGCAAAAGGTTCTCATGTTTTTGCCTGTTCTATGTCTACAGCAATTCATTTCAAATACTAAGTCTCATTTGGCCTCTGTATTTTAGACTTATACCACTTTATTAACATTCCTTCATATTGCTGTTAATCTAGGCCAAAAGAGGAAGTGAAAAGGAGGAAATGAAGAGGGGAAAAAAATAGAAAGAGTTGTATCAATGGCATATATCCAGTTCTAAACGCTATCATTTCT
The DNA here is from genome assembly GCF_016772045.2 of Ovis aries. Lineage (NCBI taxonomy): Eukaryota > Metazoa > Chordata > Mammalia > Artiodactyla > Bovidae > Ovis > Ovis aries. The sequence goes on from NC_056076.1 coordinate 60,083,209, forward strand.
TTCAGAGGGCTTTGGTCCAAACAAAGGAGATTATAAGAGACACCTGGTCTACCCAGACACCCAGCGATTCCACTGATAACCCCCCAAACTGGCTATAGACTCGGGAAAAAATGGCTGAAAAAAAAACCTCGCATGGATCCCAGCGTATTCCAGCCATGACTCTCATTTAATGATTTCCCAGGATGAAAAAGGCATAGATTCGGAGCCATGCAACTCTGTCCTAGGGATCAACCAAATGTTTTAGAAAAGAAAAATCACATTTGAAAAATAACTATGTTATCATAACTTAAGAATTTGGAAAACAGTCATTGGACAAAATTGGTTAGGTCTAAGTGTTTTAGCATAGGTGTCTCCATTCTTGAACCAAATGCGGCAAACAGTATAATTTCATTTGAATGTTGAGCTTGCCAATTAAAACTGTCCATTTATATCCCCAGATGTCACACTTCTCAATTCGCAGTAAGCCCGCTTTCTGCTTTTGCTGTGAGGTTTGCCAGGATGAACCTGTAAGGGTTCTTTTGGGAATCCGGCTGGCTCCATATGCCCTGAGGCTTAAACAAGCCAACTCTTAAGCTCAGCAAATGAGCAGACACTAACATATCATTGGCAGGAACAACAGTCAGGTGTCAGATATGGGAAAATGGTCCTGAATCTTCCCTTCACCTAGGGAAAGAAGCATGCAGAAAAGGATCCACCGAGAGTATTCTATGGCTCAAATGGAAATCTCTAAATTAAAACCATCTGGGTCCTCGACCTTTTCCCCTGTTGAATTCCTCTGATGTGTACCACCCTCCATCAACTTAGAGGAGGAAAGCAGGATGCAATAGCGTATATATTGAGGCCATGGAGAAGTGAAGACCAGAATCCACGGTTCCATCAAACTTTTTAGTCAATTTTTAATTTAGTCTTCTGAACAGCAGAGCACTTTTCATCATTTGGGGATTTTCAGCATTGCCCTCCAGCCTCCCTTCAGAGCACCTCTAGAGCTTTCTTGACTGCTTCTTCTATTTTTTAAACTCCAACAAAGTATTTCCCTTCCCTCTCAAGCAATAAAGTCATTTTTCCCTTTCCATTGAAAAGCTTTTTCTCTTTATAATCACAATGAGGACACTTCCTTCAGTGCTTACTCTAATTCTATTTCTCCATCTTCTTGTCATGATACAATAGCTGCACTAACCTTTAGAATAAAAACAGTTCAGAACAAGCCCATCTCTTTTGATAGGAAACTTTCTTTCAGGTCAATATGATCTAGAGGCCTTGAAGTAAGGAATAAGCACCTTGAAGATCAGGACTTTCATTTGATCAGATGCAAAGCTCCTTGCCTGTTTAAGGTTTGTAATAATTGGTCTCAAATACCAACCCTCAGAACTTATATAAGCAGTCAGTTCTGCAGATTCCCGGCGAGGCCGCATTCTCTCGTGGTTGAGTACCTAATTTAGGAATTTTATCCAACCACAGGAGACACAGTGGAGAAAAGAGTCCCATCAAATAGGAGGAGCATTTTAGAGCTACTTTTCACAAATAAGGTTAAGACACTACTGTTTTAATTTTCAAAAGCAGTCTTACTTCTCCTTCTTACCACCCAAATATACATACACATATATCACTTGAGACAGTTATTCAATAGAGCAGTGAGGATTTGTTGTCTTTTTTCCAGGTGATGGGTTCATGGATTAACTGCCTGTCCCAAATGTCTTGTTGAAAAGGTTAATATAACCTGCTCTATCATCATGTCCTCACATGGGGGTTTTGTGCCTGTTTCGCTCCATATCTAAGAAAGAAATCACACGATTTATTTCTATAATTCAATAACTACAAATATATAGGCTACTCTTTCTTCCTGCCAAGACACAATTTTGAGCAATTGCTAAGATTTAGTCTCATACACTACATGAAGCTAAATGCTACTGTACATCTCAGTCAAGGGACAGTAAGAATCTAAAAGTCTATACCATGAGATGTTACAGAAATGGCATCTAAAATTAACTATAAACTCAAATGACTTCGGTGAATTTTGCATTAGGATTTGTGATTTGATGACTGGAGAATCATTAAAAATGATATTGTAAATCAAGAATAAATTAAAGGAATTTCACTGCTGTAGTATAAGTCATATTTCTTTAAGTAAACACATTGAAGATTCATCAAAATATTTTGGTTCCATTTCGTTGATTGCCCCTGGAAGTTAGGCAGAAATTAATGGTAATAACAGGAGATATACATGGTATATGTTTTTTAATATTTTTAAAAGTTGTACAGATTTAAGGTGTAGAGTTGTGAGATAACTTGAGAAATGAATTTTTCAAAACAATCTTTGTATTTAATTTGTGCTGTAGAAAAAGTTTTATAATGAAAAACAGCAAATTCCTTCCCACCCATCTTCACTACAAATTCCCACTCTGCCAGGCTCTTTTAGCTGTTTCTTCCATTATTTACCTCCATTTTTTTTTTTAATGTGCAAATATTGCTATTTTTTAACTTCTCAATTTTAGGTGCTATTCATCAGCTTCCTTTTTATCTCTCATATATTACTATCATGCCATGTTCCACACACCCATCTACCAATTACATTCTCAATTCATAAGTATTGTATGTGTGTATTAATATAGTAATCAAAAGTCATATGTTAGTATTTAATATACAACTTAATATTTTGACATAAATGTTATCACATATTAAACAAAAGCTATTGTTTACATTATTATGTCTCAGTTCAGTTCAGTTCAGTCGCTCAGTCGTCTCTGACTCTTTGCGACCCCATGAATTGCAGCACGCCAGGCCTCCCTGTCCATCACCATCTCCCGGAGTTCACTTAAACTCATGCCCATCGAGTTGGTGATGCCATCCAGCCATCTCATCCTCTGTTGTCCCCTTCTCCTCCTGTCCCCAATCCCTCCCAGCATCAGAGTCTTTTCCAATGAGTCAACTCTTCACATGAGGTGGCCAAAGTACTGGAGCTTCAGCTTTAGCATCATTCCTTCCAAAGAAATGCCAGGGCTGATCTCCTTCAGAATGGACTGGTTGGATCTCCTTGCAGTCCAAGGGACTCTCAAGAGTCTTCTCCAACATCACAGTTCAAAAGCATCAATTCTTCAGTGCTCAGCTTTCTTCACAGTCCAACTCTCACATCCATACATGGCTACTGGAAAAACCATAGCCTTGACTAGATGGACCTTTGTTGGCAAAGTAATGTCTCTGCTTTTGAATATACTATCTAGGTTAGTCATAACTTTCCTTCCAAGGAGTAAGTGTCTTTTAATTTCATGGCTGCAGTCACCATCTGCAGTGATTTTGGAGCCCAAAAAATAAAGTCTGACACTGTTTCCACTGTTTCCCCATCTATTTCCCATGAGGTGATGGGACCAGATGCCAGGATCTTAGTTTTCTGAATGTTGAGCTTTAAGCCAGCTTTTTCACTCTCCTCTTTCACTTTCATCAAGAAGCTTTTTAGTTCCTCTTCATTTTCTGCCATAAGGGTGGTGTCATCTGCATATCTGAGGTGATTGATATTTCTCCCAGCAATCTTGATTCCAGCTTGTGCTTCTTCCAGCCCAGCGTTTCTCATGATGTACTCTGCATATAAGTTTAATAAGCACGGTGACAATATACAGCCTTGACGTACTGCTTTTCCTATTTGGAACCAGTCTGTTGTTCCATGTCCAGTTCTAACTGTTGCTTCCTGACCTGCATATAGGTTTCTCAAGAGGCAGGTTAGGTGGTCTGGTATTCCCATCTCTTTCAGAATTTTCCACAGTTTCTTGTGATCCACACAGTCACATAGAGGTTATCTAGATAACCACTATAAAAGCCATGAGTGATATCTGTATCTCTCAATATCTGCATCTGTATATCGCTGCATGCATGTATGATCCCGTGAGCCGGCTTGCCCGCTCTCCCGCTGCTGCTCTCCTCCCAGCGCCCCGGGACGCCGCTTCACGCCCAGCTCGCTCTTTGGCTCCGCGGCGCTGCAGCGGTCGCAGGATCGCCTTTTACTGAAGTCCTTCGATGTCTCTTCATGCTCCCCCGTGTTGGCCCCCTCTTTATTAATCCTGTGTCTTCCAGTGTCTTAGGTTGTTCCTCATTCTGCTTAAGTGTAATCCTGTGGAACTTCTTAAGAGAGTAAATGCTAGGCACTTTCCCGGTGGTCCAGTCGTTAAGGCTCTGAGCTTCCAGAGCAAGGGCATCAGTTCCATCCCTGGCCCGGGAACTAACATTCCACATGGTATCACCAAAAAATTTTTTAAATATTTTTAAAAGGGAAGGAAAAGAAGTGCTTAGGCTATGGGTTTTGAGTGTCTGCATGTTTGCAAACATCTTTCAATTATGCTTGACGGATAACTGAAAATCATCTTCACTGTGAATACGGTGAAATTGTTGCATTGTTTCCTGCTTTCCGTTTTAATGGTATGAAATCTTGTTTCATTCAGACCGTTTGTATGTTAACTACATTTCCCCCTTCTATAAAGATCTTTTCTTTATCTCTAAGGTGCTAAACTTCTCGATACTGTTGACTTTTTTTTCATTGTGCCGGGCTTGTCATTTGAAAACTTATTTCCTTCAGTTTGGAAATTTTTTCTTGTATTTTTCTGTTTTAAGGTCCTTCACTTTGCTCTTATTGTTCTTTGTTTCTATAATCCAACTAGTAAGACTCTGAACAGACTAAACTTCTATCCTGGCTTCAGTCTCGTCTATCTTTTCAGACTACCTTTTGAAATAATTATCATCCAACTGTCTGATTAATTTTCGAATTTTATCTGTTCTGTTTTTTTTTTTAACTTCCAAAGGCTTTCTTTCATGTAAATGTATCTATTTTATATCATCTTCATTTTATTGGCCATATTCTTAATAGTGTGTTTCACTTATCCAACTTAAGACTATTCCTCAAAGATCTTTTTGGATGTTTTTCTCCCTCTGTGAATTCTCTGCTTCTTACAGATTCATGATTTGTCTTTTCTAGGTAGAAATCTTTCCTCCAAACTCTTGTGACCATTTGCCATCCATCCATTTCTAACCTGGAGCACCAAGCAGACACTGAGGGAGCTGGAGGGAAGGGCTTCCTTATAGTGGCTGGAAAACTTGTTTGTCCTCTAACAGGACATCCAAAGCACAGTACCTGGGGGTGTATACTAGGGATATGTCCATTCTCTGAGGATAAAAATTTCCATTTTTCTGCCTGATGGTATATGTTTAGCTATAAATACTTTCCAAGTAGGTATACAACATCCTGTGCCATTTGCTAATTCTTAGGTTCCAAATTTCTGCAAAGGAAATCAGCTGAATTCTCTTTAGTATCTCCCTCTAAAATCCGTAGGGTTATTTCCTCAACTCTGCTAATGAGCAACTACCATTGCCACATTTAAAAACAGGAAAGATTGAGATCCCTCATCTGCTGTTAGCCTCCCTCTCATCCTACTGGTCCTATTGACCTTGTAACTTTTCATCTCTTTACTGTTATTTAATTGAATAAATGTATATGATCAACTGATCAGATATACCCAGAGGCATTAGTATGATTTTAGTATGTTAAAATAATTTTAAGGGGCTCATAGTATTTAACACTTGTATCAGAAATTTCAAGATCTCAGGTTAAAAGTGAGAAAGAAGAAACAGAGTGCATTTTACTTTAGAAAAATTTAACACGTGCAGTATAGGGACTCTTTTTACTTCTGTGCCCCCAGTGAAAACTTAAAATATCAAGAAAGTCCACTGAGTCAAAAGTATCTAATCGTGTATCAGATAAAAATACAACAATCCTGAAGCATTTCAGCACTTCCGCAAGTAAAATAATTAACCCTCACAGGATGCAAATACAAGGATGATCAGAATAGTGTGGTTATAGCAGTAAAGTTGTGGAAACAGAAAGCCTGATGGTGCATTAAGATGTATTCATAAGATACATGACCGTAAAGCCATTTAGGTATGGTTGAGGTCAAATTTTTTAAATGTTAGGAAAATAAAAATGCAAGCTACAGAGTGACAGAAAATATGTGTAAAACATGGGTATGATAAAAGTGTGTCCACAAAATATAATAGCAACTACTACCACTCAATCAGAAAATAAGCAGCTGTATGAAAGTTGAGCAAAACGTTTTGAGATGCTTCTCCAAAGAAGGTATAGGAATGACAAGTAAGCGCAAGTATAGATGTCCAACAGCAGTAATTATTAGCAAATGCAAACTAAATCCTTAAAAATGTACCCTACTACATACCTACTAACATGGACAGATTACAGAGGCTGACATCAGTGACAAGGATGTGAAGCCACTAGAACTCTTATAAGCTGCTTGTGGAGATGCAAAATGGCATGAACACTTTGGAAAATAGCAACTTCTTATAATATTAAACATATAATTATTATAAGACAATGAGCCTGCTCCAAACTATTTACCCCAAACAAATGAAAATACATGTCTACAAAAGGACTTGTACTCCAGTGTTCATAGAAGCTGCATTCATAATAGCAAAAAACTGGAAACCACCCAAATGTCTCACAACTGGTGAATGAAATGCAAACCGTAGCCTACTTATATACTGGAATGTGCTTAGTCACTCAGTCCTGTCAGACTCTTTGCGACCCCATGGACTGGCCCACCAGGCTCCTCTGTCCATGGGATTCTCCAGGCAAGCATACTGGAGTGGGTCACCGTGCCCTCCTTCAGGGACCTTCCCAACCCACAGATCGAACCCAAGACTCCCACATTGCAGACGGATTCTTTACTGTCTGAGCCACAAGGGAAGCCTGGAATGCTGCAGTGGGTGGCCTATCCCTTCTCCAGAAGTTCTTCCCAACCCAGGAATGGAACTGGGGTCTCCTGCACTGCAGGCAGATTCTTACCAGTTGAGCTATCAGAGAAGCCCCATACTGGAATACTACTCATCAATTTAAAAGAATACTACTGATACATGCAGTTTCAATATTATTATGCAAAATGAAAGGAGTCACACACAGAAGACAGCATCTTGTATGATTTCTAAGACATAAGATCTTTTTTTAAAAAAGGCAAAATTATGACAGAAAGCAGGTCAGTGGTTGCGAGAGGCTGGGGTAAGGAGAGCACAGGAGAACTGAGGGAGTGAGGAAAGGTTTTACACCAAGGGTACAGGGCAGTTGTATGTTTGTTATCTATTTGCCAAAACGCATCAAACTGCACAGTGAAAATCGATGGCCGTTATTGTGTATAAATTATTCTTCAATAAAGATTTTAAAATATGATGCAGGTCTTACAATTTGGGCCATGGAAAAGCATTCATAATAAAGTCAGCAGATTTATCAATGGAACATGAAGAAGTGAATGCCTTTGTCAGACAGTTTAATAAAAGAATTTCATTTGGGGGAACTAATTTATTAAGGTGTGAGAAGAGCTGAAAGGAGAGCTAGGAAAGGATAAAACCAGATAAGAAAAGTCACTGTCACACCTAAGGGTGGGAGAGATTAAAAAAAAAGATAGCATTGTCAGATCTTAGAAGCAGGGCCATCCAGGAGAAGCTAGGATAGAAGAAGGGATTACCCTGTGAGACCAGCACAGGGCATGGGGCTTTCTGTAGGGGTCTAAGGAGCTTCCCAGGGCTCAGCAGTAAAGAATTCACCTCCCAATGCCGGAGATGAAGGTTCGGTAGCTGGCTCGGGAAGAGTCCCTGGAGAAGGAAATAGTAACCCACTCCAGTATTCTTGCCTGGAGAATCCCACGCACAGAAAAGCCTGTCGGGCCACAGTCCACGTGGGTCACAAAGAGTCAGACATGAGTTAGCGACTAAACAACCACAACAAGAGACCCTGACCTTTTGACGGGGAGGAATGTCAAGAAAGCCTCCTTCCACCCACCTGCTCACCAGAAGCCACTCACCAAGGGAATCAAAGAGGTTTTAGGGTCCACCACCTGTGACCCAGAGAAGAGCAGGGACAGGAAGGTTTAGATAAGCATGAAGAAGGCACAAGAGGAGAGTCACAGCTGCAGCTATTCCTGGGAGAATTAAAGGTAGTTAGTAATTCTCTTCTTTTATCTTTTTTTAATACACACTTCTTTAACAATGAATGCAGTGACATAAATTAAATCAAGTAAATTTGAAGAATCCGCTATCTTTTGTTGGAATCAAAGGGATCGTAATAAAAGGTCCAAAGTTCTCCATAAATTTTATTTTTTCCTCTTTAAAAATTCAGAGAAGATGAAGCTTCTGGGCTCAACAGACTTGACTCCAGCCAGTGAACGTGTGAAGTCTTCAGTCATCCCTACTTAATTACGTTATGTGCACTGTTGTTTTAAAATGTTCCAGCAGAGTTTGGCAGGGTGCTGTTTCCCAGTCAGCCAGCTGGAAAGACCACCATTCCAGAAGAGAGCCAGGAAAAGCTACAATCATGAGCCACGGAGTCACATGGGCAATTCACAGTGTAGTCAGACGGCTTCCACAGTTTAACCAAAGACGCTAGGCAGGGACGATGAATGGGAGCCAACCAGACCTCTTGAAATATATTTGGGTGATTATTGCATAGTTATAGGAAGACTATCTTGCCAATTTCATAAGCAATGATAATTGTTCTGAACACACTGCACATAAAATGAAGTAACAGCATTATTTTAAACTCATAGTGTATCAGTTAAAGTTCACCCACAAAAGTAGAGTCCATAGAAGACACACACACACAGAGATGTGTATATATGGGGCTGGTTGGAAAGAGATTTATAAAAAGAATTGATTTACAGGATCGTAGAGGCTGGGCTTCCCTGGTGGCTCAGAGGTTAAAGCATCTCCCTGGAATGCCGAAGACCTGGGTTCAATCCCCAGGTCGGGAAGATCCCCTGGAGAAGGAAATGGCAATCCACTCCAGTACTCTTGCCTGGAGAATCCCATGGAGGGAGGAGCCTGGTAGGCTATAGTCCATGTGGTCGCAAAGAGTTGGACACAACTGAATGACTTCACTCACTCACTCACTCAGAGGCTGGCTAAGCATTTCTGAGACCTGGAGGCAAATAGTCAGGAAGGGAGGAGCCCAAGGCGATGCTCCGCGGACAGAGGCCTGAGCATCTGTCACAGGCAGGCAGAAAGGTCACATCCCACGAAGGAAGAGCAAGTGTAGATCCAGCTGCTCCTGGAAGTCTCTTTTTCCATGGCCCAATCCCTCGTAAGGACTTACCCAATTAGGTGTGGCCCACCAGGATGATCTCTATAATTCGATGTCAGCGCATTAAGGGACTTTCATTACATCTGCAATCTCTCTTCACAGAAGCACCTAGATCAGAGTCTGATTGAATAACTGGAAGGTGTGTGCATGATGCAAAGTGGCCATTGCCCTGTCTTTGGTGCCCACAGTTTAGCCTGGCTAACATGACATGTTAGAAAACGATCACACTCAGAACCATATATTTAGGAACACATATATACGTACATATTACCATCTCCCATTGTTTTAAGACTCAAAATATCTTCCTACTCCCAGACAGTATTCTTCCTTATTGTTAAGTCCCAGCGGTGACTGGCAGATGCCCAATAAACACAACTGAGTGAATAATATTTTCTATGAAAGAAATGATGGCATTAAAAAATGACCCTCTGACAGCCAGGAAGAGTGTTTCAGGCTTTTCCTCCTCATCCCATTCCCTTTTTTTTTCGCTGTTGTTTTTGGTTTTGGTCATACCGCAGAGCATGTGGGATCTTAGTTTGCTAACCAGGGACTGAACTCGCGCCCCGCAGCGAGAGAGCAGAGCCTTGCCCCCTGGCCTGCCAGGGCAGTCGCCCACCGCTCCTCTCCATCGCCTCAGCTCACCTACACTTCTTCCAGCAGAGCTGATGCAGGATGTGCACTTGGAGTCTGAAGTTTCACAACCAGATGAATCTTACTAGGCTTCTTTGGCTTTGTCTTCATTCCTTTTCATAATAGGAAGTCTTTCCTTACACACACTGTTAGATCGCTAGATTTATCTTTACTGTAACTTTGATCATGCTCCATTGCAATCAGCCATTTACTGGTGCATCTCATCCTCTCCTACTGCTAACTCCTTGTCAACAAGGGCAATTGTGTTCACATGAGAGCCCAAGAGCCAAGTTCCTGCAACATACTCCGAGGAGCTCACTGAATAAATGATACAATGAACAAAGAATGAACTGTGCTCTTGCCTTAAACTGAAGTGCCCTTGCTTCTTTAATAAGTACCTGAGTAGACTGTAAACCCTTTCTTTCTCACCTGAGTTCCATCAGTAATCCTAAAATAGGGAACAAAAATAAAACTCAGTTGTCCATGGATGTCGTTGCTGGCCAGTAATAGATCTGCTATTTCCTCAAGGGTTATGTATATACCTAGGAATGTTTTTTTAATTTTTTAAATTAAAAAGTTCTCATCTCGATGAGCTCTGTAGACTCAGTGTGGAAAAGCTCAGTATTGATTAATGCAGGCATTTAAGTCTGGGGGAACATGGTCAAATAAATAAACTCCAGGAAAGATTCAATGAGTAGCCTCATATATCAAGGACAATCTCTTGAGAACACAAGTCAGGATTATGAGAGGTTTCATACTTGTCTTCCCTGTCATACACTCAATTTTCTCTCAGGAGAGCAATTGAAAAAAAAAAAAAAAACCCTTCAGGGATAGAAAAAAACAACCTGTAATCTATTTCAGGCTTCTCAGTGAAAAGCACTAGCTAGCCGGCTTCATTCTTCCAACAAACTAGTGCCAGTATGAAGCCAGGAAGCTGCCACCTTCAGCCTTCAAATTCATCCTGTTTTCCCCTAGAAATTTTTTGAGTCTAACCAGGTGAATATTTTATTAAACTTCCCAAATAGGATAACATTTATCAGTTTGTTGAGAACTTCCCTGGTGGCTCAGATGGTAAAGCGTCCGCCTACAATGCAGGAGACCCAGGTTCGATCCCTGGGTTGGGAAGAGCTCCTGGAGAAGGAAATGGCAACCCACTCCAGTATTCTTGCCTGGAAAATCCCACTGATGGAAGAGCCTGGTAGGCTACAGTCCGTGGGGTGGCAAAGAGTCGGTTACGACTGAGCGACTTTACTTTCACTTCCACTTTACCAGTGGGAAAGCTGAAGTCACCAACTGATAGATCGGCTATATTGTGCTAAATACATTCCACATTGCCTTGACTATTTGGGGGTGTGTCACAGAGGCATAAGTAGTGGAAGCTGCTAAGGTCACAGGAGAATATTGTAAGAAACAGCCATTTTATCAGTTTCATAATTACAGGATCCAGATGCCTTCTTCTGCTAATGTGGGCAGGGAGAAACTTGCCTTCCATCCAGATTGGACAGCTGGGCTCCACCAGGCTCCTTTGCCCCCAAATGCAAAATTCGTCTAGACTTCAGCCTCAGTCATTGGAGGTGGAACCCTGAAAACACAAAACCAAAACTGACAGAAGAGGGCGGGGCTTTGAATAGAATCTCCTGCTCCTTGGAAAGTGGTGGAAAGGCCGGCACTGGCCCTTTTATCCTCCATCTAAAAACAGTCATTGTTAAGGGACTCAATGGAGTGAGCAAATAACCCAAAGAGTAGAGCTCAATCCATTCACAACTGTGGAGTCCACTAGCCGGCTCTTTGTGGCTTTGTGATCAGTTACCACAGCCACGTAGACCATGTATTTCCTTATGATCTATCAATATATCAATCTCATCTCCTACATGAAGACTTCCCAGGCTTCCAGAAATTCAACATTATGTTAATATGTCATCTTGGATAATTTCTTGTTTTTCATGGATTTCGCATTTCCCAAAATTAATTTTAAGCTCCTGGAGAATAGAGTACTTGGAAGCTAATCCTACTGTTTCCAGGCAAGATATAATCTTCCCGCAATAGAAGCTCCAGTACGTACACTCAGAAATCCATTGAAAACTAATGATTCACTTTTACGTAGAATTAGAACCATGCTGAATTTATGAGAAAGGTCATTTTCTAAAAGCAAAGGGATTTCGTAGAAAATTAAATGACCAATGAAAACGAGTTTGCATGGCAAAACAATGAGTCTGTTTCACCCGCACAGTTTTCTCTAGGCAAGAATCAGTTCAGTTCAGTTCAGTTGCTCAGCTGTGTCCGACTCTTTGCGACCCCATGAATTGCAGCACGCCAGGCCTCCCTGTCCATTACCATCTCCCCGAGTTCACTCAGACTCACGTCCATCGAGTCAGTGATGCCATCCAGCCATCTCATCCTCTGTCGTCCCCTTCTCCTCCTCCCCCCAATCCCTCCTAGCATCAGAGTCTTTTCCAATGAGTCAACTCTTTGCATGAAGTGGCCAAAGTACTGGAGCTTCAGTTTTAGCATCATTCCTTCCAAAGAAATGCCAGGGCTGATCTCCTTCAGAATGGACTGGTTGGATCTCCTTGCAGTCCAAGGGACTCTCAAGAGTCTTCTCCAACACCACAGTTCAAAAGCATCAATTCTTTGGCGCTCAGCCTTCTTCACAGTCCAACTCTCACATCCATACATGACCACAGGAAAAACCATAGCCTTAGCTAGATGGACCTTAGTCGGCAAAGCAATGTCTCTGCTTTTGAATATGCTGTCTAGGCTGGCCATAACTTTCCTTCCCAGGAGCGAGCATCTGTTAATTTCACGGCTGCAGTCACCACACCGGAGCGGATTACCATTCTTTCTCCAGACGATTTTCCTGACCCAAGGATTGAACCTGGGTCTTCCACTTTGCAGGCAGATTCTTTACCATCTGAGCCACCAGGGAAGCCCAATTTATCAGTTAAAACATGTCAAATGTAGTACAACATGGATCTAAGACTTCAAAACAAAAACAGAATGGTCTTCAGGGAATCACTTTCCTTTGGCATCTGGCGGGGTGCAGGGGAGAAATAATTTTGAGATCCAGTTTCTAGTTGTTAATTTGTTCTGTGATTTTCTATAAATCCTTCCACCCTTTAGTATTTATGTGTTCCACTATTGGAATTAAAAAGGCTGACCTGAATGATTTTACTCTCCTGGACAACTGTAAATTCTCAAGCAAGGATTCCTAACCTCACTCAAGTTTAGGAACTCGTACATTGTGGCACCTGAACAGTTGTTGTTGAGTCACTAAGTCGTATCTGACTCTTTGAAGTCCCATGGACTGCAGCTCGCCAGGCTCCCCTGTCCTTCACTACCGCCCCGAGCTTGCTCAGATTCATACCCATTGAGCTGGTGATGCCATCCAGCCGTCTCATCCTCTGCCGCCCTCTTCTCATTTGACCTCCAGTCTTTTCCAGTGAGTTGGCTCTTCACATTAGCTTCAGCTCCAGCATCAGTCCTTCTAATGACTATTCAAGGTTGACTGGTAACTAGGGCATTTCATGGGACACAGGACTCAGAACCTTGGCCAGAGTTCTTCCCTATACTTCCCGTCTTGCTGGGCATTGTTACTCAAGCGATTGCCCACAGAGGCAATGAGATGCTCTTAATTAGCTTCCATAGTTGGTAAAGAATCTGCCAGCTCAATGCAGGAGACCCAAGAGACCCAGGTTCAATCCCTCGGTCAGGAAGATCCCCTGGAGAAGGGAATGGCAACCCACTCCAGTGTTCTTGCTGAGAAAATCCCATGGACAGAGGAGCGTGGTGGACTGCGGTTCATGGGCTCACAGAGAGTCAGACACGACGAAGCATGCAGGCACGCACCCTAGGAACTACACTGAAACTATGAAAGCTTTCCTTCTTTTCCAGTGGCCTGATTTGTCTTCCTCCTGTCCTAACTATGTCTGCAGAGGAAAACCTTTAATATTTAAATTGTGTCTTCCAGATAAAGCCTAAAACATACCTTTTCCTGAATTTAGAAGCACAAACAAATGATGAAAAAATGCCAGGAAATAATGACGCTCTCAAAAGCAATGGTGAACCATGCAAAATAGAGGCATTATTTCCTACCCCAGAAGATCAATAACTCCCTGTTTCAAATAATTTTCCAGAGAGATCCTATACCCTTGTTCTTTGCCTTTTTTCCAGTCTTGGGGAAGTTCATCTGACATTAGGCGGTGTTACAAGATGCCGCAGGGCTTCCCTGGCAGCTCAGACATATGAGAATCCACCTGGAATGCAGGAGACCTAGATCTGATCCCTGGTTTGGGAAGATCCCCTGGAGAAGGAAACGGCAACCCACCCCAGTGTTCTTGCCTGGAGAATCCCACGGATAGAGGAGCCTGGCGGGCTACAGTCCATGGGGTTGCAGAGTCGGACAGGACTAAGTGACTTTCACTTCACTTTCCCAGGATGCCACAATTGGGTGATAAATGCCTGTGTCAAACAGAAAGCTCTTTAACCATGACTTGGAACTGAGAACTTGGGACAGGGGTAGTCTTTACTCAGAGATAACCAAGCAACTTTAGAGAAGACATGCTGTGCCGTCAATCCCTAAATTTGAAGTGAAACAGCAAGAAGCATTTTATTATGCCTGTTCGCTTTTAAACCCCTGAAGGGAGATTAGCTGCCAAGAAAATACACATCAAAAAAAGAGAAAACTTTACTATCCAGCATGCAATTGTTATAGGGGACAAGTTCTTAAAGTTTCCTTATGACATAAAGTATCTTTGAAGCTGCCTCTGGTTGGCATCAGGTAGCTCTTGGCATGAAAAGCCAAGCAGGATTTGCAGGGCAGTCCGAGACTGGCCTGAAAGAAACAAGCACGTTCTGTTGGGGAAAACAAATGTTTGATAAGAATGTTGGCTTCATACTGTTGACAGCCTCAAGCTGCATCTATTTATAAAAGAGAGGCTATTTCAGAGCAAGTCAGATAGGAGCCAGTTGCAAGGGAGAAGGGTAAAGGGAAAACCATCGTGGCCCTGAGCATCTGTCATGATTACACATGAAACTTCACTCCGGAGTCCGGTGGGAACTGTCTGGTACTTGCGACTGCTCAGTTCTGTGAAGGAGCGTCTGTAGTCAAGGCGGCGTGCTGTACCCGTTTTTGCGACGCCTGTCACTGCAGACCCGGACAACTGACGGCTGCATGACCAGTCCGATCAGCAGGTCAGTGGAGAAGATGCGTGTGACCTGTGACCGTGTAACTCCAAGAAGGAGGCACGCATTCTCAGATGCTCGCTTGTCCTATTCCAGGAGGAGTCTGGCAGAGGGGGCGCTGGCTCACTGCCCCCACCCCGCCGTCACAGCGCTGCCAGTGTGCCCGGCCTGCCAACGATGCCGCCGCAGGCCCGTCACCCCAATCCAGTCCCGCAGCCGCGACGACCGAGCGCGGTCCCCCGCGGAGCCGGCGTGTTTGGGGCTAAGCCGACCGCAGCGTGGTTTCTGCAGGCTTGGCTGCCTTCTGCACAGCAAGGGCCTTTTGTAATTTATTGAGATGAATATTGACCTTATTTTCTCGGCCCTGACGTGTGAGAGTATGCTCTTCTGGAGGATTTGGGGGAGGGGGTGGGGGGAGCCCGCACAGTGTCAAGCTCCGGAGCGGAACAGCCGGCCAGCTCGCTTCTCTCCGTCTGCGCATTGCCATCGATGCTGGGACGGTATTTTCAAGCCTTCAGTTTATATCATATGTGAGCGATACAAAACGGAATATTTCGATGTCATTTATCACCCTTGAGACACAAAACCCAAGAAATGATTTTATTTTTCTGAAAGCGTTTGCTAGCCAGGTTTTTCAAAACAACAAATGTCCCTGATTCCAAAATAATTCTCCAGAATCAGAAATCCACAGACATTTGCAGTGAAACAACACAGCGATTCTTTTCTTAGACAAAGACACTCTTTGTAAGGATGCGTTTTGAATGGGCATCACCTCCCGCTTGTAAACAGTCGTCCTTTTAAGAATCACAACAGAGCCTGCCATTGTTTTAGTGGGTATATCACCCTTTCTTAATCCACTAAAAAACATGCAACAAAACAGCTTTTAAAAGGAGTTATTTCTCTTAGGATTTTCCATTCTTTCACTACATGATGCCACAGTTTATAGTCTACAGGTAGTGTTGAAATCCAATCCCTTTTCACCCTGTATTCTTATACATTCAAAGTGATAATTATTTATATTTTAATGGCAATTATTTTAGTACATAGCAAATTTTCAATGTCTATTCTTATAAGTCTTTTGGACTAGGACATGAAAGAAAGACACATATCAAATTTATAGTTGGTATTATAATAGGATGGATAGTTGCAACCGTATGAGTCTTCGTGATAAAAACTTGGAAGGGACCTCTGAGTTTAGCTCCTACCCAATTCCTTCATTTCTCTCATGAAACACACACACACAAATTAAACTGGCCAAAAATCACACAGTTCACGAATTTAGAGCCTTTTGTCTGAACATCTGCAAATATTTCCTTTAGTGTATACTGCTGTCACCTGAAACTCACCGTTCTAAAACTGCCTGTTATTGACATGTATTTTTTGGAAATATATCTTCTCCTCCCAAATATATTAAAGGAAGAATACATTATACCTTTCTGGATCCCTATATCAACAAGCAAGCCCAGTGCCTTGGGCTTTCTAGGTGATTAATAACCATCTGGGTTGACAAATGTCAAGTACGGGATTGTTATGGTAGAGCTGTGACCCACCAGAAAGAGATTTTGGAGCCCTCAATTCCAAGACCTCAAATGTGACCCTACTGGGAAACAGAGTTGTTGCAAATGCAATTAGTAGGTGAGGTCATGCAGAAATACGGTGGACCCTTAATCCACTATGGTGGGCGCCCTTCTAGAAGAGAGGGACTCACAAGGTAAAGAACAGCAGGGCCAGCAGAGGCGGGAGAGTCAGGCGCCTACAAGCCGAGGCCTGCCAAGGGTTGGCAGGAAACACCAGGAACTAGATGAGATGAGATGGGAAAAGTCCTCCTCCTTATGGTTCAGAGGAAGCAGGACCCTTGATTTTGGATTTCTAGGGCTGTCTAGTCAAAGCTGTGATTTTTCCAGTAGTCCTGTATGGATGTAAGAGTTGGACTACATAGAAAGCTGAGTGCTGAAGAAACGATGCTTTTGAACTGCGGTGTTGGAGAAGACTCTCAAGGGTCCCTTTGGCTGCCAGGAGATCCAACCAGTCCATCCTAAAGGAAATCAACCCTGAATATTCATTGGAAGGACTGATGCTAAAGCTGAAACTCCAATACTTTGGCCACCTGATGTGAAGAACTGACTCATTGGAAAAGACCCTGAACCTGAGAAAGATTGAAGGCAGGAGGAGAAGGGGACGAAAGAGGATGAGATGGTTGAATGGCATCACTGACTCGATGGACATGAATTTGAGTAAATTCTGGGAGTTGGTGATTGACAGGGAAGCCTGGCGTGTAGCGGGCCATGGGGTCACAAAGAGTCAGACACAGCTGAGCAAGTGGACTGAACTGAGCCTCCAGAACCACGAGATAATAAAATCCTATTGTTTTAAGCCACCTACTTTGTGGTATTGTGTACGACGGCCCTAGGAAATTAATGCATGATTAAAAGGAGTCGGGCTATCTGAAGACAATTTCAACTCCACCATTTAATTATGTCAACTTTGGAAACTTAACGAGCTTCTCTTGCATCTCAGTTTTCTCATCCTTAAAATGAGGATGATATTACTTGTTTCATATGAATTTTGTAAGAGTGACATTTGAAGTGTGTATATTACAAATTTTACACAAAGCGTACCACCGAGTATATGTTTAAAATAATATCCTTTTTGCCCATTACATTATTAAATGTCTTTTATTCATAGTAACGAGTGTAATCATTCAACAAATATTTATTGAATATCTTCTCAGGTTAAGCACTACTTCAAGCATTTGAGATACAGAAGTAAACAAAAGAGAAAGACACTTCTTCCCAGAGCTTACCTATGGAAAATAAGCCTATTTTTTTCTCTTAATAAAGGGACGAATAAACTAAAACTGTCACTGAATTTTGTTCTAAACTCTGCTTCAAGGAATTATTATGATAAGAAAGAAATGAGTGAATTTACCTACTAAACCACAGTGGATTCTTTTCAGCATATCAAAATACTTAGAGCTATTATTATATAATAGTTTGCTCGCCATGGTATAAAGCAAAACTAATATTATCTTTCCATTTAAAATGTGAATGGAAGAAAAGCAATTTTTATTAATTTCCTTAACTGCAGCTCTACATTTTAATGAGATGCTACAAGAAATTAATTAAATGTAGCATGTACAAAAATATTAAAAGTTTCAACTGTTGTATGTAAAAATACTTTCAAGTACATCTTCACCATTGAAAGGGAAGGAATGTTATCCTCAATGAGTTTTTCAACTGTAAAAAGAAAACCTCTCATGTGGCTATGATCAGTTTTATCGTTTTCTAAAATGTACTTATTGGCACTAGGGTAAGGAGAAAATTTTAAGTATGTACTGTTGAAAATGTAAAGCATTGTAAGTAACAAAACAACAGCAAAAAACGTTCTTAAGCTTTAGGATGCTGTTAAAGAATGGAGACATCAATACACATTTTTATCTCAGACAAGGAAGGAATTACTTTATAGATATTCGATATGGCCTCCCACAACCAAGAGTAGCCCCCTCTTGCCACAACTAGAGAAAGCCCGTGTGCCACAAGGAAGACGCAGTGCAACCAGAAATAAATAAAATAAAATAAATATAACTCATCCAGACTGAGATTGCCGCAAGGGCAAAATGCACACCACACTGTGAAGATTTGGTCTGAAAGAAACCTACAACGCTGCAACATTTACAATGGAAAAACAATGAGGACCTCCTGTCAGCTCAGGGAACTCTGCCCAGATCAGATGGGAGGGCGTTTGGGAGGAGAACAGACGCCTGCACGCAGGACTGAGTCCCTTCACCGCTCACCTGCAGCCATCACAGTACCGTTAATTAGGTCTCAGTTCAGTTCAGCTGCTCAGTCGTGTCCCGCTCTTTGTGACCCATGAGACAGCAGCACGCCAGGCTTCTCTGTCCATCACCAGCTCCCAGAGCTTGCTCAAACTCATGTCCACTGAGGTGATAATGCCATCCAACCTTCTTATCCTCTGTCATTCCCTTCTCCTCCTGCCTTGAATCTTTCCCAGCATCAGGGTCTTTTCCAATGAGTTAGCTCTGCTCCAGTGCAAAATGAAATGTGAAATAAAAAGATTTTTTTAAAAAGAAAGAAATGTAAAATATATCAATTTACATTTCATATTGATTACAATTTGTAATGATAATATTTTGGTTATATTGAGCTAAATAAAATATTTTGTAAAAATTAAATTTGCCTGTCTTTTTACCTGTTTTCATTCCAATCCCAAAGAAGGACAATGCCAAAGAATGTTCAAACTACCACACAACTGCATGCGTTTCACATGCTATCAAAGTAATGCTCAAAATTCTCCAAGCCAGGCTTCAGCTGTATGTGAACCGAGAACTCCCAGATGTTCAAGCTGGATTTAGAAAAGGTAGAGGAACCAGAGATCAAATTGCCAACATCCGCTGGATCAAAGAAAAAGCAAGAGAATTCCAGAAGAACAACTACTTCTGTTTCTTTGACTACATTAAAGCCGTTGACTGTGTGCTTAACAACAGAGTGTGGAAAATTCTTCAAGAGATGGGAATACCAGACCACCTTACCTGCCTCCTGAGAAACTTGTGTGCAGGTTAAGAAGCAACAGTTAGAAGCGGACATGGGAAAATGGAATGTTCCAAATTAGGCAAGGAGTACGCCAAGGCTATATATTGTCACTCTGCTTATTTAACTTATATGGGGTACATCATGAGAAACGCTAGGCTGGAAGAAGCACAAGCTGGAATCAAGATTGCTTGGAGAAATATCAATAACCTCAGATATGCAGATGATACCACCCTTATGGCAGAAAGTGAAGAAGAAATAAAGAGCCTCTTGATGAAAGGGAAAGAGGAGAGTAAAAATGCTGGCTTAAACCTCAGCATTCAGAAAACTAAGATCATGGCATCTGGTCCCATTACTTCATGGCAAATAGGTGGGGAAACATTGGAAACTGTGGCAGACTTTATTTTTGGGGGCTCCAAAATCACTGCAGATGGTGACTGCAGCCATGAAATTAAAAGACGCTTGCTCCTTGGAAGAAAAGCTATGACAAACCTAGATAGCATATTAAAAAGCAGAGACATTGCTTTGCTGACAAAGGCCCATGTAGTCAAAGCTATAGTTTGAGAGTCCCTTGGACAGCAGGTAGATCCAACCAGTCAATCCAAAAGGAAACCAGTCCTGAATATTCATTGGAAGGACTGATGCTGAAGCTGAAGCTCCAATACTTTGGCCATCCGATGTGAAGAACTGATTCATTTGAAAAGACCCTCATGCTGGGAAAGATTGAAGGCAGGAGGAGAAGGGGACGACAGAGGAGATGGTTGGATGCCATCACCGACGAGAAGGACATGAGTTTGAGCAAGTTTTGGAAGATGGTGAAGGACAGGAAAGCCTGGAATGCCACAGCCCATGGGGTTGCAAAGAGTCAGACAGGACTGAGTGACTGAACAACAACAACTGGGAAATGTCAGCCTCCGTCCATGGTTGGTATCTGTAGCTAGTGTTAGATTTCTGCTGGACAGTGATGCTTATGTTATAGAGTCACAGTTGTTGGGATTGTTGGGAGGAGCAAGGACTTGTAGTGAAGATCAGGAATCAAGCGGTTACTTAATCTGTACCATTAGCTGATTGATCTGTTCTTTCCTGTGTTATCACTGCATTCAATCTATAAACCAGCTATGGACTGACTTCCTCCACACCCAAGGAAACATAGCAACAAGTTTCTATTTTGACATTTTGTTAAACCTTCCAGCTCTGAGTAACTAACAAGTCTTCACTAGCCCCACCTTCAGAAACTCAGGAAACAGCTCTGATTGGTCTGGGTTAGCACAGGTGCCAGCATATGACCAATCAACTGCAGCCAAGTGGGTGTAATCTGTAGGAAAACGCAGCTCCTGCACTGACTGCAGGTTTGCAGTGAGGGAGGGGAGGCCCCATAGGAGGGATGGTGATGCTCCTAGAGGAAGTAAAGGCAAAAGGCAAGGATTTACCAGAGGGTCGTTACAGTAGAAGCGTGCTGCTAATATTGCAGAGAAGTCACTCCATTGTGTTTCTGTTTATGAAAGGCACATTTTGGGGCTTTGACCCAATATCCCTTCCTTTGCAGAGCAAAACTACTCTATTCCCTGGTGGCCCAGATGGTAAAGCATCTGTCTACAATGCGGGAGACCTGGGTTCAACCCCTGGGTTGGGAAGATCCCTTGGAGAAGGAAATGGCAATCCACTCCAGTACTCTTGCCTGGAAAATCCCATGGACAGAGGAGCCTGGTAGGCTACAGTCCATGGGGTTGCAAAGAGTCGGACACGACTGAGCGACTTCACTTCACTTCATGCTCGGCCAAGCTGTTCTAGTGAGGATATCAGTCATGGTTAACACCTCCCTCCCCACCCAGTGGACAATGGGAAAGTGCGATGACCCACACCTAGTCAAGCAAAGTGCCACATTCCCTGGGAGCAAGTATTATTCCAAAGGTGAGCACATGACTAAAGGAAGACCAAGCACATGTCTTCTAGAATTTAATTACAACGCTAGAAGTTAAAAGTTGTCTCTTTCCGTTGTGATTGATAAAGAATCTGAGACTGTTGAGACATATCTTGACTGGGTACACAAAGGAGGGACATCTTTAATCCAACAAAACAAAGACAACACAGAGAAGAAAGTGAGGTTGATAGGGAGAGAGAAAGAACGAGAGAAACAAGACCACAGAAAAGAAGCTGTGTGCGCATCAGGGGCTGGCCATGCCTGAAATCTCAGCAACCTTGGGCTTCCCAGCTCTGTGAACCAGTACATTCCCTACTTGGAGCCTAGATTAGATCGTTTGCATCAGAAAGGGTCTACTCTAATTATCTTAAAGGTCAAATCAATTAAACCTTTGACTTTCAATCTCAGTGTCTGTGCTAAGCTATTCTGAAAATGACAGAAAGCTTAAAATAGAGCAGGAGTCATGAAATATAGACAAGTTCTATATACAGAAAGCAAACTCAAGTATCTTGCTTTCCTTGAGATAAGTCGCATGTAATGCAACGTGCCTCATACGGCATGCCCATGCATCTGTTACAGCATTTTAAAACCTGATGGCGTTTATTTATTTGTCTGTGTCCACAACTGGACCTTCAGCCTCCTCAGGGCAGGTTACTTTATCTTTATACGATGGCCGCCCTGCACAGCGCTGGGCAGTGAACGCTTAGAGGAGAGCAGAAAGGACTTAAAAGAGAGAGAGAGAAGATGTCACACAGCTCACGCAAAGGTATTTGAACTACGCTTTCACAGAGAGAAGACATTTTTTTTTAATCTCTTGGTTTAACTACTGGTATATACCATCATATACCAATGGAAGGATGGTCAGCTCCTAATGAAAGCTAAGGTAATGATCATAGCATATCATGTAGCATTTTCTGTGCGCTCTCTGTATCCCAAGTCATCTGTTAAGTGCTTGTATCTTTTCCACTTAGAATACAAGTAAGAAGATGAAGATGCTTCAGAACACTTTATGCTATTAGCACTTTATATAGTAACTTATATAGTAGTTAGCAGAATTTTTCCACATATATATATCTTCTTCTTTGCAATTCTCTGTAATCCAATGAGAAACATTATTTCTCATTGTATTTCCAATGGGAAAATATTAAAAATCTCACACTTCCTATGAAAAAAAAGTTTCAAAAAGTTAAAACACTGTCTTAAGTAATGATACTAGTAAATTAGAAAAGGAATTCAGGTCTCATGACTCACTCCAGTGCTCGTTGCACTATAGAAGCAGCAAGTGATATAATATCATTACAAATTAACATAAAAGAGTCAGACATTAAGGGAATCTGTGAATCATACAGGTAATGAGTTCATTGGGGTCCCTTACTTCTCATTTTGTAGGCATTTTAAAGTTTAATTTTTGCATAAATGTTCTCCTCCTCCAACTCCCTCTTGTTACTCTTTTCTCTTAATAAATCCACTTACTGGAATGAAACCAAGTGTCATATTGTAAATACTGGAAGGTTTTGCTTGCAAATAGGAAGCTACAGACCTTTCCCTAAAAGTAATACCTTGTTGTTGTTGTTTAGTCCGACTCATTTGACCCATGGACTGTAGCCACCAGGCTCCTCTGTCCATGGGATTCTCCAGGCAAGAACACTGGAGAGGGTTGCCATTTCCTTCCCCAGGGGATCTGCCCCACCCAGGGATAGAACCCGTGTCTCCTGCATTGGCAGGCAGGTTCTTTACCACTGAGCCACCAGGGAAGCCGAAAACCAATGCCCACTTCTTCTAAATAAAAGACAACGAACCATGACAGAGAAAGGTCCTTCTCCACAATTCAGGGAAAATCTTTCCTGGATTTTCTTGTTAAGGTAGCTGGTTCTGATTGCAACAGGCAATGCCCAGCCACATTCTGGCCTCAATACACTGAGTAGGAGAAGCTGCAGTACAAAGGGGACAGGCTTCATCTTATTCCTGCCTCACAAGATTCCGTAGAGTGGGTGCGTTTTTAGCTTCATGGTGGGTGCGTCATAAAATCCAATATATTACGTACACACCACACACACACACACACACACACACACACACAGAATACGTAATTTGCACAGGTAGTTTTATGTTAAAGCTGGAATTCCATAAAACAGTGGGTAAAGATCTCATTTTTTATGATTTTTTCATTTTTAATGATAATTTTTAAAGTCTTTATATAGCTGCAATGTCTTGCTAGTCTAAATATTTCTCTCAGGGAAAAGAAAGAGAGGTGGCATTTGAAAAGCACCACAATAATTTCATGAGAGTTATATTCATGTTTTTCCAAATGAGTGGGAATCCCATTTTAGCCTGCCAGGAAAAGAAAGCTTCAGAGTAAATTCTGGGAATAACTAATTTTTTTATGCTTCTATAAAGAACATTTGGGGAGTTACTGCCTTCAGTCAAGAAATATGGACTGAGTCCTACCATGTGTCAGGACATGTGTCTGGGTTTAGAGCTGTCCTGGTGAATAAACACATCTCCCTGACTCCTGGTGTACCATTCAGCTATTAATTCAATGGATGTTACTGAGCACCTTGTATGTTCCAGGTGCTACATGCCAAAAAACTGCTAAAATCCATGCTTTCATGGAACTGAGGCCTCAGTGGAAAAGAGATAATGAATAAGCTTAAAATTTACTTTCAGAAACTGATAGGAATTTTGAAGAAGACAAGAAATTCTAAATACTGTTGGAAGGGAATTCTATTTTAGATAAAGTAATCATCAAAAATCACTTAGTGGGAAATACTTGAGTGGAGCCTGAAACAGTGAGGAATTGAGTCTGTGCACATCTGGAAGAAGAAGATTGGAGGCAGAGCCCCCTGGGCGGCTTAATGTGTAGCCAAAGTGTACTGAGCAAGCTCCCTGGGCTCCGACGCCACAGCATCCGCCTGCAGTGCATGAAACCCAGGCTTGATCCCTGGGTCAGAAGATCCCCTGGAGAATGGAGTGGCGACCCGCTCCAGCATTCTTGCCTGGAGAATCCCATGGACAGAGGAGCCTGCCGGGCTACAGTTTATAAGGTCACAAAGAGTCAGACACGACTCAAGTGACTTAGCCTGCACGCACACGTGCAAACACATCTAGGGTTCAAGCATGAGATGACTGGACTGGGAACTCTGAAGCCTGCAAACTGTAGACGGAATTTAAATGACACAGGATGGAATAAAATGAATCAAAACAATTTTAAGGGAAATGAAGAGAAACAACGAGCAATCCTTTGTGCACAGCCACGTATAAAAGTTGGGGAAAGGAAGATCTAGTGAAGGAGACAGAGAAGGAAAGGCCATTGACTTGGGGGAAAACTGAGGAAAATGCACAGAAGATGTATTCAAAAAGTGAGGGTATATAGGAACATGACCTCATATTTGGAAACGTACGGCGTGCGTGCATGCTCAGTTATGTCCGATTCTTTGCAAACTCAGGGACTAGCCCGCCAGACTCCTCTATCCACAGAATTTTCCAGGCAAGCATACTGGAGTGAGTTGCTGTTTCCTTCTTCCTGACCCAGGGATCAAACTCTGGGTCTCTTAGACCTCCTGTAATCATTGGCAAATGGATTCTTTACCATTGCACCACCTGGGAAGCCCTTGGAAATGCATGCTAAAACATTTAGAGAGAAACTAACATAATATCTGCAACTTTCAAATAGTTCAGCAAAAAGAAAAAAGATACAACACATATAGCAAAAGGTGTTAAAATGATTGAATCTAGGTGCAAAGCGTATGGGGCATTCTTTCAGGGTTTTGTGTTGTTGACCTTTTTCATAATGAAAAGTCAGGTGTGAGAAGAGAGGGTACTGATGACTAGTACTGAGAGGTTCCTAAGACATTCAGAAGATAGGGGCAGAAAGCAGACTTGGAATTTGAAGCTCAGACTTTGGATTTGGTAAAGGTAGGAGGAGAGAGAATAGGAGGCATTCAAGACTTTCTCTAAAAAGAGAGCTAAGAACCTGGGGTAGGGCTAAAATGATGTAACAGGGATCCTAACTGAGTGGAGGAAACCAGATGAGGAGAGGAGGGTTCAAGGCTTCAAAAGACGCTGATGTTTGAGCTAAGTTTGTAAGGGCGAGCAGGCTTTTACAGGAATCAGAAAAAGGGAGAGGAATCCCAGGCAAGGCGAACAACACAGGCAAAAGCATGCAGGGGCTAGAAAGGTGTGACTCTCTGCTTGGTGTGAATTTGTATTGTTTGGCTAGGACTGAAGCTGGAAAGATGAGCAAAGGTTACCTCACAAAGCAGCCAGAGCTCTTCCAAGAAGGGCCTAAAATTCCCAAACTGAGAGTACCGTGCGGCACTGTTACAAATGTACATTTACAGACTCTACCAAAGACCTGTTTGAATCAGAATCCCTGGGGCTGGGGCTCCCTGGAAAATGAGGACATGTGCGTGAGACAGTGTGTGTGTGTGTGTGTGTGTGTGTGTGTGTGTGTGTGTGTGTGTGTGTGTGTGAGACAGTGTGTGTGTGTGTGTGTGTGTGTGTGTCTTCTCCCAGCATCACGTGGCTTTTCATCTCAGCCATCTCTATAAACAGCTTTTCTTTTCTGTATTTCTTTCAGAAATGCTCATCCATGTCCCCTCCCCTCTCACTCTCTTCCTCATAGCTTCTGCTGCCCAGACTTCCCTTTGCTTGTGGCTCCATCTTATATAGCATGGTCTTCAACTAAGACCTTTTAGTACAAAGATCCAGACTGATGTCCACATCCTGATATCTCTGCATCTTTGAGTTCCTATTACAGAGAGAGAAACAGATGAGGAAAGAATGAGGAAGCGGGGAGGAAGAGAGACTGAGGGTTGGCTAGTAAAACCACGAGTCCACTCTTGTTTCCATTCACAGTGACCAGGGTCAAGCAAAGACATCACTTTGCCAACAAAGGTAGGTCTAGTCAAAGATATGGTTTTTCTAATAGTCAGGTACGAAAATGAGAGTTGGACCATAAAGAAGGCTGAACACTGAAGAACTGATGTTTTCAAACTGTGGTGCTAGAGAAGACGCTTGAGAGTCCTTTGGACTGCAAGGAGATCCAACCAGTCAATCCTAAAGGAAATCAGCCCTGAATATTCACTGGAAGGACTGGTACTGATGCTGAAGCTTCAAGAGTGTCACAACCTGATGTGATAGAGCTGACTCATTGGAAAAGACCCCGATGCTAGGAAAGATTGAAGGCAGGAGAAGAAGGGGGCAACAGAGGATGAGATGGTTGGATGGCATCACCCACTCAATGGACATGAGTTTGAGCAAACTCCAGGAGACAGAGAAGGACAGGGAAGCCTGGCGTGCTGCAGTCCACGGGGTCTCAAAGAGTCAGACAGGACTTAGCAACTGAACAATATACAAAAGACAGACATCATCCGCAAGCATCAGACCATATTTCTGAAGATAATGAGAAATTAACTTGAAGTTTATCTCAGCACTGAAGATAATTCCGACTACCACCAAGTAGGGTACATTTTTATAAAAAAGGCAGAGTGAACCCTAAGAGCGCTGGTGGTACACCCTTATAACTTACTTTTATTCCTCTCCACCAGGCAGAGTAGCAAGAGTGACCTGGGAAGCATAGACGTCAGAGCACATTTTTTTGAGTCTCTTCAAGGCTATTAGGAGGTATTAGGAGGCATAAAATACACACCATGAGCAAAGTGAATGCATGCGCCTCAAGAAGGTGATAAATCACTTGCAGCTCTATTGTTGTCAGTCAGTTCTTGAAGGGCGAACTGTACTTGATTCTCGACTTGTGCTTTGCTTCACTGATCGGCAACTTTTCTTAGAAGTTACAAAGTCTTCACTACTGACAACTCTGGGGCTTTTTTAAAGTCATCTAATTTTTAAAAAATATTATTTCATGACCATATTAGTGTGTAGTTCAATTCTACAAACTTCAGCTGAATGCCTACTGTGTGCTGGGGACTGCTTCCTCTGTGCTCTGGAAAGTGAGTGTTAGTCGCTCAGTCATGTCTGACTTTGCGGCCCGTGGACTGCAGCCCGCCAGGCTCCTCTGTCCGTGGGATTCTCCAAGCAAGAAGACTGGAGTGCCTTGCCATTTCTTACTCCAGGGCTCTTCCCAACCCAGGGAGTAAACTCACATGTCTGGCGTCTCCTGCATTGTCAGAAAGATTGTTGACCACTGCGCCTCTTGTGAAGCCCCAGTCCAAAGCTACAGGATCGCAAAGGTTGTATGGGAGAGTGGTGGGCTCCGAAGTTGGGTTGACAATTGGGACCACGTTATAAAAGGCTTTCAGTGTGATATGGAGGAATTCAGAGCCAGGAAGAAATTGTACAAGATATGTGGCCTTGTAAAGCAGCCTCTGCAGTGGATTACAATATTTAAAACGTTTCATTCTCTCCTTCTCTTACAAGAGTTTTCTCTACACCATTGCCTTTGTCCTCCGTCACGCGATTCGCTTTGGCTAATGGATAGAATGTGAGCAGTCAAGCTCTATATTACCCTCTAGTGGAAGAAACTTCTAGAAGCATTGAAGGCGTCTGGCAGATTATTTGCTCCTGAACCTCTGCCAGGGAGAGTCTTTAGCCTGAGTCTTAGAATGGAAAGAACAATGAAACAGAGCTCAGCTCCTATAACCACAGGCTCGGTAAGACCCACATTCACTAAATGGCAGTCCTTGACAGGAAAGCAAAAAACCGAATACCTCGTTTAGAACCACTGAGATTTCAAGATTTTTTGTTACACAGTATAATGTAGTGAATGGCGATTAATTCACACTTTTAAAATTATAATGCCAAGACATTTTTATTGGAAAACTACCGAAAATTTTAAAGAAAAATAAAATTACCTATAATCACAACCCCCAGATATAATCACAGATGACATTTGACCATACTTGGCACTAAATATCAATCAATCCAGATGAGCCATAGGTTTAAAGAGGAAAAGTAAAGCAGTACAGCTTTTAGAAGCAAATATAGGAAAATATCTTCATGACCTTGCGGTAGGCAGAGATTCTTAAACAGGACTCAAAATGTGCTGTTAAAGACTGTGAAATTGAACTCCACTAAAACAAAAGACACCTATTCACAAAAGACACTATCAGAAGGCTGAAAACGCAAGCCACGGCCTGGAACCAGCATGTGCGAGCGTGTGGCTACGAATCCAATCAAGGGCTCATTTCAGGTTGTGTAAGAAGAAGGCGAACACGGCCAGAGAAAAATGGTCAAAACACTTGAACTGGCTCTTTGACTAATGATACTTTATTTCCTGTTCTAGCCTGATTACACTGCTGTGTTAACTTTGTGAAAATTAGTGGAGCTACATGCTTGCCACGGTGTGTATGCTCTACTGCAATACAAATATACACTAAAAATGAGAGTCTCGGGGCTTTCCTGGTGCTCAGTAGTAAAGAGCCCGCCTGACAGGGCAGGAGACACAGGCTCCATCCCTGATCCATGAAGATCCCACGTGCCCCCGAGCGACGAAGTCCACGTGCCGCAGGGGCTGTAGCCTGCACGCCAGGAGCCCGTGCTCAGCCGGAGAAACCACTGCGGGGAGAAGCCCGCTCCCCGCAGCTAGAGCGGAGCCCCCGCACCCCAACTAGAGAAAAGCCTGCACAAGACCCAGCACAGCCAGAAATAAAAATAAATAAACAAAATTTTAAAAAGTAAAAATGAGAGTTCCCAAATTCTTCTGTTTAGATATAATTTAGTCTTAAGAAACAACTTCTCAGGTCGAAGGGACAGGATCTTTTGAAAGTTTTTTCAAGAAATTTTCAGAGTGCACAGCACCATTCGTTGCAAAGTATTATAGATTTCTGCAAAACTTCATAACTGGCAACACAATACTGGTTGTCTAAGAATCTTGATATCTTATCCAAATGATTTTAATGAGTCTAATTTTTAGATACATATCAAGTTTAAGAATTCTATTATACTATGACTGAGACCAACCTTGCACAATTCTCGTCAGATATTAACAAATATGAAAGATAAATTTCCTTTTCATTTTCCTCATTCTTCCATTAAGTACCATAGAAATCACATTTCAGTCAATACATCTGATCTTTTCAAGTCAAATTATCATCTTTTAGAGAGCCAAATAAAAGACGTTTTGAATAGATGGAGCAGTTTGGTTTATTTTTGCATTATTGTAATAAATCCTATTTAAATTCAATTCCTTTACCAATTCAATTGTGTTAGTACTTGTTGCTAGTTGTTATTCTCTTTTTAAAATCAAAACTAAACTTCAAAGAGATGGTCCAAGATTTTATGGCTTAATTCTTTAAAATAAAAACTTTTTCCTAACATAACCAGTCTTTTTGATATATTCAGACTGTTACAAATTAATTCTTACGATATTTCACTCATTCAAGACTATTTCCTTTTACATCAATAAGAGATACAATGCAGGTAATAAACATAGAATGATTTATTATTCAAAAAATATTTATGCAAAAAAAAATGTATGTAGTACCCCCTCTGTGCTAGCCTGGTTCTCACAGTTACAGGTCTAGAGGGAAACAGAAAGATAGGTCCCTTGACAAAGAGGCTACCTTTTACCCAGCGAAATAATTGAGAGACATGGAAGCAAAAAGGAAAAACAGGTGTAAAAGAGAGGGCCAGAGAGAGGCTGATGTGGACGGCATGGACAGGAGGGCTACTGAGGAGCTAGAACGGAATCACAGAAGCAGCGGTGTTTTCAGTTTGCTAGGGCCGCCATAGCGAAGTCTCACAGCCTGGGTGGCTTACACAACAAAAATGAGTTGTCTCAGTTCTGTGCTGTGTTGCGCTTAGTTGCTCAATCGTGTCCGACTCTTTGTGACCCCATGGACTACAGCCCACTCGGATCCTCTGTCCATGGGGATTCTCCAGGCAAGAATACTGGAGTAGGTTGCCATGCCCCCTTCCAGGGGATCTTCCCAACCCAGGGATCGAACCCACGTCTCCCACATTGCAGGCAGATTCTTTACTCTCTGAGTTACCAGGGAAGCCCAATCAATTTGCAAGGGCTGCCATAGCAAAGTCTCACAAACTGGATGGCTTATGCAACAAAAATGAGTTGTCTCACAGTTCCAGAGGCTGCAAATCAGAGATCAAGGTATTGGCAGGGTTGGCACCTTCTGATGTGTTCCACGTCTCTCCCCTGGCTTCCGCTGGCTTGCTGGCAATATTTGACATTCCTCGACCTGTAGGGACTTCCCTGGTAGCTCAGCTGGTGAAGAATCCACCTGCAATGCAGGAGACCTGGGTTCGATCCGTGGGTTGGGAAGATCTCCTGGAGAAGGGAACAGCTACCTACCCATTCCAGTATTCTGGGCTTGAGAATTCCTTGGACTATCCCATGCGGTGGCAAAGAGTCAGACACAATTGAATGACTTTCACTTTCACTTTGTTGACCCGGAAAAGCATCACTCTGATCTCTGCTTTCGTCTTCACGTGCTCTTCTCCCTGTGTGCATGTGTGTGTGTGTGTGTGTGTGTGTGTGTGTGTGTGTGTGTGTGTGTGTTCCCAAATTTTCCTTGCTAACGCTTGGATCTTGAACTTCCAGCTTCCGGGATGATGGAACCATAAATTTCTGTTTTTGACACCTCTCCATTTGATGGCAGGCTTCCCGGGTGGCACTAGTGGTAAAGGCCCACCTGCCAGCTCCAGGAGCCATAGAGACACAGGTTCGACCCCGGGGCGGGGAGATCCCTGGAAGAGGCACAACAGCGCACTCCAGAACTCTTGCCTGGAGAGCCCCTTGGACAGAGGAGCCTGGCGGCTACAGTCCACGGGGTTGTTGCTGAAGCAACTCAGCACGCACACTTGTTTGATGGCGTCTTGTGATGGCAGTCGGGGAATTAATATACAGAGCAAAACTGATGTTATATAATAACTTATCTTTTTAATTCCTAGTTTAGGCATCTCTAAAGGAAATTTTAAATATATTATAATCTCAGAAATGTCTAAGAGTTACTATTTGAAGCAACTTCTCTGAAAAGCAAATACAAACTTCCGCTGTATTTTTGGTTCTTCAAGTCAATGAATACTTCCTGTTTGGATGGTAACATCATCTATATTCCTCTTAACTTCCATTCAGGTATTTTGATACCAATGCAGATACATTCTGATTTCATATTTTCTTATTAGCTTTTATTCTTTACCTAAGGCTTTCTATACTAAACCGACATACCCTATTGACCACATAAAACCATGGACCACCCTTAAGCCCCTGTTGCCAAAAGCGTAGTTTTAAAAAAACCCACCAAGGGTCAATCAGAAAACCAAATTTCCTTTCTTTCTTTATCTCTGAAACCAGAAAGTTTGTATGTCTCCAGAAAGTTTGCGAATATGGTTGAATTAAGAGTTGATTGCATGCTGTTTTCCTTGGAGATGACCGCAGCGGGAAGGCAAGGTATAATCCCCTGTAGCCTGTAACGGGGAGATTGTGTAGCTGATCTGTTGATAACAAAGTGATTGTTCTTTCCAGCAAGTTAATGATGCTCTGAGTCAGCCAAGGCAGAGATTTCCCTCAGATATGGCCCCCTGGGCACTCCGGAGCCAGGGGGAAAACTGACAATAGCAAAAAAAAAAAAAAAAAAAAATGCTCCCTAGAGTTTCCGTTTTAAAGCGCTGGATCAATATGCCCGTCATCTGACTCAACTAAAAGATGAAGAGTTCATGAATCTTGGGTAGCATAATTACCCTTACACCATTCCACAGCCTTCAAGTGGCCACTGCTTAATTGCCTTTCGCTTGGAATATCAGTGTCCGTGAATGAAAGGAGCTGATCTCCCTCTTAATTTCTGATGAAAATTCTTCTGTCTTTCCCTACTCTCTGTGACAAAGGCTGCAAAGTTCTTCTGAGATGCATAGCAGAAGACAGTGCAACAGATTAATACAAATGAAGTCATTTCTGAACGACTCCATCTGCTGTAGAAATAAGGCTCGGACAATGATGTGGCCAAGATCCAGATAATCAGGCCTGACTCCAAATGAAGGCACGCAGGTAACTTACAGCTTCATTAACTCTCCTCAAGAAGGCAGACATCCAAAAACTAACCTTAATAGAGGCAGCATAGGATGCATTGACAATCTGTTTGATATTAAAAAATGAACTTTGTTTTTGCAACGTTGCATGAACAGTGGGCAAATAAAATATGCAACTCAAAATACCATGGACCAAGACGTGGTCTAGCATTCTAGATGCCGGTCTCGAAATTCAGAAAACAAAGAACTTAATTTTTGTTTACAGTATTTAATCAAAAGACATTAATAATTTAGCAACTAAGAAAGGCACATAAGGTGTCTGCAAGTGTCTTTTCTCTGTAATCAACAGGAAGATTATTAGCTAATAACAAATGTTATTCATCTTCATAATGGCTAAATGACAGCCTGTTTAAAAATAACAAATGACTACTCCTCATTGACTGTTACAGGGTGAGCGTGACCTTCACGTATTTTAAGCAAACAAGTCCTCTTTTCAAAGACTTCAGGAGTCCTTTAATTGATAATGAGGAGATGTTTTATTTTTACCAAGGGACACTAACCCTTTTAAGATGCTATTTAAATTAAGATGATTTTATACAGCCCCCTGAGTTAGAAGGAACCCTGAAGTTCTGGCACTGATGTTTTTTTAATAAGCAAGATATTAATGAGCTACATATGTGATTAGTTACCTGTATACAGAGACTCTATAGAAATGGTTTTTCTTTGTCCTTTCTAATTTTTCTATTGTGAAACAGTTGAGTTTCAATTCACAGGCCAAGAAAAAAAAAGTAGATTTTTAAAAATCATCTTTATTACCTTTGAAGTACAAGCATTATACTCCTCTAGTTATTGGAGATATCAGGGCTTCAGTGTAAAGCTCTCTATGGCTTCTAAATAGTCTTGACAATCACTCTGAACGTAACTTACAAATGCCTCTTTACAGTGCTTTAATTTTCGGCTTTCCCGGATGCCCAACCAATACTTTCAGTGACATACATGATCGGTTGCTCCGATGGGACACAGCAGCTTTGACATGCAGAGCCCGCTTACGGAAACCCTTGAGGATGACATGCTAGCCTTCCTGATACAGAACCAGGTACATAGAGCAGCTGCGGCAACTGGGGCTATTGCTTCAAAACCACAGGCCGAGCATGACTGTAAACTGCCTGCTCTCTCTGGGGCCCTATTCATTTTCCCAGAGCCCCACAGTGTAAGCAGAATAATGGTCCCCCAAAGATGTCCATGTCCAAATAGGCTTGGCAGACAAGACCCAGGATCCTGTGACGGGAGAGCACGAGAATAACACTTTGAAGACGGATGAAGGGCCACAGCCAGAAAATGCAGGCAGCCTCCAGAACTGGAAGAGGCAAGGAAACACTCTTCCTGAAGGCTTCAGAAGGAAGGCAGCCTTGCTGACAGCTTAATTTTAAGGCCATTGAGACTGATTTCTGACTTTCGACCTCCAGAAATAAACCTGTGCTATTGCAGTTCAGCTGGTAAAGCATCCCCCTGCAATGCAGGAGACCCCAGTTTGATTCCTGGGTTGGGAAGATCCCCTGGAAAAGAGATAGGCTACCCACTCCAGTATTCTTGGGCTTCCCTGGTGGCCTAGCTGGTAAAGAAATTGAAAGTCACTCAGTCGTGTCTGACTTTTTGCCACCCCATGAACTACACAGTCCATGGACTTCTCCAGACCAGAATACTGGAGCGG
Source organism: Ovis aries (assembly GCF_016772045.2). Taxonomy (NCBI): domain Eukaryota; kingdom Metazoa; phylum Chordata; class Mammalia; order Artiodactyla; family Bovidae; genus Ovis; species Ovis aries. Next base: position 60,117,258 of record NC_056076.1, read on the forward strand.
GCAGCCTTTCCCTTCTCCAGGGGATCTTCCCAACCCAGGGATAGGACCCAGGTCTCTCACATTGCAGGTGGATTCTTTACTGGCTGAGCCACCAGGGAAGCCCAAGAATACTGGAGTGGGTAGCCTATCCTTTCTCCAGTGGGTCTTCCTGACCCAGGAATGGAACCAGGGTCTCCTGCACTGCAGGCAGATTCTTACCAACTGAGCTATCAGGGAAGCCCTCAGCTGGTAAAGAATCCACCTGCAATGCGGGAGACCTGGGTTCGATCCCTGCCAAAGCAGGAGACGTAAGAGACATGGGTTCAATCCCTGGATCCAGAAGATCTGCTGGAGAAAGAAATGGCAACCCACTCCAGTATTCTTGCCTGGAAAATCCCATGGACAGAGGAGCCTGGCAGGTCACACAGGACTGAGGCAACTTAGCACACACACATTTCACTTTCACTTTACAAGGAGGTAAGTTTTCCTTTGTGGTTTATTTGGTGATAATCATGTTTATTTCACCTTAGGTCCCATTTCCTCCAAAGGAAAGTTTTTGCTGCATGTCAGCAAAGGCTATTTGTCATCCACCTCTCTCTACACAGGGACTGAATATACGCATTGATTTTGTAACATGGTTATCAAATTATCTTCATAAATCAGCTAACAGACAAACAAAAAATGTCACAAACAAAAGTAAAAGCTATCTTGGTCTTCTAAGAAAGTGGAGAGCCTGTATTTCCAAAAAAAGCTATGTGATGTAGGCTGATGCTGAAAGTGTTAGTCTCTCAGTTGTGTCCAACAGTTTGCAACCCTAGGGACTGTAACCTGCCAAGCTCCTCTGTCCATGGGATTCTCCAGGCAAGAATACTGGAGTGGGTTGCCGTTACCCTTTCCAGTGGATCTTCCTGACCCAGAGACTGAAACTGGATCTCCTGCACGGCAGGCAGATTCTTCACCACTGAGCCACCTGGAAGTCCCTGTGGTCTATTCCAGCCACTCTGACTAAACGCATCTTCTGAAGCCCTTGTCCGGTACTTGGAGCACAGACTGGGGGGCTGCCGTCCTCAGGCCTCTGGCTTTTCCAAATGAAGTCACCTAATGTAGCATGTCAGCGGGGAGATGGAGAAGGAGTTGTTTCCTGATAAGGCTTTGGGTACGTAGTTTAGGTTAGCGAGACATGGCAAGAGCAGGAGGGTGAGTCGATGTTCACACGCTGTAGTGGGCCGAAGGCTAACTACTATTCACTGTACGACAAACATAAAAGTAGCAATTATGCCTTCATCCTAGTGGATGTGATGTATTAAAAGCTATCAGCTTCACCTTCTGTAATAGCAGCTTTTGTCTGTTCGTACCAGGATGTGCAAAAATAAGACGAATATATACAGGGGCCCATGAGACATCATTACAAGAACAAACGCTGGAGTGTCGCCGTCTCTCCTTCTGTGCTCAGGACACGAAGGGCAGGCGAAGCCTGGTGGCTCGGAGACACCATTTGTCAGTACAACGCTTTTCTTTGGCTGCAAATGCTGCCCGATTAACCGTCCATATAAAGGTTTCTCCTTGCAACTCTGCAAGTCACCTGTGACTCACAGATAAATACTGAGTTCACGAAGGGAAAGTCTCAGCCACCAAGTTCAAACTGTCAGAGTTAGGAGCACACTTGAGAAGTGCTGGCAGGCTGAGCTGACTGTCCATCTTTGCCAAAAGCCTCAACAAACAGGGTTAATCGACCTGCTCATTATCTCAGCAATGAAACCCGTGAAAACACACAAAGAACATATAGAAGAGAAAGGTAGAGAGTAAGATTCAGAGACGGTAGCATTGCAGAATAGCTCCTCCTTGGTATTTGAATGAAGATCCTAAGTGTTCTGACAGAAAGAAAATCTCCCAACCAGAGAGGAAAGGATGCTGAATATCTGAACGTGAGCTGCAGAGGGAACCCTTATTTCAAGCTCAGGGAAATGAAAACCAACCTTGGCCTTGCCTGTCAAGAGTATACCGCTTGGAGACTTCACCCATTCAGTGAATTTCTAGCCAGGCAGGAAAGGGGTACCCTGGGCACCCTGGACAGCGCTCCCACGGTTCGCTCTGCCTCTGCCTGTTCTGTGATCGACCTTCTTCTTCGGCTCTTCCCTGTGGCTCAGATGGTACAGCGTCCACCTGCCTGTGCAGCAGACCCGGGTTCAACCCCTGGGTCGGGAAGATCCTCCGGAGAAGGGAACGGCAACCCACTCCAGTATTCCTCCCAGGAGAATCCCATGGACAGAGGCGCCTGGCAGGCCACAGTCCACGGGGTCGCAAAGAGTCAGACACGACTGAGCGACTGGCACTACTGCTTGAGACCCAGAGCCCACCATCGGTCGGCCTACGGAGAGGCTCCTCTTTGAGGGACCCACCGGCTCTTTGTCTCCAGCTTTGATCTCAGGCTTGAGAGCTGCCCCTTGAGCAGCCCAGGCAAGTATAGCCTAGTAGGTCCAGGACCTCCCCATGTGCCAGAGAGTTGGGTACTCAGCAGATATTAGAGTTACACATGGAATCCAATTCATTTCTGATGTGGGAAATATAATGTATTACCATGATATAATATTTCACCTAAGAACACAGTCAGTGTAGTACTTTTGATTTAGCCTGAGCTGGAATTCCCCAAACAGTGTGAAGATAATTTAACAGAAAGGGGCTCGCATGTTTGATATTAAAGATGTTGGCCTAGATCAAGGGCTTTACCCAGACTATCTCTGTCTTTGTTTAAGTCCAGCTGAAGTCTACTGAGGGAGATGCAGTTTAACATTTCTTACTCTCAAAAGCTTCTGGGATTTCAGAATAGTTTCTTAGACCTTGGGCATGGCTTAAGAGGTCAGCTCTCACAGATAATAAGGGTAAAGCTCTGAGCAGGTTTTGATCTGTGCCAAGAAAATATAAGTGCCAATGATACCTGATCCACCTGGAACTTGTTTGGGATCTGCCCAGTGGTCTTCATCACTAAGAGGTGTCCCAAACCATCATGTAGCTGGCAACGTGCCTAAGCCCCAGGCTTATCCTCAGGATGAATAAAGGTGGGAAATAAGATGACCCTAGAAGCTGCCAGAGATATACCTAAACTCCACCGTTTTCATTTCTTCACATGGGAGACCAGTGGACAGGGTTGTGAATACATCTTCAGGGCAAATTATATCACAGTGTACTACTGTGCTCTACTCTGCAGGCGTTTCAAACCAATGCTGATTTTATTTAGAGCAAAAAGAATTATTTGATGACAAAATTTAAATTTATGCCACATGAAATGAATTTTCATTTCTTTAGAAAAGCTTTATTTCCAGATATATTACAACTTCTCTGCAGCTACAGACTTCCTTAACTCCTTAACAGCAATGACCAAAATCTCAAATATAGTTAATAACTTCTTCCCATTCTTCCATGGGCTTCCCTGGTGGTTCAGACTGTAAAGAATATGCCTGTAATGCAGGAGACCGAGTCTTGATCCCTGGGTGAGGAAGATCCCTTGGAAAAGGGCATGGCAACCCACTCCAGTATTCTGGCCTGGAGAATCCCATGGACGGAGGAGCCTGGAGGGCTACAGTCCATGGGGTCACAAAGAGTCAGACAGGACTGAGGGACTAACACTTTCACTTCTTTCCCCTCCTTAAAACAATGATTTCCCTCATTAGGATAAAGCTAGAGACCACGCTGTGTTCCCTACTTTCCTGGTCTAATCATGGTGTGCAGTCTCTCTTTAATCTTGCTGCTTTACAATTTGTCTGAAACAGGCCGTACCACCCTTGCTCTCTCATTACTCGTTGCCTGTATCCTGATTTGACGCACCCTTGTCTGCTCAAGGAGATTACTAAGGTTACTGATGTGTTTTTCATGTAAATATTCCCCCTTTGTCATGAAAAGGGAAAATTAGAAAGATGTCAAGTAATATCGATTGTAAATAAGCCTTTCTCACCTCAGCTAATGCTGAATTCTGTCATTTAGCAAATAAACTGGTATCACGGTAGGATTAATGTCAACAATCCACTGAAGGTTGCTAGTTTGAGGCAAAACAATAAAGCAAACACGGCAAAATACCAATGCCTCTTCTGGGTGTTGGTATTTTGCACTTTTCATGGGAGTCACAGATCTAACTTCTGTCTTTCTGGTGTTAATATGGCTGTGGACCACTAAGATACAAACACTGGAAACATAAAGAGAAAAAGAGAGTTCTCTGGAAATTGGGCCACTGACCCAGGAATTAGCTGGAATGCTGCGCCTCATAATTTCAGTTTATACTCAGAAATTTAAAGGCACTGAAGGACACACCATCTATTCTGGGCCAGCCTTCATTAGCGACAGAAAGCTAGTGAGGGGCGGCAGACTTTAGGGTGAAAATGCAGTTAGTCATAAGGAAAAGCAAGGGCAAAAACTCCCCAAATCAGGAGTCAGCAAAGCCTCACAGATCATTATATGTAGCCTGCAATGCCCAAAATATTTACTATCTGGCTCCTGCGTACCCCATTCCAAACTCTCAAGCCCAACCTTGGAAACCAGCTGATGAACCTGAAAGGGCTGTGGAGAACCGGGACCGTTCTGCAGAGCCAAGCCTGCTCGCCTGGCTGGGTGCATGTGTCTTCATGAGGGAGCCCTTTCAAAAGCAGACACTAAGATGAGAGTTTGGGTACAAGTGGCTTTTTTAAGGAATTCTCCCAGGGGAAAAAAAAAAAAAAAGCAGTGGCAGGCAGCGGGAAACAGGAAAAGAAAGGGAGAGAAGCAAAGCAAATGCGAGATTACAGGCCAAACCCCAGTCTCAGCTTGATTCTGTTGGGAGTTTGTTAATCGCTCAGTCGTGTCCAACTCTTCACAACCCCACGGACTGTATCCCGCCAGGCTCCTCTGTCCAAGGAATTCTCCAAACAAGGAAACTGGAGTGGGTTGCCATTTTCTTCTCCAAGGGATCTTCCCGACCCAGGGATTGAACCTGTGATTCCTGCACTGTAGGCAGACTCTCTACCAGCTGAACCACCAGGGAGCTTAGGAGTAGAGATTACACCGCCGAGCTGGGCTCAACTCCAAGCAAAGGAAATGGGTTTCCAAATTCACGCACGACTCCTTGGTGGGAAAGGGTGGAGGTAGAAATTTCCAGGCTCTCTCTGCTCTCGGGTGTGCAGGCAAAGCAAATTCATTATATCAAGGTCAGGGCTCCAAAGACAAGTCACAGACGCGAGGATGTGAGGCATTTGGAAGGGAACATGCAGGAGCTGAAAGGTGGGCACCGACATCCACAGAATGTGAACAGGAAGCCGCGATGTGGTGAAGCACACCCCATCCAACACCAGGCATCCGGCAGCAGTCTTGCTGGGGAAGTGACAGAAAGGATCCAAGGTGGAGGGGCAAGTGATTGTCACAATGAGTGTGGTTGCTAGACTCATCTAGCAGCTTCTGCTCCGCCGTGTCTTAGTGAAACACTTCTTTCCCCAGCAAGAAGCCAAATGCAAAATGATAATAATAATAATGATTTATAATATCGAGCACTGTCAAAATGTTCTGAACTCTTTGCATGTATCATTTTATCTGATCCTCAAAAAGCCTGCAGAATTGATACCATGTCCCTTTTTAGGGATGAAGAACATAGAGCTCAAAAGGTTAGCTAAATGACCCAAAGATATTCAGAAGGGAAGCAGGAGAAATGAAATTTGGACCCAAGTCATCTCTAAAGCCCTTAGGTTTTCCATTCTCCTGCCTCTTGAGCTGCTAAAAAATGGAGAATATCCCGTTCTTGAGAATGGCCAAAAAACAATCTCAACAAATAAGTACCTTTGTGATGTAGTACCTTTGAAAGCATAAAGAGAAAAGGAAAGGAAAAGAGAGGAATAAGAGAGAGAAAGCTGGTTTAACCATCTCATTCTAGAAGGTGTCTAGGTGTGAAGGGTAGCTGGAATGGGATAACTCTATTGTGATTCAGGTTTTACAAACTCTTTTTAACAAACAAATTTATTTCTTAAATAATTCAGTTTGTGGATCTGTACCAGATCCAGTGTGTGTTTTAGAACAGGGGCTCTCATGCATTAATATACTCCAGAATCACGAGGGACGCACTCTTGAATGCACGATATCAGACCTGCGCTTCCCTTGTGGCTCAGCTGGTAAAGAATCCGCCTCCAATGTGGGAGACCAGGGCTCATTCCCTGGGTTGGGAAGATCCCCTGGAGAAGGGAAAGGCTACCCACTCCAGGATTCTGGCCTGGAGAACTCCATGGACTGTAGAGTCCGTGGGGTCGCAAACAGTCAGACACGACTGAGCAACGTTCACTCCCTCTCAGACCCAGATCTCCAAGACTCTGCTTCAGTGCGTCCAGGTAAGGCCCAGGCGTCTGAATTTCTTACAGGAACTTTGATGTAGATGGTCCATAGACTACATTGTGAGAAACGCTGTTTCAGAGGAATGGGGGAAAAAATAACAAAAAGAACCCATTTTAGCCAGGATGCTCTGCCTGACCTGATATTTTGATAATTTTATAGAGGATGAAAAAGATGGTAGAGAGACAGAGGTAGATAGAGAATCAATCCAGACTCAATGGACATGAGTTTGAGCAAACTCTGGAAGGTGGTGAAGGACTGATGCCTGGCATGCTGCAGTCCATGGGGTCACAGACAGACACGACTGAGCTACTGAACCACGGCAACAAATCCAAGCTCACCAGCCAGGTATGGGAAGAGTTTCAGCTCAACAGATAAGTTAGCCATATGTGACATCTCTGAATGAAATCTAGTTAGTCATCTATAGTTGAAAATTAAAGTTGTTAATTTCTGATACCAAGTGCAATGGACTAAATCCGGATACAGTTTTGAACATAAATATGTGCACCAATTGAGTATAATTTTTTTTTTTTTTTTCAGAAATCCCAAAATGAGTAGGAGGAAGAACAATTTGGTGCGCTGGCCAAGTTCTATTCTGGGGTAATTAAAACCTGCCTACTTGAAATCCTTTTTGTAAATTTCAGCAGCTGCATGCTTCTTCCTCACTTCCTGTTCTCAGGGACGGTAGAGAGGTGCCATTGTTAGTTGACTGCCCTAGGTGACTCTCTTCTGCTGCAAACACTGGGACGGCGGTGTGTAAATCCAAATCTGACTTGGATATGCCATGAATATCAACATAAAATATAGAAATATATTCAGTTAACATGCCCAGGTTTAGCTGTGATTCCAGAGCCTTTGAGAAGTATATTTCTAACGTTATTCTATTTGAATCTTGTAAGAATTGCTTGATACAGCCAAGTAAATTCATACTAAATTAATATACATGATTTATTGAGAGTGCATCCCATTAACTAGATAAATAGCAACTTGTCATAGAAAGGGCAATTTTATGCTGTTTTTGTTTTTTTTTTTTTTCTTCCCAGATTATTCCAGTGTGGCTTTAGAATGTTTATTTAGAAGAAGAGGCTTATGTCCCTTCTCTTTCTGCTGCTGCTGCTGCTAAGTCACTTCAGTCATGTCCTACTCTTAGCGACCCCATGGACTGCAGCCCACCAGCCTCCTCCATCCATGGAATTTTCCAGGCAACTTCTCTTTCTAAGGACTTTCAAATATTTTGCATACAATAATGATCGACTCTGACAGTGCTGCTAAAGAAACTGAAGTGGATGAGAGCAGCGGGCAAAAGGAATGAAGAGAGAGAGGCAAGCTCTCAGCCAGTTGTATCCGAAGAGGAAAGCAAAAACATGCCACCAGATGGCAAGTGGGCAACGGCCTCCGCAGCTCTTAGCAGCAAAAGCATGCACTGCGATTTTTGATCCGATATTTCTGTCTAAACATGGCAATAAAGCCTCTTTTGACTGGCTTTCACTTTTGTGATGCAGTAAGAAAACCTGTTTGACAGAGGGAGGCCCTGTACAGGCCACAGAAGCCAAGCTCCCCGGGTGCCACACGGGTCTGGAGAAACCCAGGAATCAGACCAAGGCGATAGATTGAGACTGCTGGTTCCGACACACTACAGAGAACTGCCTCGTCCTGCAGAATGGAAATTCACTGACGAGAGAAGCAGCCTTCGCTTTCACCAGTTCAACTTGCTTCACCTTTTGCTGTTGTTCACTGGCTCCATCTCGACACTTTAGCGACCCCAGGACTACAGCCCACCAGGCTTCTCTGTCCACGGGATTATCCAGGCCAGAGTGCTAGAGTGGGTGGCCATTTCCTTCTCCAGGGGGTCTTCCCAACCCACAGATCGAACCCATGTCTCCTGTCTCGCGGGTAGATTCTTCACCCCTGAGCCACTGGGCAGCCCTGCTTCATCTTTTAGCACCAGGCTTATTTCATCCAACAGTAAGATAGCAGCCTATTGCTCTTCTGAGCTCTTAAGTAAGCTTAAGCTTTTCAGATATCTGGCCAAGCCTATTTTTTAAGCAGCTTGATGTTTAAAAATACAAGTACACAAGGTCAAAATAGAGTTCTCTTATCTAGATGTTGATAAACATAAGACCAAAAGGGAAGTGTAGATACAAAACAGAAATAACATTAAAACATAAGACCAGGGACTTCCTGGTGGTCCAGTGGTTAGGACTCCTCACTTCCAACACAGGGGGTGAGGGTTTGATCCCTGGTAGGGGAACTAAGATCCCACATTCTACATAGCATGGCAAAAAATAAAATAAAATAAGATAGTTAAAAATAAAATATAAAAGGTCAGAAAACATCTTAAATATCTCTATTTGTTCATATTTGCATCGTTGTGCATTTTAGAGAAATTAATATTTTTATAAGAAAGAATATCACCCAATTCTAGCAAATCAGAAGTGGTTAGAAAAGAAAAAGGTTGAATAGAGGACTTTGGGTTGAGAAATATGCAGCTTTTTATCTGAAAATGCTCAGTAATGTCTCGGTTGATTGAAATTGCTAATCAAGGTAAAAGATGTACGATTCAAGCAATTACAGAGCAAATGTAGCTTCTTATTTTCAAGACACACAGTGGATGCCTAACCAGGATTTTAATAAATGTTCTAAATACTTTGCACCTTAGATATTTTCAGTTGCTCGCTATTGCTTCTTCTTTCCTTTCTTTTTTCCCTTTATCTCTATTACATGACTGGCTAGCTATCTAACAATCCCAGGTTTTCCATTACTTTCTGGCACATATTAGGTAACCAAGAAGTCTTTGGTGTGTGAATAAATGGATGATGGATGAAAAGATAGTGGATGAAGGATAAATAACTAAACACAGGAACAAATAAGCAAACTAATGAGTGCCGTCTTGCTAGGTCACCGTGATCCAAAGAATACAAAACAGGTAACACCATCACTCTCCCCTGGTTGTGATAATGCCTTCCCCATTTAAGGCTGTATCTTTGCCAAAGTTGGCAAATAGGACAAAGCAGTTCTGTGCTAGTGACTGAGGTCAGAGCCACACATCGTAGACATAGACTCTTGAAACAGTGAGATGGAAGTTTGTGAAGGGACCCAGAGGAACCTCCCCTGGCCTCGAGTCAGTGTGGATGGACAGGGAAGTACCTCCAGGTAAGTCAAGACTTCTCCTAAGAAACGGTTCTACATCCACTCAGCTTCTTGCACAAACAATATGTCCTCAAACTTTGGAACGTGCTCAGATCATTTTAGCCTGGAGAGTATCCTGCATCTTGCGGCCCCACGTCATTGTGGCAGCGATGGTGAGCGCACAGATTAGAGTCAGACGATTCGCTTTCTTCCCCACATCATGAGTTGCAGTTGAAGATTTGAACACATGGCTCTAAGTGTTCCCAGACTCTGAAGATTATGCACCACCGCAAAGCAGAGTGAGACCCCGACTGCAAATCAGTCTCTCTCTCTGCTTCTAGTGACCAAGCGGAAGCTGTATCACTGCCATCTTTAAACCGTCCTTTGCATCCATCATGCTGTTCAGTAGACAAACGAGAGTAAGAATCCACCAGTGGCCTTGAATCTTCTTGTGTCTCTCTAACGCCTAGTTTCCAAAGGACACTCAGAAGCTACTAAAGGTTAACAGAGATAGACTGCGTCTTCAGCTGCCAGAGGCTCCTCTTGCCTGAATCCCAGATTTAGTTCACTTTCTACATGTTATGCCACACAGTTGCCATCGGGTTTCTGCAGCATGAGACTGTGCCTCTCTACAAGCGGAAACAGATTCCTGTGATGTGTCTTGCTAAAGAAGGTCAAACCCAATTGTACCTCCCAAGGAAATCAATGCAATTAAAGGGAGAATGGAATCAAGGGAGTGGGGAGAAGAAAGATAAATTCCATGGCTCCATGCATAGGTTGGTGCATATGTGTGAGCTCAGTCATGTCTGACTCTTTGCAACTCCATGGACTGCAGCCTGCCAGACTCCTCTGTCCATGGAATTTTCCAGGCAAGATTACTGCAGTGGGTTGCCATTTCCTCCTCCAGGGGATCTTCCCAATCTGGGAATCAAACCAGTCTCTCCTCCATCTGCATTGGCAGGCAGATTCTTAGAGCTTGAAGAACCGCTGTGTTACACCTCTCCTACTCCTTAGAGACACTCCTATCATTGGAAGTGTGTCCCAATATAAAAACCTTTTCAACATCTGAAAAAATATATATATAATTCACTGGGCTTCCCGGGTGGCACTATTAGTGAAGAACCTGCCTCAGAATGCAGGAGGAGGAAGAGATGCAAGTTCCCCGGGTTGGGAAGGTCCCCTGGGGGCGGGCATGGCAATCCACCCCAGTATTCTTGCCTGGAGACTCCCACGGACAGGGAAGCCTGGCGGGCTGCAGTCCATGGGGGTTGCAGAGAGTTGGACAGGACTGAGTGACTTAGCACGGCACACACAGCACGTCATTCACTATGTGTGAGATTATTTTTTGGAGGGTCTCCAAAATCACCGAAGACGGTGACGGCAGCCATGAAATTAAAAGACGCTTACTCCTTGGAAGAAAAATTACGACCAACCTAGATAGTATATTCAAAAGCAGAGACATTACTTTGCCGACTAAGGTCCGTCTAGTCAAGGCTATGGTTTTTCCTGTGGTCATGTATGGATGTGAGAGTTGGACTGTGAAGAAGGCTGAGTGCCGAAGAATTGATGCTTTTTGAACTGTGGTGTTGGAGAAGACTCTTGAGAGTCCCTTGGACTGCAAGGAGATGCAACCAGTCCATTCTGAAGGAGATCAACCCTGGGATTTCTTTGGAAGGAATGATGCTGAAGCTGAAACTCCAGTACTTTGACCACCTTATGCGAAGAGTTGACTCATTGGAAAAGCCTTTGATGCTGGGAGGGATTGGGGGCAGGAGGAGAAGGGGACGACAGAGGATGAGATGGCTGGATGGCATCACTGACTCGATGGACGTGAGTCTGAGTGAACTCTGGGAGATGGTGATGGACAGGGAGGCCTGGTATGCTGCAATTCATGGGGTCAAAAAGAGTCGGACACAACTGAGCGACTGAACTGAACTGAGCAGATTAATTCATCTCAGATATGAGCCTGCATAAATTATACCTAAGCTCTCGTTAGAAATCTTTTTCACAGGGAAATAATGTCTCATCATATACAACTTCGTGGAAAATGAGGCTACCTGAAGCTGCCCGGTGTGCAAAGGCCACCCCAGCTTACCGTCATGGAGGGGTGATTTGTGGGTGACACTGTTCCTTGCACGTCGTTTCTCCTAATCACTACAAACTCTGCGGGAGCCTCAAATGACATAAGTCTAGAGTTTTAATCCAATGCTGTTATGGTCTATTCATCAACCTGTTCCTACTACTATGATATGTGGGAAGATATTATCCCTGTGTGGGTTCCATGTTCTTGTGTGCCCTACGTGATAAACCCAACAGCTAACTTCTCTGCTTTAAAGGTGATATTCGCTTTATATAACATTGCAGTGACATCACTGCCTGAATAAATAATGTCATAATTAGTATGTTTTCATTTGCACCAAAATGAATTTCAATCCTGGAATTTTACGTAGAAGTTCATAAAATATTATGAGAGATTTACTCATAAAGTTACTAAAAAGAATGAAAAATAACAAAATGAATTTAACAAATACCAACAATTTTCCTTGAACTTTTTGTCTATTGGAAATGCTTTCTGCTTCTGTAAAATTAGCTATTTCATAATATTTAACGTTCAACATTCAAATAAAGATATATAACTCACATTGGACTACAATAAAATTCTTCTGAAAATACAACTGGAATCCAATATCACCTCAAATAAGTTACTGAAGATTAATATTACCAGTGAGAATTCTAAAATAAATTACTGCAAAAAATCAAATTAGTGTAAATGTCTTTTATCCTAAAGATAGTCTAGCTAGCCACATAATTTTTTCCTGTTTTAAAATGCAATAACAATTAAATCTTAGTAGAGTTTCCCAGTTTCCAAAATGAATTCTTCAAAGAAGACTGTAAAGGTTTAGTATTATTGGCAATAGAGAGAACAACTGATGATATTATTTTATTAGTTCCTTTATCAATTAACTCAACTATAAATGTTAGAGTTTTACAAGTTTAATGTATACATGGGTCAGCTGACTTTAAAATGCCTTTTCTGGCTAGAAAATGGTCACTTATCACTTGTGCCTGACAGTCAAACAAGGGGAACGGTTGTCCAGCTATTTTCTTAATTTAGAAGCACCCCACTGATAAACAGTGGGACTGTATTGTGAAAGAATGACTGTAAACTCTTATCACTGAGGACGGCGGTGTAATATTTCTCCACATAAAGTGCAGGATAGAACAATGGTCACAAGAGTGGATCAAGAAGCTGGACTTGAACTGGAATCTCATCACAGCCACTGATAAGATGTTATCTTTAAAAAATTAAATCTTTAAAAATTATTTAACCTCTCGTGAAGAATTAAATCAGTTACCGCCTGTAATGTTCTTAGAACAGCAACCTGTGATCCATAAATGTCAGCTATCATACACACTCTTAAATTTAAAAATATATTTACTTCTACTTTAATGCATCTGACTCAAAAACTTAAATAGAAACTACTTCACATATAAAATCATTGACTCTGTTTTAAATGTATTCAACACTCTTGCCCAAATATCAGTAGGAACCAGGCAAAAATGACTCCATTCAAAATATACTTCCAGGAACCAGGACCCGCCAGCACATTACGGGTGAGATTCAGCCTTGTGCCCCCTGTGGTCACCGAGTTTCTGTCTCATTCCTCCAACTTTGAGTTCTTGCTTCAGTTAGGTCCAGGACACCCTCTCTTCTCCTCTCAGGCCTCTTGCAAGGAGAAGCTACCACTGATTAGTCCTAGCTCACTTTTAATTCCTTCCTCTGCATATTTCTTCTGGCATGAATTCATGGTTTCAACCATCAAATAATTATTAAGCATTTATTATATTAAAGGGCCAATACTTTGGCCACCTGATGCAAACAGCTGACAGCTTTGAATTCCATAGATTAAGCCACATTTTATTGATGAAGAAAGAGACAAGGAGAAGTGTGCAGTTTGTCAAGGTCACACAGATCCTAAGTAGTACAGCTGGGACTCTCCACTCCTAGGAAGAGTAAACCCAGGGAGCTTCCATGGAGTCATATTTTGTTTCCAGGATGAGCTAGTTGCTGAAGAAAGCCAGAGGTAGCTTTTACAGCTGCATTTAAAAAAAAAAAAAAAAAAAAAAAAAAACAGGAACTTCTGGGCAACAGAGACATTCTAGAATCATTATCAGTGGCCAGCTGAACCTGCCAGTAGTCATGACCCAAACTGGTCCTGTCTGACGAGTTCAGTTCTATTCAGTTCAGTCATTCAGTCGTGTCTGATTCTTTGCGACCCCATGGACCACAGCACGCCAGGCCTCCCTGTCCATCACCAACTCCCAGAGTTTACTCAAACTCAAAATGGCAACCCATTCCAGTGTTCTTGCCTGGAGAATCCCAGGGATGAGGGAGCCTGGTGGGCTGCTGTCTCTGGGGTCGCACAGAGTTGGACATAACTGAAGCGACTTAGCAGCAGCAGCAGCAGCAGCATGTCCATCGAGTCGGTGATGCCATCCAGCCATCCCATCCTCTGTCGTCCCCTTCTCCTCCCGTCTTCAGTCTTTCCCAGCATCAGGTGTCTGACCAGAAGGAGCACAGATAACAGGAGCTAGGTAACTCCCTGGTGCTCCTCTGCTCCTCAGTGAATGCACACTTTCCTCTCCATCTCATGAGCAACAGTGGCCTTTGATTCATGTTCCAAACTAGCACCTCTTCAACTGAATGTGTGCATTTATCAATTTAATAGTCAGCAAATGTTTTCAGCTTTGTGAGAGGTTCTTGGCTCCAGAGATGAAATGAACAAGATGAGGTTCCTACTAGGGCTTCCCTGGGGGCTCAGATGGTAAAGAATTTGCCTGCAATGCAGGAGACCCGGGTTTGATCCTAGCGTTGGGAAGTCCTCTTGGAGAAGGACATGGCAACCCACTCCAGGATTCTTGCCTGGGGAATCCTGCGGACAGAGGAGCCTGGCGGGCTACAGTCCATGGGGTCGCAGAGAGTCGGACACGACTGAATGACTAAGCAGACACACTCAGGTTCCTATTGACTGAATGTTGATGTTCCAGTGATGGAAACAGCTTAGCTGAGCAGCTAAGTTCAGCATCAGCTGAAAGGCGTGAGCTGAGGGTTTAGGTGAGGTTAAAGGAGGAGGATGAGGGGCAGGTTTTGAGGGAGGTTTCACTGGGAAGGAAACATCCGAGCCCAATGCGGAGGATGAGCGATGTGGGTCATTCATTTAGGTCTTTTGATGAAGGTTACAATCCTGGTGCTCAGAGAAAAATCCCTAGCAAAGTGGCAAAGTTTTCTTTATGAGTGTTTATAATATACTTCTTATCTTGAACCGAATGAAGTCGCTGGTGTTTTTCTTCTGGCATTTTTCATGAGCGTTCAATCCATTTTTATCCCAGACTCCGCAATATACTAACCAAACCCTGTAACTCCAGCTAAGGTAGTGTTTGGAACGTCAGCCTCAACAACCCACACAAATTTAATCCAGGCTCCTTCTTGGCACACGACCTCTTTATTCTCTAGAGCACATTTATTCCCATAGAGCTTTCAACTTCTAAAAACAAAACCAAAAGCAACCCTACTTAGGACACTTGTATGTAGCAAACTCAAATGAAAAACGTCTTTCATCTTCCTTTGAAACTTAGACTGCCAAATATTTCCTGGCTAGAAGATAAATATTCTAAGTGACAGGACAACAAATGCAAAAGCTTTAATACTAAAATCTATATGATTAATGCTAAGAGTCCTTAAGATACTCTTGGTATAGCAGCTGCAGGGCATGTACTATCTATAGGTCCTGGAGTTAGAAGCCAGGCTTCAGAGTTCTAAAGACTGAATGATAACATTTTCAAATCACCATGAGGCTTTCCTGGAAGGCAAGGTAAATTCTTCCTTGAAGAGAATATATGCAAATTTAGTTAGTCTCCAAATGGAAGGATGAGCTGCAGAGTCTTATACCATTTGGAGGTTATATTTGCCCAGTGGGAAGACCAGTTAAAGGAGAATTATTGTAGTTTAGGCTTGAAAAATTTTTAAAAAGACAGCAATGAATCAGTGCTCTTAGATTTTGAGCAGGGCTTTTAGGCTTAATGCTACAGTACATTATTTTTCCCCCAGAGGAAAAGAAATATTTTAAATTATATTATTCTTGTGATTCATAAATAAGAATATGGCACTGAGTTATTTTAATCTGACACTGATGCTACCAGCAATTACAGTTTTTTATTGCAGCAGAAGCATGCTGCTATAAGACATAAGAAAAAGCAGGCATGAATGATATCAATTTATTTGTGTTTTGATTATTAAGTCTATTTTTAAAGTGAATTAATAAGAAAAATGAATCCAGTCAGTAAAGATCCTGAAATTCTGCATAATATTCTAATTAAATATAACAATATTAATGCTATTTGATATGTATGTCATATGATACATAATATTCTTATTGCCAGATGAAAAGCACCATACCACTGGCACAGTCCTGATTCTTTTGTTGTCCAGTTTATTTATTTGTTTGTTTGTTGTTTTTGTTTTTATTTCATAGCATTTGATTGGAAAGGAGCAAATAAAAAAAGGAGGAAAAAAAAACTTTATGGAGCAACAAAATTCAGAGTTAGCACCTGTGGGTTCCAACTTGACATTGTGGGCAAAGACGAAGCCAGGGATTTTCAAGTAAAGTAAAATCCACTTTAGCTTTTCAAAATTATGAAGTAATGAGCTAATTTTTTTATTCTTTTTGTAAATTATTTTTTATTCTTTTATTTTTTGGTCACACTGTGGCATATGGGATCTTAGTTCCTGACCAGGGATCAAACCCGTGCCCCCTGCATTGAAAGTGTGCAGCCTTAACCACTGACCCACCATGGAAGTCCCCAAACCAATTGCTATAGACGTTGAAGATGCTGATGTAAACCAAACTGAAATTTGACTTGGAAATCATTTCTACCCAGATCAGGTAGTTCAGCTTTCAGGGTTTGTACAAAGTTAACATCATCGGTTTTAAGTACGCTAAGTAGCCGCTCAAAAATCTAGAAACTTCCACATCTAGACCACTCCATATGCCTTTGTGGATCATTGTTATCAATTCTCTACAGAAATAAATGTTATTAGTTATCAGAAGGGTGAGTCATCCTCCGTAGTGTAACTTTGACCAACCTTTGAGTCTATTTCAGTAAATGGATATTATTTCAAGGAAGAGGGATACTAGTGGAGGCTTGTGCCTGCTCACTTCTCTCCAAGCACAGAAAGAAGAGAGGGGAGCAGGCAAAGCCAGGTTAGAAGAGTTCACTTGCGTGGCAACCATCGCTGATGCCAGCTATGGAAAAGTAGGGTCGTTCAGAAGTAAAAGCACCACCAAACACATCCCCTTTGCCGAAACGGTCCCCTGGTCTAGAGCATGTATTGTGGCTGAAAGAAGCTCTTTAGACAAAGAACAATGTAAGAAAATCCAGTCTAAAAACATGGTTTGAAACGAAACTGTCTATCCCCGGTCTCAAAGGTGCCATGCCCCTGTTCTATCCTGCTATGAATCCCCGGTGTCTAGCCTCTGCTAGTAGACATATAATAAACGCTTATGAATAAATGCGTGAACTGCTGAAACAGTCCAAATGGGTCTAATCATCTGAAAGCAAACAAGAGTCACGTAATTAGAAAGCAGCTTACAAAGGCCTCGAACGCCTTTATTTCCAGTTGTCTTCCCTTTATTCTGTGGCCTTTCTTTTGTGCTTGAACTGCTCTAGCCTGTAATTCTCCCTTTTGAAAAAATAGGGCAACCCATTGTATCAGAGAGGCCCCACACAGCAGCAATAACAACAACAAACCCAGGGCAAACGTGGCTGGATACGAAAATTTTAAAGCCCTAAAAGAACTTCATTAACAGACAAAGTTTTTAGCCGTGTTAACAATATATTTAATATAGCCATTTTGCTTGTTGATCTGATCGATTTCCCTGCACAGCTCCAAAGTCTGAGGCCCCCCAAAGGTCATGGCCAGTGACTCTGGAGATGCTGACATCCCTGCGGGTTCACTCCTCACACATACTCTCCGATCTTCCCCCTTGAGATCTTGACATTTTCTCGTGACCATAAGAGAATCCAACCCTTAGGATTCAGGGATTCTTCTCACTTTGGAAAGCTATCTCCCTTCCTCTCTCACTCCCCTCCAGAGGACGTCCCTCTTTATGTTTGCTCTCTCAGACATGCGGCATGGCTTCCTTGAGGAGCTCTGGCTTCTAAAAACAATGAGCCCTTCCCTTGGTTTCCATCAGTTCCTTCTCTCTGTAAACTTCTACTGACCAGCACCCGCTTCAAACTTCCCTTGAGGAAAAGGGTTACAAGGTCTGGATACCTGCTTGTAAAAATAGGAAAGAGAAATTTGGTGAGAAAATAATGAATGAACAGATACCTTAGTAACCATCACAGTTTGTCTATCCCTATCATCTCACAACATCCTGCTCACCAAAGCCTTCCTTCCGTTCATTCATTGACAAGAGTGCATTAAGCACTTCCTGTGTACCCAGCCCTGGGTAGTGTTGATATATGTGTAAGGCCAGCTTGGTACCTGCTATCTAGACTTAACCATCTAGTGATAGACAGAGAGAAGTGAATAGGCCAAGGGAAGGCAAGGTAACAGAGCTGTGACGGGAAATACACAGGAGATTCTCAGAGCCCGAGAGAGGACTGTGACACCCAGGCATGGTGACTGGAGCCCAAGAAAGCTTCCCAAAGAAGGGACATCCAAGAGAACCCTCAAGGAAGAACAAGGGCCAGCCGTGGACAGACAGAAGAGACGAGAGGGGAAAGAAGGGGGAGAAATGAAGAAAGAGCGATTTGAGACTTTAAAAACAGCCCGTGCTCAAGTGTGAAGTAAAGAAATAAAAGCCAAAGATTGAGAGATCAGGTTTTATGTCCAGAGAAGAAAAGCTAGGAGACAAGGCTGGAGAGGAGGAAGATGTCAAACCAAGAAGGATCTTCGGCCAGGTTAAAGGGCTGGGCACTGTACTGAGGGCATGGGGGGAGGAGCACCCCCGATACGGTGTGAAGGGGGCCCTTACATGGGGCAGGAGCAGAATCAGGGAGTCCAGCACGGAGGCGGCTACAGTCTCCAGGTGAGAAATGATGGGACCTAACCTACAGCAGCTACATTACAGAGGGTGGGAAGGAGCAGGAGGAGAGGGGTTTGAGACACACAGAAGAAGGAAGCAACAGAACACAGCCTGGAAGCTTGGGTAGACCGGAGGGAGGTGAGGATTAACCCATCCATTTGATAAACATTTACTGAGCACCTACTATAAGCCAAACACTGTTCTTTGTGCCAAGAACACAAGGATAACCAGAGGAGTCAAACTTCCACTCTAGAGAGAAAGTACTGAGGCAGTCGCATCCTAACATCCGTAACCGCAAATGAATCTATAGCTAAATCTCACGTCAAGGGCGCTGAGGGAAAATTACAGAATATAAGAGAGCGTAATGGGGGACTGGTTACACTAGAAGATTTAGAGACGACTTCTCTGAAGTCTTTTAACCAATGTCGAAACATTAAGCCAAGGGACAAAAGGGAAGAAGAATAACCAAGGCGAAACAAACGACGTGGAGAGAAGTGAGCATTGAGAGATATTCCAAAGGAGAGGCTCTAAAGCTGGTAGCGGACTGGGTGCGGGGCCGAGACAGGGCCTAGGGGTGGTTCCCAGCTTTCAGGCATGAACAGTGATTGCTGTTGCTTAGTGGTGCAGCCCCACGGACTGCAGCAGGCCGGGTTTCTCTGTCCTACACCATCTCCCAGAGTTTGCTCAAACTCATGTCCATCAGCTCGATGATGCCATCCATCTCATCCCCTTCTCCTGCCTACAGTCTTTCCCAGCATCAGGGTCTTTTCCGATGAGTCGGTGCTTCCCATCAGGTTCCCAAAGTATTGGAGCACCAGTTTTGGCATCAGGCCTTCCAATGAATATTCAGAGTTGATTTGCTTTAGGATTGACTGGTTTGATTAGATAACGATTAGCTCCAACCAACCTCTTTCCTCCTAACAAACTGCTCAAGTGCCAGTCATCAGGCACTGCTTCTGCTTGAGACCGTTGCTGCCCTTGACGCAGCCCCTCGTCGGCAACAGCTTGGCCGTTCTAACAGTCAGGACAAAACAAGTCTAGGACACTTTCGTCCTCACATGGGGATCTCACCCCTGTCCTTTCAGCTTCTCTCCTGAGTGTGACCACGTCACCTTCCTTGAGTCTCTGAAAACATGAGGACCAACGAATTTAACCCAGATCCTCACAGCCCAAAGGCCTACTGGGGAGTGATTCTGACTAATTAATTGGTAATGGTCAATAAGGTGTCAGCCCTTTCTGATCAATGATTTACACTTCAGAGAGAACATTCTGTCCCTTAACCCACTGATTCTCACACATTTTAAACAGTGAAATTCTTTTATGAAACTTGCAAACTTATTCTTACAAAGAAGCTCAACCGAGAGAACAGATGAAAAGCGAGCTATTCTGGTGAAGCTTCGATGAAGGGTCCTGGGCCTCATCCACCCGGCTCTCATCCCCTCCCGTCTCCAAAGTTATCCCTGGAACTTTGAGGTTTTGCCTCGATTCAAAGGTAAGTTGGGAAAACAGCAGGAAAGTCTGAGCCTGAGTAGGAAACAGACACTCTCAAATCCTAACATGAAAGTTAGAAAGAAATAAAAGATAAGAAAAGCTATGATTTCTACAACCTTTTTCTCTTTTTGACTATAATATCTTAAATATGCATTATGCTTTGATGAGCTAAATGACAAACAACACGGGGTATCACCCAGGGTCTTGGCAAAAAACACGTGGCACTCAGATTAAGTAATCCAAGGAAAGTTTAATAAGTGTGTACAAAGGTGTGAGCAGCCACAGCGAACAACAGGGAATCTGATCAGAAGAGATCTGTTGCCACCCCGGGCTGTGAGGAGACACAGGACAGGCCCGGGGTCTGTGGGCAGCATGGGGAGCCCCTCGGGGTGATGGCTGAGTTACAAGGCCCTACCCCGCCTCAGATTACCCTCTGCGCTGCTGAAACCAGAGGCCAGAAGACAAGGAAGCCCAAGAAGACCCTCAGAGCTAGTGAGAACAGAGGCAAAGCAGGTCTGAAACAGCACACCAGAAATGCACAGGACAGGCAGCGGGCTCGATCTGCAGATAAGTGAATATTTTAATACACTTTTCAGACTTGGAATACAGGAAAAAGAAGCCCACTTAGCAGGTGCCATAGTACAAGATGGCCATTTACATGGTGCTAAGTTCAGAAAAAAATGATGTAAGCGCCTAAGTACTCAAAACAATACCGTTGACATCGCAGACAATGATTTGAGTTTTTAAATATTTCTCTCCCGGGTGCCTAGGAAAAAATTTGTTTGACCTTTAGTTAAAGGCTGTCTCGGGCAGATGATTGATTGTATCTGCCCTGAAAGGTGATCTTAAAGATGGTTTCATGGTACAATTGCTACAATTTTTGTCAGATTTTTCTTCACGTGATTTGGAGAAAATGCTCAGGTGACAGCAACATGGCTAGATGCCTCCTACCCGCCCCCCCACCCCCAGATTCTGAGTGCCTTAGCACTTGAGCTGCCTTGCGAATGTCTTTCTCCAGCCATTTTCTTCAGCACAAAGTCAGCGTGTATTTACATCTGTACAGTGGAGCCTGAACGATTCGGGGACTAAAGGCACCCACCTTCCACACACTAGACAATCTGCGTACAAAACACAGTTGTCTTTCCCTATCTTCAGTTCCTCCATATCTGAGGATTCAGCTTAGTTCTCATGAAGACAAACCCCAAATCCCTGCTTCTTTACTGCATCCCTATGACATTGGTGGATGGAAATGCAGTTAAGCTGTTCTGTTGTTGTGTAGTCGCTAAATTATGTCCAGCTCTTTCTGTAAAGACCTGTGGACTGAAGCCCGCCGGGCTCCTCTGTCCAGGGAATTCTCCGGGCCAGGATACTGGAGTGAGCAGCCTTTCCTTTCTCCAGGGGATCTTCCCAACCCAGGGACTGAACCCGTGTCTCCTGCCTTGGCAGGCGGATTCTTTACCACTGAGCCACCAGGGAAGTCTGCAGTTAAAGGACTGCAATACCAAGAACCCTGGCACAAACAAGCTTGGGGAAGAAAGCCACCAACTCCAGAAAAGATATAATTCACCCTAGGGAACAGAAGGACAGGGCTGAAGGAGAGCAGGGTTGGCGAACCACCTCCTGAAGGGCTACGTCGTAAATATTTGAGACAGTCTCAGCTGCTCAGTTCTGCCTTGTAGCACAAATGCAGCTGTAGGCTTTATTAAAACAATGAGTGGCTGTGTTTCAACAAAACTTTATCCACAAAAACAAACAGCTGGCTCACAGACAAGAGTTTGCCCACTCTTGGACTATAGCAGTGGTTCTCAAACTTAAGCATGCATTAAAATCAATTGGAATTTCTGATTCAGTAGGTACCGCAAGGCTCTTTGCAAAGCCCGAGAATTTCTAATGAATTTTGCATTTCTAGCAAATCCCTAGATGATGCTGATACTGTTGAGAAACCCCAGACCAGAGTTTAACTTATTTAGCTCTGGGAGTCAACTGTGCTGAGCCATCATCAACATATTTAATGAAGGTGTTTCAACCCAGGTTCCCTTGACAATGGAGCCCCAGGAAAAACGTATTACCTAATGCTTTGGGGAATAAGGAGGGGAAGCCCAAAAATACAGGGAGGGACTTCCTTGGTGGCCTAGTGGCTAAAACTTCCCCCTCCCAATGCAAGGAGGCCCCAGGGTCAATCCTCGGTCAGAGACCTAAATCCCAAGTGCCCCAGCTAAGAGTTCACACACCGCAGCTAAGACCCAGCACAGCGAAATAAATAAATATTTTTCTTTAAAAGAATAAAGTGAAAAGGCTGTAATAGAGGAAATGAGAGAGAGAGCAAAAACATAGGGATGTGTTACTGTGCTGGCCACAACTTCGGAGCAAACACAGCTGGTGGCTCAATCCCGCCAGTTGTCTCCACAAAGTCCATGAAACTATTTCTCACAACTGTCCTTGATGAGGACGAAGGGCAAGAAATAGATTTGCCAGCTTCCTTCCTTCTCCCGCCCCTTATTGGCCCAGCCCGCGGTCCTCGACCCTCGGGGCAGCTGCAGAGAAAGCTGGCGCGGCCATGATCAGGAGCAGGGCTGTCTTTTCCCACGACCGCAGCCCAGGCTTGCAAAGCTCGGCCTCCTCTCGCTCATTAAACGTAGCCGTTCCCCGAGAGCTGTCTACACTCTGTAAGGCTATTTCTTCAGCGATGCTACCCATTCTCACGCCTTCAAGCCGCACTGCTCCGCGGCTTCTTCAAGTGGCGATCTGTAGCCCTGACAACTTTCCCGAGTGCGTTAGCCAGAGCAAGCCTCAGCATTTTGTCAGGCCCGCGTCAGTTCCAAGGCAAACTGCCCTGGGTGTTGAGGAGGTTGCATTTCATATCACAAGATCCTGCCAACGTCTAGTCACAGCCGAGGGGACAGAGGGCAGCACCTGACCCAGAGCAATCAGTCTGTGGGCTGGCAGGGGCCTAGGCCTCGTCCTGATGGGAAAAGATCGGGTGACCCAGCAGACTCCCCCAGGGAATGGGAATATTAGCTGCCCGGAAGCTGAGCGGTCGGCATCAGCTGTTGAAGCTGGAAGGATCCGAACAGATA
The DNA here is from genome assembly GCF_016772045.2 of Ovis aries. Classification (NCBI taxonomy): domain Eukaryota; kingdom Metazoa; phylum Chordata; class Mammalia; order Artiodactyla; family Bovidae; genus Ovis; species Ovis aries. The sequence goes on from NC_056076.1 coordinate 60,140,362, forward strand.
AAGCCAAGATTACATCAAGCTGAAAAGCAAGCTAAAGTGATGAATGGACTGGGGCGGGGCGGGGGTGAGGGGGGTGGGGGTAGGGATGGGCCGGGGCGGGGATCGGGGCGGGAAGATGAGCAAGAAGAAAAACTCCGGGCAATGGAGAAAGGAGAGGAGAGAGGGAGCAGAGATGGGGAGAGGGCTCTGGAGCCCTCGGCGGGGAACGGGCCAGTCACACCCGAACCCCATGTGTGCCCGGCGCCTTTAATTCCCCAGGGCCGCAGTTTCTTTCTTTATGCAGGCGGCTTTCGTGACTCTCCCTCAGGAGGCCTATCAGAATGGCTCACCCTCTGAGTACAGATTGCCTCATGCTTTTGCTCACGCGGTTTCCTCTGCCAGTGGTCTCCTCCACCAAAGCCTGAATACCTTCAGTGGGAACTGCCCCCATCCTGCCTCATGATGCCTTCCTCACTGTACCAACAGGAAGCAACTCCTTTCTCCCTTCCTTGTATTTTCATAAAGCCTAGTTCTTTTCAGGCATGTGAACCTCAAGCACAATGAGAAGTTATCTTTCTTAAAAATTGCAGCATCCTTCGGGGGCACAGACAAACTTTCTTGATCCGCATGATGTCTCACACAAGAGATCTTCAATTAATATTGACCAAATCTGAAGGAATTATATTAAGGAATTATTTTCTGTATTAATTATATTCCTCCATATGCCCTCAGTACTATCCCATTCGATCAGAATGTTTATAAGGTAATGTGATTTGCAGTACTGTTCTTTAGCACTTTCAATGTATGATCTTACTGAGATCTTGTGATATAAGTACTATTTAATGAGGCGCTAAGGGTTTAAATAACTTGGACAAGCTATCACAGGGGCTGCGGGCTTTGAACCCAAGAAGCCAGGCACCAGCATCCACACTTGTAAGCCACTATGCCATGATGCTAAGTAGCAACCTAGGATGCAACGAACAAACATCGTCTTAGTTCAATTGAAGAGCCAAGCTGATGTTAGGGTGCGTTAGAGAGAAGACCCACAAGCCAAAATCAGATGAAATCTTTCGTATTTCAGCTGAAGTGCCAATAACCTGGTGATACATGAATGATGCAGAAAGCAGAGACTCGGATTAGACCAAGCCCTGAGTCATAACCCTCCGGGTTAGTACAAGAGGCCAGGGAGCCCCACTGACCAGCTGCCCTAAGACCCAATTCTTTAGAGGCTAGAGCAGCAGGAAATGATGTCTGAGCAGAAGAGATAACTGCAAAGTGTTTACTTTTTTTCTTGTCAATAAGGATCAGCATATTATATCCAAATTTCCAACACCTTTTCATGTTTCCTTGGAAACAGTCCAGCCTGGGGAAGACTCAGGAGCAGCTGAGGACTGCAAAACCCCTGGCACAGGGCTGTGTGCACGGAAATCTCTCCCGATACCCAGCCCCGAGCCCGCTCCATCTAGAGGGAGCGGGGATGGACACCCATACAGCTGTGGTCATGAGCGCTGCCTTCATTTTCTCCAAGCACCTTGCCGACAGCGCTGGAGACACCGACCTGCGGGTCAGCGTGGTGTTGGAGTTTTGGCTCCAGAGTTGTCCTTCTTGGGGTCAGTCGTGACTCTGTCCTTTACCAGCTGTTTAATCTCAATTGTATCCTCTGGGTACTCAGTTTACACACTTGTAAAACAGGGATAATAATCATACCTCTTTCAGTTGTGGGGACTGGACTTAAACACTAGCACAACAACACATTCTGTAGATCTCCTATTTGGGATAGAAGAGGCTGACACGTGAGAGCAATTTACTAAGTACCTAAAATGTTCTAGTTAATTCTGGTTAAGTAAATTTGAGAAAAGTTGTTCAGCCTCTCAAACTTAAGATTGTTTATGTGTAAAATAGAGATGGCATTCACAGCTTAGGGTGTGAAGAATAATTAAATGAAATACCATAAGTAAACCATGTTAGTTGTCTCCAAGCCAGGCTTCAGCAATGAACTCCCTGATGTTCAAGCTGGTTTTAGAAAAGGCAGAGGAACCAGAGATCAAATTGCCAGCATCTGCTGGATCATGGAAAAAGCAAGAGAGTTCCAGAAAAACATCTATTTCTGCTTTATTGACTATGCCAAAGCCTTTGACTGTGTGGATCACAATAAACTGTGGAAAATTCTGAAAGAGATGGGAATACCAGACCACCTAACCTGCCTCTTGAGAAATCTGTATGCAGGTCAGGAAGCAACAGTTAGAATTGGACATGGAACAACAGACTGGTTCCAAATAGGAAAAGGAGTGCGTCAAGGCTGTATATTGTCACCCTGCTTATTTAACTTCTATGCAGAGTACATCATGAGAAACGCTGGCCTGGAAGAAACACAAGCTGGAATCAAGATTGTCAGGAGAAATATCAATAACCTCAGATATGCAGATGACACCACCCTTATGGCAGAAAGTGAAGAGGAGCTAAAAAGCCTCTTGATGAAAGTGAAAGAGGAGAGTGAAAAAGTTGGCTTAAAGCTCAACATTCAGAAAACGAAGATCATGGCATCTGGTCCCATCACTTCATGGGAAATAGATGGGGAAACAGTGGAAACAGTGTCAGACTTTATTTTTGGGGGGCTTCAAAATCACTGCAGATGGTGACTGCAGCCATGAAATTAAAAGACGCTTACTCCTTGGAAGAAAAGTTATGACCAACCTAGATAGTATATTCAAAAGCAGAGATATTACTTTGCTGACTAAGGTCCGTCTAGTCAAGGCTGTGGTTTTCCCAGTGGTCATGTGTGGATGTGAGAGTTGGACTGTGAAGAAGGCTGAGCACCAAAGAATTGGTGCTTTTGAACTGTGGTGTTGGAGAAGAGTCTTGAGAGTCCCTTGGACTGCAAGGAAATCCAACCAGTCCATTCTGAAGGAGATCAGCCCTGGGATTTCTTTGGAAGGAATGATGCTAAAGCTGAAACTCCAGTACTTTGGCCACCTCATGCAAAGAGTTGACTCATTGGAAAAGACTCTGATGCTGGGAGGGATTGGGGGCAGTAGGAGAAAGGGACGACCGAGGATGAGATGGCTGGATGGCATCACAGACTCGATGGACATGAGTCTGAGTGAACTCCAGGAGATGGTGATGAACAGGGAGGCCTGGCGTGCTGCGATTCATGGGGTCGCAAAGAGTAAGACACAACTGAGTGACTGAACTGAACTGAACTGAAATCAGTGTTGAAGGCAATGGCACCCCACTCCAGTACTCTTGCCTGGAAAATCCCACGGACAGAGGAGCCTGGTGGGCTGCAGTCCATGGGGTCTCGAAGAGTTGGACACGACTGAGTGACTCCAGTTTCATTTTTCACTCTCATGCATTGGAGAAGGAAATGGCAACCCACTCCAGTGTTCTTGCCTGGAGAATCCCAGGGACGGCAGAGCCTGGTGGGCTGCTATCTATGGGGTCACACAGAGTCAGACACAACTGAAGCGACTTAGCAGCAACACATTAGTGTTAACAGACCCTAAATTCTTCCATAGATTTGCTCACAGATAAGATCTCCGTGAAATCAGTCTACTCCTACCAATTCTCATCATCAAATCTCCAGTTTCATACAGAAAAAGTATTTTGAATGAGCTTTCCTATTCTTGACATGCCTGCCAAAACAATGACTGCTATTTAAGCAATAGGCTAGTTATTAATAAAAAACCTACTGATCCCTGGTTTTTCTTTCTTTTTTTTCTGCTAAAATAGTAACTTTAATGGAAGATATAAGAAAAAAATTAGATAAGATTTTATGAAATATAAGATACCAGCAGGGTACAAATTAAGAACAGGAAAAAAAATCTTGAGAAGATAGTAGGTTCTAATATGTCTAACTGATTCATGTTGCTGCACACCTGAATATAAACACAACACTGTAAATCAACTACACATCAATAAAAAAATTTTTTTTAAAGACTGTAGGTTCTAGCTATTTATCAAACTATATAAACTTAAACTTGTAAGTATAGCCTTACCAAATTAGCGTACCAAAGGAATGCTATTTAGAAAGACTGCATTTCTTTTATGAAATTCAAAGCATCTCTATGAACTAGAAAAGTTATTTTACAGATGAATATACTAAGCTTTTAAATAACTGCAATGACCTACCAAGGCAACATAAATGCATTTCAAGCCTAGGAAGCTATCCCCATACATCCTGACATTACTGTAAACGTAAGAATCACAGTACCCTAAAATCTCAAAACTAATATATTAAACATATTTGATATTTGGCACTTTCTGAAATTAGTTTGTAGAATCTTATTTCATAACTAATGATTTGAGTCATAACTCAGTGTTACCAAAACTTTTAAAAATATCACTTGGTTAGATATTTGCTTTTGTGTCTTGATCTCAAACAAGGAATCTAGAACAAAGCCTTTGAGACAAAGGAAACTGAGCAAATTGTTAACAACTGGTGACCTAAAGATGGAGGGGAGAAGACAGCGTTCGCTCACCAAGGGATACCTCGTTCTGCACAAAACTGCAGTTTGTCCTCAGACTGTAAGGAAGTGAATAACCATCATTGTAGACTTTTAGACTTTGTTCATATTTAAACAAGCCCCACAATGTCCACTGATCTGCATTTAGACAAGTTCTGAATTTAGACAAGGGCCAGCATCTGGGTGGATGAAGAATCATGGAATAGTAAATTATATTTCCAAATTGCATAACCCCTGTTTTGGGGGCCTTCAAACTAACACAATGAGCAATTACACACCCATCAGATGCTCAAGATGATGGTAGATTAGCAAAACTCAGGGAGATAAACTATTTTGTTGAGTAATATCAGACTCAGAAATTTATAAAGAATGATAAAGATCAAATCTTTGAAAAAATAAAAGAATACCATAAAAATCCTAAACCACTTAAAATATTTACTATTTTTAACTCTCTACAGAACACTTCAAGGTCATTTGAACGAAAACTAAAATAATAAAACTGCATCCTCAACGCAAGAGCTTTACAGCATAAACCAGGATTTAAACACAGAAAAGCCGATACCAAGGCAGGAGGGTCATATTAAAACTCCACATAAATGGCAGCAGGGAAGTGACGAGGGAGCAGCAGGCGTGGGGTGTGGGGATGAATCACTGCTGCTTCTCAGCCTCAAAGGCTCTGGACTCACAGTTAAATTAATTAGAAGATATAAAAATACCTTCTTGTGTATGGAATGCAGAGAGGCAAGATGAAAGCCTCTCGTGGGTCAGAAGCAAAATCACTACAAACTGCATTTCGGAGCCCTGGTGCCTCCCGCCCTCCCAGTACAAAACCTCCTGTCTCTGTCCACACCACTGGACTCTTCTGTTATTATGCGCTTCAAGTGGACAGCTCACTTTTCCATCTTGGCCTCTGGATGTGAGCAGGAACTTGTTTCAAAACTCAGAGTCAACGGTGATTTTTGCATCGGCACATATGCTGGAAGCCATTACTCTGCACTGATCAAAATGGCCTTGACGCGCCCCTTGGCTTAACTAAACCTCAGAAGGGCTGCTTCCTGAATTTCGGGCCCCTGACCTCCCTTTTCTTAGACCATTTACTTTAAAAAAAACTTGTACTATAAATGCAAATTTTTTCTCTGCTCCTTTGAAATGTAGATAAATCTTCTCTCAGCCTCCTGCCTGTTTTATAACCCGGGGATTTCTTTTTCAAGGACCTGGGGGGAGGGTATCCCTTTGAAATGTCATCATTAAGAAAGACAGCACCCCTGTCTCCTAGTCTCTGTGGGAGCTGGGAAGCCTAATTTGAACAAGAGACAATTAGCCAACACCAGTGGACTAATCCCACTGACCAAACTTCCCTCTGATGTCCTCCAGCACTTTTTCAGGAGTTCAACTCAGAGTTTAAAACACCCTCTCACTTTTATTTTATTTTATTTCATTTTACTTTACAATACTGTATTGGTTTTGCCATACATCAACATGAATCCGCCACAGGTGTACAGGAGTTCCCAATCCTGAACCCCCCTCCCACCTCCCTCCCCATACCATCTCTCTGGGTCAACCCAGTGCACCAGCCCCAAGCATCCTGTATCCTGCATCGAACCTAGACTGGCGATTCATTTCTTACATGATATTATACATGTACCCTCTCACTTTTTGTTTCAACAGAGTTCAATATTTCTCCCCTCCTGCAATAGTCTAGAATAAAGTCTTCCTTGCCTGGTTAACTCTGGTGCAATTTTTCTTTGACATCATACTGAATTTCTAATGAATCCTTTTGAGGGCTTTTGTCCTATTAAAATTAATTCCACAATTAAGTAAAACAAAAAAAATACTTAAATATATATGCAATAATATATTTCATGCCAAAATTTTAAGAGACTATTACTTTAATAACTGTTGACCCAACTTACAATCATAGTGTAGCAGAAATGGTTAGTTGTCTTACCAGAGAACAGAAAAGTGTCCTGTCTGGAAAGCAAGGGAAAGAGAAATTTTAGAAAGACAGAGTGGTCAACAGGAGCATATGTATAAACAGTCCAGTAAGATACGGCAGAAAATGAGTGCTGGGTGATCTTTGCAAAAGCAGTTCCAGTTAAAATGGGGACTCTGAATGCAAGGCAGACGAGAAGGGTGAAAGAGGACTAGGCCAGTTTCCCAGGAAAACTACTGAGTTAGCGATACATCTAGTGCTCTTGTCCTTGGTGCCAAGCGATGGAAGGATAGTGCGCAGAATATAAGGCTCGCGAGGGTGAGCATAGCACGTATTTCCAAATATAGCATCCTAATAATCAAAGTGGGATGCTTTGCATTCTGCCTTTCGAGAAAGTGTGCAAAGGACAGCAGTAACAAAACAATCGGTAAAACAGCGGAAAGGGATGGACGGGACACACCAAGAAAGGAGGAGTGCTTGAGCCCGCGGTGAAACTCTAACGTGTAACAGAGGGAAAGGAACTGCTCAACTCTGTTGCTTACAATGGCTCCACAAAAGAGATAGAGCCTCAGAGGGACTGATCTTCAGAGTGATACCACAGAACATTCATTGGCAAGAGAGAAATGAAGCTTCAGATTTGGTAAAGAGTTCGGCAGAGAATACCCGCGAGTCAATATTCCTCTCCCTAGGGAGTGACCGCCAACAGGCACCCAGCAACTTTGTCATGGAAAGTACAAGTGAACATTCCTGAAAAGTCACTAAAAGGAAAGACTGTGGAGAACATGAAGGCCTCATTTCAAAAAAAAGAGCAGACTTCAAAACATCACTTCACAAAGGAGTTTTTAAGGACAAATGGATAAAGTTACTTTCACAGAGGAGAAACCCGGTGGAGACCACCTTAACCAGATCAAGTTAAAATCACCGACAATGGGGCAAATGGACATCGCATGTCCCCTCATCTAATGCACTGAGCAGAACACACCCCCAACTGGTATTTCTGCCAAAAATGTTTAACCAGAATCTGATCATGAAAAAATGATCAGATGAATCCAAATTGAGAAACATTCCAAAAAACAACAGGATTGAGCGCTTCAAAAATTTTCAGTGTCGCAAAATGTGCAAAAGGCAGGGAAATCCCCAGATTAAAGAAGTCTAAAGAGGCACGAGAACTAAATGCAACATGTCAGCCTTATTTGGCTCTTGCTCTGAAGAACATCGCTGTGACGATGGGGAAGATTTGAATATGAATCATATATTAGATAGCATGTTAATGATAAGTGTCTTGAGAATGATAAACATATAATCATTGAAAAATGTTCTTTGTGATTCTTCTTCATTCTCAAATGGTTGTGAAAAAATTATACATATGTATATTATAGAGCACAATCTTAAGCAAGAGTCTATTTAAAATTAGGGAGAATTTAGACAAAGAAATCACGGTTACTAGAAGCCAGCTGCATGCTTCCTGAGTTAAGCTGGACTCGTTTTTTAGAGCTTAGAAGACAAGATATCTCAGTGAGATGTAGTAAGATTTAGCTTCTTTTTCTTTTCAGAATCCAAAAGAGGGAATTAATGTCTATCTTGATATCATATAGACATGCTAAAGAAATGTGAATTGAATGGTCATATGGCAAAGTGAATTCAATCTTATCTGCATGGACATATTTCAGAGGGTTGACATCAGCCTGAAGGGATCTCTCCAGTATTAAGATAAAGGATTCCAGCCATCAACTGGAGAAGAGCATGAATGGCATGCTAACAAAATTGGTTAGTGACATTGGCAAGTATTCTCAGTGACACAGACATGAATCCCAAATATAGACTAGCCGAGTCAAAACCAGCAATACGATATTTAGTGAAAATGATTGATGGCATTTTATTATCAATTAGTCAATACAAGTATTTTGAACATGTGCCAGGACCTCAGGGCTTCCCTGGTGGCACTAGCGGTAAAGGGCCTGCCTGCCAAATCAGGAGCCAAAAGAGACGTGATTTCGATTCCTGGTCAGGAAGAGCCCCTGGAGGAGCGCACGGCACCCCACGCCAGTATATTTGCCGGGAGAGTCCCATGGACAGAGGAGCCTGGCGGGCTCAGTCCTGGAGGTCACGTAGAGTCACACACAACTGAGTGACTTGGCACGTCTACAGGAACTGAGAACAGAAAGGCAAACAAAAAGGTCAGAAGCTCTAAATCTTGGGTGAAAATTATATATTTAAAACAATTTTGAGTGGAATAAGTTCATGAAGGTGGAAGCGCAGAGCCTTGGAAACATGTACTAGGGAGACGTGACGAACAGGAAATGAGGGCAGGCTGCCCGCGGGAGGACTGCACACATGGCAAACTGCAAGGCGCGCTGCAAAGCAGACACACGGGAAGGCGCCACAGTCGAGGAGTCGGGAACGGGAGCAAGACAAGGAGACTGGACCAGCCTGGCAGAGGGAGCCTCATGTAAAGGCCCCACTCCGGCTGGCCAGGACGCAGCAACAGGCTGAGAAAGCCACTGTGGCTGGAGCAGAGAGAGCAAGTGGGACAGCCCCAGAGAAATTGGGACGGGGGAGACAATCCTAACAGATGCATGAGTCGGGAAGGGTGACAGATTTAACTCTGCTTTCAATGTGATTCAGTAATGCAGGGTCGCTCCTCAAAGGATACAACATCCAAGACAAGAGTGGTGAAGTCCTCGGTCATTCATTTCCAATCACATCCAACTTTAAATCTGTGTTTAGTTCAAATAAGCTCAGAGCAATCTGTATGTTGAACCCAATGGGAATCCTGAAAATGTGTCAAAGGGACTGAAAATAGGCACCTGAATAGAAGAGAAGATTCCAGGAATCTTCCAGAATAACTCGATTCGAATATCTAAAGAGCCTTGCTTTAAAACAGATACAATAGCTGGTATATATTTACAAGAGTTAATGCATGGGGGTCATAACAATGCAGATTTAGTTCAGTCTTGGTTAGGCCTCCCTGGTGGCTCAAATAGTAAAGAATCTGCCTGCAATGCAGGAAACTCAGGTTCGATCCCTGGGTCAAGAAGATCCCCTGGAAAAGGAAATGGCAACCCACTCCAGTATTCTTGCCTGGAGAATCCCATGGACAGAGAAGCCTGGAGGGCTACAGTCCATGGGGCCACAAAGAGGTGGACGTGCTGAGTGACTAATACTTTCACTTTTCACTTTAGTTAGACTTTACTGCTAGATCCTGGGTGGAGATGAAATGGATGTCTGGAGAAGCACTCAACCTCCCAGGCTAACCAATAAATAGGCAAAAACATCATAGAGAGAATGCAAGTCCTTGAACTAGATAATTAATAGGTCTTCTTCCAATCCTGATATTCCATAATTCCATGACAGTACCATTTCCATTACATTGGCAACATATTAAGGAGCTATTCAGAACATTCAGGAGACAGGGATCAAGACCATCCCCATGGAAAAGAAATGCAAAAAAGCAAAATGTCTGTCTGGGGAGGCCTTACAAATAGCTGGGAAAAGAAGAGAAGTGAAAAGCAAAGGAGAAAATGAAAGATATAAGCATCCGAATGCAGAGTTCCAAAGAATAACAAGAAGAGATAAGAAAGCCTTCTTCAGTGATCAATGCAAAGAAATAGAGGAAAACAACAGAATGGGAAAGACTAGAGATCTCTTCAAGAAAATAAGAGATACCAAGGGAACATTTCATGCAAAGATGGGCTCAATAAAGGACAGAAAAGGTATGGACCTAACAGAAGCAGAAGATATTAAGAAGAGGTGGTAGGAATACACGGAAGAACTGCACAAAAAAGATCTTCACGACCCAGATAATCATGATGTGATCACTAATCTAGAGCCAGACGTCCTGGAATGTGAAGTCAAGTGGGCCTTAGAAAGCATCACTACGAACAAAGCTAGAAAGCTAGTGGAGGTGATGGAATTCCAGTTGAGCTGTTTCAAATTCTGAAAGATGATGCTGTGAAAGTGCTGCACTCAATATGCCAGCAAATTTGGAAAACTCAGCAGTGGCCACAAGACTGGAAAAGGTCAGTTTTCATTCCAATTCCAAAGAAAGGCAATGCCAAAGAATGCTCAAACTACTGCACAATTGCACTCATCTCACACACTAGTAAAGTAATGCTCAAAATTCTCCAAGCCAGGCTTCAGCAATACATGAATCATGAACTCCCTGATGTTCAAGCTGGTTTTAGAAAAGGCAGAGGAACCAGAGATCAAATTGCCAACATCCGCTGGATCATGGGAAAAGGAAGAGAGTTCCAGAAAAACATCTATTTCTGCTTTATTGACTATGCCAAAGCCTTTGACTGTGTGGATCACAATAAACTGTGGAAAATTCTGAAAGAGATGGGAATACAGACCACCTAACCTGCCTCTTGAGAAATCTGTATGCAGGTTAGGAAGCAACAGTTAGAACTGGACATGGAACAACAGACTGGTTCCAAATAGGAAAAGGAGTATGTCAAGGCTGTATATTGTCACCCTGCTTATTTAACTTCTATGCAGAGTACATCATGAGAAACGCTGGAGTGGAAGAAACACAAGCTGGAATCAAGATTGTCAGGAGAAATATCAATCACCTCATATATGCAGATGACACCACCCTTATGGCAGAAAGTGAAGAGGAGCTAAAAAGCCTCTTGATGAAAGTGAAAGAGGAGAGTGAAAAAGTTGGCTTAAAGCTCAACATTCAGAAAACGAAGATCATGGCATCTGGTCCCATCACTTCATGGGAAATAGATGGGGAAACAGTGGAAACAGGGTCAGACTTTATTTTGGGGGGCTCCAAAATCACTGCAGATGGTGACTACAGGCATGAAATTAAAAGACACTTACTCCTTGGAAGAAAAGTTATGACCAAACTAGATAGCATATTCAAAAGCAGAGACATTACTTTGCCAACTAAGGTCCGTCTGGTCAAGGCTATGGTTTTTCCTGTGGTCATGTATGGATGTGAGAGTTGGACTGTGAAGAAAGCTGAGTGCCGAAGAATTGATGCTTTTGAACTGTGATGTTGGAGAAGACTCTTAAGAGTCCCTTTGGACTGCAAGGAAATCCAACCAGTCCGTTCTGAAGATCAACCCTGGGATTTCTTTGGAAGGAATGATGCTAAAGCTGAAGCTCCAGTACTTTGGCCACCTCATACAAAGAGTTGACTCATTGGAAAAGACTCTGATGCTGGGAGGGATTGGGGGCAGGAGGGGAAGGGGATGACAGAGGATGAGATGGCTGGATGGCATCAGGGACTCGATGATTTTGAGTCTGAGTGAACTCCAGGAGATGGTGATGGACAGGGAGGCCTGGCATGCTGCGATTCATGGGGTCAACAAAGAGTCGGACACGACTGAGCGACTGAACTGAACTGAATTCAGAACATTCTAGGAGGAAGAAGTTGAATAGGACCAAATTGATGAATCTATAAAATATATAGGTTATATCCAACACCTGTACACCGGGTTAAGACTAAATCACAAAAGTAACCTAAAAAATGAAACCTCGAAATGTAAGATGAAGGCAAACCTTGTTTTTGAGATGGAAGCAGCCAAGCCACTAAGCACTTGGACTTTGAGGCAGACCTATGTGGCCTTGGGAAAGTTCACCAGCCTTTCTGTTTTCTAGTCCCTTATTTGTGTAATAAAGATAATATTTTTAAAAACACCTGGCTTATAAGGATTGTTGTGAGAATTAGTCAACAAATTTAAAGTGCTTGAAAAAGTATCTGGCGCTTAGTACACCCTATAGAAATAGATAGTTGAGAGATGATTGAATGAAACAAACTTGGATTAAATCCTGGTTCCACTTATTTAGGTAGTTTCCCCTCTCTATAAGATGGAGATGAAAACATCTCTCAGTCATCGTTCAGTTTCAGATATCAGAACCTTCATGGCTGGTGCCATCAGATGCACGCTTAGTGCAGAGAACTAGGGGTCCACAAAAGCCGGGGAGGAAGGGATCGAGGTGCGCGCTCCGGCCCACTAGGACAAGCCCACACCACTGGTCCTCCACAAGAGCTGCTGCCTCTGGCACAATCCGGAAACAAGAGAATCAGGAAGCTACTGTCCCAATTGCTAATTGTATGCCACTTCAGCTAGGTTCTAAAAACCCAAAGGTACTACCACAACCATAGACTTTGGAAACTCATCACCAGACAGTGGACGGTACACTTGACTCTCTACAGCCGTCCTGACGGTGCGCTCCGCTCGCTACAGCCGTCCTGACGGTGCGCTCCGCTCGCTACAGCCGTCCTGACGGTGCGCTCTGCTCTCTATAGCCGTCCTGCTATCTCTGTTGCAGAACGGCAAACGCTTCCCCTGCAGACCCTGCAGCAGCAGCAGCACTGCGTGGACTTCAGTTCTGGATCCCAAATAGTATGGAGGCCCTTCAGTTCACACATAAACCTGAGCTGTAAGGAAGTCTGAGAAATGAAGAATAACTTTTCAGCTCTAGCAACAATATAACACTCTGAAAGGGAGAGAGCATGGAGATAAAAGAGCTAAACCATAATATTTATCATCCTGTTTCTTGCCACTCGGGTAAGAATTAAGTTGGATATAATGCATATGCAGCGCTAAGCTCTGAGTTTGGCAGGTAGTAATCACTCAGTAAATTACTAGTTGACTTCCATCATAAACTTGGCTGAGTAAGAATTACCTTTCCATTTCTCATCCTAAAAAAAAAAAAAAAAAAAGCCAACAACTTAAAACTCTACTTTCAGTAAGAATAAAAAAAATGCATAATCTATTGACTCATAAACATACATAAAGCCTTCTAAAATTCGCAGAAATAAAACAAAAGCTACACTGGATGTCAGGCAGAGGAAACACTAAGAGTGCTGACAGGCCCAGTGATACAAATCTTATAAAGTATTGGGGAAAAAAACACCTTCATGAAAGTGAAATCATTGAATCATGAAGGCTACATATCTGGTGTTTGAAAATAGGTACAGAAGTGGAAGTAAGAAAGCTGACAAAATGAAGTCTCCTAAGTGGGTTTTATTTCACTTTAAGAAACAAGGAGGAAGACCCCTCAGTGACACACTTTCAGGAGCTGCAGTTGTGGAAAGCATTCCCTCTCCATGGGGAGAGAAGAAAGGAGCCTTTGGAAGACCACCAGGCATAGCTACTCACTCCCACCCATCACCACCCTCCTCCCCATAGAAATCCTAAACAAAAAGACAATTTAGGAAAATTCAGCTCATTCGATGAGCACTATAAAAGAAATTCCCAAAGAATCAATATGAAAATACAATTAGTAAAAAAAAAATAAAAGAGGAAAAAAAAGTAAGTTTTACCATTAAAGAACGCTAGCCAGAAAATGTACCCCCAAAAGGAGATAACTAATGTAACAAGAAATTTTTAAAAGTATTACAATTTAATCACCTATTATGGGCTGAATTGCGTCACCCCACACTAAATTCATGCATATGAGATCTAAGCCCCAGTCTCTCAGAATATTGCTATATCAGGAAACAAGATCGTAAAAGCAGTAACGCTAAATTAGGTCACTGGGGTGAGCCCTAGTCCAGTATGAATGACGTCCTGTAAGAGATATAAGGACACAGAGGAAAGGCCGTGTGAAGACAGAGGGAGAGGATAGCCATCCTTAAGCCAAGGAAGGAGGCTTCGGAAGTCAACACGTGGAGCTCAGACTTCCAACCTCCAGAAGTACGAGGAAGTAAATTTCCATCGTCTAAACCACTCCATCCGTTTAAACCACTCAGCCTGTGGAACATTGTTTATGACCACACTCACAAACTAAAATATCGCCTCTGTGAAGAAGATCTCAAAATAGAAATGCAAAACTCAGGTAAGAGAGTTACTGCTTAGGTAACAGAAGAAATTAAAATGTGAGTTGAGAGAACTTGGAAAATACGTAGAAAGCCATCAGTGAAACAACCAAAAATCACTGAGCAAATAAACACCGTGGAAAACACTGCAAGGAATTTAAGAAATAGTAGAGTGAAAAATACAGAGGAAATAAAAGTTTCGGAGGTTTAGAGGGAAAGCAGTTATGGAAAGTTGTCAAGGCAAATGCAGGCTATGCATAGTCGGAGATGCTAAAGAAGAACACTGAAACAATCCAAAAGAACGGCTGTTTGAACAAACAATTCAGGAAGTTTCCCGAGTCTCCATACCAAACGGCCCATCATGCGCCTGGCAGGATAGTTAAAAAGACACACCCTGGTAAAGCTATTGGAGTATAAAGGTAGAAGCTTAGTGCATCCAGGCAATTGACAAAGGGAAAATACAAAGTGATCTCACAGGTCTCCACCAGGAGTGGGGCAACATGAAAACAGTCAAGAAAAGCAAGTGCAAATCGAGGATTAAGTATTCAACCACTCGTGGTAGCTTCGGACAAACATTTGAACATGCAGGTATGCAAGAACTATGTCCGTCACTAGACAGAGGAGCCTGGCTGCTGCGGCCCACAGGGTTGCGGAGAGTGGGACACGACTTAGCGTCCAAAGAGCAACAAAAGAGTGTGATGCTCACCGGTGCTTCTCAAGCAAGCGGCCAGAAAAGCAACTGTAGCCAACAGACACACACCAGGACAGACAAAGGCGACAGGACTGGCCGTAAGCTTTCAACACAACCAATGGAAAACTAAGAAGAGAACAGATGTGAAGATTAAGGCAACAAAGGAAACCGCAAGTATTGCATCTCCCCACAGAGCAGGCATCATACAGCTACATGGAGGCACGCAGGAATACGCACGTAGGCATGTACACCATGCGTCATCATATTTGGAGAAGAAGAGGGTAAGAGGAAGGGTGTGTAGGAAGTGCATTATTTCACCTGTACCATTACTAGTCAAAGGATTTCATTCAATAACTCGTTAAAATAAATAATAAAACACAAGCACAGGTTAGTGCTTCCCAGATGAAAATTAACCTTACTGTTAATGTACTTTTCCTGCCTCTAAAAATTTCTTAGATTTCCGGTCATTAAAGTTAGAGAAAGCTTGCCCAGTCTGAAGCAGTGGGCTGAGGGCCCCGGTCAGGATGGCAAGGGGGAGAAAGGGACTGAGCTGTCGTCCCCCTCCTCCTTGAGCACAGCTTCGGCGGGAATCACCTTCCTCCTCTTTCCTTCAGCTCATGCGCCGTCCATTTCCCCAAGTGACGCTTTCCATTCTCACTGGTTTGCTTCCCTTGTTCTTCTTCATTTCAAAACACTCGCAGTCTTGACTAAACATGATTGTTTCCCACCCAGACTGTCCTAGGCTTAATGAGATACCCGTGTATAAATACGCCAATTCAATTATGAGCAGAGAAGTAAAAGATAAAATGGCTTTGGCCTAGAGGAGCAGACACAAACCCAGAAATTTTGCAAGGATGGTCTTTGTACAGATTTCAGAGCTATAGTTATATGAACCTCGAAGTTATTTCCTAAATGGTTCTACAGATCATAACAAGCACTCCTTAAAACTGAAGTAGCTGTTTGTCCATAGCAGAGCTATAACTTCTCAATATGGCTCTGGCTTCAGCTATTTATGCATTGAGACTGGCTCTCGATACATACTTGCTGGGCAGTAAATGAATGGGTGAATGCTTACCATATTGACGAGACAGATTATGGTAGCTGGCTTTTTTCACGGCAGTTGAAAGAGATAACAATGCCAGTCTGAATTATTTAAGACTACATCACTGAAATTATGAATGGAGGAGTCTTCAAACCTGATATGTCAAAAGATTGTAAGGACAGATTGGGTCCACCGGGGTTAACTACTTCACTGAGGACTTCTGCATTATCTCTGGGTGTGGCTGATGCTTAAACATCAGAAAAGTAAAGGGGTGGACCATTACTCCATCCTATGCAATCTTCTTTTTGTTATATATTAATTGCATTCGTGGTCCAAAGCCATGGGATTTTGCTTAGGCCTCTAGCAGTGGTCTTCCCCAAGTCAACCAGCCCTGGTGTGATTCCATGGTCAACAAGATATCCTTGTGACGTAGTAGGAGAGCAATAACTCCACAGCACATGGGTCCACATGCCACATCATTCTAAATGTGAAAACTGTGAGGAAAACACATAGCAAAAAATTAAGAATGGGTTCTAAAGCCTCATGCTAACAGTATAAAGCTTTACTTTGGGGTGAAATATCTGTAGGCAAAAAGTTTGTTTACAATAGACCTTGCCTTAGAAAATCTTAGTCTGCCAAAGATCTTCCAAAGATCTTTTTTTTTTTTTTAAAGTTAACATCCATCACCACACAGAGTTACAAAAATAACTTTTCTTGTAATAAGGACTTTTAAGATCTTGCTTGTGCGTGCTCATTTCCGTCATGCCCAACTCTTTGTGACCCCGTGGTCTGTAGCCCGCCAGGCTCTTCCATCCATGGGATTCTCCAGGCAAATACACTGGAGTGGGTTGCCAGGCCCTCCTCCTGGGGACCTTCTTGACCCAGGGATCAAGCCCACATCTCACTAGGTCTCCTGCATAGCAGGCGGGTTCTTTACTGCTAGTGCCACCGAGGAAGCCCAAGACCTACTCTCTTAGCAACTTCCAAATATGCAATCCAGTATTACTAACTAGAGTCATCAGGTGCTACGTTACATCCCCAGTGCTCACTTCACAACGAGAACTTTGTCCGTTTGGACTCCCCTCACCAGCGCACAGCAGGAAGACACAGGATGTATTCCCCACTGTTAATAGAGCACCTGACACGCTGGCTTAGAAACAGCAGTAGGTTGTGCAGTGGATAAGTATGCGTGTCTAGACCAGAACCTGGGATTGAATCTCAGTTCCTACCACTTACGTGGTGAAGTTACTTAAGTCTCTATGCCTCGGTTTCTCCAACCCAAAAGTGGAGATAATAATAGCATCTACTTAAAGAGCCTTGTGCTATGGAAATGACCTAATGCACCTACGGCGCTCAGAATGGAGTGTGGCACTAACAAGGATGGGAATCTGATCCCATTCAGCAAACCTTTCTTAAATATGTACTACACAGCAGGCTCTGTGTGTACGGAACTAGAAAGATAATCATAAACAGACACAATGTCCAGTCTCCAAAAGCTCGTACAGAGTCTAATGGCACCGTAGGAGTCCATTTTCATGTATTAAAATATCTAAGCACCTGGTAACATGTCACAAATGCTATGACTATTCTCTAGGACACTTCAACCATGAAAAAGATGAGCTGAGACACTGTTCACAGAACATCTTGAAAGCAAATGGGAAAATTGCAGTTATTATTTGGGGCCATCAATGAACTATATAATATTTCATTTAGACAAAAATGGTTTTCACCTGAGTCGACTGGAGAATTTTTCTAAGTCCCTACTCCTGGAGCCATGTATGAACCAAGCTCAGGGATTTAAATGTCGCTTCTTCAGACTGCTGCCAACTCTCATTGTAACTAAACTTGTAAAAAAACAGAATGTGATTGATATGTCAACCCAAAATATGTGCTGGTATTGAAAAAAAAAGGGATAAAATTTCATATAATCTAGCCTCAATGGGAAAAATCCCTAGATTCAGACACAGACCTCTGACTAATATAGTTATAGAAATAGAGCTGCTAAGTAAAATTAGAAAAGATGACATGATTGAAACCTCTGAATCCAGAACTTCCTTCCTTGAAATTATGAAATTGTAATTATAAAAATGAAAATGACTCAAATCCGTTTATCTTCAGGGATTGGTTTACACATTACTTCATAATAGGCATACCGAGTGATACAGCCACTGAAGTCAAGGCAAGGTAATATGAAATAGTCCTGCCACCTGAAATCTCCAAAGAAGCTATTCTTGACCCTTTGCCATTTTTTTCAAATGTAATAGTCTCCAAATTTGCTAAATGTTAGTATCTGAGAACCAGGTTAAAGAGAACACAAAATTTTGTTTCTCAGCTCTCCCTCCCTATCTGCAGAATAAACAAATTTGATATGAGATGTAAAAAAATCTCTTTCATGGAAACTGTCCTGTAAAAAGCAGGTCCTTCTGCAGGACCAAGTCAGTGGGATGCTGTAACTGTGATACTGACCCCACTTCCAACCTGTGGGAGCATTTCCTACAAGAGTTCAGTCAGCAGTAGAAATAGAGGCCAGAGCCTAAAGGAAGAGGGTGGTGGCCTCGGGAGCAGAGACGGAAGTGCATCTATGTCTCCAAAATAAAGCAGGTGGGATCAAGGGAGACACCCCGGGGGTGGGGTGAAGGAGGGAAGCCAGCCCCTCACTGCCAAGCGGGACACTTGCAGCCCTCCCGGCTCTCCCATCAAAGCGGAACGCAGCATCTGGGTCCTTGAGCACACCTTCACGCACTCTCTGGAGCCTGGGCATATCTGAACATAGAGACACGCGGATCTCCTCGTCTGGGAAATTATGAAGGGCGGCAACAGCCCGTAACAACAAAACAGAAGCTGCCCGCCTGACATGCCGCAGTGAGCTGTGTACAAGTACGCGTTACTCTCATTTTTGTAGGTGGAAAGCTATTCAATAGACTAGGGGAAAAAATGGGTTTCTGATGAGACTAGAGCAGCAGCCTCCACGCAGCGAAGCCAGACTGCCCTGGGGAGCAGCGCGTCCCTGGAAGGAGGAGGGCTAGGAGGCTCCGTGGCCTCCTCCAGCCGTACCACTCATCTAGCCCGAGGGGGAGAAACCTAACGTTTTAGGATACAAAACGGAAACTGTCCTCAGGTCATTGCTTCCCTGGTGGCTCAGCGGTAAAGCATCCACCTGCCAAGCAGAAGACGCAGGTTTGATCCCTGGGTCAGGAAGATCCCCTGGAGAGCCAAATGGCAACCCACTCCACTCTTCTCGCCTGGGAAATCTCACGGACAGAGGAGCCTGGTGGGCTACAGTCCATGCAGCTGCAAAAGAGCTGGCCGTGATTTAGAACCTACACTGCAGCGCTCAGGTCATTAGTAACAACGGCAGCAGCGTACATTTTGATTTAAACAAAATTACCTCCCGAGACAGGAGGGAGACAGGTGTCAGTCTAGACATCCTAGGACAAGCTGAGGGGAGCACTATTCAGAGGAGAAATACAGACGCATTCACTCCCATGAGGAGGGCAAGGGATGGGAATCAGCCTGAAGATGATAAGACTTTAGTGAAAGGGGTCTGGCTGACTCACCGATAATGCTGGCCAGTGCTAGGACACAGCGTTGAGACACAGCTGGTGTCCTGACCCACCAGCCCCTCTGGACTTTATTTCAATATAGATTGGGGCTGGAGTAGCCTTGAGATAATCTTGAGATGATGGCCCTCCATCCAGCTGCTGAGATTTTAAGGGGTGCTCTTATGGGATATTACGTATCTTCAGACCTATGGACGTTCTCTGGGGCAGCTGTAGTTGACACGGATACACGCTCACTGCTTTCACCCCAAGAACAGATCAGGATAAGACCTATCCCAGGGTCCAGTCAGCAGGGACGGGAACTGTTCTGAGTAACACTCATATACTCTCCACAGGAGCAGGGGTGAGTTGTGCAACATAAGAGCAGATGGTGGAAACCTGTCTCAACTCACGATTTTGAACAAAGGTGAGATAACTGGCTTTGTCCCCAGCTGACTTGGAGCACAGAAGGACCCAAATAACGGCCAGTTCTAATGATTCCTATTTATGATAATATCTTACAAATGGGCAAAGGTCAGTCTGTTGGAAAGAAATAGAAAATAACTCAGTAGTTCTTACCGACTTCTGTAATAAACCTAAATTGTACCATGACTATAATACAATACGGTATAACACTGGCATTATCAGGAAGATTCAACTGTCTTATGTTTTGTTGCTAAGTCACGTCTGACTCTTTGCGACCCCATGGACTGTAGCCACCAGGCTCCACTGTCCATGGGATTTCCCGGGCAAGAATACTATATAATTATCACATTGATGATCAAATATTTTGGAAGATGGAGTTAAATCCTCTTCAGAATGTAATGCTGATTGAAAACGACTAGCCTGAGGAAGAATTGGATTTAGCTAAGCCTCAGCTGATTTCTTTGCTGACTAGTTTTGCACAAGTTTATTATGAGGTTCAAGTAACCAGATTAGTACAAATATATGAAAATGTATGTCATGCCTACACAGGATGCATTGGTTGTTTCTTTAAGTGTCCCAACCCACACTGGATCCTCCAAATGTTAGGTATATTTATGCTAACAACGATTGCTATATCTGTTACATAAATGCTATCTAAATGTAGATGCTCAGAAAAATATGAGTAGTTTATGAACAGATCCTAGGTCAATGCTATGGGTCTGAAATGTGTGGGAAAGAGATAACTCAGCAGACCTGGGTTGCTCAAACCCTGCACATTCCTAAGAAATGCCTACTTCAGGATTGGCCCTTGGCCAGCTCCTGGGAACTAAGTTCTGAGATCTTGCATTAGTCTGCCTTATAAGAGTGCTCTTGGAAAAGCTTGAGCAACTCAGTACCAGTTTGATCAGATAGTTATAGTAACAGTGCGCTTTACAGTGAATGTCTATTTTTGCTCTGGGAGGCTGGAGTCCAAGTAGTTAAGGTCAGTCATGCCTATGCACTAAGCGTCAGTCAAAACTCTGGACACCAAGGCTCAGGGGCACTTCTCTTGTGGGTACACCTTTCACGTGTGGTCACACATCCACGGTCCCTGGGATAGGCTCCTGGGAGCGTGCCTCTGGTCTCTCCTGGGTTTCTGTTATGTGTGTTTTCCCTTTGTTTATTTTAAGCTGCCTCCTTTCACTGTAGTGAGCTACAACTGTGAGTATAATCACGTATTCTGATCTATGTAAGTCCTTCTAGTGAAGCATGAAGCTCAAGAGTGGTCTTGGGGTCTCTCAAGTATGGAGGAAGTATGGAATAAAGGCTACACAGAGGAGGCAGAGTATGAGCCAACCCTTGGGCCTCCCAGGTGGCGCTAGTGGTAAAGAACTCGTCTGCCAGTCAAGGAGATATAAGAGATGGGGGTTTGAGCCTTGGGTCGGAAGATCCCCTGGAGGAAGGCATGGCAACTCACTCTAGTATTCTTGCCTGGAGAATCCCATTGGACAGAGGAGCCTGGTGGACTACAGTCTACGGGGTAACACAGAGTCAGACACCACTGAAGTGACTTAGCCTGCAGACATCCTAAAGAATAATAGATAATTCAAGACAAGAGGGAGTTGAACATGTAGAAAGTCTTCTACTGCAATTAAGAATCTTGAAAGAAAATGAAGAAAGACTTTCATTTCACCTAGGAATCTTTCAGTTCAGTTCAGTTTAGCCGCTCAGTTGAGTCCGACTCTTTGCGACCCCATGAATCGCAGCACGCCAGGCCTCCCTGTCCATCACCATCTCCCGGAGTTACTCAGACTCATGTCCATCAAGTCCGTGATGCCATCCAGCCATCTCATCCTCGGTCATCCCCCTCTCCTCCTGCCCCCAATCCCTTCCAGCATCAGAGTCTTTTCCAATGAGTCAACTTTTCGCATGAGGTGGCCAAAGTACTGGAGCTTCAGCTTTAGCATCATTCCTTCCAAAGAAATCCCAGGGCTCATCTCCTTCAGAATGGACTGGTTGGATCTCCTTGCAGTCCAAGGGACTCTCAAGAGTCTTCTCCAACACCGCAGTTCAAAAGCATCAATTCTTCAGTGCTCAGCCTTCTTCACAGTCCAACTCTCACATCCATACATGACCACAGGAAAAACCATAGCCTTGACTAGACGGACCTTAGTCGGCAAAGTAATGTCTCTGCTTTTGAATATGCTATCTAGGTTGGTCATAGCTTTTCTTCCAAGGAGTAAGCGTGTTTTAATTTCATGGCTGCAGTCACCATCTGCAGTAAGAAGTCTTTAGACCGCCCTACAGCTTCCTGGGAATCTCTTTAGAACTACTTTCTAACCCTGGCAGCAAATAATACAAAACTACATTTTTAATTTTCTAAATTCTGGACCATAAGTTTGGAAATGTATGGTGAGCAGCTCTCCAGTTCATTCATTCTCCTTAAAACAACACTGACACTTGTTTCTATTTTGAATGTTGATAAGTTGTCAATTTCATCTTTCATGGAACCTTGTTCTTTTATTTTTACAGATTAAACCCACAAACACAAGCCTCTGTTGACTGTCACTTTTTTTTTGAGAAAATTCACAAACTGCATCACATGATAGAACATGAACTATAAAAAGTTATTCCACATCAGCTGTCACCAAATGCATCTGAATCCCTTTTGTTCGGCCAAGGCTTTTTGCCAAGCAGCTAAAAATGTTCTATTATGGACATTTGATTTCCTAATAAAGCTTCTAATTTGTATCTGTGAAAAAGTTGTGTAAATTATTTGCATTATCTGATCCAAATATTCCTGATGCTCTAACCATACCAACTTCTGCACCACAAAAACATTCTCCCTTGAGTATCTCTCATCACCTCTGCTATTAGTCTTTCCTCTGAATGCTTCCAAGTTTGAAGAAATTCGTTCTTGGCTCTCTTCCTCCCAAATCTAATACTTTGAGCTGTCAGAATGAAGACCTTCCAGAGATATTTCAGAAGGTTTGTTTTTTTTTTTTTTTCAGCTGAAACATCTGGCTCATTTCCCATAGATGTTTTTCTTCTGTATTATATATGGGAAAATATAAAGAAGGAGTGAAGAGGGGAAGTGACTCTGTAGTAGGTAATCAATAGAAGAGTACTTCTCTTGAGAGAGTGCTGAGCTCAAGCGATTCTGCTTTGCTTTCTATTAAAAATGGAACTTTCAAGGCCCTAACACTTCTCTTGAGTTCACACAAGTAACAAGACTTGGAGGAACACAAGCCAGCTGGCTGAACAACAGACTGGCAACTCCAGAGCTATTAGTTCTCATTCTTGTATTCAAATAGTATGATCTGGTTCAGGTCCAACAACCCCCTTCTGCTTTTGTTTCCCCAGGTGTGAGACGGTGCCAGGAGTACCAACCTGTCTCATTGAGTTGCTTGAGAGATTATTGACAAGGGAAATTTCAAAGTGTTCTCCCAGCGGAAAGCATTATACGAACGCTAAGTAAAAAGACAAGAGTGGTTTTTAAAATATCATGGTGAGAATGCGCTGTAATAGAGACCCTCACATTTTGTGTTTACACCAGCAAGAATGATAATGTTGGCACATAGCCTTTGTGAAAGGAACAACAGTCAGCCAAGGGCTTGTCTTGAATCTTCAAGCAAAGCAGGATGTCTTGGGTACTTCTGAAGCTGGCGCTCCCAACTGCAATCCATCTCTAAGCCCAGCAGATAGATACATTAAATTTATGTATGAATTAGTTGAAATGGAGTTAATTTTACCTGAGATTTTGCCTAATTGTGTGATCTGCTCTGTTAACACACCTGGCACCTGACAGATTCTAATTTTAATATTCTAAAATCATTAGTAAGATTGTGCTAAGCTTTCATTTTAAATGCCTTTAATCAGTTGGATAATCTGTCTCAACAATTTTTTTTTCTATTTTTAATAATTTTTGACTCTAAGGAATGAGTGAGAAGTAGCTTCTTTGCCCAACATTTATCCAGGGTTTTGTTTTGTTTTTTTTTTTTTTTCATGAAATACACATGAAACTTGAAATTAAGCAAGCAAAAAGCAACAACAGAAAACAGCTATCTGTCTCCAAAAAAAAAGAAAAAATACCTATTGAAAATCTAGGATCAGAAAATTTCTGTACAAGTCATGCCTGTGTGCTGTTGCTAAATCGTGTCTGACTCTCTGTGACCTCATGGACTGTAGCCCGCCAGGCTCCTCTGTCTGTGGGATTTTCCAGGCAAGAGTACAGGAGCAGGTTGCCATTTCCTCCTCCAAGGAATCTTCCCAACCCAGGGATCAAGCCCTCATTTTCTGAGTCTCCTGTATTGGCAGGCAGATTCTTTACCACTGAGCCACCTGGGAAGCCTCTGTACAAATCAAATTCTCCTTTAATATCTCCTTCACAGTTTCTGAAATTTATAAGTTGAGAAGGCATTTGATCCTGAGCTGTATCTGCACAGAACATACTTATTGGGAATGATGCTCTTTTCAGTTGCACGAGCGTCCCCAAACAGACTCCATTCCATTCAACACTCAGTCTACGCACTGCATCCCTGAGGAGCCCAGCCATGGTAGGTGATCATGTTAACACTGCAAATGTAAAATGAAAAAGGGGCAAAGTGTCTTCATTCTTCCTGCTGTCTCTGCACTTCCCCTTCCTCCAGCAGGGGACCTGTCCTGTTCATTCATCATTTACAACTCACTGCCATGATGCCACAGGTCAACACACACTCCCACCCCCAAAGGGAAACTGAATTCCCTCCAATCTGCGCACACACACACACACACACACGCACACACACACACACACACAGTACAAACATATCTGTTTAAACAGGAATATAAATAAAGGACTTCCCAGGTGGTGCTAATGGTGAAGAACCTGCCTGCCAATGCAGGGGCTGCAGGAAACACAGGTTTGATCCCTGAGTCAGGAAGATCCTCTGGAGTAGGAAGCAGCAGCCCACCCCAGTTCTTCTTGCCTGGAGAATCCCACGGACAGAGGAGCCTGGCAGGCTACAGTCCATGGGGTCACAAAGAATTGGACACGACTGAAGCAACTTAGCGCACACACATAAAAACACAAAAGAAGAACAAGAGTCTCAGTCGAGAGTTTAACTATTACATCTGCTGTTGAGGTTGGACTACAGGGAGGATCCCACAGGGCAGAGGAAAAGGATGGTAAAAAGGAAAAAGGAGGCAATTAATGGGAGGTCTGTGAGCGCCTCACCCTGGGTACAGTGCATCTGCCCAGAAAAGTCCAATTCCACCTAAAAGCACGAGTCAGCTCTAATACAGAGGTCAACCCTCTTGTGCTGTTTGGCTGCAGAGCTTTAAGCCCCCCTAGTCCTTCTTCTGCTTCTTCTCTACACACATCCAGGTAAGCTGGCAAGAAAGCCTGGGGGCTCCCTCCTAGGTGCCAACCAAAAGCTCAAACACGCAAGCCCCAGACTGCAGGAGGGAAGCTTCATCCCAACCCCAGCCCCCGAGCACAATTCCCAGCCAGCCTCCTTCCCCTCTTCTCTCACCCCATTTTCAGACCTGCTTGCAACCTCCCTTGCTCTCCCCAGAAGGCCTCAGTACGTGAGTCACAAACCTTTCCACACCCTCTGGGTACAGGTGTGGCATCACCAGTTTCAACACCGAACCAAACTGGGATGAAGAGAAGGTACACCCCCCTCTGTGGGGGCCGAAACAAGCACCATCTAAGCTAAGAACAGCCGTTATTAGCTAGGTGAACTATCTGTGGGGTGAACTGAGATTCAAGCCATTTCTACTTCCACTATTCAGCCCAACATTTTACCTATCAGGGAAAAACTCATAACAGACGTTCCATGGTATCGCCTATGTAAAACTGACTGTAACCCTTTCTATCAAAAGTGACTATGGCAATAAAGCCCTAATTTGTCTATGGGGATAGAACAAGTCCTCCAGGTCAAGCCTCCCCTCAGATATCTACAGCTTACTGGGCAGTCCAGAATTTTGGTACCAACTCCCCACACTGTAGAAACAGTGGGTAATGCAATCAGTAAAAGACTGGGCTAAACAAAAGTTAAAACTAAGAAGCATTTTATCATATCATCCCACATCATAATCTATCTTATAATATTTTCTGTACCAATTATTAAATTATTTCCAAAGAACTGAAAGACCTTGGTAAACACAGAGATTATTTAGAGCTATTGAAAATAAAGGAAAATGAGCTTTTATGAAAATGTCAATCGGTATAAAATCTAATAAGAGCAGAACAAACTGAAAAAGACCCAACAGGAGAGAGTTGCAAGGCACAGCCTAGTGCCTCCTGGACATGCAGCTAAGAGGGTTTACAGAGAGAGGAGGAGAAGGCAGAGAGGTTCAGAAGGGCTGACCGCAGTGCTGCGCCCTCCTTGTGGAGGGCAGACTTGCGGAAGTTACTGCCTGTTTCAGAAACTGAGGCGATGCTGGTACTGAGTACATGAGTCAGGATAGTAACGCACAGCTCGCAGTTACAAGCGTCACACAACTCTGAGTATTGAAAGTGCTTCCTGAAGCTGAACACCGCCTAATTAGAAGTTCATCGTGACTGGGTCCGTGTCCCAGGCATCCCACACGAATCTCTTAAGAAATCATGATGATATAAAGGACGTCTGACGTGGCACAGCTTCCTTTTACTACCTTTTCATTTGTCTTCTTGAATATTTTGAAAACCTATGCATGTTTGCAACAGGAGATGTTGTATATTTGTTAAACAGAACCAAAAACAGCAAGTCCAAAGTTTAAGGGTGTCGATTTTGGCTAGCCATCAGAAAGGACTTTCTGATTAGTGATGCTCTACAAGGAAACAGGCTTACTCGACAAGGGACTGACCTACCAATCCCGGGAAATGCTCAAGTCGAGGCATCTGCCACGGCGTTATGAAAAGCATCTCAGCACTGGGAGAAGCATTAGGATACATGACTTTGTGAGGTCCCCTTCTGCTGACATAATGTGATGACTGACCGATCATGTAAACAGAAAAAACACGGTGTGAACCTGAAAACTCTTGTGCTCTCTTAAAAAAAAAAAAAGTTTGAATCTATTTAAAATGATATTTCTAAGGAATGTGACGCTGATGGTCCCCTAGAGGAAAGTAAAGACAGCTACCCAACCTTGAACTCTCCTCTCTAAAACTTCATTTCCGATTAAGAGCTGGGGGTGGCGGGGGGGAGTGGGGGGTGCAGGCATGGAAGGATTGTGGGGAAAACAACACAGTT
The DNA here is from genome assembly GCF_016772045.2 of Ovis aries. Lineage (NCBI taxonomy): Eukaryota > Metazoa > Chordata > Mammalia > Artiodactyla > Bovidae > Ovis > Ovis aries. The sequence continues at coordinate 60,167,408 of NC_056076.1, forward strand.
AATCAACCCTACAGCACGGCCAGCACCATCAGTCCACCCAGACCTATACACTGAGCAGCTACTACTCTGCAGGCATTGCAGCAAATAAAAGATGTATCAACACAAGGACCCTGCTTTCAATGTTCTAAAAATGTGTGGATAAATCAGACAGCAAAAAGTACATGATTATAAATAAATAAAGAGGTTGCAAACTAACCGCCCGACTAGATCCAACCAGCCTGCCTCATTTGGGCAACATACTGTTTTTAAAATTTTTAAATCAGAATGCTATTAAGCAGAAAATACACCTTGCAATCACCATGTCACCACTCTTCATCATATTACACAGGCCTAATTCACACATTTACATAAAATTCCTGAACCCGACAAGCAGCTGCATTTTGACTTCCTAATCTACAACATAGACGATTAACAGCAGAAATACCATAAGATGGTATTTGTATGGTTACTTTTAAATAAATGTCAAAAATATGAAAGAGGAAGAGGAAAGCAGAAAGCAGCACTGAGTGACAGGAGAAGTTCAAAGTGCAGAAGGGCCTTGAGAGCGGGGAGAGCAGAAGGGAGAGGTGAGGGAGTCAAGTAAGATTTGCTCAAATTGTAGAAGGGCTTCAAAGATAGGTCACATTAATCAGAAATCTTGACTGAAAATGATGGAAACCCGAACCAAAGTAGTTTTCTCAAAGAGAGAAATCTATTTTTAAAAAGCTAGAAATTCATTGACTTTTCCAATTGTGTAAGTAAAGGGCAGAGGTAAATTCAGATACGGCTGGATCCAAGCACACAAATGAGATCAGCCCTTTTTCTCTCTTTCCTTCTCACTCTCGCAATCACTTCTAATGTCTTTTACGTAATGGATTTTTTTTTTTCTGTCTTGTTGTTGATGGGCTATGACCAGGAGGACAGGTAACTTGGTCTTTCAGGAAGCTCACCTTCTCCAGTTTCACAACCCAGCAAAAAGAAAGAAATTTGATCTCTAAAAATTCACTTACATGTTCACGGTAGGGACTCCAGGGAAATGGGTTCATGGGTCATATGCTGACTATTGTATTCAGAGGAAAGCAAGTCTAATCGCATTAATGATGTGTGCGCACTCCAGTTCAGTTCAGTTGCTCAGATGTGTCCAGCTCTTTGCGACCCCATGGACTGCAGTGTGCTAGGCCTTCCCGTCCATCACCAACTCCCAGAGCTGGTGCGCCGGACAGTCACAGTGAAGGAAGGTACTTAAATGGGTTGCCAAGGTGCTTTCAGGCTAGAAAAACCTACCGGAGGCTTTAAACCTGTAAACCACATGACCAGAGTGAAAGTAACCCATTAGCTGCCCAGTTGTGTCCGACTCTTTGTGACGCCGTGGGCTGTAGCCCACCAGGCTCCTCTGTCCATGGGATTCTCCAGGCAAGAGTGCTGGAGTGGGGTGCCGTTCCCTTCTCCTGGGGATCTTCCCAACCCAGGTATCGAACCCCAGTCTCCCACATTGCAGGCAGATTCTTTCCTGTCTGAGCCACCAGGGAAGCCCCTGACCAAAATATTCTTTTCAGAAGTTTACATGATGTATTGGAGGGAGAGGAAGAGGAATACGGGGAGGTGAGTTAGAAAGCTCATCCAGAAGCCTAGGACAGAGGACATCAAGCTCAACTGAAAGAGAAGGACAATAAGAAACTGACGGAGGCAAGAACAATTCAGGAATAAAAATCAATCAGATAGGAAACGACTGGATAAGGGAGAGAGAGGTTTCAAAGACAATTAATTCAATACATAGTTATGAGCGTCAGTTCTGTTTCAGGCACTGGTGAATATGGTAGACAAGATGTCTGCACCATAGTGTGTCCACTCCTCTGAGGAGCATGGAGGCAGGACGTGGAAACTGAGCAATCAGTCACACAAGTTCAGTTCCTAATAAATACTCTGAGGAGGACAGAAATGGGAAGGTGACATGGAGAGTGGTGAGCGGAAGGTGCTACTTCAGACAAGGTAGTCTGAGCAGGTCTTTCAAGGAAGCAACACTTGAGCTGAGAAACGAATGGCGAGAAGGTAGCAGCCACGTAAGGGGCTGGGAGAGAAGTGTCCAGAGAGAAGACAGCGAGACAGGAGTAAGTGAAGAGACCCCAAGACAGGAATAAGCTTGACATGGGAGAGAGCCAGAAAGAAGATTGGACAGGGAGAGTGGGGGGAGCAGAGATCAGCGTCACAAGGGCCAGGCTTGGCAGGGCCTCCTGAGCTATTTCATCCTATTGCCATGGAAACTCGGCAGAGAATTTAGGGCAAGAGACACGGTTTCATCTGGCTTTACCACCCAGACCACCAGACGAGGCCATAGGCAAGCAGGAAGCAGGAAGAAGCCGTCATCAAGGGCAGCGCAGACAGGAGGGCCCAGCAGCTCAGGCTGGGGTGCCGGCGGTGCAGGCGGTGTTGGACGGTCGGGCGATTCAGAACGCTGTGCCTGAGCGGGATGCAGCACCACTGAGGAAGGAAAGCTAGAAACGGTTGAAGAGATTTCTCACACTTAAATCTGAATACAAATAATACTCAAAAAAGAAGTTGCTCAGTCATGTCTGACTCTTTGTGACCCCATGGACTGTAGCCTGGCTCCTCCGTCCATGGGGTTTCCCAGGCAAGAATACTGGGTGGGTTGCCCTTTCCTCCTCCAGGGGATCTTCTCGACCCAGGGATCCAGCTCAGGTCTCCTGCATTGCAGGCAGATTCTTTACCGTCTGAGCCAGCAGGGAAGCCCAGCTACTGCTCGGGCGATGTCTAAACCATTGTGTGATATTCCCTGTTCAAGAGCAAAGGCCCACAGGTGCCTCCTTCCAACTACACCTGGCGGTGGGGGCAGTGTGTGTGAACTTGTGCCTAAGAATTGCTCTTTACTAAAAGTTTTAACCGACCCTGGAAGACTATTGACAACGGCTATTTCTGACATGGGAAACACCCTTAAGGTTGTCCCGAAGAAAAAGAAAGGATGAAAAAGGAATATAAAAAATAAATCAAAATGAAACTTTTAAAAGAAAAATTATTTCACTGAGGAATTCTTGAAAACTTCATAGAGAAAAATGAGCTCCTTTGGCACAATCCCCTTCCTCTTCTATTAAATTCTTGGTGGTTTTTCAGAACAAAAAATATTATAGAGAGGTTTCTGTATATCGCTGTTTAAAGAGTGAATGAATGCCTACAGATTTTCTGGAGGGGATTTTTGGCAGAATGTTTAAAATAAAGCAGAGGATGAGATGGTTGGATGGCATCACCGAATGAACGGACACGAGTCTGGGCAAACTCTGGGAGATAGTGAAGGACAGGGAAGCCTGGCATGCTGCAGTCCGTGGGGTCGCAAAGAGTCGGACACGACTGAGTGACTGAACTGCACTGATAAAATAAAGCATACTTATCTCCTTTATTCATTTTCCTAGTTAATTATGGAAATTTGTCCTATATTTATGTAAGCAGGTATTAGTTATATACGTGTGCATCTTAAGTCACTTCAGTCATGTCTGACTCTAGCCCGCCAGGCTCCTCTGCCCATGGGATTCTCCAGGCAAGAATACTGGAAGGGGCTGCCGTTTCCTCCTCCAGGGGATCTTCCCGACCCAGGGATGGATTCTGTGTCTCTTATGTTTCCTGTATTGGCAGATGGGGTCTTTACCACTAACACCACCTGGGAGATTTTTAATGAGATATATATATTTAGTTAGGAATCTGAAATAACCTAAATGAATAATGATAGAGGATTGATATCAACACTGTAGGTAAGTTTTCTGTATCCTTGTTGTGTTGAATTATAAACACTTAGGGGCAGGAGAGGAATCTGGAGAAATGTAACAGAAAGGCCCTAAAGGTGTTTCACTGGGTTAGGCATACCTTTCATCTGGTAGGTACCTAGTTTATGATCAAGGGTGGGATCACTAAAAAATGTGAAATTCTAGCTTTGTCAACAGAAATCCCTGGATCGTTCATTATTTCAGACCTCAAATTCTGAAAGTACTGAAAGGGAAACAGCCAATCCAAACAAAAAAAAGGAAAGAATAAAAAATAAATTTAAAAATCCCGTGGAGCTAGAGGCTCATCACTGGACTGAAGCCAGTGGATTAGCGCCGCGAGACTGGAGAAGCAGCGGCTCTGTTGCCATGTCTGAATCCATGTTGATTTTGGAATCATCTGCATCTTGCAACGTTGCTTTCCTCAGACATGCTTTGGCCCTACCAGATACCTGTTGCTATCTTGTCCCTTGACATGTCTAAAAAATCTTTAGTCTCAGTCTTCATCAAGTTTAAAGAAGGGACCCAAGAGGCCACGACAAAGAGAGCACAAAGAACCAGCTGCCACCGTCTACCTTGGATTGATATTGAAAACGAGAGAGGCGGAGACAGAGAACAAAGCCACGCAACGGTGAGCAGGAACATTCTACGCCACCTCGAAGGCTGGCTGGGACACCAGCGCCCTATCTCCTTTGGGCCACCTCTGAATGGTTTTCACAGTTAATGGGAGAACTGAAGAAACAGATGGCAGAAAATTTAATTGCAGGTGCTAACCCTGAACACAGTACTTAAGGCAAAGAATTTAATCTGATGGCTTCATGCACTGAACCAAAAAGAAAGAAAACTGTGTGTTTATATTTTAAAGATTTTCATTCTTAATTAGTGGCTTCAAAGATTTTTTAACAAACCTGTCTGGCCTCTCAGATATCATATAACTTTAATTAGTGTCCAAATTTATTCAATGTTTTAAAGTTTATTCAGGGCTTGTTCCCCATGGAGTGACAAACATCTTTGTACATGGTGACTAACTCCATTTGAAAATCTGTGGAAAAGCAGAGGTGTTATAAATAAGACTTACCTTTTGGTGACTCTGGTTTAAGATTTATTTAAAAGGTAACCATGCTCCCTCGGTGATGACGACTTTTGTGCCACGCTCATTTGGCAAAATTCTCCACAGAGATCATTTGTGTTTAACAAAACACATTTTGTGTAATCAAAGCTGTATGTTAATGTCTTCATTCGCTGTACTGTCTCATAACATTGACTTTGGACACTGAGAAAAAAGAAACAGTCCACACTCTTGGTTTTTTTCTGTTTCCTCTGACATTTAGTAGTTTGCCATGACTGCAAAACATGACTTTTCACTTCTTTATACAGGATGTGGTAGGCCCTCGCCTGGAGACGTTTTATATCAGCAAGCTTCCCACTCGAGAAAGAGGAAGAAGGAAGCAACGCTGCTGTGGGTGTAGGCTCTGGGTCCAGCTGGGTGTCTGAAGGGAAAATTCCATCCTAATGATGGAAATGTCTCCAGCTCTTCTATTCGAAGGAAGACTGATGTGAAAGATCCCAGTTCAGTGGGAACAAAGTCATCATTGAAGCTGTGTGGACAATTCTCACCGTGTGATTGGGACACCTATGACTTCATTGGTTGAATAAAGAATCACCCAAAGGTCACGCTGCCCCCACAGAAACACGCAATCAAAGCGATGGAAGCAACAGCCGATGAGACAGCAGGGCACTGGCCAGAGAGCCTAGGGTTTCCCAGGCAGCACTCAGGGTGCACCGTCCGCCTGCCAGTGAAAGAGACACAAGAGACGCGGGTTCGATCCCTGCATCGGGAAGATCCCCTAGAGAAGGAAATGGCAACTGACTCCAGGCTTCTTGCCTGGGAAAGCTCATGGACAGAGGAGCCTGGTGGGCTACTGTCCGTCGGGTCTCAAAGAATCAGACACGACTTGGTGACGGAGCAGGCACACAAAGAATCCGAAATGCTCTCCGCCTGGCTTGGGAGCATTTATCTTGGGAAATACGTTGGTGACTGACTGTGGCCATTAGCTTTTTCCTGTTGTGATCTTCCTTTTTTCATTCTGTGTGAGATTAATTTGTGACTGAGATTTATTAGCCTAAAGGAGGCTGGGGTTGATGAGATTTTGCTGATATACTGCGTAGAACGCACATCAAGTCAAAGAGAAAAGATGAAAGATTGAAATGATAAAGTTGCATTGCCAGCTTGTTGCTGAAGTAATTGAAGTGGCTTGCGTTGTGCTGTGCTGGTGATGGCTAGAAATAAAATAAGTACAAATTTATCTAGATCATCCTTCTGAAGAAAGGAACTACAAAATATTTTCCCTCTCTATTTATGTGTTGAGGAAATCTCCCAATTCTTTTTTTGACAGTGATAGTGAAGCAAAACGAAAATGAAACCCACTCAGCATAAGCTCCAGAAGTGAAGCCAGCTATTATCCATGGAAATAGGCGTAAGGGTTAGCATAGATAATTGAAATATGAGCATAATGTAAAAACAGCCTTTTGTCTATTAGGTGAAACCACAACTCCATATAATTTCTTTTTAATAGAACTGAAATAGCAAAATGAATTCAATTTTTTTAACCTACCCAACTTGTCCTCTGATGGAAATTCTAATTATCAGTGAAATGCCTAAAAAAATACATACAGAGCAGAATATTTTTAAAAAGGAATAAAGCAAGGGCCATGAAGCATGAGGATTCAGCTCCACAAGTACGGGGACCTTCAGTTCATGGACCTGTCCAGCATGCCTGGGGTGCGCTGGCCCTTGAAGAGTGCCCGGTGGGCCTTTGCTGAATTAACAAAGTGCTCAACCTTCTGCTGCTGAGCACTGAGCAGTCAGTGCAGGTAAGAGCACGAATATTTCTCCACTGTTGCAAATCATTTGGCCATTAAATGTGCCCCATGGAAATCTGGGGCTTTAGAGGGTGTCCACAGGAACAGGACCCTGGATGGCAGACCACAGCACACGTCTAGTGGGCACAGATGTTCCGTGCAGGCAGTATGACCAGGGAAGGGGCAGTCCCCCACACCCACCACCTCCAGAGGGGCAGAGATTTCTGAGCTGGGAGACCCTCTGCCGCTCAGGCCCATGACGATTTTCTAGGACTGCTCCACCACCTCGATCTTTAGTTCTTTAGTTACTCAAAGACGAAACATGGACCAGGTATCACAGGCCCCCATCGTACGCGTGGTGCGTGCTCAGCCGCTCAGTCGTGTCTGACTCTTTGCAACCCCATGGACTGCAGCCCGCCAGGCTCCTCTGTCCGTGGGGTTCTCCAGGCAAGAATACTGGAGTGGGGTGCCGTGCCCTCCTCCAGGGCTCTTCCCCACCCAGGGAGGGAACCAACGTCTGCTACGCCTCCTGCACTGGCAGGCGGGTTCTTGACCACGAGCGCCACCTGGGAAGCCCGGGCCCTCACAGAACTGAGCACAGCAGAGTCCAGACGCCGCTGTTTTCTCAGCCTTTTTTAACCTAGTATTCTCACGCATGAGAACCACGGTGTACATCACCCAGACGCCATAAAAGGCGGGAGCACACTCACATGCACACAAATTGAGGGAGATTTGCACAAGTGAACAGGTCTCACTGTGCTGAGCGAAGGCTGCAGGAGCTGAGGGCAAGCAGGCGGCTCCGGCTCTCGGAAGAGGTGCCAGCAGGAATCTTCTCCTGCGCTCCAGCCTGCCCTCCTCAGAACCTTGCCAGCAGACCAGTCGCCTCTGTCCCCAGCGGGGGTTCGCTTGCAATGCCCCAGGGAAATCCTTAATCCTGAGAAGAATCTACACCGTTTCAGTTCTCATTTCAGGTCTCCTCACAGCAGCCTGTGCTTCAGAGCACGCCCCAAACAAAACACCCCACCCTCTTCCTGAAGGCAGGCTCGGCGGGGCGGCACCGTGGGCCCGGCTCTCCTTCCACAGCCCCAGGTGACGACAGGGGACACCTGAGGCCCTTCTCTGCGTGGGTCTCTAGAAGGACCTCAAAGTCCCAAACTGCCCAAGACTAAAGAAGCTTCTCGAGGACAGAAGAATGGCTGGGGACTGCTGGCTGCCGTTCCTGCCTCTGTGACCTTGGGCTAGTCACCTGATTATCGTGAGGCTTGTTCTGTTCATACGATCAGTGGAAACACAACAGAAAGCCCTGTGGAGGTTTCCGTGGGGATTAGCTGTGAGGCAATGGCACAGATAAAGTCCTGGTACATGCTACAACTTGGACCAGCCTTGAGAACATCACGCTGAGTGGCAGACACCAGTGGCAAACACCGCACACTCTGATGCCGTTCACACGGATGTGCAGAGGAGAGAACTCTACCGACAGCAAGTAGATTCGCGGCCGCTCGGGGCTGGAGGCAGGGGAGGCGCACCGCGTTTCTTCTGCGGTGGTAAAAATGCTCTGAGATTGACTGCGGCGATGGCTGCACAGAGTTAAGAAACCAAAAACCTGTGAACTGTGCAGTTAAAATGGGTGAGCTGTAAATATAGGAATTATATTTCAACAAAGCTGTCCTTAAGACAGTCCTTAGCACAATGCCAGCCACGTATTTAATATTTGAAGAAAGTCAGCCATTATCATCTATTAATCCATTCAAAAGGTATTTATTTAGTTTCTAATATAATTGTGGCACTTCTAATATAACTCAGTTCTTCTTGTTCTTATCATTTGTGGATCGTTTTTACACTTGAAATTTTGCATGTCTGTGAAATATGCACAGATGTTAATAATGCAGGAAAAGTAGTTTGACTAAATTGCCTCATTAAAAAGATAAAATGAATTTAGGTGACTAAGTTGTTTTAGATGTAAAGTTTTTACCTGAGAAGTAGTCACTAACACCTTGGAACTTTATAGGCATCTTAAGAATACCAACAAAATAAAACGTCTTAATTTATTCAGAACTAGAGTTAATTTATTTATAGTCAACTTGGAAAGTTTTCTAAATGAGAAATACATAATTTAGTGACAGCAGAGCAATTCTGTTTCTGCAGATTCGAGCGTTTCAGATTTAAGAAACACAGAAATGAAATGCTGCATTGACTGGTTTAAGCCCAACAACAAACAAACAAAATCTAAAAGCCATTTCTGAATCTCAGAAGACATAAGACAATTATTCTAAGTAGCTCTGCAAATGCCGTCACCCCTACTATATTCTCCATGACTTGCATAAAATAATCAAATTCTACTTCTTTTGGCCTTTCTCTCCACCGTCAATCACTCTCATGTCTTCCACCAAAGACTGCAGGTAGTGGGTAAAATAATAGATTTGCAACCAAAAATGAAAGAAAAGAGAAGGGAAAAAAGGGGCTGTAAAAACCTATCTCCAAATGGGAAATTCTTTTACAAAAAAAACATTTGCATGTACTTCGGCAAGTGCAGAGATTTAAATGGTGTTGGGCTATGCCAAGCTGGCATGCATGCCCGCTCAAAGCTGGTTGTTTTAACCATAATTGGGACCCTGAGCACAAAAGAGAACAAAGAAGCAAACTAAAAAGACAAAGCAGCCAGCCGCCAGTTTGCCCCCGGTGAATCCTAACTCTATTTTTTATTTCAGATCAGATAGGCGGCTCACTAGAGAGCTCCCTCGACTTTCCAGTAAGTTCTCGGAAACCAGGGCCAAATGCAAAGCATTTGAAAGCACCTGTAAAATCCAGTTTCTCCTAGAAATTGACTGACACCTTGGTTGCTGGGGCCAGAACCCAGGTGAAAAAGCATATTTGTGCTGATGAAAGGTTTTTATTCTAAAATGATGCTCTCCAGGTGCCCTCTCCTCATAAACACTCCGTGGGATTGTCCCTGCCAGTATCAGCCACTGAAAAAAGGAGGAAAATCTCCCTAAAAATATGGTCTCCCAGGAAATAATTTCTTCCTTATAGACATATTCAGAATTCCTTCCCAAGCAGATTCTGAAGCAAAACAAAGAAACCGAGCAGACAGAAAGTAAGTACCAACTCAAGGTCGAGGGACAAGCTGCCCACGAGGATCCCACTCATTTCTTTTCTCCTTGAACACAGGGCCAACAACATAGTAAACTAAATCATTTAAATTCTCTAATAATGATAACAATAGCAACAGGAATCACAGTGAGCTTTCACTTCTATTAAGACAAATTTTTTTATTAATTTCCCGTGTTACTGATATAACTATGTCCCTGTAAACAGTACTGCTGCTGCTGCTAAATCACTTCAATTGTGTCCAACTCTGTGCAACCCCATAGACGGAGGCCCACCAGGCTCCCCCATCCCTGGGGTTCTCCAGGCAAGAACCCTGGAGTGGGTTGCCATTTCCTACATTTATCTTAATACACTTATTTGTCAGGAAGTCTTTTTTGAAGTATGCTGTTGTTTCGTCCAACAATCGCCTTGTCCATGAGATTTCCCAGGCAAGAATTCTGGAGTTGGTTACCATTTCCTTCCACCCAAGGATCAAACCTGTTTCCTGAATTGCCAGGAGGGTTTGTTTTTTGTTTTTTGTTTTGTTTTTTTTTTTTACCACTAAGCCACCATGGAAGCCCCTTATTGAAGTGTTCCTATTGAGTCGCTAAGTCATGTCTGACTCTTTGCAACTCCAAAAACTGTAGCTTGCCAGGCTCCTCTGTTCATGGGGTTCTCCCAGCAAGAATACTGGAGTGGGTTGCCATTTCCTTCTCCACTTATTGAAGTATAGTTGATGCATAATATTATATAAATTACAGATGTACAATATAATGATTTACAATTTTTATATTATATTCCATTTATAGTTACTAATAAATATTTGCTATATCCCCTGTGTTGTACAGGATTCGTGACAAGTGTCTTCTTCCTATGTTTTTAACTTTATGATACCTTGCTAGCTCAACTCAACCTTAAGTTTCTTGAGAAAAGTGACTGCTTTTTGTTACTTATGTGTTTTCATTCCCTCTTTCCTCACACAGTGCTTGGCACATAGTATGGCTTCAGAAATTGCTTTAGAAATATCTGAGTTACTGATGTATAGTTGGTATAATTTTAAGGCAACTTCTCTCAAAAAATGTTAGCTTGAAACCATTAAAAATTTACATTGATTGATGCCCAAATTATAATTGATAAAGGATCTTTACTCTGCTTCCCCCTCTAAGTAGGTTTTGAAAGCTATTGGAAAAGACCTTGATGCTTAGAAAGATTGAAGGCAAAAGGAGAAGAGGGCAGCAAAGGATAAAGTGGTTGGATGGCATCATCAATTCAATGGACACAAACTTGGGCAAACTCCAGGAGATAGTGAGGGACAGGGAGTCCTGGCGTGCTGCAGTCCATGGGGTCACAAAGAGTCGGGCATGACTTAGAGGCTGAATAATAACAACAACAGGAAGAGGGAAAGTCATCCATGGTCCTTTTATCCCATTTCGGCAAAACGTTTCCTGTTACTTGGGGTCTGTAGTAATGTGATGAGAATATCTAGCTGGTTGACTACCATCTCTTCAATTGCCCACTATTTCCGTTTTACTCCCAGATCCATTCTACTCCCAGAACCCTGCCGTCAAGGGAACCCAGAATGGCAGATAAATATGCAGTTACAGGCCTTTCCTCTTTGCTTGCAGTCCCAGGCGCTGACAGGGAGCCTGGCGTCAGGATGGAATGCACGCCCTGGGCTCTTGACAATTGCTGGATCCATGCTCTGTCTCTCTCTTTCACATGCTTCATTCTTTGCTTTCTGTTAAGGATATGTATTGACTTTGCGGAACACTGCAGTGAGCTGTAAATGATGCATTTAATGAAAAATCCTTGCCCAGCACTTTGAAAGAGAACACAACAATGTCGGGCGATCATTGCTGGGCAGTGATGGGTGTTGTAATATCACATTCATCTGTTTCACCGGCAAGAGAGACACGCTGCTGATTGGCAATATTTCAAGGGTATGTAGTAAGAAAACATCAACTGATATTTTAATCATATTCATTATTTGCTGTTTCTCCTCTCCCTAGCATGGTAATCTTTGATTCTTTAAAGATCAGGGACTTTTATTTCCATCTTAGCTGTGCCAAAGTTGTGTGGGCAGTCTGATTTGACACCAGCACCCACTAACAGACGATGATGCTGGGCACCAAAGGCGAGGAGGGGTTCGCGCTGAAGGTCTGGGACTTGCCTTGGTCTTGCTCGGCAGACGAAATGCAGCAGTTATTTTTCAGACTGCAAAATTCAAAATGGGGCTCAGCGTATTCGTTTCATCTACACCAGAGAAGGCAGACCGAGTGGCAAGGCTTTTGTTGAACTCGAATCAGAAGATGAAGTCAAACTGGCCCTGAAAAAAGACAAAGAAACTATGGAACACAGATATATTGAAGTATTCGAGTCAAACAACATTGACATGGATTGGGTGTTAAAGCATACTGGTCCAAATACTCCTGACACGGCCAGTGATGGCTTTGTATGGCTTAGAGGACTCCCCTTTGGATGCAGCAAGGAAGAAATGATTCAGTTCTTCGCAGGGTTGGAAATCGTGCCAACTGGGATAACATCGCTGGTGGACTTCCAGGGGAGGAGTACCAGGGAGGCCTTCGTGTGGTTTGCTTCATGAGAAATAGCTGAAAAGGCTCTAAAGAAACACAAGGAAAGAACAGGGCGCAGGTACATCGGAATCTTTAAGAGCAGTCGAGCTGTTAGAAGTCACTGTGACCCACCACGAAAACCTACAGCCGTGCTGCGGCCAGGTCCCTGTGACAGACCCGGGGCTGGAGGAGGGCATCACAGCACGGAAGGGAAGCTGGCCTTGGAAGGACGAGGCACGGCGCTTATGGTGGAGGTTATGGAGGCTATGATCATTCAGTCAGTTCAGTTCAGCCACTCGATCATGTCCGACTCTTTGCGACCCCATGAATCACAGTATGCCAGGCCTCTTTGTCCATCACCAACTCCCAGAGGTCACTCAAACTCACATCCATCAAGTCAGTGATGCCATCCAGCCATCTCACCCTCTGTTGTCCCCTTCTCCTCTGCCCCCAATCCCTCCCAGCATCAGAGTCTTTTCCAATGAGTCAACTCTTCGCATGAGGTGGCCAAAGTACTGGAGTTTCAGCTTTAGCATCCTTCCTTCCAAGGAAATCCCAGGGCTGATCTTCTTCAGAACGGACTAGTTGGATCTCCTTGCAGTCCAAGGGACTCTCAAGAGTCTTCTCCAACACCACAGTTCCAAAGCATCAATTCTTCGGTGCTCAGCCTTCTTCACAGTCCAACTCTCACATCCATACATGACCACTGGAAAAACCACAGCCTTGACTAGACGGACCTTTGTTGGCAAAGTATAATGGCTATAATGATGGCTATAGATTTGGGTCAGATAGATTTGTAAGAGACCTCAATTACTGTTTTTCAGGAACGCCAGATCACAGATACGGGGATGGGACACTCTGCACACATGCGGGGACTACCTCACAGAGCTCCCGAGAATGGCACTTAGAATTCTTCTTCACCACTCAACCCTGTGAGAGTACATACTGAAACTGGTCCTGACGGCAGAGAAACTTGGGAAGCAGATGTCGAGTTTGCAATGCACGAAGATGCTGTGGCAGCTATGTCAAAAGACAAAGCAAATATGCAGCACAGATGTGCAGCACTCTTCTTGACTTCTAGAGCAGGAGCAAGCGGTGGTGCTTATGCACACCAGTCCAGTTACGGTGGCCCGGCCAGCCAGCAGCTGGGCAGGGGTTATAGAGGCAGCTGTGGTGGCCAGAGCAGCATGAGTGGATATGACCAAGTTTTACAGGAAAATCCAGTGATTTTCAATCAAACATTGGATAGGCACCTACTGCAGTAGTAGAAGCCGAGTATCCGGGGGAGTGAACGGAATGGGAGGGATGTCCAGCACGTCCAGTGTGAGTGGTGGATGGGGAACGTAACTGATCCTGATCACTGACCTTGGTCAACATTTTTAAAAGAAAAGCTGAAGTTTTAGCTGTTACGGAATACAAGCTTGTGATTTATGCTTACTCTAAGTGGAAATCAGGAATGTTTTAAAGACTTAGTTCAGTTCAGTTCAGTCGTTCAGTCGTGTCCGACTCTTTGTGACCCCATGAATCGCAGCACGCCAGGCCTCCCTGTCCATCACCATCTCCCGGAGTCCACTCAGACCCACAAGGTTTGGTATTTTTTAACACATTCATCTAGGATGTAACAACCAGGTTGAGTAAACTATTACTGTTTAACAATTTTCAGCTTTTCTGAAATTAGTTCTATTGTAGGACATACTTGAGCAGTAAGTGTATTTGGGTTAAAGCTGTTGGATTATGTTAAATGTTGCTCTTACATCATATTACATTGAAGCCTGTCTGGATGCATGTAGAAAGACACACTTTTCTGTAAAACTCAACAAGGAGTTGTGTCTATAAAAAGCGAAACATTTGGCATGTTTGTTAATTCTAGTTTCATTTAATAGCCTCTATAGCACGTAAGCTTAAGCTTTAAGTTATTGGGGGAAATTTGACATGCAATACCAATACCTTAGCATTTTGGTTTTGGTGTTTGTGTGAAATTCTGAGGCCCTGATTTAAATTTTTCATTGTACTGTGATTTTTCTTTTAGGCACTAAGTAAAAGTTGTCAAATAAATCTTCTTTTAGGAAAAAAAAAAAAAAGATCAGTGACTTTTGTCTGAAAGTCCCAAATCCCATACTCGGAAAAGACGCACTAAAGGATTTTCAGTGACTAACTCTTTTGGCGGAATTATATTAAAATTTTGATTTCCACGGAGCTCTGTCGTTATTGCTACCACCCTTGCATTTCAAAATCAAACTTCAGGTTATTGAAAAGACTTATGTTTCTTCCAGTTTCTCTTTTTTTCTTTCTTTCTATTTCTCTCCTAAAACAGAAACAAAATAAACAGGACTTGCATCAACAGTTCTAGAAAGAACCGTGTGAGTGACAAAGTCCAACTGAAACAGCCACCTGGCGGCGCGGGAGAATCTGCCCGGCAGAGCCAGCGCCGAAGGAGCCTGGAGATGCTCCGGGCGGCTCCGGCCCGCCCTGCCCCCGGGCCCGGCGCGCACGGCCCTTCACCCCGGTGCTGCTGCTGGGCTTCCAATCGAGCGCGATGAGCACACAGTGCCCGGCACACTGGGCACGCATTTCGCGCCGTAGCCCGACCGGCAGCCACCAGCTGGTGTGTTAAGAGGCCTCCCTTCCTGAGCAGGCCTGGGACCAGAGCAACAGGCCGCGCCCCGGGCCTCGGGCGGCGACTCTCCGGGGGCCTTGGGGAGAAGTGCTGGTTCCGAGGTGGGCGCACGAGCCTGCCCGCCCCGCCGGAGCAGGCTGCCCCCGCGCTCCCCGGAGGTCACCTCGTGCTCGTCCAGCCTGAGGCTCACCGTCCTGGAGACCGCATCGTCCTGTGCTGTTCCGCTTCCAGCCGCTTCCTCTTCTCATCAACAGTCCGTCCAAACTGCAGCCCATTATCTGTTCTTAATTGATGTTACCGTTCACTCTATTAATTAAGGAACAGGCTTTCTCGTGGGCTTTTTTTTTTTTTTTTTTTTTTTTTTTACATAATCCAACCACTAGAGCGCGTTTCCAAGTGAAGACAAAAATATTTTCTATATGGTACATAAAGATTTGGCCAGTTTTGAAAGGGGAAAAAAAATTAGTCAGCTGTGGCCTGGGTGTCGCAGACATGAAATGGCTGCTTGACAGGATTTTGTTGCTGTTTGTTACCTTGGCTTGACATAGATGGAGTATGAGCTACAGAAACAGTCACTCATTTTTTTCCATTTATGTCGAACTTTGACAGGTTTCCTAGAGTCTCCTGGGTGGTACACTGCATCTCCAGCCAACCTAGAGCATGGCTGGGTCTTCAGAGAAACTTAATTAAATTTGTGGTTAAAAATATCTTCGTTTTAAGTGTATATAACTGTAGGAATATTATCATGTAGAGATCCATACAGGATGACTAGGATCCTATTACATTCAAATATTAGAGATTTCCTCATGTTTATAAGGTTTTTTTTTAAATTTAAATGATTCCCTTTATTTCCTATCACTGGATAAATTATAGAATAATTCATATATAACTTACAGATTTATATTTTTCCAAGAACTGTAGGCTGCATCCGACTCAATAGGCTTATGTTCCATTTTATTGAAGTCATCACTTGTTCTATCTATATTTTTCTATTTGTTTTATCCATCTTACTAGTACTTTCGGACTCTAAGAAATCACACATGGATACTCGTTCAGTCGTGTCCAACTTTTTGTGACACTATGAACTGTAGCCCACCAGGTTCCTCTGTCCATGGAATTCTCTAGGCAAGAATCCTGCAGTGAGTAGCCATTTCCTCCTCCAAAATCACACATAGTCTTCCACATTCAAGCTGTACTGGGCTAAAGAGGCCACCTCAGATCTTGTTTTCATGGACTCTCTCTTGAAAGAGAGCCTTCTTTTGCTCACTTCTTGCCTCTTTCCCTGACAGTCCGTCCTGCTTGACTTGAAAAATATGCTGGTGTCTAACGTTGGGGAGATGGGATGCTGTCACTTCCTCCTGACACTTTTCCTGGGTGGATGGGATCTCCTCAGGAGCATGAGGTTGGCTTCCGGTAGAAGCCTGCTGTATGAAACACTGCCTGCGACTCTGACGCTTTGACCTCGCTTTTCTATTCCCTCAAGCTTTTGAAGGATGATTTGAATGTTCTAACTCTAAATCCCTCAATTTCTATTTTGTAAGTTCAAACATTCTTTGACACGTCTTTATGAAACGTCCCTAGCTTTCCCGGTAAGATGTTCAGCCTTTATCTCCCCGCTCCATTGTCTCCCCCGCCAAGTCCCTCGGGTTGCCCATCTCTTCCAGCTTTCCAGAACATCTGTTCTTTCGCAGACATTCCCTTTTGCGGACAAGTAAAACAAAAAGCGCGCCCCACAGTTATCACATCCCACTGCCTGAACAGAGAATTGTACAGAATCCAGTAACATCTCACCACTAGTTAGAGCCTGCAGCAAAACATGTCATTAAATTTGCCCAGAGTTCCCACAGAGCTCAACAGAAAATTTTCAACTAATAAAAACTAAATATGTGTTTTCTAATAATTGCTTATCAGTGTCCAATATTTATTTTTTTCTACATCTTTATTTTCATTTCTGTTTGGCCTCTTGTATCACTCTAAACTGCATGTCCAAACTCTTACTATCCTTGATCTTGTTGAATGAATTTTCAATACTTTCCATTTCCTTACAATTTTAGGATGTTTGCCTTTGTTTAAGGATCACATTGTCAGCATTTGGGGCATAATTCTTACAGTTCACGTATTGACTCTCTTTTTCTTATTGCCAGTGGGACGTTGTCTGCATATGTTAATGTGGCATTTAGGCTACCCAATAGTTCTTTTCTACCTTAAACGAGATAACTGGTTATCTCCCTGCTTTTTGCCTCTGAAAAAATATCTAAAATCCACATTATGGCAAGGGCTGAGACACACTTCTCGCTCCTGTCATTTTTTTTCTCTCTCCACCATTGAGAGTAAAGATGGATGTCTTTCATTTCTGTGTAGACTCTTCATACATTACAGCAACTTGGCTGGCACACAGCTTTGAATCATCTTAAAGAAAAACTGTGTTTGCTAGATCCAAAAGTTGTTCTCAGTCTCAGCCTAACAAAACCCCTCCTTTGGCACCTTCCTTTGTTTTTTTCTCCCCCGCTAAGACCAGCATCAGTCATCCGACCGCCACCACGTAAACAGGATCTGGAGAAGTGCTTAGAAACCTGTTTAAAACTCACTGGTACTGCCAAGCTTTCCAGCAGGCAGAATTCTCCTACAAATTCCATGTAATCAGCATTAGAAATATCAATGAAATCGCACTTTCCTACCTGCCTGCTCCTTCTCCCTACAGATCATCTCACTTTCTTCATTACATGCCATGAAGAGCGTTGAATATTTTGTTCACCTCAGCTTCCAAAATGCAGAAAGAAACCATCTAAGTTAGAAATGCTTGCCTTGCCTAAGAATTTGATCACATTGCTAACTTGGAGCTGAAAGGAACTGATATTTCAAAAGATGCTATCAATGTTCTTTGCAGAACTGTCTCAGTGACAGGAAACTAACTGGCTTCCTTTAATACACACACACACACACACACACGCACACACTTCACACACCCCGACCCTCTTAGTTCATTCTCCCTTGGTGATTATGCCTATCCTCTCAGCCTGGAGTATCTGAGTTTAACTTTATAAAGTGAGCTGGGTTTACCCAGTGAAAACAGTCAGATGATCATGAAAATCCCCAAGAGCAGGGCCTCTCAAGGAACCTGAGTTGGGACAACGAGGCCCAGTGGACCCTCCCCTCATGGAGACCCTACTTTGTCTCTACTCTCGGAGACCCAACATTTCTTTGCCATGAACTGCTTGACTTCTTTAGTCTTTCTTCCGTCGTTTCCCCACAAGTTTTCATCTCAAAGTGTAGCTCTTCCTGCTCTAAAAACAGTTCTTAAAAGCACTCCATTGTTCACATTACTAACTCTTTCAGCCCCATTTAATCTATTTGTTTTCCTCTCCAGTCGAGCACCCCTTCTCTGCTTGCAAATCAGATGGAGTTGCCATTGCTCTACTTCTTTTCTGTATCAGCTTCATCCTATATATAAATCTTCCTTTATTGCTCTTTGATTTCTGTTATTCATGCTCTAATTTCCTCATTGTTTTCCTATACAAATAAATTTCTTCTTTGAAAGCCTTTAATCTCATCCCCTATCTTGCAAACATTCTCTCTCTTGCTGAATGAAGACATTCCCACCCTTCCATGATTTTTTAAACAGAGTTTCAGCTTTTACGTATTCTGAAGTGAGCTTATTCCTCCACCATAGATATTAATTAAATTTTCCTGATTCTTCTAATTAACTTGACTTTTATCTTTTGAAGGACAATGCATTATTCATTCAGAGGTTAGGAAACTTTTTTCCAAAAAACATTTATTTACTGTCTCTGTCTAGTAAACACTGTACTAGATATTTGAGCTAGACAGATGATGGAGAGACCTGTCACATGTACTGCGGAGCTAGATGAGCCAAGAATCAGCTGAATCCAATGAAACATGTACCTCTAGGGAGGCTGGCCCAAGAGGTATCCATTGATAAGGAGTGATCAAAGAGTTCCCCAAATAAAAGGAAGTGAAATGTTGAAAATGGAGCTGAACTCTGCCCATTAGCATACCACAGAGAGAGCAGTAAAGGGGACAGGAGAGGGCAATCATTGGCTTTTTAACTGTATTTCCAAATGTAATTCCAAATTCCAGCCCATTCCTGGCCAGACACGTAATCCTCTTGACAAGTGTTTTCAAACCACGCGTCTGGTTTCTTACTCTGCAAGACCCTGCCCCATTCCACACCTCACCCGGCTCTCCTCCAGCAGACAGCTTCCCGGACTTCCCACCTTGCTGAGTTATTTCTCTTTCAGAAGCCACGAAGGCACGGGTGACTTTTCTTAGTTCCCAGCTTCCTCCTCGCTCCTCCGGTTTCTCTCCTTGATGCTTACCTCAGGGATTGGGGCCCACGCTCTGCCGATTAATCACCGTCCCTGCCTTGGGTCTCCCTGCTGGTGACAGCCACAGGTCTCGCCTCTCCTTTCCCCCTCTGCAGACCCATGGCTTCTAGAGCAGTGGATTCTCAGCTGTTTTGTTCAGCAGGAACTCTCCTACCGGCACTGCCCTGGACAGCTCTTCCGGCCCCTCTCTGTAGTCCTCGCTGCCCTTCGCATGTCTGGCTTCCCTCCCCGTCAACGCCTTGTTAGTTTCCCGTCTTTTCTGCGGCCCCTCATCCTGTCTCGCCTTCCACCTCTAGGTGGCGCAGCTGCATCGGGAAGCGCAGGGGGCAGGAGCTTTAGCCCTTTAAGGTCTCATTCCAGACGGTCCTCCCAGACGGTCCTCCCAAACGGCCGCAGACTCGCCCTTCTTCCTCACACAGACTCTAAGCCTTCCACATAAAGAATCACCACTGGGTCCTTGTTCTCCACACCTGAAAGACTTCTGCTAACAGCATATTTACTGGAATAATTTCTTAAACTGTGCCCATAATCCATTTGTCTTTGGGCTCTGGTAAAACCAGTTAAGCTTGGTAAACCTCACTGTCCTTGTCTGTGGGGATAGGAATAGTAGCTACCTTAAACTGTGATGATGCAAGTTAAATATGTATACAAATGTTAGGCACCGTCTCAGTCCCATAGTAAACAAGAGAAAAACGCCACATCGAGATATTATTAGATGGAGAAACAATAGAAACAGTGAGAGACTTTATTTTCTTGGGCTCCAAAGTCACTGCAGATGGTGATGCAGCCATGAAATTAAAAGACGCTTGCTCCTTGGAAGAAAAGCTATGACCAACCTAGACAGCATATGGAAAAGCAGAGACAGTACTTTGCCGACAAAGGACCATCTAGTCAAGGCTATGGTTTTTCCAGTGGTCATGTATGGATGTGAAAGTTGGACCATAAAGAAAGCTGAGAATCCAAGAGTTGATGCTTCTGAACTGTGGTGTTGGAGAAGACTCTTGAGAGCCCCTTGGACTGCAAGGAGATCCAACCAGTCCATCCTAACGAAAATCAGTCCTGAATATTCATCGGAAGGACTGATGTTGAGGCTGAAACTCCAATACTTTGGCCACCTGATGTGAAGAGCTGACTCATTGGAAAAGACCCTGATGCCGGGAAAGATTGAAGGTGGGAGGAGAAGGGGACGACAGAGGATGAGATGGTTGGATGGCATCACTGACTCAATGGACATGAGTTTGAGTAAACTCTGGGAGTTGGTGATGGACAGGGAGGCTTGGCGTGCTGCAGTCCATGGAGCTGCAAAGAGTCGGACACAACTGAGCGACTGACCTGAACTGAACTGAACTGAGATGTTACTACCATTGGCGCCATCATCAGTTCTGTCGTGTACCAACTGCAGTCCTTCTTTGTTAGGTGAAAATTCCTGGAATGCCATTCTAACTCCATCTTCCCTGAGTTTTGGTTCCCTGTCCCCAAATACTCTTTTTCTTTTCCAAAAATATCTCCATCCCCAAAGAAGCCCCAATTGCTCCTACTGTTTTATTTCTGGAAAGAATGGTGAGAATTTTTAGTCCTAAACATGCTAAGTAAAATCACAACAAATTTCTCCTGAGTCCTGTCCCTTTTTCTCCTATAAGATCTCCAAAATAAATCTATTTTCTTTATTTATCTAAAGTTCACATTGAATTTCTTATGGGGAAAAATTTGGTTTATTGAAAAATATTTCCCTTGGATCCATCCTAGTTGAGCTTATCGGGCACCTAGCCATATAACCTTTCTTTGGACAGCTGTTCCTGCCCCTTGTTAAAAGAATTCTTGCAACAAACGTGCCTTTGATGCCATGTTTATGGTGCTGCCTTCCTCTTTCACAAACTTCCCAGATATTCCTTAGTTGCCTATTCTATTCCTTTCTATCTATATGAGAAGCAAAATAGACAGAGTAACTATTGGGACTACAATCATTCCCTTT
Source organism: Ovis aries (assembly GCF_016772045.2). Classification (NCBI taxonomy): domain Eukaryota; kingdom Metazoa; phylum Chordata; class Mammalia; order Artiodactyla; family Bovidae; genus Ovis; species Ovis aries. The sequence goes on from NC_056076.1 coordinate 60,188,611, forward strand.
TCCTCCTCACCCTTCTTCACCCTCACCCAGCTTTTCAACTTTCTGCTGTCTCCTTCTCGTCAAGCTCCCACCGTAACCGACTCTAACCTGGCTAAAATGTCATACCCAGAAGTGTCTGTTCCAAAATAGGGCATTCACGCACATAATTGACCCCAGGAAGTTGTAAGAATCGGACCCACCCCGAGCTGTAACAGACTATATCTACTTCTTGGGCCTCTTTTGCAATTTTAGTAATGTCTACAACCTCTTTCTGGGAGATCTCTCAGCTGAAACTGTTCTGAGCTCCTGACCACACTGCGAGATAGTTTTATCAGATGTTAGACTCATAGATCAGAGGAGGCAATGGCACCCCACTCCAGTACTCTTGCCTGGAAAATCCCACGGATGGAGGAGCCTGGTGGGCTGTAGTCTATGGAGTCGCTAAGAGTCGGACACGACTGAGCGACTTCACTTTCACTTTTCACTTTCATGCATTGGAGAAGGAAATGGCAACCCACTCCAGTGTTCTTGCCTGGAGAATCCCAGGGACGGGGGAGCCTGGTGGGCTGCCATCTATGGGGTCGCACAGAGTCAGACAGAACTGAAGTGACTCAGCAGCAGCAGCAGCAGCAAACTCATAGATGAGAAAGTGCAATCAAAAGAAATGAAGAACATGCCCAAGGTCCACTGAATGATAGAAAAAGCAATAAATTCATGATCCCACAACTTTTCCTATAAAGGAAAAGGAAGCATTTTTCAAGTATTTTCAACAGGACGCCTCACTGCACATCGGCCTCGTGTGAAAAACGAATTCCATTCTTTTGTCTTCCTCTCCTCTGTTATTTCACAATGACAAAACTTGCTCCTCCTTCCAAGAGCAAGAATCAGACTGATCGGTTCCATAAAGTTGATTTGGTTCATGAATCCGCATGAAAAGGAGAAATACCCACTATGCACATCAAGAGGAAAGATGGTGTGACTTTGAGCAGATTCTTTAGATCCTTTGTGTGCATCTGTGCTGAGTCCTGTTATTTGTGACCCCATGGACTGTAGCCCGCCAGGCTCCTCTGTCCATTGGATTCTCCAGGCAAGAAAACTGGAGTGGGTTGCCATTTCTTCCTCCAGGGATTTGACCCTCTACATCTGAGTTTTCTAAATAACAAAATAAGAGTGCTGAGTTTGACTGTTTCTAAGACCCCTCATGTTGAAACATTCTGTGATATTATTATTTTAATAATGATTCAAATAATACTGAAGACAATATTTCAGTCTCATTTCTTGACAAACATGATATTTAAAAAACAGAAAAACACATGTATAACTCGTTTATTAATAATAATAGATCATCTTTAACATATGCTTATCATGTGCCAATGCTAAATAATTTTTATAGATTATCTCGTTTAACCCTTGCTTGCAACATGTTTCAAGCAAGCAAGGGTTTCAAGCTTCTTGATTTATAAGAACGCTATGTAGCTCTATTTATACCCATTTTACAGATGAGGAAATAAAGGCACAAGATTAAATAACTTGCTCAAGCTCACAGGCAAGTAGCTGAGCCAAGATTTAAACTCAGACAGTGAGACTTCAGGGGCAGCTGCCACCACCTTCCACTGCCTTCACTTTCTTAATGCTCTTCAGTGAAAGAAAAATAATAATTAGCAGCTATTAATTTTTCGGATACAGCATTAATCCGCTAAATCACTTACAACTTTACCTGTAATAGGTTATCAATAAGCACTTCTAGAGCTGTTTCTGGCCATTATTTGTTGCATAAGGATTTCAGAATAATGTTAAGAATAACAAATAGTTTTTTACTTACAAAAGGGCTGGCAAATTGAGTTTCCTTCATCTGTAAAACCCCTTCACATAAAATTAGTCATCCTATTCTATGACCTTATTTTTAGGCTGCTTTATGTTCTCTTAACATTTGTGCAGTTGAATATCAAAAATCACAGCAGTTTTATCTCTGAGGAGTTACTTACCAGAAGCTCATGTTCAAATATTAATTGACAGTCCATGCTAATTTTAGGAATTAGTGCTTTTATAAATAACATGTACCTTGCCCAGCTTTTAAAGGATTTGTTATGAACAAAGAGTGATCATTCCGCATGTGTATTACCCTGAGTGTCCATGTATATCATCCTGAGTGTGCATGTGAGTTGAACAGTTAATGTATTTTCAACATTTTTTCTGCCATTTACTCTCCTTTGAAAAAACATCAAAACTAGATGATACGCCAAACCCATATGTCGTTAAAACACAGAAATTCCCACTCAGTTACTGACAACTTACATTTTTTCTATGAAGATACAACATTTAATATTATTACTACTCTCATTTTTGAATTATTAAGTCATTTCACATGACACTTGCAATATGAATAACAATAATGAAAGTAAAAAAAGAAATTAAAGTGCACTTCCCGACGATATAACACTTGGAAGTGAACTATAAAAATGAAAATTCTTAAATGACTGCTTTGTTTCAGCAAAGCACAATTTGGGTGTCTCAAACAAGGTTATAAACACACATTGTGATCTTTGTGCATTCATGCTGTGTTTCACAAGTGCTCCTTACAGGAGGACTATCTGAGGGACTGAATAGGAAGCTTAATTTAAAACCATCAGCCTCTTCACTGTACATGGAATGACATAATTAGAGGACATACACTCTGCCTTCATACCACTAAAGCTGTCACAGTTATTATAGCCAGGCCAAGATTGGGATTTGATAGCAAAACAGACTTCTGTGGTTGAATCTAGGACATTATACAAACGATAACTCATGTAGTCTGGGGTACCATGTAGCCTAATATTTAAAAATAAATTATAATTATCACAAAATAATAAACAATAATCCATTAACTATTAAAATATTTAATATTTTATAATAATTAACAATATTTAATGAATCATTAAATAATGTTTTATAATAATAAATATAATACATAATAATTTTGACAATAATATATCATTAAATAATAATAAATTAAAACACATTTACAAGTAGTAAGCATGCTGGTTATCCTTCTGTATTGGTGTTTTATCACCGTTGTAACAAATAACACAAGTCTAGTGGTTTAAAACAGCACCAGTTCATTAGCTTGTGGCTCTGGAGATCAGAAGTCTCGCACGTCACTGGGTAAGAATCCAGGTGTCAGAAGAGCGCTGTTCTCCCTGAAGGAGCTCCGGGACAGCGTCTCCTTGCGTCTTTCCGTTTCCTACGTTCGCTCGCATTCCTCGGCCCCGGGCCCCCTCCACCATCTTCAAAGCCAGCATCGGCCAGTAGAGTCAGTGCAGCACGCACTCTGCCACCGCCTCTTCCGTCTCCCGTTAAGGACACGTGGCAGCACTGAGCCATCTGGATAGCACGGATAATCCCCCTTCTAGAATGTCGGCAGACAGCACCCTGCGTTCCCCTAGCCGTGTAGCCTAACATAGCCACAGTGTCTGGGGAGCAGCACTGAGACAGCTTGGAGGCACCAAGATGATTATTCTGTCCACCACACCTTCTAAGGAATTAAAAGGCAACCTTGATAGACTGTCCTGAGTTCACATGAGAAGGTATTTTTCAGACCTCAGAGATGAGATCTATTCCAGCCATGGGGTTTTCCAGCTGAGCCCATCATGAGCTCCAACGGATGCTTGCATCTGCTCAGAATCAGAAGCCATCTTCAGGCCCAGACATGCTCTTTTTTCCAATGCCAACTAATAAGGGACACGGGAGAATTTTTGTAGCTTGCCTACCCAAACCCAGCACTAGCCAGGGTCAATACTTTGCAATTCCTCATTTTCTCTGATCCCCCACGTCAATTGTTTTTTTTTTTTATTATTCCATTCAGTAAACAGTTATCTAGTGCCAACAAAATGCCTGACACCATGCTAGGTGCTGAAATACAAAGAGAAAAAAACGCAAACCATATTCTTGAGGCATTCACTGTGTGTGTGTTACATTCGCGCATGTGGGGGCATGTGTGTTGTTGTTTAGTTGCTGAGTGCTAAGTTGTGTCTCACTCTTTGCGACTCCACGGACTGTAACTCACCAGGTTCCTCTGTCCATGGGATTTCCCAGGCAAGAATACTGGAGCAGCTTGCCATTTTGTTTTCCAGGGGATCTTCCTGACCCAGGGATCGAACCCGTGTCTCCTACATTGACAGGCAGATTCTTTACCACTGAGTGGCCAGGGAAGCCCATGCACGTGTGTATGTGTACATGTGTGTGTGCATATTTGTATCGTGTACATGTGTGCATATTTGTGTCATGTGTACATGTGTGTGCATATTTGTGTCGTGTGTACGTGTGTGCATATTTGTGTCATGTGTACATGTGTATGCACATTTGTATCATGTGTACATGTGTGTGTGCATATTTGTATCATGTGTACGTGTGCATATCTGTATCGTGTGTACATGTGTGTGCATATCTGTGTCATTTGTACATGTGTGTGCATATCTGTATCATGTGTACATGTGGTATGTGCATATTTGTATCATGTGTATGTGTGTGTGCATATCTGTGTCATGTGTACATGTGTGTGCATATTTGTATCATGTGTACGTGTGTGCATGTCTGTGTCATGTGTACATGTGTGTGCATATCTGTGTCATGTGTACACGTGTGTGCATATTTGTATCATGTGTGCATGTGTGCATATTTGTATCATGTGTGCATGTGTGTGCATATTTGTATCATGTGTACGTGTGTGTGCATATTTGTGTCATGTGTACATGTGTGTGCATATTTGTATCATGTGTACGTGTGTGTGCATATTTGTGTCATGTGTACGTGTGTGTGCATATTTGTATCATGTGTACATGTGTGTGTGCGTATTTGTATCGTGTATATGTGGTGTGTGCTAGGGTGTGTGGGTATGAGAGAGCGTTGTTCAGAAAGAGCATCAGGGACAGACAGAAGACACTGTTTCTGTGCACTCTTGACACACACGCTATGCCCCTTTTCTCTCTGTTCCCCTTTCCCGGGCCTGCAGCCACATGCCTGGCCCAGACCACCATCACATTTTGCTTCGGCTACTGGGAGTCTCACAGCTGGTCCCCTTTCTCTCAGTCTCCCACGTCTGAAACGTTCCACACTCAAAATATAAACACAGCTGTAGCTGCGTCGCTCCCTGCCTCAGAAGCAACACCTTCTCCACTGCCTATGGAAAAGTAGAGACTACGCCACATGCTCTCCAAAGCCCTCTGGGGCCCTCCTGCCTTTCTCATTTCATGCCCTTTTAATATCACGCGTATTTGCGCTGACCACAATCACAGAAATCCCGCAAAATTGCCCTGTGCTTTCCCAGGCCACTCGATCCTTTTGCCAATATCCAAGTAATATCCATTCTTCAGAACACGGCACGCTACAACCCATGAGGTCACAAACAGTTGGACATGACTGAGTGACTAAGCATGCGTGCATTCATAGCACAGACCAACCATCACTGCTTCCATGGAACAGTCTCCTGTCCCTTCTCCAGTGAAAATAAGCTGTCTCGCCTGGGGTCCTACAGCGTGCCATATTTTATTCTTTAATAAAGACTACCCCTTTCTGCCTTAGATTCTTTTACTTTGCTAAATATCAAGGCCCCTCTCTCAGATTATAACCTCCTTGACAGCAGTCACTGGTTTTCTTTCTCTTTGAAACATCTCCAGTAACTAGTACAGCACCTTGCCTTGTAGCAAGGACACGGTGCTCAAGTTTGTCAGATTCCACTGAGTGGATCAGCACCGGCATCTTCTAGAACGTTGTCACAAGCACTGAGTGTTTCTCTGACTAGTTCTCCTTGGAGGTGATGGTCGGTGGGCACAATTTTCTCCATGATATTCACAAACTCAGTGAAACAGACAGGAACTGACAGACATCAACAGTGAGAGAACCAATTTATTCTGGGAATGAAAGTCACTGATTAACCCACAAAGACCAGAATGAATGCGCACGTTACATGAAAGCAAAAGTGAGGTAACACAGAACCTCAAATGGGCTCAGCACATCATCAGTCCAGAAGCACCACCTAATTTCTGTATCAGTGCTACAGAAAAATAAAGAACATATGTATTAACGGGAATTCTCAATGTTGTGAACGTGCATGTGTGTCCAAACCAACTGTTTTATAATGAATATTTATGGTAAGATGGGCCCCAAATCTGCGAAAGTGTTTTTAGTTGTCATTGCCATCAGTTCTACCAAATAATTATCATCTCAACTCCAAAAATATCCTGAACGGGCAATACTGAATAATCTAGATCATGAAATTGCATTAGAAGGGTATTAGCTGACTCAGGAGACTAATTATAACGAGGTATTGAGCTGCTGATCGCTCATCTCAATTGTAAAACCATAAACCACACCGTGCGGGCAGTGGCTGCCAGTCAGGATCAGTGTGGAAGAGTGAAACAGCTCTCTTCCTATCGAACAAGGATGGGGAGTCCCAGCTCTGTCAGTAATGCGGCGACCTTGGGAGCGCTTCATAAAGATCATCCCACAGGAGGAAAGCGGATTCCGGCCTTACAGAAATATGGCTATACTAGCAGCTGACGCTGCTCATGCACAGAAAACACTCTTAACGCTGCAGAAAGGTTGCACACTCACTCACCTTTCCCAGGCTAATATCGTCTTGCTTAATGGGCCAGTTTAGTACTACTATTAACCAGATAATTATAATATGAGCAAGTGTTATCCATCCATGTCCTAAATAACAGTAGCTGACAAAATTATCAAACTGCTTTCTCACCCATGGTGTTTATCAGCCAGAGGTTGAGGCTACAATTATTTATATTTATTCCTGAATCTACTTTTTAAGAATAGTAAAAATAATGTCATTCCAGAGTGTTTTTACTGATAAATTTCCAAAGCACCTGCCAGTTATTCCATTTAATCCTATTAGCCCAGTAAAGTCAATGGGACACAGTTTTGGAAAGCACGCAAAACTGGTGTTGGAGAGCTTTCTGAGCACCTTCAACTCAGCTGAATTTGAGGATAGGAAAATGATTAAGACAAGGTTCCTGGCTTCAGGTTGCTTTCGGTTAGCGGTGGAGACAAGACATTGTGTTCCAATTACTCCTTATGCATCTTGAGGTCCTAAGGGAACACAAAGGAGGAGATTGTATTTCTACTGGGAAAAAAGTGTGTGTGTGTGTGTGTGCGCACAGCGGCGCAGTGAGGAGAGTGTTGGACAGCGGGAGACAGCTTCCCCGAGAAGGCGACTTTGTCACCGGATTAAAGCCCCTGTTCTATTTGTTCCTAGGAGAAGCTCTGAGTGGTACTGAATCTCTGTGTGCTTGAGACTCTTCACTGATTAAATATAGATAACATGCTGAATTCACAGGGTTACTAGGAGGATGGAAACACTGAGCATGGTTGTGGTGGTGGTTTAGTCACTAAGTCATGTTTGACTCTTGGGACCCCACGGACTGTATCCCACCAGCTTCCTCTGTCTGTGGGATTTTCCCAGTAAGAATACTGGAGTGGCTTGCCACTTCCTTCTCCAGGGATCTTCCTTAACCAGGGACCAGGCTCACATCTCTGGTGTCTCCCGCATTGCAGGCAGACTCCTTACCATTGAGCCGCCAGGGAAGCCCATGATATAGCATATGGGAGAGCAGTTTGTGCGTATCAAAACACCCAGTATATATGATATTATCATTTCCACCTTGCAGAGGCACCAGCTAGGTCCACTCCAAAGCTGAGTGGCTGGGCCAGGATTGCCCCACCCCCTGTGGTGTGCTCAGGCGCTCGGTTGTGCCCAGTGCTTGCGACCCCATGGACCAGAGCCCACCAGGCTCCTCTGTCCCTGGGATTCTCCAGGCAGGAACCCTGGAGTGGGGGCCACGCCCTCCATGTCCCACCCCCTCCCCTGACACCAACATCCCACCTAGGACTCTGGCGGTCCTTCCATGACAGTGTCCACTTCAAGTTCGGGGCACATATTGAAAGCCCACATCCTAATGCCATTTGATGGGCCCTAAAATCACATTCAAATATTCATATCGGTAAACATTCCAACATCTGAAGACTCCTCTGCAAAATGTTGCCTCCAGCTCCTAAGAGGATATTCTCCGTAAAAGAGGGCTCCAACAGAGATCCTCATAAGGGAGGAACTGCAATGCAGAAAATTCAAATATTTAATACAGGGATAAAGCTGTATATGCTTTTTTTTTAAGACAAAGGGTTTCAAAGTACCCAGAGTTTCAGAGAATAAAATATAGCAGATCCTCAACTGTTTTAAGTGATTCAACTGTGAACTTCAGTAGAAAATATTTGAATAGAAATGTGACTTGCATTTAATAGATACTCAATGGCTGTTGAATTCAGAGATCTAATCTGATCATTTTTACCCCTAAAATTGGAATAATAAAAATTTCCCCTCAGATAACATCTATCAATCTTGTTTTGAGTCAGTCCATTATGGTCCACTACTTAGCTCCTCAAAGATTAAATTTTATTTAAATCTAATAAAAAGGCTGCAATTCGAAAAAGGAGTACATGAAGGCTGTATATTGCTGCCCTGGTTATTGAACTTCTCTGCAGAGTCCATCCTGAGAAATGCTGAACAGGATGAATCACAAGCTGGAATCAAGACTGCCGCGAGAAATATCAACAGCCTCAGATATGCAGATGACACCACTCTAATGGCAGAAGAGGAACTAAAAAGCCTCTTGATGAAAGTGAAAGAGGAGAGTGGAATAGCTGGCTTAAAACTCAACATTCAAAAAACAAAGATCATGGCATTGGGTCCCACCATTTCAGGGCAAATAGATGGGGAAACAATGGAAACAGTGACAGACTTTATTTTCTTGAGCTCCCAAATCACTTCAGATGGTGACTCTAGTCATGAAACTAAATTACTCTTGCTCCTTGGAAGCAAAGCTACGGCAAACCTAGACAGCATATTAAAAAGCAGAGACATCACTTTACCAGCCAACATCCATATAGTCAAAGCTATGGTTTTTCCAGTAGTACAGATGTGAGAGTTAGACGATAAAGAAGGCTGAGCTCCAAAGAACTGATGCTTTCAAATTGTGGTGCTGGAGAAGACTCTTGAGAGTCCCTTGGACTGCATGGAGATCAAACCAGTCAATTGTAAAGGAAGTCAGTCCTGAATATTCATTGGAAGGACTGAGGCTGAAGTTGAAGCTCCAATACTTGGCCATCATATCAATGAAGAGCTGACTCAATGGAAAAACCCTGATGCTGGACAAGATTGAGGCAGGAGAAGAAGGGGATGACAGAGGATGAGTTGGTTGGATGGCATCACCAACTTGATGGACATGAGTTTGATCAAACTCTGGGAGATGGTGAAGGACAGGGAAGCCTGGTGTGCTGCAGTCCATGGGGTTGCAAAGAGTCGGCTACAACTGAGCAACTGAACAACAACAAATAAATCTCACCCATATATATAATCGTTCCTCCCTTGTTAATAAGCAATCTGGAAAATCTTAAGTAAAAAATGTTTATTTACTGTATACTATGTATCAGGCAATGTGTTGAGAGATGGAAATATTTAGACATTCATGGGAATTTCACAAATAATTGTATTTACTGAATATTATCCATCTGTATTAGTCGGGATTCCCCAGAGACACAGACCAGCAAGCAATAGATAATAAGTAAATGACTCATGCAATTATGGAGGCTGGCAAGGCTAAAATATGCAGAGATGATGTCCCAGCTACAAGCTCATCAAGTGGAAGAATTCTCTCTTACCCAGGCGAAGGTCAGGCATTTTGCTCTATTAAGGCCTTCAACTGATTGAATGAGGCCCACCCCCACCGAGGACGGGAGTCTGCTTTACTTAGTCTAAATGTTACTCTCATCCAAGAGCATCCTCACAGAAACACCTAGTACATTTGACCACATCATCAAGCACCCTGTGGCCCAATCAAATTGACACATAAAAATAGCCATACAAAAAAAAAAAAAAAACCCTGTTTTTCCCTCCCCCACCTTTAAATTTAAGTAGGAAATTAATCACCAAGGACAAGTCACCTCAACAAAACATCAAGAAACTGGCTCTGTTTTTAGATAAGGGGGCAATATGTTCTGCCAATGAACTGAGGGCTCAAACATATTAGACTGCTCGGGATCAGAGTTTGTTTCCACCACTTAAGACCTATGTGATGTGGACACATGATTTTGCTATCCGAGCCTCGCCTTCCTCATCTATTAAAGTAGGAAAATAACAGTGTATATTGAATAGAGTAGCTGGAAATTTTAAATGAGAGGACTTGTCTAATGCACATCACATACTAAGTTTTTGAGAAACATTAGCTGCTCTAACATTAACAATTCCTCCTCTTTCAGTGAGCTCCAACTCCAGGCCTTACTAAACCTATTAAAATACACACAAGCGCCTTAGCCAGGTATTCTTCTCTGTTCGCACACACGAGGATGGTATCAGTTACTTACACACACAGTGTTCTCCGTTGTTGATACACATAGATCATTGACTAACAATTCAATCAAAATAGCTTTCTGTATTCAAAAACTCTGTGATGCGGGAGGAAACCCTAAAATACCCGAAGATTATAAAGAGAGATTCGGATAAAGTACTGGGCAAAGGTACCTTCTTGCCCACTGGCTAAACCCAAACTGTCATCAGTAACTGTGAAGGGCCTGGCATTCCGGGGTAGGAGGCAGGAAGAGAGAGATTGTCCCTCCTGCCCACCTTGTCTGTTTGGCCACCAGATGGAGAAGCTTGGATCATGATTGGGAATTACCTTCTAGAATGGCCCTGCCATAGTCACTGTGTGAGTTGAGAAGCTCTCTTCATCCCAAGGCGGTCTCAGCTTCCTCCTCTGAAACTTGAGACCTTTAGACCCCTCTGTTCCGTCTCTCCTTCCCCTAGATGCTTAAAACCCAATGGTTTTGCTATGAGGACAAAGACGATCTGAACGCTTGGAGAAACTCTAAAGCAGATGACTGAGGTCTTCCTCTCCGTCTGCCAAGCCTCCTCACTCCTCCTCCTGAAAACGATTAGCGTCCTCAGCATCCTCAAGGTCAACGTTGAATCCAGGCTGAGACTCATCTCCTTTCCCATCCTGTCTGCCCGTCTTGCTTTTCTCACCAACTGCCTCTTCCAGAATTCAAAATATGGGCAGAGTAAGTGACTTCAAGTTCAGGGGGAGTCTAGGGGCAGAAGCGCCCCCTGCGCCTGTTTACCCGGTTTCTTTCCTCTGCCTCGTAACATTTCCTTACTCCGTCAGCCAGTGGAGGAGTAGAAGCATTTAAATGCGGCTCTAAACTGCGTTTAAAGAATTAACCCATTTTGCCCCTCACTGGTCTAAACCACAGGGTGCCAACCGGACGCTAATTGCTTTCTTCTGGTGGGGATCCAGACGGCTCCCAAGAAGGCAGGAGCGCATATTCCTGGCACCAATTGGCTCATTCAATTTGTTCGCACTGCATTAGCCTCTGCCGGAATATTCATGAGCAGGGGAATGAGGACCCGCACAGGCAGGCGACAGCCACTCGGGCTGGGGAAGGCGCGAGGGAGGGGACGCGGGCCGCGCGCCGCGCTCGGGGGCCGGTGACCGCGCCGGGGGCCTCTGCTCGCGGCCGGGCGCAGCGCCGGGCACCGCGGCGGGCGGGGCGGGGCCTCGGCGGGCTGGGCGCGCCGGGCATCGAGCGCAACTCCTGGCGCCCGCGCGGAGACTTTGCCAAAGAGCCGAAGGGCGAGACGCTGTGCCACTTCTGACGGAGGGGGCCGGGGGGTGGGGGGCCGGGGGCAGCGCCTCCAGCCGGGGCGAAGGGACCAGCGGGACAGCGGCCGCCCGGGGCGCGGGGCCACCATGTGAGCCGGACGCCGGCCCCGAGGAGTCTGGACCGAGCGGCCCCGCAGAGGCGCCGGCCGTGCCAGGTAAGCGGGGAGCTCGAGGGTGGGGGTGCCGCGCGTTTGTCCCGGGCTCGGGGTGCGGGGCTGCTCGGGCGCCGGGGTCCGCGCTCCCGGGAGCCCCCTCGGGCGCTGCGCGCGCTCCGGCCCCGCGCCGCGCTCTCCCCGCAACTCCCCGCCACCGCGGCCGGCCTGCCAGCCGGTCGGAGTTGCACTTGCTCGGACTTTGGGGGCAGGGGACGCTAGGGCGCTCCCTTCGCGCTGAGGAGCCGCTTTCTGCAAGCGGGAGGGCGGGAGGGCGGGAGGGCGGTGGGGCGGGCCGGGGGCTGCGCGCCCGGCCGTGGGGACCCGAGACCCTCGGGGGCGCCGACCCTGGCTGCTCCCTAGTTGCCCCCGGGCGGCGGCGCCTCTCCCCGGCAGGCGCGGGCTGGAGAGGGCCGGCCGCGTCCCCGGCTCGAAGACGCGCGCCGGCGGGGGACCCGAGACCTGAGCTCCAGGGAGGCTTGGGCGCCGCGCGGTCGGCCCCCGTCCGCGCCTGGCGCGGCACCCACGCCCGAGTCCGGCCGTGGGAGGAGACCGTGGCGGCAACTCGCTTCCCCGCCACCTGCCGGACACCGCCAGCTCCCCGGGCCCGGATGCCCCCGGGGACGCTCTGGATGGCGCGCGGGTTGTTTGGGCTTTGCTCCCTCTAGTTGCTGTGGATGGAAACCGGGGGTGGGGCGGCGGAGGACCAGATGGGGTGAAAGTTGCCGATGTGCAGAGGAAACGCTCTCGCGGAGTTCCAGCGTGCCCTTAGCAACACGGAGACTTAGGCTGGACCTGCGACGGAGCATGACTCTGCCTGGCTATCCTCCTCGGGTTGGGCTGGAGGATGGAACCCAGAGGGCAGCTGGGAGGCAGCGCCGAGCTGTTTTTTGCGCCCCCCTCCCAAGACAGGCTGAGAGTAAGAGGGCTGGCATCAGACCACTGGGGGGTTTCCTATGCCATCATTAGTACTGCTATTAATGCTGTTGTTATTGGCACGGATGCCAGAAAGGATTTTGTCTTCCGATTGTTATCAGTCGCCTGGAAACTGAGTCTGCCCCTCCCCGCTCCCAAATGTCCCTTGATCCCTTGATGATCCCTTGATCCCAATCAAAGAAAATTATCCCTCAGATCTGTGGGGGTGTCAGGGACAACCCCTCCTCCCCGCAAAGGAACTGGAGCTATGTAAGAACACCAGAAACAGCAAAAAGTCGCAACTCCACAACGCGCTGGCACCAGCGCTCTAGATGAGGGTTATATTTCTATCCGCTCTAGCGTCCTTTGGCTCCAGAACGGTGGAGGCATTGCCAGTCTCTAACCCATACTGGACTCAGCTGTCTCTTTTGGTGTATTCCTACAATTTGGAAATAAATGTTTCTCTTGTTGTGACCCTCGCCGTCCCACTGGGCACGTCACCTGGCCGCGGCAGGCTCCAGCTCCCAACACCAGAGGCTACCCAAGGGCACCTGTGGTGGCCTCCCCGGGGCTTGGCCCCTGGTCCGAGCTGCTCCTGGGTGCAGAGCTGGCCAGCTGATGACGCAGAAGGCAGGCCAGGAGGGTGGGAGGACAGCGTGCGAGTCAAGCCAAGAACAGGAGATGAGGTCAAGCCTCCTCGCTGGCCACATCCCTTCCTGCCAGAGAAAAGAGAGAGACAAATGGAGAGCAAACGGGAAGTATTAGAAATTGGAACCAAGCTCCCAGAGTCTATTTAGGCTGTTCCATTGACTTTGCTATGACCTTCCCTTGCCAGTGCTCCGGATTTTCCCTGTTTGCCAATGCACGGGTAGCCGTGCCTTTCTAATAGGACGGTCACGGTGAGATGATCTAATTTTGTATCCCCAAAATGCTGCAAGCATCCTGGGAAAAGACAGTCTATAAAATACGCAGTTTTAACGTTTTGTGGGAAAAGTTTGCTACACTGCAGGTTACGGAGCTACATTTTCAGCATGTGTACCATGTGGCAGTGTAAAATTAAAATGGAAAGGGAAAGTGCAAACATAAAAATGACTTAGCATTCTTGACATTCTTGTAGAAAAATTATCTTTCATTTGGGGAGAGTTGCCCGGGAGTTTAATCAGTGTTAATACTACTGAAACGCCCCCTTCTACCTTTCTCCCAGGTAAAATTTTATGACCCAGTTCTCCCAGGAAAGGCAGTGGGAATGCAGAAAGTGAGCACGGAAGGGTTGCTGGGCAGCCATCACATAGACTTTGGAGACTGGAACAGGAAGAAAGTTGCCATCCTCCTTGCGGAACAGGGAAATGTTCTTCTAGAAAAAACAGTTTAACAGTGTAGGGCAGTCGACCCAGTCCTGGCTGTTGTCTATTCACAAATTCAGGACCAGAACTCGATGCTCCAATGAGGGCTAAGCAGGGGGCCTCGCTCGCCTCCCTTTGGTAAAGACACTGCCCAGCTCCGCTCTTGGGATTGCTGTTAACTTCTCTCTCCCTGCCTGCTCACTGCACTCGTTTCCCTTGCCTTTGCAAAGCCATTGAGATGTACTGTGTCAGTCCCTTATGTATTTGTAAATATCTCCCAAGTTCTGAAGCTTCTCAGAGACATGCAGCTGTTGGCAAATTCAAGGAAATAGTTGGAAATGCTGAAGAGAGTCACTGAAGAGTGGGTATGTTTTTCCCTGGTAGAGAAGTTTTTGAATGCCTTTTGAGCTAGAAAATTAGCAGTTTAGAAAAGCAGAAGGGATTTCCTTGACTTCCCTCTACTCAGAAGCCAGGAGCTGTGTTTTTCTTTCCCTCATAGTAGTGAGCACTGTTTGGTTAAGCATTTTTTTTTTTTACAATTTTGGACTTAAAATGGGCTTCGGCCTGATGGTGTTCTATGGAGAGAGGAAAAATGTAAAGAGATACGGAAGGAAGAGCTGCAGTAGCTGGGACATAAATCAGCCAGAATATATGGGGGAGTGATGAGAATAGGTCTTTTCACCCTAAAAAAAAGAGTGTCCACTCTGGAAGAAAAAGAAGTCTGATTATTGGCATCCAAGGCTGAAACCAAGGCAGCTGATGCTGAGAGGAGCCAAAGGGCAGTTCTTCTTAGTTTAGAAACAGCAAGACAGTCTCTGCCAAAGGTTGCTGTAAACACGGAATAAAGATTTCATTGTGGGCTGGTGTGACTAGAATAATTAGGCAGCTAATTGTTCATTCTGATCTGGTGGTGGTGTGATCAGCAGTGCAGGGCAGTGAAAATGAGGGTGAGGGAGAAACAGGAAAGTGGCACATCACCTTTATCTCGCTTGCTTTACTCTGAGGGTAACAGGAAAGTCCTGGCTAGCTTTTCTTTCTCTTTTCAAAGTGTGTTCATCTCCCCAGAACCCCAGGAGCGCTGGCAGCCTGAGATCCTCTGCTGCCATTTTCCCCCTTCCAGGTTCCACTCTGGTTCTGGACAAAATTTCTCATCTTCTAAAATCAGCATGGGAAACTACAGTAGGAATGGATGCATTAGGCAGCTCCAGTTCTAATTAATAGGGTTGCTATGTGCAGACCTTAGTATCAGCCTAATCAAAATATCCACAAATAGCACCACATTTTTGTGCTTCTCCAACAAATATTTCACAGATATATAAGGTTTAAGAAGTAAATATTCCATTTTTGACATTTAATTATATTTTCTGTTGTGAACCAAATTGCCTAGTGATTAATCTTTCACATTTAATTGAAGAAATGGCCTCTTCAGTATTTTCATACTAATTTAGGATGGAAAAAAAGCAAACGTAAGCAATAAAGGTGATTTTTAAGTGACTGAGCAGCTACAGTTCTTATAGGCAGTGGACTGTGACTTATTGTTATTTACTAAAAGATGGCACTGTCATAAATCCCTTCTGAAATGACTTCTGCAGTGAAGAAATGAGTAAAGGAATGGAGAGCATTACGTACTTGGCGTCTGGGGTGCAGGAAAGGAAGAACCATGTATTTGTTCGTTCAAACCCTCCCTGAATCTCAATGTTGACATAGAATATGGAGCAAATTCTCATTATTTGAATTTTAAAAAGGAACATTTTTAAGTGTCAATGTTAAGTATAATTGTTCTGGGAATAAAAACACTATGCTATAAAGAAAGCATAATAAATCACATAAGGTCATAAAGTCTCATAAAGAGAAATACTTAGTTTCTCCAAGATACTCATTCTGTCTCAATTTGTTTAAGAGGTACAGAACTGTCCTTCCTAACCTTTAGTTTCTTTTATCCATCCTGAATCAAAAAGGACTGCAAAGGAAGAATACTTACTGAAGTGTTAAGAAAGCAGAAGTGGTACAAAACTATTGAGCTCTCAGAAGGCAGAATTCTACTTTACAAAACGCACTGTCTACAGCAATTAAAAATAGAAAATCATATTTCCACATTAAATTATAGAAACAACCCATTTTAAAGAGAAATTTAGCCTTTTCTCATTGAATTGCTATTCATGGTTTGCTAAATAGTTTTTCAGAGTAATCTGCCAATCTGCTAACCAGGACTGTCTAGTTAAGAATATTCCTAATTACATATGGATTAACTTAATTTTAGAACCCTAAGAATATTCAACTCAAAGCATTACTCAAGTGCAATGCAAAACAGAAATGGTCCAATTTGCCTAAAGGTATATGTAATATTTTTAAGTTTAAAGACTCATAAAAGAGTGAACATTTGGTATGGGAGTACATCAATGAATAACTACAATAAAAGAGTAAGGGAAGCTATAAACTGTTGGATCTTTTAAATATATGCAAAGGAAGGTTATAGCAATACAGCTCATTTCTCCTTCCAAAACAGGAAGGGCCAGCCATGCAAAATACAGCTGTCAAAGACTTGTACAACACTGCCCGAAATGGAGGTATTTTTGCTATTTATAAGAATGCTTGACAATCTGATCAAAAGTTACAAATGTATTCCAACAAATGCCATTATCATGTTAAGAGTGAAGAGGTATCTTGTATGGAAGAGATATTTCTTTATAGTTCTATGCTCCTAACTGGAATCTTATACATAGTAGATTCTGAATAGCTAGGTATTTATTTCATTTTTATAAGGAAAATGAAATTGAATTAATGGAATTTCCAAGATAGATGAGTTTATAGTAAGTCAAAAACCTGAATGTTCTTTAACCTGAATGTTCTTTGTTACTTCAAATTCTTTCTCTAAACTGGCAAGATATGCTTGTGACCAATAGTCATAATTATAGGCAATATTCTGGTCTGGGTACGAGGGAAGTTTAAAAAAAAATAAAGAGGAAAAATGTAAAGACTTTCCTTTTACTTTAGATTTACCGGAGTATTAGGTGTGTTTCCGTATACCCAAGTTGCCAAAATGCATAGCGTCTCTGCATAATAAAGCCGCATGTCTGTGCTCAGCCGCTCCATAATAAAGATGACACTTTACCAAATGGTTATTATTCACAAGAAGTCCTCACACAGAGTCTGTCTTTGAAGTACTGACGTACTGACTGATTATGACTCAAAGGCTGCTGTGGCAGCTAATAAAGGGTAATTCATACAGTAACTTCATTCCACGGCAGTGGCCCCCTTGGGTGTCAGAGACGTTTGTTTGACACACAGCCTGATGGTCAGGCCCAACCATGCAGCTGCAGCCAAGTTCAGCTCCAGACGGGAGGGCCGAAGCCTGCAGGAGGTGCCCCTGCGCAGCCCACTCCAGCCACCTGCCCTCCCCCACCGATGACGCAATGAGCTCGGTTGACTGTCCCCACAACGAAACGCAGGGGCCCTCAGGGGCTCCAGTGTCCATACGCGTAGCATCACACTGCTGTTTGTTTTCCTTTGAGGTCTGACCTTCGTTCAGTGAACAAGGTGGTCTCAGAGTTTTCCTGGAGAACAGTACATAGTATAATCCGTTGGCATGCTGCTGCTGCTGCTAAGTCGCATCAGTCATGTCCGACTCTGTGCGACCCCATAGACGGCAACCCACCAGGCTCCCCCATCCCTGGGATTCTCCAGGCAAGAACACTGGAGTGGGTTGCCGTTTCCTTCTCCAATGCATGAAAGTGAAAGTGAAGTCGCTCAGTCGTGTCCGACTCTTAGCGACCCCATGGACTGTAGCCTACCAGGCTCCTCCGTCCATGGGATTTCCCAGGCAAAAGTACTGGAGTGGGGTGCCATTGCCTTCTCCGATACGTTGGCATAATTGGGAGCTAATAGTCAAGAGAAAACCAGGCTAGAATTAGCAAGAAGATTCAATTACCTCTTGTTCCCAGAGGCAGCCGCTTACCAAGACTGGTGCTAAAGTTGTGGTCAAAACAGGATGGGGAGATGGGCAGTGCAGCTTATTTGTTCTCCAGCTGATATCTTTGGATGGTACCAAACCTTGGTTTCCACTTTTCACCAGTACATCAAAACAGAGTTTATTAGATAGCAGCTGATAGAAATTGTTGAATGCACACTTTAAGAGTACAGCTGGACATAAGTCTTTTAGATGTGTCTATAAAAATGTGTGGCTAAAGATCTTGTAACTATTTTTCTCTGATGGAATAATGTGCACTTCATACCATATTCATTATTCCTTTTTTTCGTTTTATAAACCTAGTGACTTGGAACCCCTATCAATTCCTAATGTGGGGTTAATGTACACATATTATGAATAATCAATGAACTTACCATAATCTGTTTGTAAAAGCCAACAAGAAGTAATTTTATTTAACATGTTTAATTAGAAGTTAGCTGAAGGAGTTTCATTTAGATGTAATCTCTGAAGGAAACAAAATATGTGTTGTTGTTTTTTTTTAAATTTGAAAGATCCTCAGGACTCTGATAAGAAAGATTATGATCAATAGCACCCAAAACAGATGGACGTGAACACTCAGTTTTTGCATCTAAGATCCTTTTCCATTCAAAATGTTTTGAGTAGACACGTAGAATGCACAGTATCACCTACTTAGTACCTTTTAACTCTGGCGGGGGCGGGGTGTTGGGGGGAAGCCAGCTGAACATGCCAGCCATTTCTGTGCCCACCCTTACACAGACCCAAAGGTTTCCTTCATTTTGCTTGTATTGTTAAGAAACAAGGCAAGTTTCAATATCTCGTTTTCAAATTCCTTGATCCCTTACACCCAAGGCCTCATCGGAAGTATGAATTGCAAAGGCATCATCATTACATCATTGAGAGAAGAAGCCACACTGGAGAGCATGTGTCTTGTAAGCTTTTTTTGGATATTGAATAAGACTCTAAATCTGTGCCATACTTTTTGCACAAACTGGCAAGAACTCCCAAGGATGCTCGTCTTATAAATAAATATGAAATAAGATTTATGCTATCATTAATCTCACTGCTTGGCTTCCCAGGTGGTGCTGTGATAAAGAATGCAGGAGCTACAAGAAACACAGGTTCAATCCCTGCAACCCCTAGAGCAGGAACTGACAACTCGCCCCAGTATTCTTGTCTGGAAAATTCCATGGACAGAGGAGCCTGGTGGGCTACAGTCCATGGGGTTGCAAAACAGTCAGACTCAACTGAGTGACTGAGCACAATCTCACTACAAATTGTATTTAAAGCAAATGGTATCTAGCAAAGTACTTCTTCGTTAATATTATAGTTTTGAAGTATTATAATGGTATCTACCTTTATCCATAGCCTATGTTCTCCTCTCAATAATATTGGGAACATTTATTCAGTCTAAAAATATGAGGCATACTCGTATTTGGAAATAAAATCCTTGAGTAGTCATTAAAAAAGTAATCCATTTGGCAGTTCAACACCTCGGTGGAATACTTCAGGCAGCTAAGCACAGAGGTGATCATCTGATTCATGGGGCTGGTGAGTATTTGAGGTCAAACTGCAGAGGCTTCTTTCTTTGAATAAGAAAAACAACAGACTTCTTCATGATCTAGAAGTCCTGTCCATTTCTGTAGATACATTTATGTAGAGTGCCTATGTCGACTAAAATGCATTCAGAGAGAACGTAGAAAGGGCCGTGCAAAGAGCCACCACTGAGTTAGTCCTGGCCTCTGTGCCAGACACTGTGCTAAGTGTGTGGCTCAGACGGTAAAGAATCTGCCTGCAATGCAGGAGACCTGGGGTTCAATCCCCAGGTCAGGAAGATCCCCTGGAGAAGGGAATGGCAACCCACTCCAGTCTTCTTGCCTGGAAAATCCCAGGGACAGAGGAGCCTGGCGGGCTACAGCCCACGGGGTTGCCAAGAGTTGAACACGACTGAGCGACTGACACTCTCACATAGTGCGCTTGTGTCAATTAAAATGCTCGGCGTTCAGAGAGAACGTAGAAAGGGCCGTGCAAACAGCCACCATTGAGTTAGTCCTTGCCTCTGCGCCAGACACTGTGCTGAGTGCTTCAGAGGCATGACCTCATTAATCCTCTTTGTGAAACCAGTATAGTTACCATCTTCCTTTTACAGATGCAGAATCCGAGGCACAGGATTATGTGGTCTCCTAGGCAGATTTCAAACCCAGGGGTCTCCGGCTCCCAAGTTTGGGGTTCTAATCATGCAGCTATACTCTCTCCCCTACAGCAGGGTTCTTATCCTTGGTACTAAGGACATGTTGAGCCAGATAATTCTTAATTCTTTATTTGTTGTTCAGCCGATCAGTCGTATCTGACTCTCTGTGAGAGTCGGAAAAAGCACGCCATGGACTGCAGCATGCCGACCTTCCCTGTCCTTCACTATCTCCAAGAACTTGTTCAAATTCATGTCCATCAAGTCAGTGATGTCATCCAACCTTCTCATCCTCTGTTGTCCCCTTCTCCTCCTGCCTTCCGTCTTTCCCAGCATCAGAGTCTTTTCCAATGAGTCAGTTCTTCGCATCAGTATTGGAGTTTCAGCTTCAGCATCAGTCCTTCCAGTGAACACCCATGACTGATCTCCTTTAGGACGGATCGTTTGGATCTTCTTGCAGTCCAAGGGACTCTCAAGAGTCTTTTCTGACACCACAGTTCAAAAGTAATTCTTTATTAGAGGAGTGTAAAGGAGCTGTTTTGTGATTTTTAGGACATTTAGCAACATCTCTGATCTCTACTTGGGTTGGGAAGATCCCCTGGGGGAGGGCATGGCACCCCACTCCAGTCCTCTTGCCTGGAGAATCCCATGGACAGAGGAGCCTGCTGGGCTGCAGTCCACAGGATCGCAAAGAGTGGACACGACTGAGCCACTTGGCATGCACACAGATTGTATTTTCTCTAATTCACATATTCAGAGTCACTGGAGTAAACGGAATGGAATAAGCCAGAGAATTTTACCACATGCCACACAGAGTAAGCATGCCTTCCTGTGTGCCAAGCCTATGTTAAGCATATCACCAGCATTATCCCACTGCTTTCTGACTTGAGCTTCATGAAGCAGGAACTGGTATCATCACCACTTTGTAACTGAGGAAACTGAATCTCAGCGAAGGGACATAACTTCTCCAGGCTCACACAGCTAGGAATCCCAGCCTTACTACTTTGAACCTGAATCAGCGCAAAGTTACAAAATCTGTCACGCTCCTCACCCTGTCAGCATATGGGAGGACACTATTATGTTTGAAATGATTTTTTTCTAGAATTTAAGACATGTGGCTATTTAAATGCAAATACATAAAACACCTTTCAAGAACTAAAATACATCATTTTAAAAATTATTTGTTTTTTTCTATTATCTATGATGTTGCTTCCTTCAAAGAGCGTAAATTGCTGTGAGTCAACTTTAAGTAAATAGGGAAAACAGGGTTTTTAGGGTTTTTTTAAATGTCTTTAGAAGAAAGATTGGTATTGAAGTTTCAGACACTTTTCTCTACGTTAGAGAATTAAAACCTAGGCCTCCAGGCTGAAAGTACTAGTGTGAAAACAGGACTGTGGATTTCCACAAATTTAGGACATTCTAATGGTCAAGTTATTTTAGCCGATTATATCATTGAAGACTGTGCCTTCTTCTGATCACGAGTATCTTGTTGGGTGATCTTCTGTCTTAATGATTATCTTGTTAGACATTTCATAAAACCAAAACTGATTTTCAGACGACTTTCTCTGCCTTTATTATCTCAATGGCAAAATGACGCCGAAAAGCTTTAAACCACTCTGCCTGAGGGCACTGGACTCAGCCCATCTGTGACTCAGATTTAGTGGACGATAACTTCCACTTTGCAACTCAAGTCTGGTGACTTCCTATTCTTAGGCAGTCCTTCTTCGTGCCCACCTTTCCCGACAACAATCAGCTAAAGACTTGAAACACTCTTTAGCATCTGCTTTCTAAACGTATTGCTACCCTGGTGCTTGCAAGACTTCAGCACTTACTGAAGTCCATACTTCTCTATTTATCATTCTTGCAAAACATCAAGGCAGGTGTCAGAGGTGGTTCAGGCACGTATCATAGAACTTAGAGTGGTGTCCTAGGCAGCTGTCTTTGGGGCAACCGTTTTGTCAAAAGGAAGGACGCTTCACTGGACCCTGAACGTGCCGTTCAGAAGAGGACGTCCGACGTCATCTGCTGATAACAAAATAGTCTGTGTGCCATGTGCTCACAGCCCACCGAGGCTCGTGTCTAAAATACCAGCCTTGCTGCATCTCTTTCTGTAACGTATTCTCACCAGGGTTTCATTCTCCCTTGTCAAATTGTGGCTTGCGGAACCTTTGTATGACTTTGTGAAGTAGAGTGGGGATTATCCCACTGATGTTTTATTCACAAGTACCCGCCCCTGGGTTTTTACTTTATTCCATAGGGGGAAACTGATACAAAGAGTGCTCTCAATATCCTTCATGGTGGGAAGTACTGTCTCTCAAGAAGCAAGACGTCTCCTCAATGACCACGAGTCATTGGAAGCATCTCTACAGCCTGAAGCAGTATGGAACCATGAGACTGTGCTTCCCATCATGTGTGGGCCACTCAGAGTGTAGGATCGGACAGGCTATTCAGGGGGTTTGGACAGACCGAGTTAGGAACGAACCTGGGAAAGAGGCCTCCTGCAAGCACTGAAGAATGTACCAAGCAAATGCTACCAGTACCTGCCCCCGGACTTCAGGCTTCTTGGGTCAAAGTGTGTCAAAAGCCATATGGCTTCGATCTCTACCCTCATTCATAGTTCTGAGAAGGGTAGATGGCCTTAAGTCCTGGTACCTTTAGAAGTCACTGGCTAAGGGATATGAATAGCTGGGTTAGGATTAAATGATGTACAGAGGAGAAAACCGTGACCACTAGGCATGGTCTTATAGTGTCACAGACTAGAGAGGAAATGGCATTAGGGGCGTGTTCCATCATAATATGCAGCCTTCAAGTTAGAGATGTTACCTTCTCTTTCCCATCCCAACCTCACCTCTACTAATGTCCTACAGGAGATACCAAAGACAGCTCTTGCATCTTTAAGATAAAAGGAAAACTTTCATACATTTGGCGCTAGGTAAAAGAAATCCTTAAGCCAAACTGAAGACATCAACGATAAGCAACTGCACTGAGAAGTCACAGCCATGTTGAACAATAAACAATTTATGCAAGGAGCCCAGAAAAACTGTTTTTTTAAAAAACTGAAAAGCATAGCTTCTGACAAGTATTCCTTATTTATGAGTATAAGTAGAGTTTTTTAAGAAACACAAAAATGCTAAAATAAAATGCAAGTTGGACACGTACATTCCCCCCTGAGGCTTGGCATAAGAGGGAAATCTAGGCACATGTGAGGTTAATTGCAGAGCGTAATTCAATGATCATTATCTACACTAACTGAGAGAACAGAAGGTCAGGATTACGTGAAATTGTAAATGATTCCAAATCGTTTATGGTTGACTGGGGAAGTGCTTTTGGCCTTTGACTTGAGTATTGGTAAGCCTGGGGATCTAGCAACTCAGCTTTTAAAACGAAGGGACTCTCATAAGTGAAGTCTAGATGCCCAGGCGTAGGTACTGCCCTCATTTAACCCTTGCTTAGTTAGCTGTGTCGGGACTTGTGCACGCGGGGCCTGGTGTGCGAGGCGGCCTCTTCTGTCGTGGGCACGGACTCTCTGGCTGGGGTCCCAGGGTTTCAGCAGCTGTCGCCCACGGGCTTAGGTGCTCTGAGACCTGTGGGACCTCAATTCCCTGACCAGGGATCGGAGCCCTGTTCCCTGGGTTGCAAGGCGGGTTCTTAACCAGTGGGCCCCCAGGGAAGCCCCTAGACACCTCTCGTGTTCCCCCTCCCTTCTTAGCTCAGCTCGCCTCTACTTGTCCTGGGGAGCTCGTGGGCCGCACTCAACAGACCAGCACTGGGCGTACTTTCTGCTAAGAATGCCAGATAACTGGATGGTTCAGTGGCTGTATTCCTGCTCTGGCTTCCTAGTCCCTTCGAGGACCCATGATCTTAGAAATGTGTGGCTTGGAGGGCAAGAAATCACAGGAAGTGCTGAGAGTGTTCGCCCAGGAAGAGTGTTCCCCAGTGACACCACCCGGGGCTGACAGACCCCAGGCTGTTTACCACTACCAAAAACACCAACTCTCTCAAATATTTCTCTGCTTCCAAGGCAAGCTGGAATACAAATTGTTTCGAAAGGATCCCGTGCATGCAAAGTGACTAGCTGTCAACAAAGCTATAATTAAGGAGATGAGATGCTGTCAATAAACTTGAAATAATGCTCTTCCTTGGAGCAGTTGCTTTATGCCTTCTCTCTTCTCTACCCTCTCTTCACACAGCCTCCCTCCAGGATAATCTGGAGTTTTCTCAACATCGTTTAGGAGGGAAAACTCCCTGCGGAGCTTTTCAGAGACTTGGAGAAATAACACAGACCGTGTTTTTTCTTCCTTTTCAGATGCTTGATGTTGTTGTTTAGACCCTAAGTTGTGCCTCACTCTTTTGCGACCCCCTGGACTGTAGCCCACCAGGCTCCTCTGTCCATGGGATTCTCCAGGTGAGAATACTGGCGTGGGGTGCCATTTCCTTCTCCAGGGAACCTTCCCCACCCAGAGGCTGAACCAAGTCTCCTGCACTGGCAGACTCTTCACCACTGAGCTACCAGGGACGCCTCTCGGAGATGGACATGTTGCTAACGTTTCCTTCAAATTCATGGTGTCTTCCTTTTTTAGCCAATTATTAGTATTTATCCTCCTTCCAGGGCATAGTGTCATTAGTTGATGACTAGAGCAATAAGTTACCATCCTTGGTAAAGAGAGTTTTGTCTCTGTGAATTAATTTCACATGCGCTAATTCATGTTTTCTGCACCATCTGCCAACAATCCTTCTCTTGGCTACAACTGATTTCATATTCTTTGTTTCGTCCACTGAAACATTTTAGGTCTCAGCAAATGCGTTCAAATGAAAGTCCAGGCTTTCCAAGCCAAAAAAAGTCACTTTCCTTCCTCTTCGACTCTTAGGAACTGTTTCTGCTACAGCCTTGCTCATCACCCTCTCTTCTTGAAGAAACCACAATTCTTTGGACCTATGTCTGATCCTTTTCTGAGAAGATGACTCAAAACTTACCTTCCTGAAAGAGACCACAATTTGCCATAGATTTTCTGCCTCCCAGCAAGATTCTGTCATTGTCCCCTATGCTAAATTTCATTTCTGCAGCATATTTGATGCTGTTTTTGCCAACAATGGTGGCTGTCTCAGGTGGATATTTTCCCTCCCCCAAATGAGTCATAGCTCCCTCAAAGGACAGAAACGGTGTGTTTTCCTTTTCTGCAGCACAGGGTTCCCTGCTCCGAATGGTGGTGGCTCATCAGTACCAATGCTGGCTGCTTTATGATAGCCCTAAAGCATTTTTTTTTTGTTCTTTCCTACCTTGAAACACTGTGGTGCCAGCTTGATGCTGTGAATGTTCTAAGTCCACACGCCCCTCAGCTCATTGGCTGGCGTGACCACAGAAAGATGGGAACCCCAGATGGTCCTTGCTGTTTCAGGAAACGAGGACCTGCAAAGGTCGATGGGGAGAGGCACAAGAGAGCCACCAGTGCTAGAGAAAGGGAAATTATGAAGGGCATTGGAAAGGAGCTGTAAAGCAGAACTGCATGGGGAAAGGAAATTTCTCAGCCTTTAAAAAATACATATGAATAATTACATTTATGTTTACACCTTGGAATCTAGGTACAGCTCTGTGATACGCTGGTGCAAGTGAATTTTCTCTTTAAACTGCATGGGGGCTGTGCCTTGAAGGCTGAAGACTGCAGAGGCTGAAACGTGTGCTCTTTAGGAGTGGCTGTGAGAAGCATTGGAATTACCCAACAGCTAGCCATGGTCTCCATTCCTAAATTCCAGGCACCAGAGGGCATTTTGGCAAATCTGTTCTCTGTGCCCTACCAGCTAAAAAATCTTCTGTTTGACTTCCACCATCTGCCTCCTCCTAGCAAACCCAACCCGAATCCAAAATAAGCAGGTGGATTTTAGTCCTGGAGATAGGCACTTTCAGGGGAAAACTGGAGAAATTTATTAACCATTAGCAGTTTGAAATACTCATTTACAAGTTCAACCTAAAGCATAGTCATTCTCTGAATATGTCTTCCCAGGATGAGATGCTTGAATCTGAGACATCCAGGAAACAGGCTAATTTAGAAGAAATTTGAGTTCTTAATGAGCATTTCCTACAGATTCTATAATAACTCCATTCTGTTTTTGCCGTGTAAAGAAGTATGCCCTTTTCACGGTTGTTAGCATGTGCTTTTAGAGATCCACTCCTGTACAGTACAGTGACAATTAGTTTTACATGGTTATCTAGAGATTCAGTACCTACAGGTTCTGTATCAAGAATTAGAATCTGTTCATTCAAGCCATCGCTCTCCAAACCAAGACTAAAAACCAAATGTGGCAACATCCCAAATAAGACCAGAGTGCTAAGCTCCTAAATAGCCATGTGTGTGTGATAAAAGAAAATATCAAAATTGGATGTTTTCATCACTCTCACATTGTAGCTTGTGACGCTGTAGTTTGGTTTATATCTTCACAAACAAACTGGAGCTGATGATTTAAATGGATTCCTGGAGAATAAGGGCCAAGGTCATGTACGAGAGAGCTCGGGCTGCTATATCAAAATAGCACAGGCTGGGCGGCAAAAATGTGAGTCCCAGCTCAGCAGAGTTGGAGTCTAATGAGGGCTTGCCTCCTTGGAGATCTCTTTGTGCATGTATGTAAGGAGAGAAGGAAGGGGAGGTGGGGAGGGAAGGAGAGGAGCAATCTAAGTCTATTCTTATAAGGACACTAATCCTGTGGGATTGGGGCCCCATCCCTGCGATTTCATGTAACCTAATTACTTCTTTATTCCAAATATAGCCACACTGGGCAGTTAGGGTTTCAACGTATGAATTTGAAGCAGACATATACATTCTATCCATAAAAACAACATTTTAACTTATAAAGCTTATTCATGTTTTGTCCCATTTAGATTGACTCAAGCATTAAGAAATCCCTGAACGTTGTTTGAACTCAGTGAGTTTAAGCAGCTTTCCCAGTGGTCACACAGTAGCTGACTAACCTGAGACTGGGTTCCAGGAACCCGTGCCATTGTTCCTGCCAGTGGAGGAGCCATGCAGTGCTCCACCACCCCCCTCCCCAACCTCCCACTGCCCCAGCCAATGGGTCTCTGTACTGCTTATGTGGCCTTTGAGTTTTAAGTTACTTAGTAATGTCTGCTGCTGCTGCTGCTGCTAAGTCACTTCAGTCGTGTCCGACTCTGTGTGACCCCATGGACTGCAGCCTACCAGGCTCCTCTGTCCATGGGATTTTCCAGGCAAGAGTACTGGAGTGGGTTGCCATTGCTTTCTCCTAGTAATGTCTATTGCTGTCAAGTCTTACAAAGTATCTAAAGAATCTAGGTTTTTCTCTCCGTTCTACTGCTTTATGGTGCCTCCCTTGTCATTTTCGTCTAAATTTCTGGCTTAAAATTGTTCTCCATGGTGTTGGTGTTCTCCATGC
Organism: Ovis aries; assembly: GCF_016772045.2. Lineage (NCBI taxonomy): Eukaryota > Metazoa > Chordata > Mammalia > Artiodactyla > Bovidae > Ovis > Ovis aries. Next base: position 60,216,237 of record NC_056076.1, read on the forward strand.
CTCCATTATCTTTGTAGCAGACCACTGAACTTTCTATCAAGACTGTACTCCCTTCAATAATCCCCTTGGTTATGGACCTGGACTCCTGGGGTCTCAAGTTGACATGTCAAGGTAGCTATGGAGATGTGCTTTAGGAAAAGAAAGGATGCACTGTGAGGGCTCAAGACCATTGCTATAAGCAGTATTTAGGGTATTATCTGCTAGCTGCTGTAACAAAAATGCCAGATGTCAGTGGTTTAACACGGTGATTGTCTATCTATTCCTCACATCACAGTTCAATGTCAAGTCAGGTGGACCTTCTGAGTGCTTTTTCTCCAAGCAGTGATTCAGAAATTAAGGCTGCTTCCAGCTTGTGGCCCCACCTTACTTAGAGAACAGAAATTTTTGCACAAAGTCAGTAGAGAAGCAAAGACAGAAACTGTGAGGGATCTTTCAGAATGTTTTATAGTGAGTAATGAAAACTGTGAGGCCACTTCCAGCTGCCCCTTTTGGCCAGAACTCTGCCACATGACCCAAAGCTAACAGCAAGGGAGACTGGGAAATGCACTCTTTTTGAGGATAGTAAGAGGAGACGGGACTCATCGGCCTCTGGTCAGTCTCCTCCACAGCTCACAGCCCTCTCTTTGGTGCTTACGCGAATCCTCGATTCAGCGGCATTTGTTGCTGTCCAGTCGCTCATTCATGTCCGACTCTTTGCAACCCCATGGGCTACAGCATGCCCGGCTCCTCTGTCCTTCACTCTCTCTCAGAATTTGCTCAAATTCATGTCCATTGAGTCAGTGATGCTGTCTAACCATCTCATCCTCTGCTGCACCTTTTTCCTCCCGCTTTCAATCTTTCCCAGCACCAGGGTCTTTTTCAATGAGTCAGCTCCTTGCATCAAGTGGCCAAAGTATTGGAGCTTCAGTTTTAGCATCAGTCCTTCCAATGAATATTCAGGGTTGATTTCCTTTAGGATTTGACTGGTTTGATCTCCTTGCTGTCCAAGGGACTCCCAAGAGTCTTCTCCAACACCGCAGTTTAAAAGCATCAATTCTTCAGTGGCACGGGGAATGGGGAATGAGGGTGGGAGAGCAGGAAATGATTGTCAATAATTCTGCATTAGCTGCAACTTAAAATGTAAACTCCTTGGTGAACCTCAGAAGACAGAACATAACAGTACTGTGCGATCGTTAAGTGCACTGTCTCAGGACTCACACAATTTAGGGACGACTGACACTGCTGGCTCCAGGATCATATGCCAAGAACCACAGAGCAGAGCCCGCCCCACACGCTGGACGTGAGTGTCCCTCTCCCCACCGCACGGTAAGCTCCGCAGCATCAGCTGGGAGAGTAGCCAGTAGACGTTGAAATCTGGTTGCTTTAGCTCACTGTTCCTGACCCTCCCTGTAGGCATGCTTCTTAAATTCCTGGACAAGTTATTTCATTTCTCCTAGCAAGTTCACTCATTTGAAAACTGGGAATGATAATGCCAATCTCAAAGCAATAATATTCAATTATAAAGTATTTGCACCTTCCCTAATAACAGAGGAAACAATATTAAATACTAACTGCAAATATTATCAGAAGGTAGGGAAATGGAGAGTCCTCTCTCTCTCTCTCTCTCTCTCTCTCTCTCTCTCTTTAGGATTTTCTATGTATAGTATCACGTCATCTGCAAACACTGACAGTTTTATTTATTTTCCACTTGGATTCTTTTCATTTCCTTTTCTTCTCCTCGGCCACGGCTAGGACTTCCAACACTGTTGAACCAGAGTGGTGAGAGTGAGCATTCCTTGTCCTGTTCCTGATATCAGAGGAAATGCTTTCAGCTTTTCACCACTGAGCACAATGTCACCTATAGGCTTGTCATATATGGCCCTTTTTATCTTGAGGTAGGTTTCCTCTATGTCCACCTTCTGGAGAGTTTTGTCATAGATGAGTGTTGAATTTTGTCAAAAGCTTTTTCTGCATCTGTTGAGATAATCATATGGTTTCTATTCTCCAGTTTGTTGACATAGTGTATCACACTGATTGATTTGCAGACACTGAAAAATTCTTACATTCCTTGGATAAATCCTACTTAATCATGGTATAGGATACACTGTTGGATTTGGTTTGCTAGTATTTTGTTGAAAATTTTTGTGTCTATGTTCACTGGTGATATTGGCCTATGATTTTCTTTTCTTGTAGTGTCTTTTTTCTTTTTTTGTTGCCACACCACACAGTATGTAGGATCTTAGTTCCCTGACCAGGGATAGAACCCACACCTCCTGAAATGGAAGCTGGTAGTCCTAACCACCTGCCTCCTGAGAAATGTGTATGCAGGTCAGGAAGCAACAGTTAGAACTGGACATAGAACAACAGACTGGTTCCAAATTCGGAAAGGAGTATGTCAAGGCTGAATATTGTCACCCTGCTTATTTAACTTATATGCAGAGTACATCATGCAAAATGCTGGGCTGGATGAAGCACAAGCTGGAATCAAGATTGCCAGGAGAAATATCAGCAACGTCAGATATGCAGATGACACCACCCTTATGGTAGAAAGTGAAGAAGAACTGAAGAGCCTCTTGATGAAAGTGAAAGAGGAGAGTGAAAAAGTTGGCTTAAACGTCAACATTCAGAAAACGAAGATCATGGCATCTGGTTCCATCACTTCATGGCAAATAGATGCAGAAACAGTGGAAACAGTAACAGACTATTTTGGGGGTCTCCAAAATCACTGCAGATGGTGACTGCAGCCATGAAATTAAAAGACACTTGCTCCTTGAAAGGAAAGTTATGCCAACCTAGACAGCATATTGAAAAGCAGAGACATTACCTTGCCAACAAAGGTCCATCTTGTCAAAGCTATGGTTTTTCCAGTAGTCATGTATGGATGTGAGAGTTGGACTATAAAGAAAGCTGAGCCCCGAAGAATTGATGCTTTTGAACTGTGGTGTTGGAGAAGACTCTTGAGAGTCCCTTGGACTGCAAGGAGATCCAACCAGTCCATCCTAATGAAAATCAGTCCTGAGTGTTCTTTGGAAGGACTGATGTAGAAGCTGAAACTCCAATACTTTGGCTACTTGATGCAAAGAACTGACTGATTGGAAAAGACCCTGATGCTGGGCAAGATTGAAGGCAGGAGGAGAAGGGGACGAGGATGAGATGGTTGGATGGCATCACTGACTCAAAGGACATGAGTTTGAGTAAGCTCAGGGAGTTGGTGATGGACACGGAGGCCTTGTGTGCTGCAGTCCACGGGATCACAAAGAGTTGGACACGACTGAACAACTGAACTGAACTGAGTCCTAACCACTGGACTGCCAGGGAAGTCCCTTTTCTCTGGTTTTGAAGGAGCAATATGGTCAAAATGACTATACTGCCTGAGGCAATCTACAGGTTTAATGCAATTCCTGCAAAATTACCAATGGCATTTTTCACAGAACTAGAACAAAAAAAAAATCTTAAAATTTGAATGGAGACACAAAAGACCCCAAAGAGCCATAACGATCTTGAGAAAGAAAATCGAGGCTGGAGGAATCAGGCTCCCTGACTTAATACTTGACTCCAAAGCTGTAGTCATCAAAACAGTGTGGTGTTGGCTCAGAAACAGAACTAGAGATCAGTGGAAGAGGATAGAAAACCTAGAAATAAACCCATGCACCTATGATCAGTAATCTATGACGAAGGAGGCAAGGCTATAACGGAAGGAAAGGCAGTCTCTTCAGTTAACGGTGCTGGCCTCGATTTATGTCCCTGGATACACTCCAGTGTCTCCTGGTGTACAGTCTGTGGGAACCTGAATAGTACTTTTATCCTGCTGTTGTGTGAAAATTGTATAAATCTTAATTACATTGAATTGGCAGATACTGCTTTTCAGGTCTGCTATATCCTACTATTTTTCTGTCTATTCATTCTATTAATTTTTAAGAGTTTGATATTGAAACAGCAATTAAAAATCTTAATTTATCTATTAAAAAAAATAACTGTACTATACAGTGGAACTATATGTAACTTTGTTCTGTATTTTCCAAGTCTCCTGTAAATGTGTTACCATACTTTCATAATTAAAATAAATAAAACATAAAAGAGTAAAAGATAAATGGTGCTGGGAAAACTGGACAGCTACATGTAAAAAAATGAAATTAGAGCATTCTTTGACATCATACACAAAAATAAAATCAAAATGGACAAAAATCTAAATGTAAGACTGGACAATATAAAGCAGAGGAAAACAAAGGCGGGACACTCTTTGACATAAATCACAGCAGTATCTCTTCTGAGCCATCTCCTAGAGTAACGGAAATAAAAACAAAAATAAACAAATGGGACCTAATTAAACTTAAAAGCTTTTGCACAGCAAAGAAAACTATAAACAAAAAAGCAACCCACAGGAGGGAAGAAAATATTTGCAAATGATGCAACTGACAGGGGATAGATCTCCAAAGTTTACAAACAGTTCATGAAGCTCAATACCAAAGAGCAAGCAACCCAGTCAAAAAATGGGCAGAAGACCTAAATAGATATTTCTCCAAAGACGTACAGATGGCCAAGAGACACGTAAAAAGATATTCAATATTGCTAACTGAGATATCACCTCAAAAACTACAATGAGATATCACTTCATACCAATTAGAATGGCCATCATTAAAAAATTCTACAAACAATAAATTTTGGAAAGGATGTGGAGAAAAGGAAACCCTCCTACACGGTTGGTGGGAATGTAATTAGTACAGCCACTGTGGAGAACAGCGTGGAGGTTCCTTGTTCTTCAGTGAAGTCACTCAGTCGTGTCCGACTCTTTGCGACCCCATGGACTGTCGCCTCCCAGGCTCCTCCATCCATGGGGTCTTCCAGGCAATAGTACTGAGGTGGGTTGCCATTTCCTTCTCCAGGGGATCTTCCCGACTCAGGGATCGAACCCGGGTCTCCCTCATTGTAGACAGACGCTTTACTGTCTGAGCCACCAGAGAAGTCCCAGGAGGTTCCTTAAGGAACTAGAAATAGAGCTACCAGATGACCCAGCAACCCCGCTCCTGGGCAAATATCCATGAAAAACACGGTTCGAAAGGAGACGGGCACCCAGTGTTCACTGCAGTGCTGTCTACCACGGGCCAGACACGGAAGCCGCCGAAACACCCCTCGGCACGTGCAGGGTAGCGAAGTGCGGCGCGTATACACAGTGGAGTGTGACTTGGCCTTTAAAAAGACAAGCGGAAAATAACGCCACCCGCAGCAACACAGCGGGACCTGGAGACTATCAGACTCAGCGAAGTCAGGCAGGCAGAGAAAGACAAATTTTATATTATATTGCTTATATGCACAATCTAAAACATGATACAAATGAACTTACTTACACAACATAAACAGACTCACAGACTTAAAAGAATGAACTCTTGGTCACCACAGGGGAAGGGTTGGGGGTGTAGATCGGAGTTTTAGGATTGACATGTACACATTTCCGTATTTAAAATAATTACCAACAAGGACCTACCGTATAGCACAGGAACACTGCTCAATATTCTGTAATAACCTAAGTGGTAAAAGAATTTCCAAAATTATAGATACATGTATCTGCATAATGGAATGACTTTGTTGTACGCCTGAAACTAACACAACATTGTTAATTAACTATGCTCCAGATAAAACAATTTTTGAAAGAAACCGCAGATTGAAAGGAGAAGGCGATGGCACCCCACTCCAGTACTCTTGCCTGGGAAATCCCATGGATGGAGGAGCCTGGTGGGCTGCAGTCCATGGGGTCGCTGAGTCGGACAACTGAGCAACTTCACTTTCACTTTTCACTTTCATGCACTGGAGAAGGAAATGGCAGCCCACTCCAGTGTTCTTGCCTGGAGAATCCCAGGGACAGCAGAGGCTGGTGGGCTGCCGTCTATGGGGTCACACAGAGTTGGACACGACTAAAGCGACTTAGCAGCGGCAGCAGCAAATTGAAATTTTTAAAAATTATTTTTTAGGTGGTATGGGGTAGTTTGAAAAAGCAGCAGTTCTGCAATGCCTAAATCTGTGCACAAGTTGTGTGACTTTGGCCAAGTGACTCGCCATCTTTCTTTACATTCCTATCACCCATGTCACTAGTTTGAGGTAATAACCACCTATGTCGTGAGACAGCAAGCAGGAGCTTCTAGCATAGTTCCTGTAACATGGTTTGTGTTCAGTGTAGTTACCAAGTTTCTCTCAAAATGGTTCTACAAGGGAAAGTAATGTTTCAAACTATGAGAGTGAGAAAAAGTCATCTTAGGAAGACATATTTTGAGAGAATTAAGTGATTATAGTTTCAACCAGATGCTTATTAGGGTGATTTTTCTGGCTTTGACCTTCATCACATCCCCCCAGTCCCATCTGACAACAGCTTCTCAATGTTTTTATTCAAATGATAATCACTGTGCAAAAAATCAACATCTCCTCATTCAGGAACTTACAGTACCCATCTTAATAAACCACAATGAACTGAAGGCGTGAAGAATAACTGGATAAACCGGCCTCTCTCTCCAGCTGTCAAGTCTGTTTGTGACAGCAACTGGTATTTCATTGTAAAAGATGCTAATTTCGGTCCGAGCTGTGGCAGTGTTGAGAGGAGCATAAAAGGAATTCTTGATTATCTGTATCAAGAACTGCGGTCCCTAGGGATACACGTGTAACCCTCAGACCACAGATGGCAAGAGTGCTGTGATCAAATATGCATCAATGAAGCGTCACGATTTATGATAACTAAGAAATGGATAGTTTTGCCCTCTATGATAACTAATTGTGGCTGGCATGTCTCTCTTTTTACTATTTTGGAGGCTTTATAAGTGATACTAGTTGTACTAATTATGACATCATTCTGTACTTGCACCACCATTTCATTTCTGTATCTGTTCTGTCAAATTCCTGGGGGCCTCATATAAGACTGTTTCAATAATAACGATTTTCCCAATCTAAATTTAAGAAATAGTGATTACCTTAGCTGCTGGACCACATTAGCTGCCTCTCAGAGTTAAACAAACACTAATTACTATTTCAACTTGAATATCATTGCCCACTAGCATTAGCCAGGCTAGAGGAGCAGAGGGAGGCGGACGTTCTCAGAGACACACAGCGCCGTGCGAGGAGATGGGTAGGGGGTGAAACCAGGCTGAACGCTGTCTTTTCTTGAGAATGAGCCATTGTTTACTTTAAAATTATGTCCTTCCTCTTTGGGGGGGGCGGTGTGCAGGAAGTGTTACGATGCCCTTTCTTGCCTTAAATAGTGACAACACTAGATGGTTGGGTCAAGGAAAATGTTTAATATTCTTACTTGGCAAAATTAACACTTAGCAGCTCTAACTCCTCCCTTAATCAGTTTAGACCAGCCCTTGAGACTGCAAAATCTGGAAGCCAACTGAACTCTTCCCTGTAACATCCCAGCACACAATCTTTGTTGGCCAAAGGCTTACTCACCATTTTACCAGTTATCTGTGACAGTCACAAAAAGCTCTCCTTATTAGAAATTTACTCATTTTATTGATCCAAAATCTGCCTTCATACACTGCAACCCTGGTTCAACCCTCTGACACTACCCAGAGTAATTCTCACCACCTGTGTTACAACAGCTCCAAAAACATATAAAGAGAGGTCTTCTCCCAGTTGGTCTCCGCTAAGGTAACCCTCATCTGTGCCCATGGTCTTCACTCCATGGCTTTCTCACTTCCAATCACCTCCACGACGGGTGCCTCAGGCAAAGAATGGTCTGATACATCCAACATTCAGTTGTCTAGAGAACAAAGCCCAGCGTGTTCAGAGCAGCTCCAGCTTCTCTGCCATCTGCTTCCAAACCAGCTTTCCCTCCCAGAGCACTCTCTCGTGTGCAGCACACACTGGTACACGCCCTCTCTCCACTCTCACACTGCCCTGACCTGGCCTTTCCCACCCAGATGCTGAGCTCTGTCTGTCTCTTTTCAAAGCCCTTCTCTTCCACAGAGCCCCCTCAGATCCGTAGGCTGGCACTCACCGCTCCATCCCCTGGACCCCTTGAAATGGACGTTGCCCTGCAGCACCATCGCGAGTGAGCTCCTCCCTTGTGCCCCGTTGGCTTGAGCAGGACGTTACGAGGTCTGTAATGGCACAGGCAGCCTGACTTGCGTTTCATGGGGACACAAATTCTCAAAACCTCTTTGGCCCCTAGTTCCCGGTTTTCCAACCATGACGACCGTTGAGGCGTCTCTTGATCTTGCTCTATCCCGACCAGTGCAGAAGCCACCGGCCACACGTAGCTATCCAATTTTAAACTCAGATCGACGAAAGTTAGATAAAATTAAATCTTCAGTTCCTCCGTCTCACTAGCCACAGTTCCAGCGCTCAAGAGCCACATGTGGCTAGAAACTCCCGTGCTGGCCAGCACAGATTTGGAACGCCCGTGCAGACAGCTCAGCTAGGGGGATGCAGGTCTGGGCACCTCCCCTGCTGTGTGATCGGCCCCACCACAGCGCTGCAAGCAGCATGCCAGCCTCTAATGAAAACCCCAGATCCTTTTCTTTTAATGAACAGCTTTTAAGTTACGGTTCCTTCATACTGTACTTAGACAATTACTTTTACGGACCTCGAGGCAACCCCCTTCCCCTCCTTGAACTCTAATACATTTTATCTCTTCTGTTTTTATCCCATCCATCTAGCTTGTCAAGATACTCAGTTTTTTAATTCTGACATCTTTTGAGGTATCCTATCCTAGGTTTGAGTCACCTGCACATTTTAAAAGTACTTCCTGTTTCTTATTAATTGTTGGTTAAAATGTTGTCTATAAATAGAGTGACTATATAATTTGTCCTCTAAACTGGGACACTTTTCAGAGTGAATGGAATGCTGTAAAAATTATGCTAGGGCACCAGCATTAACTGGGACTCAAGTCTCACTCCAGAAGGAGAGAACTCTGCCCTCGAGAGATCACATCCCGGACCCTTGCCCCGTCACTAGAGAACATCCCTCGGATTGACTGGGCTGTTTTCAAAAATCTGTTAATATGTTGACTCAATTTTATGTCATTTCAGACTGCATCATTCCACTGCATTCATGAGGCTGTCATGAAAGAAAGTGAAAGTGAAAGCACTCAGTCATGTCCGAACCTTTGCAACTCCATGGACTATGCAGTCCATGGAATCTTCCAGGCCAGAATACTAGAGTGGGTAGCCATTCCCTTCTCCAGGGGATCTGCCCAACCTAGGGATTGAACCCAGGTCTCCCACACTGCAGGTGGATTCTTTACAAGCTGAGCTACAGGGGAAGCCCAAGAATACTGGAGTGGGTAGCCTTTCTCTTCTCCATAGAATCTTCCCAACCCAGGGATTGAACCAGGGTCTCCTGCATTGCAGGCGGATTCTTTACCAACTGAGCCACAGGGAAACCCAAATAAGAAACAACCAATTATCTTACTTAAGTTTATCTTACTGCTGTTAGCAGTTCGTTCGCTTGTTTGTTTCAGAAAAAGAAGAAAACACAATACAAATGGAAATAAAATTTGTGTATACACTGGAAAAATATGAGCAGAATAAATGAGGTCACAAAATTTAGATATAGTATCTTCCTTATTGTTGTAGGACTCCAGTTGTTCACAAAAGTCTGCCTTGAACAGGAAGGGCTCACAGTGGCCTGAAGCTCCATTTGAAGATTCCAATAAGAGGAAAGACAGGATGTAGCAATTTTACTTGGGAACGTGTTTCAACACATGTCACTGTCTTTGTGAAAGTGCCAATTCGGAGAAAACCCACAGCTCTAGTGGTCATGCACTATGACCTGCCATCCACCCACGGCAACTGAGCCAACAAAATCCTTGTAACGTGCTAAACCGCAGAACACAACCCTTATTTTTTTTTTTTTAGTTTTTTATTTTTTAAATTTTAAAATCTTTAATTCTTACATGCGTTCCCAAACATCAACCCCCTCCCACCTCCCTCCCCATAACATCTCTCTGGGTCATCCCCATGCACCAGCCCCAAGCATGCTGTATCCTGCATCAGACATAGACTGGCGATTTAATTCTTACATGATAGTATACATGTTAGAATGCCATTCTCCCAAATCATCCCACCCTCTCCCTCTCCCTCTGAGTCCAAAAGTCCGTTATACACATCTGTGTCTTTTTTCCTGTCTTGCATACAGGGTCGTCATTGCCATCTTCCTAAATTCCATATATATGTGTTAGTATACTGTATTGGTGTTTTTCTTTCTGGCTTACTTCACTCTGTATAATCGGCTCCAGTTTCATCCATCTCATCAGAACTGATTCAAATGAATTCTTTTTAACGGCTGAGTAATACTCCATTGTGTATATGTACCACAGCTTTCTTATCCATTCATCTGCTGATGGACATCTAGGTTGTTTCCATGTCCTGGCTATTATAAACAGTGCTGCGATGAACATTGGGGTACATGTGTCTCTTTCAATTCTGGTTTCCTCGGTGTGTATGCCCAGAAGTGGGATTGCTGGGTCATAAGGTAGTTCTATTTGCAATTTTTTAAGGAATCTCCACACTGTTCTCCATAGTGGCTGTACTAGTTTGCATTCCCACCAACAGTGTAGGAGGGTTCCCTTTTCTCCACACCCTCTCCAGCATTTATTGCTTGCAGACTTTTGGATCGCAGCCATTCTGACTGGTGTGAAGTGGTACCTCATTGTGGTTTTGATTTGCATTTCTCTAATAATGAGTGATGTTCATGTGTTTGTTAGCCATCCATATGTCTTCTTTGCAGAAATGTCTATTTAGTTCTTTGGCCCATTTTTTGATTGGGTCGTTTATTTTTCTGGAATTGAGCTGCATAAGTTGCTTGTATATTTTTGAGATTAGTTGTTTGTCAGTTGCTTCATTTGCTATTATTTTCTCCCATTCAGAAGGCTGTCTTTTCACCTTGCTTATATTTTCCTTTGTTGTGCAGAAGCTTTTAATTTTAATTAGATCCCATTTGTTTATATTTGTTTTTATTTCCAGAATTCTGGGAGGTGGATCATAGAGGATCCTGCTGTGATTTATGTCTGAGAGTATTTTGCCTATGTTCTCCTCTAGGAGTTTTATAGTTTCTGATCTTACATTTAGATCTTTAATCCATTTTGAGTTTATTTTTGTGTGCGGTGTTAGAAAGTGATCTAGTTTCATTCTTTTACAAGTGGTTGACCAGTTTTCCCAGCACCACTTGTTAAAGAGATTGTCTTTACTCCATTGTATATTCTTGCCTCCTTTGTCAAAGATAAGGTGTCCATATGTGTGTGGATTTATCTCTGGGCTTTCTATTTTGTTCCATTGATCTATGCGTCTGTCTTTGTGCCAGTACCATACTGTCTTGATGACTGTGGCTTTGTAGTAGAGCCTGAAGTCAGGCAAGTTGATTCCTCCAGTTCCATTCTTCTTTCTCAAGATTGCTTTTGGCTATTCGAGGTTTTTTGTATTTCCATACAAATCTTGAAATTATTTGTTCTAGTTCTGTGAAAAATGTGGCTGGTAGCTTGATAGGGATTGCATTGAATTTGTAAATTGCTTTGGGTAGTATTCTCATTTTCACTATATTGATTCTTCCAATCCATGAACATCGTATATTTCTCCATCTATTAGTGTCCTCTTTGATTTCTTTCATCAGTGTTTTATAGTTTTCTATATATAGGTCTTTAGTTTCTTTAGGTAGATATATTCCTAAGTATTTTATTCTTTTTGTTGCAATGGTGAATGGAATTGTTTCCTTAATTTCTTTTTCTACTTTCTCATTATTCGTGTATAGGAATGCAAGGGATTTCTGTGTGTTGATTTTATATCCTGCAACTTTACTATATTCATTGATTAGCTCTAGTAATTTTCTGGTGGAGTCTTTAGGGTTTTCCATGTAGAGGATCATGTCATCTGCAAACAGTGAGAGTTTTACTTCTTCTTTTCCAATTTGGATTCCTTTTATTTCTTTTTCTGCTCTGATTGCTGTGGCCAAAACTTCCAGAACTATGTTGAATAGTAGCGGTGAAAGTGGACACCCTTGTCTTGTTCCTGACTTTAGGGGAAATGCTTTCAATTTTTCACCATTGAGGATAATGTTTGCTGTGGGTTTGTCATATATAGCTTTTATTATGTTGAGGTATGTTCCTTCTATTCCTGCTTTCTGGAGAGTTCTTATCATAAATGGATGTTGAATTTTGTCAAAGGCCTTCTCTGCATCTATTGAGATAATCATATGGTTTTTATTTTTCAATTTGTTAGTGTGGTGAATTACATTGATTGATTTGCGGATATTGAAGAATCCTTGCATCCCTGGGATAAAGCCCACTTGGTCATGGTGTATGATCTTTTTAATGTGTTGTTGGATTCTGATTGCTAGAATTTTGTTGAGGATTTTTGCATCTATGTTCATCAGTGATATTGGCCTGTAGTTTTCTTTTTTGGTGGCGTCTTTGTCAGGTTTTGGTATTAGGGTGATGGTGGCCTCATAGAATGAGTTTGGAAGTTTACCTTCCTCTGCAATTTTCTGGAAGAGTTTGAGGAGGGTAGGTGTTAGCTCTTCTCGAAATTTTTGGTAGAATTCAGCTGTAAAGCCGTCTGGACCTGGGCTTTTGTTTGCTGGAAGATTTCTGATTACAGTTTCAATTTCCATGCTTGTGATGGGTCTGTTAAGATGTTCTATTTCTTCCTGGTTCAGTTTTGGAAAATTGTAGTTTTCTAAGAATTTGTCCATTTCTTCCACGTTGTCCATTTTATTGGCATACAACTGCTGATAGTAGTCTCTTATGATCCTTTGTATTTCTGTGTTGTCTGTTGTGATCTCTCCATTTTCATTTCTAATTTTATTGATTTGATTTTTCTCTCTTTGCTTCTTGATGAGTCTGGCTATTGGTTTGTCAATTTTATTTATCCTTTCAAAGAACCAGCTTTTGGCTTTGTTGATTTTTGCTATGGTCTCTTTTGTTTCTTTTGCATTTATTTCTGCCCTAATTTTTAAGATTTCTTTCCTTCTACTAACTCTGGGGTTCTCCAATTCTTCCTTTTCTAGTTGCTTTAGTTGTAGAGTTAGGTTATTTATTTGACTTTTTTCTTGTTTCTTGAGGTATGCCTGTATTGCTATGAACTTTCCTCTTTGCACTGCTTTTATAGTGTCCCACAGGTTTTGGGTTGTTGTGTTTTCATTTTCATTAGTTTCTATGCATATTTTGATTTCTTTTTTTATTTCTTCTGTGATTTGTTGGTTATTCAGAAGTGTATTGTTCAACCTCCATATGTTGGAATTTTTAATAGTTTTTCTCCTGTAATTGAGATCTAATCTTAATGCATTATGGTCAGAAAAGATGCTTGGAATGATTTCGATTTTTTGAATTTATCAAGTTTAGATTTATGGCCCAGGATATGATCTATCCTGGAGAAGGTTCCATGAGGACTTGAAAAACAGGTGAAATTCATTGTTTTGGGGTTAAATGTCCTATAGATATCAATTAGGTCTAACTGATCTAATGTATCATTTAAAGTTTGCGTTTCTTTGTTAATTTTCTGTTTAGTTGATCTGTCCATAGGTGTGAGTGGGGTATTAAAGTCTCCCACTATTATTGTGTTATTGTTGATTCCCCCTTTCATACTTGTTAGCATTTGTCTTACATATTGCGGTGCTCCTATATTGGGTGCATATATATTTATAATTGTTATATCTTCTTCTTGGATTGTTCCTTTGATCATTATGTAGTGGCCTTCTTTGTCTCTTTTCACAGCCTTTGTTCAACCCTTATTTTTTAAGAAAGGAAAGACAAAAACAAGTTCAGGAGCTTAAAAAAAATGAAGATGACGTAGCACTGCCAAACTCACATAAACGTAAAATAAAACAAATAATTATTTGGAAGTCTGTTTCCATGGATTTTTATCCACAGAAATATGAATCAATCTGGACAGAAATTAGACCGAAAGTCCCAAAAGTTAATGTAACTAAAGATCAGATAAGGCTCGTGATGTGAGACCGAAAGAAAGAGATAAAGGGACACTGCCAGACTGGAGCCTGGAGAGTGGGGCCATGTCCACCTCCGCCTCGAAGCGTCCCTGGAGCCTGGGCCCGGGGCTGCCTGATCGCTGCCCTCGCTCTTCATCCATTCACGAAGTGCCATTTGTCCCCAGGGGTGACTCGGCAGGAATAAGGAGTGAGCTGACCCCTCAGGGTCTACACAGACTTAAACCCAAGAGTTCTCCAGCATTAAGATTTTGTGATGCTGGACATCGTTTAGGAGGAAATAGTTAAAGCTTCTCGTATTCCCTGAAAATGTCATAACTATGATTAAAATAAATTCTTTTTGGAATCGTCATCTATTTCTATGATCTCCACAATGTTCAGCAAGTGTATACCATCTACTTTCCACTTTTTTAAGACATTTTAAACACTATATAGTACTATTCTACTTATATCTTCACATTTTTTTTTTCACATTTTTCTCATGTGGGTTATTTTTTCTGAACCTTGAAATCAGATATTTGTAGTTAGGTATTTATAAGTGAAATGTTATTTCAACAAATCTTACTTCTATTGACCTTTGATAATAATATTAAAATGAAGAATATATTACTCTTCAGAAAATACTTATTTTCCTCTTCAGCCTATGAAAAACTTTCTAATCCATAATTTGTGGCATTAATATATGTGATCATTTTATTTTGGTCCTTACATTCATTCCTAAGCAGTTCACAGGCAATTAAGAGACCCGATTTGATCAATTTTCTAAGTTCCTTTTTTTCATTAGGGTGAACCTGAAGGCGGGTGGCCTTGCATTAGTTTGGCTGACAGCTCTAGCTAATGTTTTAATGATCCCTAGCAAAGGAAACCAAAAAAGAGAGAGAGAGAAAAGGAGGTTTACAATGGTGGGGATAAGCTAGATCAAGCAAGGAGACAGAGTACATAACCACTAATTAATTCTCGTCATTTAAACATCTGCGAGCTGAACAGACGCAAGTGTCCCGGCTCTGCTGACAAGTCCTTGAAGCATGTGCTACAGAGAGGAGCCTGCAGTCCTATATTCCCAGACGCGAAGAAGGCTGTCAAACGGCCCTGCTAATACTACTATTACAGCAACTAACTTGGGGAGGTGGAACTATACCAAAATACTTGTCATAAAACAAATGGAAGAGGCAACCTCATCTCTTACTATAGCCTTCATTAAAAAAAAAAGAAGTATTTATTTATTCTTGGTTGCACCGGGTCTCCTCTGCATGCGGGATTTCTCAAGTCACAGCAGGTGGGGGCAGCTCCCTGCTGCTGTGTGGGGGCTTTAACGCAGTGGCTTCTCTCCCTGCAGAGCACAGGCTCTGGAGCACATGAGCTCCAGCAGCTTCAGCAGCTGTGGCACATAGCTTCAGCTGCCCCGCAGCCTGTGGAACCTTCCTGGACCAGCGATGGAGCCCACTGCCCCTGCACTGGCTGTGTCACCAGGGACAGCCTGCCAACTGCGCCCTCTGCTTCCATCTTTCCTTGCTGCTGTCTCATGTATACACAGCAGATAAAATATTCTCCAGGAATAAACTAGATTATATGACTCTTTCTCAGTCCTATCTGACTCTTTGTGACCCCATGGATTGCAGCACGCCAGGCCTCCCTGTCCATCATCAACTCACCGAGTTCACTCAAACTCATGTCCATTGAGTCAGTGATGCCATCCAATCATCTCATCCTCTGTCGTCCCCTTCTCCCCCTGCCTTCAATCTTTGCCAGCATCAGGGTCTTTTCCAATGAGTCAGTTCTTCCATCAGGTGGCCAAAGTATTGGAGTTTCATCTTCAGCATCAGTCCTTCCAGTGAATATTCAGGACTGATTTCCTTTAGGATGGACTGGTTGCATCTCCTTGCAGTCAAAGGGACTCTCAAGAGTCTTCTCCAACACCACAGTTCAAAAGCATCAATTCTTCAGTGCTCAGCTTTCTTTATAGTCCAACTCTCACATCCATACATGACCACTGGAAAACCATAGCTTTGACTAGAAGGACCTTTGTTGGCAAAGAAATGTCTCTGCTTTTTAAGATGTTGTCTAGGTTGGTCATAACTTTTTCTTCCAAGAAGCTAGCATCTTTTAATTTCATGGCTGCAGTCACCACCTGCAGTGATTTTGGAGCCCAAAAAATAGTCTGTCACTGTTTCCACTGTTTCCCCATCTATTTCCCATGAAGTGATGAGACCAGACGCCATGATCTTAGTTTTCTGAATGTTGAGCTTTAAGCCAGCTTTTTCACTCTCACTTTCATCAAGAGGCTTTTTAGTTCCTCTTCACTTTCTGTCATAAGGGTGGTGTCATCTGCATATCTGAGGTTATTGATATTTCTCCCATCAATCTTGATTCCAGCTTGTGCTTCATCCAGCCCAGCGTTTCTCATGATGTACTCTGCATAGAAGTTAAATAAGCAGGGTGACAATATACAGCCCTGACGTACTCCCTTCCTGCTTTGGAACCAGTCTGTTGTTCCATGTCCAGTTCTAACTGTCGCTTCCTGACCTGCATACAGGTTTCTCAAAGGGCAAGTCAGGTGGTCTGCTATTCCCATCTCTTTCAGAGTTTTCCACAGTTTACTGTGATCCACACAGTCAAAGGCTTTGGCATAGTCAATAAAGCAGAAGTAGATGTTTTTCTGGAATCTCTTGCTTTTTCCATGATCCAGCAGATGTTAGCAATTTGATCTCTGGCTCCTCTGCCTTCTCTAAAATCAGCTTGAACATCTGGAAGTTCATGGTTCACATATTGCTGAAACCTGGCTTGGAGAATTTTGAGCATTACTTTACTAGCCTGTGAGATGAGTGCAATTGTGCGGGGGTTTGAGCATTCTTTGGCATTGCCTTTCTTTGAGATTGGAATGAAAACTGACCTTTTCCAGTCCTGTGGCCACTGCTGAGTTTTCCAAATTTGCTGGCATATTGAGTGCAGCACTTTCACAGCATCATCCTTCAGGATTTGAAACAGCTCCACTGGGATTCCATCACCTCCACTAGCTTTGTTCATAGTGATGCTTCCTAGATTATATCACTCTTTTTCTTAAAGCCTTCTAGAAGCTTCCTGGTACAATGACTATAAAATGCAGAAATATTTACTGTGGCAAGTAAACCCAACATGTTCTGGCTCTGACCACTTACACTTTTAGCTGCATGAATTAGAATCCCAAGTACAATGACTTGGGTTATTACAAGAGTTGTAATAAGTAGCTTAACCACGTAAGAGGTGTATTTTTTTTTTCTGATGTAACAAAAAGTCTAGAGGTTGGCAGTGCCAGGCCGATAGAGTGGCTCAACACAGTCCTTAAGGAACCTGCTCTGCCATCTGGCTTCTCCCTCCACCCTCCTTAACATGCGAGTTTGTCCTCATTGTTACAAAACAGCTGCTCCACCTTCAGGCATCATGTCTGTATTCCAAGCAAGAAGGAAGAGAAACTGCAGAGAATGAAAGTACTGCATGCCAATGGAGTCAGTCACTTTTAATGAGGAAAAGAGTCATTTTTCCAGAACCCCTACCAGTAGGTATCTTCTTGTTTAGGACAGTTTCACAAGGCTCCTGCAATACAAGAGAATCAAATGTTTTAGGACTCTTTTTTCTTCATTTCCTAATCTCTTCACTCCAGTCTCCATGCTCCAGCCATCCTAGCCTCTGTTCCTAAAACTCCTCATTCTTCGCATACAGATGGCTAATAAAGACATGAAAAAAATGTTCAACATCACTCATTCTTAGCGAAATGCAAACCAGAACTACAATGAGATATGCCTCACGCCAGTCAGAATGGCCAAAGAAATCTACAGACAATAAATGCTGGAGAGGGTGTGGAGAAAAGGGAATCCTCTTGCACTGCTGGTGGGAATGTAAATTGATAGAGCCACTATGGAAGATGGTATGGAGATTCCTTAAAAAGCTAGGAATAAAGCCACCATATGACCCAGCAATCCCGTTACTAGGCATATACCCTGAGGAAACCAAAGCTGAAAAAACAAACACATGTACCCCAGTGTGCATCGCAGCACTAGTTACAATAGTTAGAACACGGAAGAAACGGAGACGTCCATCAGCAGATGAATGGATAAAGAAGCAGTGGTGCCTACATACAGTGGGGTATTACTCAGCCATAAAAAAGAAGTGCATTTGAGTCAGTTCTAACAAGGTGGGTGAACCTAGAGCTTATTGTACAGAGTGAAGTAAGTCAGAAAAACAAACATCATATATATGGAATCTAGAAAGACGGTGCTGATGAGCCTATCTGCAGGGCAGCAATGGACACACAGGCATAGAAAACAAACATTGACACCAGGACAGGGAGGGAGGAGAGGATGGGATGTATGGAGAGAGTAACATGGAAACGTGCATTACCATACATGGAACAGAAAGCCAATGAGAATTTGCTGTCTGATTCTGGGAACTCAAACCTGGGCTCTGTGACAGCCTAGAGGGGCAGGATGGGGAGGGAGGTGGGGGAGGTTCAAGGCGGAGGGGACATAGGTACCCCTGTGGCGGACTCATGCTGATGTTTGGCAGAAGACAACACAATATCATAAAGCAATTATTCTTCAACTAAAACAAATAGATTTAATTATAAATAAATAAATCGAATACCCCTTCCTCACTCCTATCTCTGGATCCTAACACTTGAGGTTCCCTTTGCTCGAACTTCTCTCCAGATGACAGCACGGGTCACACCTTCACGTCATTCAGACCTCAGCACTGAAGTCAACCCCTTCAGACAGCTTTATCCGATCCCTCTAGCGAACAGTTTTTACCCCATCTGCGATTGCTCTTTCTCTTTAGCTTTGTTTCTGTTGTTGGTATTATTTTCTTCACAGCGTTTTCGTTATTTGAAATATTTTGTTGTTTTTGTGCTAGTTGTCGACCCCCATTAGCACGTAACCTTATGATGCTGAGGTTTTGTCCCTGTTTTTCCTGCCTTCTCCCTGCTACACCCAGTGCCTGGAACATTGTCTCGAGCAGGGTAGATGCTGAGTTAATAGTCTGATTCTGATTTAATGAATGGAACAATGGTTCTCCTATCTTGAATTTCCAACCCTTCTTTTCACTGCATTCCTAGACATCATCTGCAACTCTGAAATGAGTAACAGCATAATGCTGTTTGGTTCTGTTCGAGTTTTTAAATTACAGTTTGTGTTTTCTTAAATTACTATGTTGTTTAGTCAGCTTGGCTTTTGTAAGCATGATTTTCTTGGTCATAAAGTGTATTTGAGAAAATTCTTTCCAATTGTTTTTTATGTGCATTGGAACTTTTTTTTATTTTCCCATCATTTATAAGTCTCTGCTTTAAATTATTCTAAGTATCTGTGCCACGAGCAATTCTTTCGCATTTTCTGAGTGACTCTGTGTTGTAGGGACTATTATTCAGAACTTGTCTCTTTTCTGTTTCAAAGTGCAAGAAAACACATTAAATAATATTTCACAAATATTTCTACATCTCTTATGAAGTTAACAATTAAAACATTCACTTTTTCACATCCTGCTGTCAAACACATCACTAACCCTTGGAATATAAATATTTTTGACTGTCTGATTTTTCTCTCTGATTCAAATTTGGTAGATAGAGTAAATGACTTTGATGTGAAATTTCTATTCTCCTTTGTACATCCCCGTAATACATTTTGCAAAGCATTATAGAAGGACTCTATTTTCCTTATCCCAAAGATTTAACATTTATTATGCTCAAAGCTTCTAAAGATTTGTGTGTGTGTAGATTTTTCATTTATATTCACTTGTCCCACTGCAGGGACAAAAAGCTAGGAGAGAGGAAGAAAAGAAAAAGAAAAAAATTGCACCAAGCCTAGAAATCTTTCTCCCTTTCCCTCATAGGCATAAGTGAGAACCTTTCGTAACCAGTCTTCTAAGAACTCATGTTCCTTTTCACTGTGACGTCACTGATTAAGGCTGGGGAGCGTGGATCGTCAGTAACGTAGAAGTGAAACCAGCGCTAAGCTGACACAGTTGCTTCTTGCCAATGCCGAGGCACGTCCTTTTCCATTTTTTCAATCTTGAATTGTCCTAACTCTGGGGTTTCTTTCTAAAGAGACAAGAGTATTTGGATATACTGAGAAGGGGAATTAAAGACGTGTGAAGACAAAGCTGTTCCTTATAAGTGAAGCGAAAGTCGCTCAGTCATGTCCGACTCTGTGATCCCATGGACTATACAGTCCATGGCAGTCTCCAGGCCAGAACACTGGAGTGAGTATCGTTCCCTTCTCCAGGGGATCTTCCCAACCCAGGGATTGAACCCAGGTCTCCTGCATTGCAGGCGGATTCTTTACCAGCAGAGCCACAGGCGAAGCCCAAGAATACTGGAGTGGATAGCCTTTCCCTTCTCCAGCGGATCTTCCTGACCCAGGAATCGAATCAGGGTCTCCCACATTGCGGGTAGATTCTTTACCAGCTGAGCCAGAAGGGAAGCCCTTATAGGTGAACCAGAATTGACCTTTCTGGCCATGGGTTCCAGGCACTGGTCATCAGGCTGCCTGGTTGGTGCTCTGAATTTAGCATCAGGCCTTGGCTCCATCGCTATGCACAGAGGCCACAGACACAGGCAGCTGTCCTCTGAGCAAGGCCCGCACTACCAGGGACAACAGGTCAACGCTTATTAACAATATCCCAAAGAAAGGGGTGCCCGTCAAAGTTTCTGGTGTGCAAGAACCCCTGAAGAGCTCATCGACGATGCAATCATTTGTCTTTCCACCCTCTCACTGAATAAGGTGAGAGGCGCAGAAGGGGAAGTGAAGATAATGCTGAAGTAAGATCGGATGTGGGCTTCCCAGGTGGCACAACGGTCAGGAACCTTCCTGCCGGTGAAGGAGACGCAGGTTCAGTCCCTTGATCAGGAAGATCCCCTGGAGTAGGAAATGGCGACCCACTGCAGTATTCTTGCCTGGAAGATTCCATGAACAGGGGAGCTGGTGGGCTGCAGTCCGTGGAGTCGCAAAGAGTCAGACGTGACTGAGAACAGCGCAACAAGAGATTGGAATTCGACAGGCCGGGTGAGGAACCTGGGCACTTGGGTTCAACAAGCACGCCAGGCAGTTTTGCTGTAGATGGTCTGTAACTAACACTTTGAGAAGAAGTGCTTCAGACTATTTAAATGGGGGAAAAGGGTGACATGGCCCATGCACGGAAAATCAAACCTGTTCTCCAGTTTTTATATGAGCTTGCTGAACGGGGAGTATGAATGAAAGAATGACAAAATGTTTCATTCAGGAATAGCTATGAAGGGAGTACAAAATGAAAGAAACAATGCTCGCCACAGAAGCTCTCAGTCTCTTGAAAGATGCATGAGCAGCCCCCACTCGCTCGGTAAGCGTACGATAGAGACATGCAGAGCAGGGGCCATAGGGAGGGGAGGCTGAGGTCTATTGAGCTGCTAGGCATCGTGGAGACGGGTGCCCTCCATGCTCCACCTGGTGGAATGGAGCCAGGCCTTGGAAGAGAGATGACATTTGAGGAATGAATAAGGATTTCCCTGGTGGTTAAGGTGAGAACATTCCAGGGAGAAGGATCAAAGAGTACCAATGGACAGGCAGGCAAAAAAAAAAAAAAAAAAAATCCAACATATTTCCAGCTCTGCTTGCCCCAGGGCTGGGCACAGGCAGAGAAATGGTGGGAGACTATTTCCTTAAGCTGCCATCAAAACCATGAATGCCTTAATACACCAAAACTCTCCCTTGCCTGTCACAGGTCTGACACAGCTGCAGTCTGCAGAGTCACTCCGTGTGTGCCACCCTCCTGTCTGCAGTGAAGACGCTGCCACGATTCGTGTCTCAGTTTTCAAGTGTACATGAGTCTCAGTCTGGGTGCTTGGCACTAGGCCATCAAGGTGGACACGCCAGCTGATTTGCCATCCAGACCCTTCCTCAGAACGTCTCTAACAAGCCCTGTAGAGAGGCTGCAAGCGTTTCCATTTGTTTGCTAAAGCTAATTCCACTCACTTTTCCCCACTGATTCGTCGTCACCTTTCTCCTTGGCTGGAAGGAAGCGCAAGAGTAACAGAAGCCTGGAGAAGAGGGTAGACATGTGTGCGTACGGACACTCCCCAACCATAGGCAGCAGAGTCCTGCACTGTCGGTGCTGCGCACACGAACGAAAATTTAACCCGAAGGAGTACATTTTCTTTTGAGATTTTACACGTTTTGCTTTGTTTTGTTTTCCAATCCATACAGTTTTTTCTCTTTTTTCTGTTGTTCAATTTACTTGACCTTTGGCTTCCCTGATGGCTCAAAAGCGTCTGCCTGCAATGCAGGAGACCAGGGTTCAATTTCTGGGTCGGGAAGATCCCCTGGAGAAGGAAATGGCAATCCACTCCAGCACTCTTGCCTGGAAAATCCCATGGACAGAGGAGCCTGATAGGCTACAGTCCATGGGGTCGCAAAGAGTCGGACACGACTGAGCGACTTCACTTTCACTTCACTTTTTTTTAAATGCATTTTATCATCAGAATAATTAGCCTCTTGAATATATATATGCATAAAGGAAAATCTAACAACCATTGAACCAGGAACAGAAAACATTATTATATAAAATACACTTCTCTGATCACATTCATTGGTCACAGTAATAAAACTGAAGACTCCTTAAAGGCCACCTACATAGCCACCAGCAATGGCCCATGACCACCTATGCATAGAAACTAGGAGTGTTTATAAACATTTATAGCAGTTTGAGAAATATTTTCTCTTTTAGTTCTAAAAGCAAATTTAAATTAGGACTTGTATTTTTTTAAATTTTCCACTGAGTTTTTCTAGCCAAGTCTCTTTGTATTGTTTAAAAACATCAGAACATAATAGATTAGAAAATAAAAGTGGCTGATCCATCACAGATAATTTGAGATGCCCTGATCTAAGATAACCCTCAGACCTATGGCAATAGTAATTACAACATTTTCACAGCTGACAAAGCTTCGTATTTTGAAGATATTTTCTTGGTCTTGAGTGCAACCTTTCTAATTGTGAGTCTCCATTTTACAGAAGAAGAAATCCATCTCCAGAGAGGTCAAGTGAATCAGCCAAAGGTCAGATAGCAGTTTTGAGGCAGACCTAGTATCAAGACCTATAGCCCCTGACTCTGCGAAAGGGTTTCTTCTCTCCTACCAAAACTCAGAACCATCTCTTTAAAAAAAAAAAAAAATGAAATTTCAGAAAACTTAAGAAAATACCAACATGAATAAGGAATGTTTTCTAAGAAAGCTTCAGAGTGTGATTAAGTTGTCGTCTTTAAAAATACTTTTCTGTTTATACCTGACTTTCATGCCAGCAGAGATATCAGGGATCCATAATGCACATACCTCTCTTCCCACCCATTATACAGATGGGAAAAACAGAGACCTAAAACAGGTATCCCCGGCTTCTTGAAAGTTCTCTTTAAGCCATTTCACGTTTATGAAAGACCTACATTAGTATCTGTTTGCACTAACCCCAAAAGAATCTAAAGAGGAGTTTCGGTTTTAGGAAAAGAGGTGAAACTCAAAAATAGCAGCCCACATGCGTTCGCAGCCAGCCCTTGGAGGCATCTTGCAGCCTAGGCCGTGAGAACAGCGCCACCAGGCCCCTCACCCGGAACTACACTCAGCTGCTCAGCAACTGGCTCTGTAGCTTTGTACCGCGAGAGCCTCTGTGCTTCGTCCCTCTTAAGCATCGGTTGGCAAGATGAGTCTTAAGGTAATTGTCCCTCTGCTTTACTGCCCCTTCAGCTTCAGGAAGTTTTAACAGGAGCACTCTCCTTTGGGATAGTGAGGTGGGAAGAAATCTCTATAAGTATTGCATATCCACAAAGCCGACGTTAGAGAAACGCTTTGTCTCCTGAGCCTGTGTCCTTTCCACCACTTGTAAACACAGCTTCTTTCATTATTTACAGCACATATTTATTATTGATAGTACCAAGGGCTATCCTAGGTTTTAAGGATCCAAAAACCCCAACCCTCCTCTAGTAGCTTACTTTCTCATGGGGAGGGACAAATAAATACAAGTGGGTCAAACATATCAGGCAGGATGAAATGCTTGCAGATTAAAAGAGAGGAAAGGGGGGTTGAGGGAGTGAGAGTCACTCGGTCGTGTCCGACTCTCTGTGACGCCAGAACACTGGAGTGGGTAGCTGTTCCCTTCTCCATGGGATCTTCCCAACCCAGGGATCTGACCGGGGTCTCCTGAATTGCAGGTGGATTATTTACCAGCTGAGCCATGAGGGAAGCCCAGTGAGAGGGAGGGCAAGAGCAATTTTAAGGAGTCACCGTGGTAGACATCATTATCTCTGCTCACATATACGTATTTGCATGATGTGTAAAGTGAAGTTGCTCAGTCGTGTCTGACTCTGCAATCCCATGGACTGTAGCCTACCAGGCTCCTCCATCCATGGGATTTTCCAGGCAAGAATACTGGACTGAGGTGCCATTTCCTCCTCCAGAGGATCTTCCTGACCCAGGGATTGAACCCGGGTCTCCTGCGTTGTAGGCAGACGCTTTACCATCTGAGCCACCAGGGAAGACCTGCATGATGTGTACATGTGTATATAATTTATTTCTTCAGAGTTTCTCAAAATGCCATCACTCTTGACCAATGAGGGCAGTGCATTTGGTTAACAAAATCAGTGTACTATTAATACCTTCACAGAGGACAGGAGACTTGGAAGATTTAAGTGCCCTGGAGAAGCTGTGTGCTGTTCTTGCCATCTTCATGCTCCAAGGGGCAGAAATGAAAGAAGACAGAGGCACCTTTTATGATTAGTCAATGAGTGTTTATCCTGCCCCCCTAACATGCCCAGATCTGTGGTGGAATTGTGGCGAAAACAAAAAGAAGATGGTTGGCCCTGTCTTTGGGGAGTTTATAGTCCAGCTGGGGTGATCATAAAGAATGTACTTAAAACAGCCCCAGAGTCCTCTGGGATGAAGGTAAAGCAGTAGTGGCTGAAAGACAGAGCTGGGCTGCCAGGCACGTCGGAAGGCTTTCACCTGAGCCCGAGGCCGGAATCGCCTTATTAAGTGGAGTGCTTTCCACGGGCTTCCCAGGTGGAGCTAGTGGTAACGAACCCGCCTGCCAATGCAAAAGACATAACAGGCCTGGGATTGATCCCTGGGTCGGGAAGACCCCCTGGAGGAGGGCATGGTAGCCCACTCCAGTACTTTGCCTGGAGAATCCCATGGTCAGAGGAGGCTGGCGGGCTACAGTCCACAGCATTGCAAGGAGTCGGACATGACTGAAGTGGCTTAGCATACACACCCACGTACTTTCTATGAGATCCCCAAATCCTCAGACTAAGGAATTCTACCCTCCATCAAATAACAGTGTAACAAGGAGGCTGTGGTATCATTCTTTCCACTGTAGCTAATAAATAGGGGGCAGAACATTTTTCAAGGTTAAGAATTTAGATTAGGAAACAATGAGTCATCAGTAAAATAAAAACATAGCATCCCTTTAATGTACTGGGTTTCCCTTGGAAACGAACAGAGATCAATCTGTTGTTTTTGAGATTGCATCCAAGTACTGCATTTCAGACTCTTTTGTTGACCATGATGGCTACTCCATTTCTTCTGAGGGATTCCTGCCCACAGTAGTAGATATAATGGTCATCTGAGTTAAATTCACCCATTCCAGTCCATTTTAGTTCGCTGATTCCTAGAATGTCGACGTTCACCCTTGCCATCTCCTGTTTGACCACTTCCAATTTGCCTTGATTCATGGACCTAACATTCCAGGTTCCTATGCAATATTGCTCTTTATATCATCGGACCTTGCTTCCATCACCAGTCACATCCACAGCTGGATGTGGATGAATTAAAAATGACAGAATGATCTCTGTTCGTTTCCAAGGCAAACCATTCAATAGCACGGTAATCCAAGTCTATGCCCCAACCAATAATGCTGAAGGAGCTGAAGAAGCTGAACAATTCTGTGAAGACCTACAAGACCTTTTAGAACTAACACCCAAAAAGATGTCCTTTTCATTATAAGGGACTGGAATACAAAAGTAGGAAGTCAAGAAACACCTGGGGTAACAGGCAAATTGGGCCTTGGAATCTGGAATGAAGCAGGGCAAAGACTAATAGAGCTTTGCCAAGAGAACACACTGGTCATAGCAAACACCCTCTTCCAACAACACAAGAGAAGACTCTACACATGGACATCACCAGATGGTCAGCACCGAAATCACACTGATTGTATTCCTTGCAACCAAAGATGGAGAAGCTCTATACAGTCAGCAAAAACAAGACCAGGAGCTGACTGTGGCTCAGATCATGAACTCCTATTGCCAAATTCAGACTTAAATTGAAGAAAGTAGGGAAAACCACTAGACCATTCAGATATGACCTAAATCAAGTCCCTTATGATTATACACTGGAAGTGAGAAATAGATTTAAGGGCCTAGATCTGATAGACAGAGTGCCTGATGAACTATGGATGGAGGTTCGTGACACTGTACAGGAGACAGGGATCAAGACCATCCCCATGGAAAAGAAATGCAAAAAAGCAAAATAGCTGTGTGAGGAGGCCTTACAAATAGCTGTGAAAAGAAGAGAAGTGAAAAGCAAAGGAAGAAAGATATTCCCATTTGAATGCAGAGTTCCAAAAGAATAGCAAGGAGAGATAAGAAAGCCATCCTCAGAGATCAATGCAGAGAAATGGAGGAAAACAACAGAATGGGGAAGACTAGAGATCTCTTCAAGAAAATTAGAGATACCAAGGGAACATTTCATGCAAAGATGGGCTCGATAAAGGACAGAAATGGTATGGACCTAACAGAAGCAGAAGATATTAAGAAAAGGTGGCAAGAATACACAGAGAACTGTGCAAAAAAAGATCTTCATGACCCAGATAATCACAATGGTGCGATCACTCACCTAGAGTCAGACATCCTGGAATGTGAAGTCAAGTGGGCCTTAGGAAGCATCACTATGAACAAAGCTAGTGGAGGTGATGGAATTCCAGCTGAGCTGTTTC
Organism: Ovis aries; assembly: GCF_016772045.2. Classification (NCBI taxonomy): domain Eukaryota; kingdom Metazoa; phylum Chordata; class Mammalia; order Artiodactyla; family Bovidae; genus Ovis; species Ovis aries. The sequence continues at coordinate 60,243,107 of NC_056076.1, forward strand.
AAATCCTGAAAGATGATGCTGTGAAAGTGCTGCACTCAATATGCCAGCAACTTTGGAAAACTCAGCAGTGGCCACAGGACTGGAAAAGGTCAGTTTTCATCACAATCCCAACAAAAGGCAATGCCAAAGAATGCTCAAACTACCACACAATTGCACTCATCTCACATTCTAGTAAAGTAATGCTCAAAATTCTCCAAGCCAGGCTTCAGCAATACGTGAACCGTGAACTTCCAGCTGTTCAGGCTGGTTTTAGGAAAGGCAGAGGAACCAGAGATCAAATTGCCAACATCCACTGGATCATGGGAAAAGGAAGAGAGTTCCAGAAAAACATCTATTTCTGCTTTATTGACTATGCCAAAGCCTTTGACTGTGCGGATCACAATAAACTGTGGAAAATTCTGAAAGAGATGTGAATACCAGACCACCTGACCTGCCTCTTGAGAAACCTATATGCAGGTCAGGAAGCAACAGTTAGAACTGGACATGGAACAACAGACTGGTTCCAATAGGAAAAGGAGTACGTCAAGGCTGTGTATTGTCACCCTGCTTATTTAACTTATATGCAGGAAATGGCAACCCACTCCAGTGTTCTTGCCTGGAGAATCCCAGGGATGGGGGAGCCTGGTGGGCTGCCATCTATGGGGTCGCACAGAGTCAGACACGACTGAAGCGACTTAGCAGCAGCAGCAGCAGAGTACATCATGAGAAACGCTGGGCTGGAGGAAGCACAAGCTGGAATCAAGATTGCCAGGAGAACTATCAAGAACCTCAGATATGCAGATGACACCACCCTTATGGCAGAAAGTGAAGAGGAACTAAAAAGCCTCTTGATGAAAGTGAAAGAGAAGAGTGAAAAAGTTGGCTTAAACCTCAACATTCAGAAAACTAAGATCGTGGCATCTGGTCCCATCACTTCATGGGAAATAGATGGGAAACAGTGGAAACAGTGTCAGACTTTATTTTGGGGGGCTCCAAAATCACTGCAGATGGTGACTGCAGCCATGAAATTAAAAGACGCTTACTCCTTGGAAGGAAAGTTATGACCAACCTAGATAGTGTATTCAAAAGCTGAGACATTACTTTGCCAACTAAGGTCCGTCTAGTCAAGGCTATGGTTTTTCCTGTGATCATGTATGGACGTGAGAGTTGGACTGTGAAGAAAGCTGAGTGCCGAAGAATTGATGCTTTTGAACTGTGGTGTTGGAGAAGACTCTTGAGAGTCCCTTGGACTGCAAGGACATCCAACCAGTCCATCCTAAATGAGACCAGTCCTGGGTGTTCATTGGAAGAACTGATGCTGAGGCTGAAACTCCAATACTTTGGCCACCTCATGCGATGAGTTGACTCATTGGAAAAGACTCTGATGCTGGGAGGGATTGCGGGCAGGAGGAGAAGGGGACAACAGAAGATGAGTTGGCTGGATGGCATCACCAACTCGATGCACATGAGTTTGGGTGAACTCCAGGAGTTGGGGATGGACAGGGAGGCCTGGCGTGCTGCGATTCATGGGGTCACAAAGAGTCAGACACGACTGAGCAGCTGAACTGAACTGAACTAAACTAAATGTACTGGGTATTATTTTAATTAACAAATGAAAAGGCATGCTTCGATACCTTTCAACTGCTTTTGTTCTTTCAGCTGAAAGGGTGTAAATCTTGAATATTCGTGTGACTCAAGGTGATGCTTATTTTCTGGGCTTTCGCTACATGTCAAGAGAGAATAATGACTTATTGTGGATTTATGAAGAATGTCTATAAAATTTTATTTTATCTTACTTAAATCAAGAGTCAGGGAATTTGTCCCACTGGATGGTGGTAACAGCCTTTTATCACATCAGAGTTGGTGGTAGCTTACAGAGGAGAAATTGGCCTTCAGTGGTGTGTGACTTCATGACCTAAATAAATTGAGATGGATATCCCTCCTCTGGGTGATCCTTTATGTTTTTTCTTTTTTTTTTTTAAGACAAGATAGAAAAAAGGAAAAGAAAGTACCAGTCAAACTCATCTTCATTCAGTGCAGTGTTACTGAGATTATTCAGTGCGGTGCCAAAGTGGGATTATGCTAGAATTGCTAAGAACTGCACCTGAGTCCAATTCCCAAGGGCTATCTCTATAATCACCTTAAATTAATGAAAATTCTGTATATTGGTAACTTAAATATTAGGCAGAAAAAGAAAAAACATGATAAAGCCGGGACTACAGGAATGTTTGGGGAATGAGTCATTCTGAATAGCTAAAGCAGAGCTGAGATTTTTACATCTTTAAGCATCTAAACTATCTTTATTATTTTAAAGAAAGAAAAAAGAGAAAGTGAAGTCCTTCAGCCATGTCCAACTCTTCGGGACCCCATGGACTGTAGCCTAGCAGGCTCCTCCAACCATGGAATATTCCAGGCAACAGTACTGCAGTGGGTTGCCATTTCCTTCTCCAGGGGATCTTCCCGACCCAGGGATCAAACCCGGGGTCTCCCGCATTGTAGGCAGACAGTTTGCCATCTGAGCCGCCGGTGATTTGGACAGAAATCCCATTTTCTTGCTAGGGGAAGCCTGTGCCTCCAGGCTTTGTCTCCTCCCTTAGGGCGTATAACCTCCTATCTAGAAATTTCCACATCTGCTTGCCTCCCGAGGACGTTGTCCCTACGCCAGCTCCTCGGGCGCAGCCAGCGTTGTCTCAGCCGGCTTTGCGTCTCGCGCAGGAGGTGATCGGTAAGCTTTGTGGGATGAACCCGCGCTGCCCTTACCGTGACGGCTCGGGGCCTTCCCGGAGGCTCTCAGCGAGCGGTCAGACGCCATCGTGAGCGCCCATTGTTGCAGCGGATTCTGCACGGCGGCGATTCCCGCGGCCCCTGCTCAGGGTTGCAGGACTTCGGCCCCTAAGAGCTGGTCCCAGATGCTGTGGGTTTTTAGATTCCTCTATCAGGTATTGGAGTTGTTGTTATTTTTAATGTGCTGATAAACGAGACCACTGCACTTTTCAGCTGCTCTGGCACACTGGGAGATGTCCAGTGATAAGTCCCTTGATTAGAAAGGGCCCAGTGAGTAAAACCGTGAACCTTAATAAAAGAATTTTGTAAACTCTCTTCTGTCAACTCAGAGTCACACACCTCCACCTCTTGTTTAAGCTTTTTTTTTTAAATTCTCAAATATGCATTACAGAAAGGAGATTATTGATTACATAGTTGGGAGGTCACATTTTCCAAACCTAAAGGCTCTTGTAGTTATAGTCCAGGTTACAGTTTCCTAGAAATCGAGTCTCTTAGTGACAGTGTTTTCTTGGAACTCATGGATTCTAGAAACCTGTAAACTACGAACCTAGTAAAAGTCATACTTCAACCTTTAATATCATGAAGCTTTTTGAAATTAATTATTTCAATTGGAGGAAAATTACAACATCTTGGTGGTTTCTGCCGTACATCAACATGGATCGACCACAGGTAGACCTGTGTCCCCGCCATTCTGAGCCCCTCTCCAGCCTCCCTCCCCACCAACACATTTTCAACTCCCTACAAAACGGAGCTGACCTTGGAGGATTTATGTGTTTAGTATTTATAAAGTATTTTAAACTCCTTAGGTAAAACTTTTTGCTAGAGATACTGGAGCTTCACTTCCACATTTATAACTTTTAGGAAGACAACGATGCTCAGAACACGGCACACTTTAAACCTCTGGCAGCTTTCCTGCCCGTGGTCTAATCTGATCACCATGATGGTCATTCATAAATACAAATGATTGTGAGATCTGTATCCATGAATCTGTAATACTAAATTCTCAAACCTCACTTGGTTCTAAAACTGGCCTCCTGAATTTTCCTGTCCGAGATATTATTCATTTCTTGTGTAAATGCCAGACGCCAGAGAAAAACAAACTCCCATCCTGCCACTTGGTGTGAAGCAAGGACTCTAAATCAATATCATTAGTGTGCTGGGTGCTGGTGGGGAGCACTTCAGATACTGAGCATCTTTTTTAAAGCTAGAAGGAAAGGGCTTCTGCTTCTTTTATGGCCTTCTTTTGACCATTTTAAGTTTCCTTGGACTTTATAAAAGTACATCAGCTATGTCATTAAGAACATTTAAGTTAATGTTTTATATATGAATGTGCATACATTATTTCTCTAAGATATATGTGCAAGAACTGGACATGCCTATAAATTCTTGTGCTTTTTAATAACAAATATTTGATATTTTTAAAGAATAGCAAACGTCACTGCTGGGGACCTAGGTTCGATCACTGGTTGGAGAACTAAGATCCCATAAGCTGCATGATGTTGTAAAAAAAAAAGTTTTTTTTTAATAGCAACTGCTTTGGGTTACAAAAATAATGGGAGTTGTATTTCTTCATTTTTACTGTGAGATTAGTCTATAATGAGCAGTTAGCATCTCTGGTTTAGGCATGCCTTAAGTATAATTTTAAAGCTTTTGTTATACAGCTTTGTCTAGAAAAATCTGAATACTATTTAGAAATTTATAATGCTGCTGCACACACACACACACACAACTTTCCATAATTTGTTTCTAATTTCATTTCCAGTAGTGAAACAAAGCAGGAAAAGCACAAAAAAAAAAAAAAAAAACACCTTTTGTTGCATGGTTGCATTTTACCTGAAGATTATCTAGTAACTGTTACTTTCAGTTCAGTTCAGTTCAGTTCAGTTGCTCAGTCGTGTCTGACTCTTTGCGACCCCATGAACTGCAGCACGCCAGGCCTCCCTGTCCATCACCATCTCCCGGAGTTCACTCAGACTCACGTCCATTGAGTCGGTGATGCCATCCAGCCATCTCATCCTCTGTTGTCCCCTTCTCCTCCTGCCCCCAATCCCTCCCAGCATCAGAGTCTTTTCCAATGAGTCAACTCTTCGCATGAGGTGGCCAAAGTACTGGAGTTTTAGCTTTAGCATCATTCCTTCCAAAGAAATCCCAGGGCTGATCTCCTTCAGAATGGACTGGTTGGATGTCCTTGCAGTCCAAGGAACTCTCAAGAGTCTTCTCCAACACCGCAGTTCAAAAGCATCAGTTCTTTGGCGCTCAGCCTTCTTCACATGATGCTAAACTACTGTGAAGAAACTGGAATTACTGAAGATACTTGTGAGAAAACAGGATGAATCTATTCCAATTCAAAAAGGCAAAAATCAGTTCCTAATTCTTTGTATACTAAGGGCCATCTGGGGCGTAATGTAAGAGGTACCTCCCTTCAGGACTGTAAAGTAATTTCAGAGAAAAAGAGGGAAATAAGAAAATGGGTCTATTGTGTGTCTTAGTACAAAGGGCTTCTCTAGCCTTTCTAGAAAAGGTGCACATTTTTAAAAATGTTTTCCCGTTATGTAGAGCCAGGGAACATCCTAAAGGAGTTTGCAGTCCGTGAGAAAGTGAGAAGAGGCCTGATGGGTGCCTTTACCAGTGTTTCACCTTCTCTCAAACAGCAGACCGGGAAGAATGAGCAAGTGCTCCAAAGCTCTGAGCCCAGGGGGCAAAGCCAGGACGAGAGGAGGCCAAGCAGGATCCTATGGGAATCAGATTTTACATGTACAGGAAATTACACCTACCTGCTGTATAAGGTTTCTATGGCTGCTGTAACAAATTGCTACTCAGTAGCTTAAAAGAGCGCACATTGATTATCTCACAGGTCTGTAGTTCAGACGTCTGCTGCTGCTCCTGCTGATAAATCGCTTCAGTCGTGTCCGACTCTGTGCGACCCTAAAGACGGCAGCCCACCAGGCTCCCCCGTCCCTGGGATTCTCCAGGCAAGAACACGGGTGGATTGCCATTTCCTTCTCCAGTGCATGAAAGTGAAAAGTGAAAGGGAAGTTGCTCAGTCGTGTCCAAATGCACCCAAAATAAAGGTGCCAGCAGAGCTGCCTTTTTGGTCTCTCTCTGGTGGCCCAGACGGTAAAGAATCTGTCCACGACCCAGGATAATCCAGGATGGCAGCCTTATTTTAAGGCCAGTGGATAAACCGCCTTAACTGCATCTGCTTCCTCAACTCCTCCTTTGCTGAGTAACGTGACGTATTCTGGGGATGAGGATGTGGACATTTTTGTCTGGGGGGTCAGCAGGGAATTAGTCCATCGATCACACTCACACTTATTTAATAACATGTTTATTAGGAAATCCGATCTATTTTCTATATGTTGATAGTGCAGGTATCTTAGATAAGTGACCAACGATGACTAATAGGACTGCTGCTGAAGTAAGGAGTGAAGCAACTAGTAACTATAAATAGAGCCAACATATATTTTTAGGGTTAAATAAGTAATTCTAGAAATTATAAAGTAATTCTAGAAATTATAAAGACAGGCAATAGATAATATTTTTAAAACAAATTTTAAATATATGTGGATATAGAAAAAGTCTTAGATGACTACTCTGTTGGGTTAATACCATCACATCTAAAAACTAGATGATGTTAAGAAAAATTATTAGGCTAATATTACATATCACATCTCTTAATAACACATTAGTAACCAATTACATTTAAAGTATAAGTACACTATTTAATAAACTTCCAAAAACCTTCTTGTGGGGAAGAAGGCAAACATTTTTTAAATGTCAACGAGGAAGCAAAATTTATAACCAAGACACAGAGTTCACGCAAAGCCATCCTGAAAAAGTGTAACAGGGACTAGTGCTTTTCCAGAAGACAAACAAGCTCCAGATTAGCTAAGAATCCTGTATGTTTTCACATTCTATTAGCTCCATAGAAGAGCTGCCCCTAGCATTTAATAATTTATAAGCCTAATTTATAATAAGTAATAATTTTACTGAAAACAAGTTCTAAAATACAGATGGTTCTTAGGACCTGAAAATGTTCTATAGAAACTATAATGTGTGGGTTGAATTCAAAACAAAGAAGCAAGAGGAAAAAGTCAAGCAGCACCGCTTGTTGTGGAGGCCTGCCGCGTGTGAGACCGTGCCTGTATGTCAAACAGCAGTGCTACAGGCGTAGGTAGCATCTAAATTCCACAGCTAAAAGTGTGGAAACTGAGGCTCAAAAGAGTTGTACAATTTATCTAAGTTCCAGTAACCTGCAGGGACAGAACTAGAATATGAATGCAGATTTGCTGACTGCAAAGTCCATGCTCAACTCCAGGCTGCTTCCCTGAATCACAAGAAAATATACTCTACGGATCTCTAATCTCTTTAGTTATATATATCTCTTTAGTTATAATAAACTTCTAATATGAGTACATGACTCTTTGCATAATATATAGTCAAATTAAGTATTCTCTTTCAAATGTACAGCTTAGATATTAGTGGTTATAAGCTAAGTCTAGTAGTTTTAGGTAATATATTTTAAAACGGATATATGTCCTATGTTTAAATTTTCATTTACAAGAATTGTCTCTTAATTGTGAATTTGTGCAACTAAGAATCTCTTACCAACTGTGGTGCTGGAGAGGACTCTTGAGAGTCCCTTGGACAGCAAGGAGATCAAACCAGTCAATCTGAAAAGATATCAGCCTTAAATATTCATTGAAAGGACTGATGCTGAAGCTGAAGCTCCCACACTTTGGCCACCTAAGGGAAAGAGCCGACTCCTTGGAAAAAAATCCTGATGCTGGGAGAAACTGAGGGCAGGAGGAGAAGGGGGCGATAGAGAATGAGATGGTTGGATGGCATCACCGTCTCAGTGGACATGAGTTTCAGCAAACTCTAGGAGACAGTGAAAGACAAGGAAGCTTGGCATGCTACAGTCCATGGGGTCACAAAGAGTCAGACATGACTTAGCGGCTGAACAACAGTAACACAGAATGTCTGCTCTCGTCAGGACAGTTAAAACTGAGCAAAGTGCTTGTTCTGTTGTTTTGATATATGAAGTCCTTTGTGCTCGAGAAATAAAACGCAAAGTTTCTCATCTTGAGTGTAGCACTTCTTCTCTAAGGACGCCCTAAGATTGATGGGAGGCTTGCTTCCTGGCATGTCTTTCTCCACAAGGCATTTGGAGTGTTATTGATTTAGTAATTTAGGTTGTTTTAAAGTGAACTCATCTATACTTGAGGCCCAGTTAAGTCTAATACCCTCTGAGCGTAGGACAGTTTTTATAACTGGTATTACATGATCATCATATTAATTTTTATTCACAGTATTATCTGGTCCAATAGTTCATCACCATCAAAAGTGTCTTCTTTACAAAGTACAACTATTCAGTGACAGATCCGTTTTTACCTTGAAAACCATCATCAGGACATTCTTTTAAAATAACAGTGGCATCTTCTCCAATTAGAGAAGTATTAGACAAGACAGGTAGCTCAGCAGTAATTATTGATGGGTGAAAAAATCTACTGAACAACAAAAGGGCCCTTTTTAATAAATTCTTTATTGATAGGACTATAATTTCATATCAAATCTCCTGGATTAAGAATGAATTTTAAGAACAAGAAATAGTCATCAAAAAGAGCTTCCCTTGAGTTTGAATTTCCTGGGTTTGGGGGGAAATGGGGACCAGCCACCTGCAGCCAACCTGCCAGGTCTGTGTCCTTGTTGTCAGCCAGCGCGCCTTCCGTTGCAACGGAAGGGACAGAGCGGCGGGCCAGCATTTCTTCATTAGTGCTGGCCGGCTTGCTTCGGGTTTTTGTTCCCTACTGGAAAAAAATTAACTGGTGATAATGCGGTTTCTGTCTTGTTATAGGTGTTGTATAGTGACTCACTACAACCTTCTTCGGGATTGCCATCCATATTATTGGAGCATGGCATTTACTAAACCGAGGAGCCTAGACTCAAGGAAATGAGGTCACACAGATTTTGTAATCCATTTGTATGCATGGATATAAAATATACATACAGGAGGGAAAAAAAATCTTTCTGATAGAACTAAAAAGAAGAATGAGTATTCTCTATCCCGAAATACCCATGCCCTGCGTGTCATTGCACAGAAATGACGGACAGCCGCCCAGAGGGCTTCGTTTCAAGAAAGACTAATAAATGGCCAAACGCAAAGAGCTCATTAGGCGCTAGAAAGCAATGACTTTCTATGTAACCTACAGCTAACCTGGTGACAAATAAGATTATTGGCCTTACGTTTTCCAAATGGTCTCCCTTCCTTCATTACAGGATAGGAATACACACTGCTACAAGTCAGCATGTCTAATAGAGGATTCCAGCAGAGAAATGCCACCTGGGTTATTCAGAAATGCACTGACTTCAAGAACAATATTTCAGTTGCAGTCATTCCCTCCTGATGCTTGAAGGTCGTGTACTTAAAAATCCCTGTGGAAATAAAATTGCAAGTTGAGAAACTATCTCTGCAGAAAACAGGAGTTGGAGGTCAGAGTCAGGAACAAACCTGTAGGAGTCCTTGTGCTTCTCACTCACTAGCTGTTTGTGTGTGTGTGACCGTGTGTGTGTGTGAGCAGTGCACGCTAGACGTAGTTAACAAAGAAGTTCCATTTGTTTTACAATTTGAAACAATGAGCTTTATACTATTAATTTTCACTCATCCTTCCTAGTTCTCTTTTCCCCATAATTTCAAAATCCTAGATTTTGTTTTACTTAGCTGTACACAATATCCATGCTAAAACATTGTGTCCTCTGATCCATTAAAATGTTCAACTCATTTCTAATTTGATAATCCCTTATTAGTAAAAAGGAAAATACTTTTATAATAGAATGTATTTCAATGTGTAAATGTTCAGGGAAGACTTCACTAGAAGACCAAAAATGTCTCCTAAAATTTCCCCAATGGAATGGGTACCCCCAGCAGGTCCCCCTGATTTAGATCTGAGGCCCGCTGCTTGTTGTCATATGCCTAAAATTGATTTTTGCATTGGGGTAGTAACCACTACCCCACTACATTAAAAATTGTATGAAACCCAAATGTCAGTGTCCATAAATAAAGTTTTATTGGAACACAGCTATACTCCCGTGGAGTAGGACATGGCAACCCACTCCAATATTCTCGCCTGAGAATCCCATGGACAGAGGAGCCTGGCGGGCTACAGTCCATGGGGTCACAAAGAGTTGGACATCACTGAGCTACTAACACAGAAACATTAGGTTAGTTGAGAGTGACTGAACCCGTAGTGTGGAATAAATATCGTATAATCTACTAACAAATACTTATGTGCGTGCATGCATCTAAGTCACATCCGACTATTTGTGACCCCGTGGACCGTAGCCTATGGACTGTGACCCTACGGGCTCCTCTGTCCCTGGGATTCTCCAGGCAAAAATATCAGAGTGGCTGGCCATGCTCTCCTCCAGGGGATCTTCCCGACTCAAAGGCCAAACCCATGTCTCTTATATCTCCTGCGCTGGCAGCCAGGTTCTTCACCACGAATGCCACCCGGGAAGCCCATAAATATTTATATATATAAATTGGTCATAAACTAACGAATACTTTCTCTAACTCTATAGTCCCTTTTTTCAGGCACAAGCAGTCTGGCCTCAAATCACACCCAGAGGAAGTAAAAAGGAGTTACCTATTGACTTAAGAAAAGTATCTGCTGAAAATATGAGGCATATGATAATAAGGAGTCATATAATCCTTTGAAACATATTTTATTTGTTGGCCTGATTACCATGTCACCATTTTAGAATGTTCTTAATATAATAAACTTCTAGGATGCAGCTCTAACTTGCAAATGTTTTAAAAAGAAGCTTCAGAATACAGTGCATTGGTGTGTGCCCTCCATCCCTAAAGTACAGCAGGGCCACCAAGCTTGTAGGCCAGTCATGAGGTGTGAAATCGACTCACCTCCGAGTCTATTCCAGCAGATCCTGTCCACACGTCAACTGAACACATCGATCTGTACATAGAAGTTTGTTCCTTATCCTGATTTTACTATCAAATGTATAAAAGATATTAATGCGAGACAGCACTACTCAACTCTCTAAAGGCAGCGTTTTTAGAAACCAACCAGTCCCTTTCTAAAGAAAAAGAATGAAGGTTATATAGCCATGATGAATTTCCACATATACACTTTCATGAGTTTTAGTTTACATTTGAATATAAAATATTGTCATCTATCTATTATTTTTTCCCTCAGAAAGTTCCTTTCTTCAAACTGCCAGTAGTATTTTTGGTATTATCTAAGAGATAGTTTTCTAGTATTAAATATGAAACACAAATGGATAGCTTCTTAGGTGTTGATTCTCTTTGAAAACTGAAGATTTCTAATCTGATCTTTCCCTTAAGAAGAGTTGTCTCTTATTGGATGTGTTATTAGCAGTTCTAATTAATCCTTTATTATTAAAATACATACTGTGTGCGTGTGTTTGAGAGAGAGAGGGAGAAAGGCAGATATAGAAACAAAATGGGAGACAGAGAAAAAGAAGGAGACAAATGAGGCTAAAAGCTTTGAACTTTACTGGCAAGAAAAGTTACTCTGCTGACAGCTTCTCTATGGCAAAAAAAAAGAAAATGCAAATCTCATATATCTCTTTGGAGGTTTAACTTAACTCACGTTTCTTTAAATTACATGTGAGTTATTTCGGGATGTAACATCCCTCAGTCAGAAAGATAATGGTTAGGAATAAGTGTGTGTATGCATGGAGCTGCTTATTTATGGAGAAGCAGCATCAGAGGGGACAATGGCATAAACTAAGAGATTCTGCTAGGGTACCATTAAAAAGGACTCTTAGTTGTATAAGCTGCTCTGGATAAAGACTAAGCCGATACAACAACAATAAAAACACAGAATAGAAGTTTATTTCTCTTTTATAACAATTATAAAGTGAAGCAGGACTGCTCTGTGGAGTCATTCAGAGATATGCTTGTTCTTTGCGGCTTGGAGCCCTTAGAATATGTACGAGGCTGAGTTCACCCCCTCATCTTCTTAGCGGTCGACAGTTGTCATCAGCCAGGTAGGACAAGGAAGTCTGCAAGCAGCAGGTTCACTCTAGGCAATTACTTGTAGAAGTCACGCTTGGTCCTTGATTTATGTTTCACTGCAGAGAACTGAGTCTCAGGACCACATCTAGCCGCAAAGGAGTCTGGGAAACGTGGTACCAGGGCAGTCACATACCCGGATGAACCCTAGAACAGCGCAAAGGAGTCTGGGAAACGTGGTACTGGGGCAGTCACGTACCCGGATGAAAGCTAGTACAAGGCAACAGGGGAAACGGTGCTGGGAGAAACCAGCAGGCGCTTACTGAGCACCTCCTTCTGGGTTCCCTGGTCACGCCGTTTGTCTGTGCTTTTGTTTACCTGAGGTGCAGCTGACTTCCATCATTACGTCAGTTTCAGCTGTACAACATAGTGACTTGATCTGTTTATAGAAGATGCTCCTGGAGGAGGGCAGGGCAACCCACTCCAGGATTCTTGCCTGGAGAATCCCAAGGACAGAGGAGCCTGGCAGATGGCAGTCCCTGAGATCTCAAAGAGCTGGACGCAACTGCGCGGCTAACACTGCTACGCTGCTGCTACATATTATGCTCCACCGAAGGTTACTTACTGTGAGCTCTTAGCTGCGCTCGCTGGGCTGGGCCTCATATCCCTGTGTCTTACTCTATACCTAGGGGTTCATACCCCTTCATTCCCTTCCCCTATCGCGCCCTTCCCCCTGCCTTCCTTGAGGGAAGGAATTGTGCTCTGGCCCTATGTTACTCTTCACCCCAGAGACCTGCACATATTAGGCCACTAACTATCTTTGGATTAGATTGAGTCTAAATCCCAACAAACAATTGGTTATTTAGTTCACAGTTTTTGAGATGTGAGGTATCCCTTTAAGGAAAGTTTTGCCCGGGAAGGAGAAATGTGTACCTTTGTCCAACAAGACATGTCTGTGGGGAGTCTACTCATCCATTCCACTGATGCCCTTGCCTTCATTGTAGGTGATCAAGTCAGTAGAGCTCTGTTCTCTTCAGGGATGACCAAAATGCTAAGTGGAAGATTGCTCACCACAGGTTCATTCTACCAGGGTCAGATTCAATACGATCCTAAGCGTTCAAAACGAAAACTTAATACAGTAGGATTATGGCATAACTTCACTGTCAAAGTTATGTTGACTTTGGTTAGCTGATGTATTAGTCAGGGTTCTCCAGAGAAACAAAACAAATAAGTGTGTGTGTGTGTGTGTGTGTGTCTGTGTGTGTCTGTGTGTCTGTGTGTGTGTCTGTGTGTGTCTGTGTGTGTGTCTGTGTGTGTGTGTCTGTGTGTGTGTGTCTGTGTGTGTCTGTGTGTGTCTGTGTGTGTGTCTGTGTGTGTGTGTGTCTGTGTGTGTGTGTGTGTGTGTGTGTGTATACATATACAGGCAGGCGAAGACCAATGTCCCCGCTCAAAGACCAATGTCGAAGCTCAGAGGCAGAAAGGAAGCTGCCTCTCACTCAGCCTTCTGTTCTGCTCAGGCATTCAGAAGAGTGGCTGCCGACGCACACTTGGGGGGGCGATCTACCTTATGCAGTCCACTGATTCAAATGTTAGTTCATCCAGACACGTCCCCATAGGCCCACCCAGAATAATGTCTAACCCATATGCGGGCACCTTTTTAAGTTAGCACATAAAATTAACCAGCACTGCTGATGGCTATCTGTATTCTCTTTAGTAAAAGCTCTGAATTAGATCAAATATGACAAAACTGCCAGGGAGACAATGAGGAAAACAGCTGCGCTTTTCTTTCTTTCTTTTTTAATTTCTAAAGGGCTGGCATTGGGCACATCAGCTTAGGTGTGACTTGGAATATATTTTAAGGAAACAACCACACTCCAAGCACAGTTAATGTGAGACACTCGGGGCTGCTTACCAGGAATAGCATGTACACCTCACATAGCCAGTCTGAGAGACCGAGTAGCAGTTGCAGAGTCTCCTGATGAATTCGGATGGTGGCCTTTTCCTCTCGCTTTCAGCAGTTTCCTCATAATGTAAAAGACTTTCTGAAACACCTAGATAAATACGATATAAAATAAAAATTCAAGAGTAACATCCACAGTTAGGTTTTTCTCCCTTATGAAAATCTAATTTGAGAGCTTTTAGGCTGTCTGTATCTCTTGAAATGATGTATAAAAATGATAATGACACAGACTAACACAGACAATCATTTCGGGTAATTATGGCACAAGAGTGGATTTCTTTTATTCCAATTGGCTATTTTAATTGATCAGATAAGCCTAATAACCAAGCAGTTTTTACTTAATTTGTATTAGGCACATATAATTTCAGCAGCCTAGAAGCATCATTATGCTCCTTAAAAAAAATTGTTAAGGCTCTTAGGGAAACTGTAATATCAAAATTTTAATGACTTTATTGAAGGCACCAAATCTTCAAGTATTAATAGAAAAATCCCTTCATAGTATTGCATTGGTTTCCTTGGTCTGAAGACATAGAACAAACAAACTTAGCAACCTTTTTCTTTCTATTCCTTAGGCTCATAGTATAGCTTAATAAGAGTACGGAAAAAACTACATAGGTATACCTATGGCTGAATCATGTTGAGGTTTGACAGAAAACAGCAAAATTCTGTAAAGCAATTATCCTTCAATAAAAAAAAGATAAATTAATTTTAAAAAACTACCAAATATCTTTTAGGACCAAAGAGACAGAATGTCTATTATTGGCTAATCGTTTTTGGTACTGTAAGAGAGTTCCCAGTATGAATCCCAAAGCTATCAAAGTTTTGGTGTTCATTAAGTAGCTAAGAAAACATGAGAGGGGAAACCTAGCCTGCAAAACTGTGGCCTTGAGATTAATAGCCATCTCCGTTCCATCACCCAGTCTTTGGACATAAAACAGTTTTTGGGGGGATGTTCTAATGTGAGTGATCAAGTGTTTTGCTTGAAAGAGATGACTGCTACTAGCAAGAAGGTTGCCATGATGGAGAAAGAGGGTAGCTTTACTTTTGCTGATTTCATTTAAATTTCAGTTTCATGTGAACGGCATGAACCAGTTGCAGTCAGACCCCAGGCTTTGTATGTGCTCTCCACCTGCTGCTGGACCCAGGCAACGAACAAAGAACTTCCAAGGACTATTGGCTCACAGTTGTTACAAGCAAAGCATCCTTTTCAGGATCAGTAATGCGGGAAGACAACTGGATGTTCATTTTAGATCATTCGTTCTGACAAGACTGTCGATTTGAGGTTGCTGCAACTCTTGGTAGGGGAAGCATTGAAAGTGGCTGCAGGCAGGAACATCCCCTTAAGGGGGCTTCTGGAGAGGAGGGTCAATATCCTGATGAAAAGTCTTCTTAGATTTATCCACAGTTAGCTTTGAGGTTGCAAAATCTAAAGTGAAATCAAAGTGTATTTCCAGGACCTGATGCAATAAAGACGTAACCATGGCAATTGGCTGAGCTGCATGGAGACTCAAGAAGGAAGTGCACTCTCAGACTTTATGTACATTAGAAATACCACCGAAAATTAAGTGGGAAAAGCCTTGGAAAACTTGAAGTATGTGAAGAAGAGATGACAAGATATTTTTAGCTGCTTTTTTTTTTTTTTTTTTGGTTCACACAAGTAGAAACTAAAGTTAATTCATTTTTCACTGTTTGGATTTCTGTAATTTCTGTTGTAAGAATTAACAAGAAAAAAGTCAGCACCGAAGTGTTTCTTGGCCAGTTAGGGGCACGTATTGCTGAAGTAAGATAAATGGATCCTGATTGTGAAAACCAATTATTCTGCAGAAAGGATACAGCCGTCCCTCCCCTTAGTGTGATGAACAATGTGTTTACTATAAAATGCTAATTAGCCCTTAAAGTTATTAATGTAATTATTGTTCATCTAAGGACATAAATCTGGCAGCCCCTGAGGACAGGGGCATTGCTCATTTTGAAGAAGCTGGCTTAAAGCAGTTTTTGCTTACCTATTTGCTTATTTCAAACTAAATCACTCTTCAAAATGAGATGAAAATAAAATATCATCAAATTGCCAGTCATTCGAAGAGGACAAAGCTGGTTGGAGCTGAAATTAGAGGTTATGAGACACACTGACATTTGTGTTCACAAGTAAGGCATTATTTTTTAGGTCTAATAAAAACAGATCATGGATTTAAAAGTATGTGCCATGAATGCCTCATTTAATCGCTGATGGGGCACCTTACTTTGAGTGCAGTCTAGAAGAATCATTTGGGCAGGGAAGAAAATGAAAAACAGTACTGCTCTATCCACTAAATATAAAAGGTTTTGAAGAGAGTCTGTTTATTTATTTTTCCTACAGAACTTCAAAGCTGCGTGTCTCCAGGGCAGTATTGTCAGCTTGTCCTCATTGCCTTCTTCAAATAGAGAGGTGTCACTCTAGTTGCCTGCAGTAAATAAAATTTCCTTGCCACAAAGCTAAAAAAGCATATCAGAAATTCACCAATCGTGTTTAATGCTATTTAGCTGAAAATGAGGTTTGGCCTCCTCATTAGGATGGAAAGGAGTGAGCAGCCTCATTCCCAAATTCCCAACCCTTTCATTGTAAAAATTCTTCATATTGCATGTAACATCCAGTCTAAAATGGCTTAAGCAAAACAGAACATCCAGTCTAAAATGACTAAAGCAAAGATAGATAATGACTTTTCTTTTATAACTGGACACACTGAGATTAACTGGCTTTGGGGACAGTTTGATCCAGCAGTTAACTGTGTCACATCTCCCGCCGTTTCTCACTGTTCTCACAGTGGTGCCTGCTCTCTGTGCTGTCTTTGTCCTCAGGGCACTCCCCTCAGCAGCAATGCTGGCTGGGGCAGTTTCAGAAATCAGAGCCACATGTTCAGTTCAGTTCAATTCAGTCATTCAGTTCAGCCACCCCGTGGACTGCAGCACGCCAGGCCTCACTGTCCATCGCCAACTCCCGGAGTTCACGAAAACTCATGTCCATAGCGTCAGTGATGCCGTCCAGCCATCTCATCCTCTGTCGTCCCCATCTCCTCCTGCCCCCAATCCCTCCCAGCATCAGAGTCTTTTCCAATGAGTCGACTCTTTGCATGAGGTGGCCAAACTATTGGAATTTCAGCTTTAGCATCAGTCCTTCCAAAGGACACCCAGGATTGACCTCCTTTAGGATGGACTGGTTGCATCTCCTTGCAGTCCAAGGGACTCTCAAGAGTCTTCGTCAACACCACAGTTCAAAAGCATCAATTCTTTGGCGCTCAGCCTTCTTCACAGTCCAACTCTCACATCCATACATGACCACAGGAAAAACCATAGCCTTTGATGGCAAAGTGATGTCTCTGATTTTGAACATGCTTTCTAGGTTGGTCATAACTTTCCTTCCAAGGGGTAAGCATCTTTTAATTTCATGGCTGCAATCACCATCTGCAGTGATTTTAGAGCCCATAAAAATAAAGTCTGACCCTGTTTCCACTGTTTCCCATCTATTTCCCATGAAGTGATGGGACCAGATGCCATGACCTTAGTTTTCTGAATGTTGAGCTTTAGGCCAACTTTTTCACTCTCCTCTTTCACTTTCATCAAGAGGCTTTTTAGTTCCTCTTCACTTTCTGCCATAAGGGTGGTGTCATCTGCATATCTGAGGTTCTTGATAGTTCTCCTGGCAATCTTGATTCCAGCTTGTGCTTCCTCCAGCCCAGCGTTTCTCACGATGTACTCTGCATAGAAGTTAAATAAGCAGGGTGACAATATACAGCCTTGATATACTCCTTTTCCTATTTGGAACCAGTCTGTTGTTCCATATCCATTTCTAACTGTTGCTTCCTGACCTGCATATAGGTTTCTCAAGAAGCAAGTCAGGTGGTCTGATATTCCCATCTCTTTCAGAATTTTCCACAGTTTATTGTGATCCACACAGTCAAAGGCTTTGGCATGGTCAATAAAGCAGAAATAGATGTTTTTCTGGAACTCTCTTCCTTTTTCCATAATCCAGTGGATGTTGGCAATTTAATCTCTGGTTTCTCTGCCTTTCTTAAAACCAGCTTCAAAATCTGCAAGTTCACGGTTCACGTATTGCTGAAGCCTGGCTTGGAGAATTTTGAGCATTACTTTACTAGACTGTGAGATGAGTGCAATTTTGCAGTAGTTTGAACATTCTTTGGCATTGCTTTTCTTGGGGGTTGGAATGAAAACTGACCTTTTCCAGTCCTGTGGCCACTGCTGAGTTTTCCAAAGTTGCTGGCATATTGAGTGCAGCACTTTCACAGCATCATCTTTCAGGATTTGAAATAGCTCAGCTGGAATTCCATCACCTCCACTAGCTTTGTTCGTACTGATGCTTTCTAAGGCCGACTTGACTTCACATTCCAGGATGTCTGGCTCTAGGTGAGTGATCACACTATCGTGATTATCTGGGTCGTGAAGATCTTTTTTATACAGTTCTTCTGTGTATTCTTGCCACCTCTTCTTAATATCTTCTGCTTCTGTTAGGTCCATACCATTTCTGTCCTTTATCGAGCCCATCTTTGCATGAAATGTTCCCTTGCTATCTCTAATTTTCTTGAAGAGATCTCTAGTCTTTCCCATTCTGTTGTTTTCCTCTATTTCTTTGCATTGATCACTGAGGAAGGCCTTCTTATCTCTTCTTGCTATTTTTTTGAACTCTGCATTCAGATGCTTATATCTTTCCTTTTCTCCTTGGCTTTTTGCTTCTCTTCTTTTCACAGCTATTTGTAAGGCCTCCTCAGACAGCCATTTTGCTTTTTTTGCATTTCTTTTCCATGGGGATGGTCTGGATCCCTGTCTCCTGTACAATGTCATGAAACTCCGTCCATAGTTCATCAGGCACTCTGTCTATGAGATCTAGGCCCTTAAATCTATTTCTCACTTCCACTGTGTAATCATAAGGGATTTGACCACGTGTTACGTGTTCCAAAGAAAAAGAATGCTTCTAGGTCCCTTGGAAGAGCAAGGAGGCCGCGTGTAAGGAGGAATCCCCTGCAAAGGTCGACTTCTCTTGTTCAGTCACATGCCCAGTGCAACAGGCAACAAGGCCTGCCAGTGGCTATTACCACCTTCCCCCTTGGCAGCAGAACCTCGGCTTTGTTTAAGAATGGAACAGCAGTGTGCTCGGGAAAGCGGGCCACTTCTTCAGTCCTAAGAGACGCACCATAACTGGCGGAAGCCAATCACTGATCTAAGAAGTAATACCGTTACTTTTTCCAGGGACTAGCTTAGGGCGGGAATAGTTCTGGCCAACAGAACTTTTAGAGACGCCTACTGGAAGCCTCTGGAAAAGATCTTCCTCTCTAATAATAGAGACGTGTTAAGGGGGACATCTCTAATCTCTCTACCCTTGTTTGTATGTTATTACGGAAAGAAGTAATAGCTGGAGCTGTGGCAGTCATCTTGCGACTATGAAGATTCTTACTAGAGGCTTACTAACTTTGTTAAGTCATGGAAAAAAGCTTGGAGTCACCTTCTTCTGGAAATCTTTCTGTGTGAGGGAAGATAACCTCCTTTTTCTTATGATTTTATTTTTTTATTTTTTATTTTTCTTATGATTTTAATTAGATACTCTGTTACTTGCTATCCACAGCATCCTAACTGATAAAATCAACCCTGAGAAGTCAGGAGATGGATGTGATGGTGAGCTTAAGTCCTCAAGGTTTACCAACCAAGCCCTACTTCCTGACTCTGTGAAGATGAGGAATATAGTTCCCACTTTAGGAGCTGGTGGGAGTTTGAAATGAAGTAACAGAGGTTAATACTTAATGCAGACTGACAGTAGATACTCAACAAACAACTGTAATTGTTGTTCTTACTACTAAGTAAGCACTTACGAAATATTGGATTTTCTTCCTTATCCAGAACCAAGGCTATTATAGACATTTTTTTAAATCCACAGATACACACACATAAACAAGCATTCTAGATTCCTACTCAGTGACAATGAACAATTCTAATAAGCAATTTTCATTCCAGTTTTCCCAAATCTGATGAACAGAAAGGCAGACAGAGTGAAAATGGAGAGAATCGGAAGACGACAGCAGGGGAGTTTGAGAAAATGCCTTGACATACAGACTCGAGGGCTTAACGTGTGCACCAGCAGGGCAAAGGGGCTTCGCAAGGCTGGAGGGCACCACCACCAGGGGCATAGAGCCAGAGCATTATGGTCCCCGGTGGCTGAGGCCAGACTCTGGACTCTGCTGCTTTGGTCTGAACCCCAGCTCTAATGTGAGCTAGCTTGTGAACTCAAGTTTATCAACCTCTCTGTGAGATGGAGATAATCCTTGTACCTATGCCAGAGGGTTGCGTGTAAGTAAATGCAGAAGTAACTAACTTACTGCTCCCGGTGCTTACCCGTGACAAGTGACCACAGGAACATTCGCTGTTATCACCATAATGCGATACCATCAGCAGCGCTTATTTGAAAGACTGAACCATCACATATTACTCCTGTACCTTCCGTTTTAAAAAACAAGTGGCAACACCCTTGAGAATTCATGCAATCAAAACTGTCACATTCTTAAAGAGACACAGTGGGAAATGTAGGTATCTGAAATACTTATGTTCTCTGCAATTCCACTAAGAGTAACAGAAAAATGAGATGCTACATTTAGATTTAGAATTTTGAAGTGAATGTTAACTTTAGTATATTAAAAGAAGCCTTTTCTTCCCCCGTGCCTTCAGAATTGAAAACAGAGACAGGGAGAGAGACAGGGTCTTCGGAAGGGAGTTCTGGGCATGGCCGGGGAACAGCTCAGCCTCAGTGGCAGTTCCGGTTTGGGGCAGACTGGGACTCAGTCAGATGTCTCTCAGGGGAAAGGCCCAGCCTGTAGCCTGCGGGACCACAAGATCGCCTTCCCTACCTCGCACAGAAATCCATCACAGATGTATTTCTTCTCTTTTCTGAAAAGAAACCACAAAACAGATCTACTTATTCCTATGCCTTTCATTGAAACAGGTGGATAGCGATTCTTGAATTTTTATAAAGAATGAGTTAAAAACTGCTTACGGAAATTTTGTCAGTATATTGTCTCAGGCTAGTAAGTATCTCTGCTTTAGAGACCATTTTAAATAGTAAATCACTCAGAAAATCCTGTGCTCAATTTTCAGTCTAAAAGAAGAGATGAAAACCATTTATCATCATCATTCATAACTTTTTCATTGTACCTCATCAGGAGAAAGAAAATAAGAGTTGTACTGATTAATGGTCCTAATTCAGTCTAATTGTGACAATAAGTTAATACAGTCTTCAACATTTCAATCTTTGTGATCCATCTTCTGAAGGCGGAAAGGATGCCAGCCTGTGCCAAGGAGACTTCTGTGCCCTCTCACAGTGCAGCCCCTTCTCTCACTTAATCACTCCCCACGACTCTTAGAGCATCTAAACAAAGGGACTGCTGAGACTTTGTGGTGAAGAAGATTGCCTGGCATGAACCTTCAACCGCAGTTGTGAGCGCTGAAGAAATATCTGGTAGATAAACCAATGAGTTATTTACTTTCTTACAGGATTCTCTTAGCATTTAGGACTTAACTCCAAATAATAACCCACTGTTTATTGGTAGCTTCCAGCTGAAGGATGATTAAAAACTCCATGTCAATATTTGCTCTTGAAAAAATAATGACAAGCAAATCAAATTTTAGAACATATAAAAACAATGTCCTACTGCAGTCAAGCACTTTATCTCATCAATATAAGAATCTATTAGTAGGTGAGATAAATCCAATATGGTTTGTTCAATAGATACTAAAAAGAAATTTCATAAAATTTCTACCTTTCCTAAAAATGGTAAATATGGATTGAACACCTCTTATGTTCCAGGCCCTCTGCTAGAATCATAATTTCTTTTAACCATCTCATCAACCCCATCC
Organism: Ovis aries; assembly: GCF_016772045.2. Taxonomy (NCBI): domain Eukaryota; kingdom Metazoa; phylum Chordata; class Mammalia; order Artiodactyla; family Bovidae; genus Ovis; species Ovis aries. The sequence goes on from NC_056076.1 coordinate 60,264,715, forward strand.
AGAAGATGTCATCACAAGGCTTAGAGACACGGAAGAATTTGTCTAACACCTTATTTCCAAACCTAAGCTTTAATTTATTATAATATAATACTTATACTCTTTGTTTAAAAAGATTATAAAGCAATTGTCTTAATCTGATAAACTCTGTTTGCTCTAAACCAACAATCAATAACATATTAATGGCAAACAAGAATTCAGTACTCAAGAACATTGACTGCATATGAAAGACATTAATGATTTATACGGAAAACCTAAGTAGATAAATAGAGATATATGTAGAAAAATGGTCAGCCTTACTAGCACTTGAAAGAGTATAATTTTTGAAAGTGAGATACCCTTACATTTAAATTTATTTACAAAATTTAATGCTCAAAATAGCAAACATTTCAAATATAATTTTTTAAGGCTACACTGGAATAATTACTTGTAGAAGGGCAAATGTCTCAACTTCTCTAGACAGAAATTTACAATAAATACAGACTCTTAGACATTTCAAAACCTTTGTTAAAAAACATTGGTCAAATCATTATATATTTACCCTAAGGAAATAATAAGAAATTTGAATAGATTATATAAAAAGCGGGGGCCTCCCAGGTGGCGCAGTGGTAAAGAACCCACCTGCCAATGCAGGAGACGTGGGTTCGATCCCTGGACCAGGAAGGTCCCCTGGAGAAGGAAATGGCAACCCGCTCCAGCATTCTTGCCTCAGAAGTTCCATGGACAGAGGGGCCTGGTGGGCTACAGTTCATGGGGTCACAGAGTCGGGCACGACTCAGCAATTGAACAGCTGCTGCTGCTGCTGAGTCGCTTCAGTCGTGTCCGACTCTGTGTGTCCCCATGGACGGCAGCCCGCCAGGCTCCCCCGTCCCTGGGACTCTCCAGGCAAGAACACTGGAGTGGGCTGCCATTTCCGTCTCCAGTGCATGCAAGTGAAAAGTGAAAGGGAAGTCACTCAGTCGTGTCCGACTCTTAGCGACCCCATGGACTGCAGCCCACCAGGCTCCTCTGTCAAACAGCAGCAGCATATAAAAAGCTATCCTTTGAAATGTTATATCTAACTTTGAAAACATTGGAACCAGACTATTGAACAAGAGTAGTAATGATTATATTAATTTTAGTTCATCTTTATGACAGAAACTAAGCTGGTTTCTAAAATGTTTGAATATTCACACAGCTTAAAAATGATTTCTATCAAAATATAAGTAGCTAAATCTAAATTTAAAAATTTAGAAAAAAGAAAAGCCTTTTAGTAAAAAGGCTAGCATAGTTATATTTTTTTATATAAAATACAATCTTAATCACTTATGTATACATTAATAGAAAATGACTGAATGCAAATATATCAAAATATTGATACTGGTCATCAACGTGTGATAGGCATATGATTGTTTTTGATCTACACCTTCATATGTTTCTGCATTGTCCAAAGTCCCAACTGGAAACTCATATAAGCATTACAGTCAAAAAATGTTATAAAGACAAAGTCATCTCCAATAATGATATCCTACAAGTAAAACTTTCAAGACTGTCTCAGTTTTTATCCGTAAGGAGCTCCCCATCGGTGCCCTGTTTTGCTCCTTGCATTTATTCGACTTCCGCAGACAAAACAGCTCCTATCGCGTGGCTGAGGTGCATTCACTAGCGTAAACAAATGCGAGACCATCAGTGTGGCCCCACGGCGAGCGCCCCTCTGCTGCTGTCCTGGTCTGACCTTCTTGACCGCGGCACAAACTGTCGGTCCTGCCAAGGGAAGTAGGGAACAGGGCAGTGGGAAGCCCGAGCCTGCACTCAGAGTGTAAGCTGCCCTTTCTTCTGTGTAACAGCGACCCCGTCACTGAGTCCCGGTTCCCGGCCCTGCTCACCCTCGGGCCACTAACCGTGAGAACCCACAGGGGCAGACTCCTCCTCACCAGGAGACGTGTCCATTTATTCAAGGCAAAGAAGAAGCAATTCTCACTTGACAAAGAGGTTGGAATTCGGTTCAGTTCAGTCAGTTCAGTCGCTCAGTCGTGTCCGACTCTTTGCAACCCCATGAATCGCAGCACACCAGGCCTCCCTGTCCATCACCCACTCCTGAAGTTCACCGAGACTCACATCCATCGAGTCAGTGATGCCATCCAGCCACCTCATCCTCTGTCGTCCCCTTCTCCCCCTGCCCCCAATCCCTCCCAGCATCAGAGTCTTTTCCAATGAGTCAGCTCTTCGCATGAGGTAGCCAAAGTACTGGAGTTTCAGCTTTAGCATCATTCCTTCCAAAGAAAACCCAGGGCTGACCTCCTTCAGAATGGACTGGTTGGATGTCCTTGCAGTCCAAGGGACTCTCAAGAGTCTTCTCCAACACCACAGTTCAAAAGCATCAATTCTTTGGCGCTCAGCCTTCTTCAAAGTCCAACTCTCACATCCATACATGAATACTGGAAAAACCATAGCCTTGACTAGATGGACCTTTGTTGGCAAAGTAATGTCTCTGCTTTTGAATATGCTGTCTAGGTTTTCGTAGACTCTGCTAAATTTCTTGATGCGATTTCCAGAGTCGAGTAACTTTATGCAATACTTTCTAGGCAAGCTTGTCCATACTTTGAGCAAACCTCCTCTTTGTTCTAAATTTCCCCAGAATAACATATGTATGTGTAGACATAGACATATATGTGTGTGCCAGCTGCTGTAGTGGACATTGTCAGACACGACAGAAACAGACTTATAGTCTTGTCTCAGCTTCCAGCATCTAAAATGCCTACCCAACTAAATTCAACATTTATGTGTCCAGGGGAGGGGGAACACTGGAATGAATTAGTTCAGATTTAAACACTGATAATACGTCTTAGGGCAAGGGATTGATGAAATGATTCTTTTTCATTAACTTCTGGTAACTTTTCCAAATTTTCTCTCATGGAGTATATATTACTTTTACTGATATAATAGAGGGAAAAAACTTTAAAGTGTTTAATATTCTCTGTTCTTCGGGAAATTAAAATCTGGCAAGGAGGACAGAGAGTTTTCAGACTAGGTATGTGGCAATATAAAGAGTACCTTCCTCAGAGTACAAACTTTGACAGAGCCTCAAAGAGAGAAAAGATTGATTCTGCCTAAGGAAGGAAAGGAGCCACGAGGTTGAGGGAACTTCACAGGGGAAGCAGCTTCTGAAACAGGACTTGAAGGATGAGTAATATTTGTATCTGGTGGAGAAAAACATTCCAAGGGAGAAGGCAGAACAGAAGACTCAGACCTGAACGTCCACAGCACGCGAGGGGAAGGGCAGGGAGCTGGGGTCACAGCCCTTCTCTGACGTGGCCGCCCCAACTGTCATCTGGCCCAACCCAGTGTTCCGTCTGGGTTAATTTTTAATTCTGCAGCGTACTTTCGGGTTGATTTCTTATTTTAACGTTTCACACCAAATACATCTGTATGTGTCATCAGTACCAATGTTAATATTATTTCAAAAATGAAAATGATTTCAAAATTAAACAGATTTAAGTGTTCAGTCAACTCATTTGACTTGCATTTCAGATGCTTCTCTTGAGAAATTATAATGGTTTCTCACAGCTCATTATTTCTTATCAATTTGATTAAAGGTTCTGTAACGTAGGTAACTCAGGTATAGAATGACATTTAGAAAAGCATATTTAAGTGGTTTTATGACATGTGTGAAGATGTGAACTGTAATATAAGTATGCAGTAATAGTTTCTGGCAGAAATCCGTTCAGATACTTTAACCAGAGACTCCCATTAAATCAACATAAAGCCAGTTAGAGGAAGTCATTTCATAGGGACGAAAGGACTGTCCAAAGGACAGAAGACGGGGGCTCTGATCCTCATTCCTCTGTTCATTAGCCATGAGATTATGGCAAGTTTCAAAATCTGAACTCAGCTTTCTTATTTGTGAAAAACATAGTAATAAATAGTATGTACTCCTCACGTCACACGATTGTTAAAGTCACAACCAAATGCACGTGTCAAAGTAGAGAACCGAGAGGACCCGCTATCCAGGGCACGCTGGTCAGCATTCTGCAACAGCCTCAACGGGAAAAGAACCTGAAAAGGAATGGATGCCTGTGTATGTATAAAAATAAACAGATATTATGTTTTTAAAATGCGCGTGTTATCAGGTATGCACTTGTCACGGACCTTACGGATAGTCTTAGTTGGCTTCTAGGTGTTATTCCAAGAGCCCCATTCAGGGGCCCTACCAAGATGTAGGAAGGATGGAGACAGGATGAAGGAAATCGCTGCTGAGTGGATAGGGCCCCCTCTCTCGCACACCATTTTCAGCTAGTGAGTCCTAGATTCAAAAAAATCTAGGACTCATTTTTCAGCTAATGAGTCCTTTGCATTTGGGCTGCAGAAAAGCTTCCGTCTGAAGAAAACGCCCAATGGTTTCAGAGGACTGAAAACCACTAACCCGTCCAATTGTTCACGTGACAATGAAAAAGTAAAACACAGAGAAGCTAAGTACCCAGCCCCCCTCCCGGCTTGAAGTAACTTTAAGTGAAGTGGCTGAGCAAATGCGTTTCCAAGCCCCGTGCTTTTCGGACATATCCTACAGAAGGGTTAAATAAATACCCGTACTGATACCGAAGTACTAAGAACTGGTACAAGTGTATATAGCGGATATGACATCACCTGTACAGTATGAAAATTCTGTTCAGCAACATAGAACTGTAGTTTGTTCATTAATTTGTATATTTATTCAATAAATATCTAAGCGTCAGGTAAGTGCCAGATATTGTTCCAAGTACTTATTTCAATACGATATGCAATTCAATTTCAAAGAAGTTCTGACACCCAAGCTTAACTCTGAAATACAGGATTCCATCTTTCTGTGGAGCTGATGACTATTGAGCAGAGCATTATAAATTTATTTACTGCCCATGCAAAGCACCTCTTTAATTACAGTGGTGAAATAAACACTGAATTACTTGCATCTGGGTGTACCTCACTGAATTTTCTCTTATTAATTTGTTCCTTCCATCAAAAGCTAACACTCCACCTGTGAAACACCTCTCACCTGCTCTCACCTTCAAGGAGCTGGAACCTTCCCCACCTTCTGACTCTTCTGTATGTTTGTTTTTCTCTTTTCCTGCTGATGGTTCTACAGCATGTAAATATGCTCTAGTGTCTCCCGTACCGAAAACAAAACGAAAGCCTTCTTTGCTCCCATGACCAGCAACCACCCAGTTTCCTTTGTTCCTTTCAAAGTAACTATTTTTGGAAAGAGTTGTCTAAAGCCAGTGTGTTTTCCCCATTCTTAACCCCACCAGCCTCAGCGGTAGAAGTCAAGCTCCACTGCCTCTTGCCCTCTAGTGTGTGAAAAGAGGGCTCCTATTTGTTCATCAGCCCCAGCACTTGGAACAGCGCGTGCCATATGCCTAACTTAGTGAATATTTATAAAAATAAGTCATTGAGAACCATATAGTGACTTAGTGAATTATATAGCTTGTGAATTTTTCATACATTTCTGAAGGATGGGTCACAAAATGCTAAATCTTACTTGATTCCAAATGAAATTCCTTCAACCACTATTTGAAAAAAAAGTACAATAACCCATAACGCTAAAGTTAATCTATAAATGCAATTTAATCCCTACCAAAATTACTACAAGGATAGTTTTTGCATAGCTTGGCAAAATAATTCTAAAATCCATTTTAAAGAACAAATATTTTTAAATAACTAGGATGATTCAATGTAGGTAAAACTGCACTACGAGATCCAGACTGTGTTATAAAATTACAGTGATAGCACAGCATGAATCTGGTGCAGGATGAGCGCTCAGAAACAGGTTACAGAGCTCAGAACTGAACTCAAGTATGTTTGAGAATTTTGTAAATATAAAAGATAGAACTCCAAACCAAGGAGGGACATACTGGTTATTCAATAAAAGGTCTGGGGACAACTGCCTATGTATTTGCAAAATAAATAAGTAACCCTCGCTTACTCCTCACACTAAACTCTAAATAAATTCAAAGTAGAAAATAAGGTATTGAAAAGTAATTTTACATGCTTGGAGTGCAGAAGGCCTTTCGAATATATCAACAAAACTAAAAGCACAAAGGAAAACACTGACACGACAAACTCAGTGACTGAAAAGTGGAAACATACATTCGGGAAAAACAACAGCAACAAACAGCTAGAAAACTCTGTCGATAAGATTGCAAGGCAACGAAAACCTGGCAAACATTTTTGCATCATATACATGATAAAGGATTACAAAAGAGTGATGTTAAATCAACTGGGAAAAGAACATTCCGATAGATAAATGAGCAAAGGAAATAGATAGTTCACTGCAGAATAAATATAAACGGCCCAGTAAACATGCACAGAGATGACCAGCCTCATTAGTAATCAAAAGAATAAAAGTTAAAGTATTAAATGTCCTTTACTTGTTATCTTAGCCAGCTAAATTTAAAAGTATTGGCAATGCGCTGGGTTGGCAAGAGGATGGAAAACAGAATTCTCATGCACCTATGAGAGAATAAGCAGATACAAAGTTCCTGGGAGTTAGTCTGGCATCAAATATAAAATATACATTAAGGGAATAACCAGACAATTAATATATAAAGGGTATTCTTTGCAGAATCATTATTAATTGAATAAAAGTCCATCAGTTGGAGGTTCTTGAATATGTCATTATCGATCCATATGAGAAACTACTGTGAAGACCTAATTACGTGGACTTACATTTTTGAAATGTAGAAAGAGATCCATAATATGTCAAGTGGAAAAAAAAGATTACAGAACTATTCTGCCTCCTAAATATTTCCTGCCTCAGTCCCCCTTTTTCATCTCCATCGCAGCTCTGGTGCAGGCTTCTCTTTCCTGCACCCACCCCGCTCCACCCTCAGTTTCCTCTTGGGGCTTCCTCCTGTGGTTTAGCTTTCTACAAAGTTAAATATACTCCTATCATACAATCTAGCAATTGCCTTCCTTGGCATTTACTCCCAGAAGTTGAAAATTCAGGTCCACACAAAAACCTACACAGAGATTTTTATAATAGCTCTATTCATAATAGGCAAAACTTGGAAACAACCACAATATCCTGCAGTAACAGAAGGCTTCAACAGTTGCTCCATCCAGACAATGGGATATTATTCTGTGTTCAAAAGAAATGAGCTGTCAAATCATGACTAGACATGAAGGAAGCATAAATGTATAAATAAAAATGCATATAAATGTAAATGCATATATATATATATATATGCCAATATAAAAAGAGTACATATTGTATGATTCCAAACATATGAAGCCTGGAAAAGGCAAAACTACGGAGACACTAAAGAGATGAGTGCTTATCAAGAGCTGGGAGGAGAAAGGGAAGAACAGGCAGAGCACAGAGGACTCAGCGCAGTGCAACCACTCTGAAACTGTAACTGTGGAGACGTCATTATACATGTGCCTATACGGCAAGCAATGCAAAGAGTAAAGCGTAACATCAATCAGCGTGGATGTTGGAGGGTAATGATGTGTGCATGTAGGCTCGTTAATTATAACAAATGCACCACTCTGGTGGGGAATGCTGATAAGAGGGGGAGGTGTGCAGTGTGGGGACAGAGGTATATGGGAGATCTCTAGACTTTTTGCTGCAAACTTAAAACTGCCATAAAATACAGTCCCTTTAAAAAAAATGTAGTGAAGCATTTTTTTCTGCTATTTACTCTTCTCAGATCAGAGGATCAATGAGGCAATGTCTGGTTATACTGTTCCCAACTGCCACAAACAAAATAGAAAATTCATCTCCTGTAGCAGGACCACTGTTTGGGTCAAGGTTCCAGGACCTCAGGAATTCTGATGCCAAGAACCACACTCGTCTCCAACCCAGACCTCTGGATTCCTAAATGCCGTCAATAACAAAGCCAGTTCTATCTTCCATCTGCATATAGTAAAACAAAAAATTCTGCATTGAATGGCTGATTCCAGCTGTCTGCTTCTCAATCCGTCTTGCCATGGCCCTACAATAGTTCCACTCTCTTTCCAATTTCACTATAAACCAAAAAGAGAAAAACCAGTTTCCTCTTAATCCTCTGTTTTCCTAGGCTTTCTACACCGCACACCACAAAGCCCGTCAAATCCACCCCTTACCAGCTGTGGCACTCAGGGCAGACCTTTTGCTCCCCATGATTATCACGTTTCATTCCACAGATCCCAGCTCAACATTCTATCCGTTAAATTTGAAGTTGTGTTGGCCAATAATCAACGATTATCTGTCAACTCAGTGAGGAATCCAAGCCTATTTGTAGAGCCCAGCCCATTTCTGCAAATTAGGTTTTCCTGATCTCACTTGGGAAAACTGAATAACATTGAGAAGACTGTAGTGGTTCAAGGTGGCTAACGACTTTATTTTTAAATAATTCAAGAAATTCACTGTGTATTTTGGCATCAGATACATATTATATAAATTGTGTGTAACTGCAGGCAGATTGGCACCTGCGGATAGTGGGCGGTTGAAAATTTATAGTCAATATTTAGTCAACAGTTCAGTCATTTTGTACTGGATATAAGTGTATGAGACTTCTTTTGTACATTATTTTCCACTGTGCTCGCAAGCTCATGTAACCTTTTTCTTGACCAGCTATATAACTTCTAAAATAATACATTTCAAAGACATTTGACGTAGCAGAAAATAGGCCTGCATGTGTGTTTATATACACAGTGAAGTTGAAAGAGCAGGTTTAAGCTGGTAGATCTCCATTAGATCATTCGACATCTCTGGAAGTAAGATCCCTTCTTTGTTGGCTTAGTTGCGTCCAACTCTTTTGTGACCCCCATGAACGGTAGCCCTGCCAGGCTCCTCTGTCCACGGGATTCCCCAGGCAAGAACACTGGAGCGGGTTGCCATTTCCTTCTCCAGGGGATCTTCCCGACCCAGGGATCGAACCCATGCCTCCTGTAATGGCAGGCCAGTTCTTTACCACTGAACCACCAGGGGAGTCCAGCTGTCTAATAAAAAATAAACAAATGAGCTCCAAGACCTCGTTCCCCTTCTGAAATAATTGTTTACCTTGTATAAGAGTCTGCCGGCGTCTCACTCACCACATGTATCAGATCCTACGGGTGCTTTAGGTTTCTGACCTGTTTTCATACTCTGCACATCCCCTCGACCTCCTCCAACTCCAGGTTCTTGAAGCCAGGGACTTTGTCTCATTTATCTGTATATTCCCTCCTCCAACTTGTTACATTACCAAAAAAAAAAAAAAAATCTCTGATCACAGCTTCAAATCTGTTCTGCTGACTTGTGCCGATACTCTCGTTATGAAACTGCTACCCCCGCCCACGGCCTCCGAGCCATAGATGCTCCTCTGGGCCCTCACCCACCTCCCCGGTCTCCATCTGCCTCCAGCATCCTTCTCCATGCTGGTGCTCAACCAAGTCAACAAGGCTAGACCAGCTTACAAAGTCATAGAAACGGGTACAGTGGGGTTAACACCTTTAAATGTTTTCCCCCCTCCATTAGTTATCCGTGTAACAGGAAGGCTGTTCTTTTAAAACATGTTACTAGGCAGGACTCTGTCGACTATCACATAACTGGGTGTGTAACTGGTCGTCTGTGGCTGTTGGCTCCAGGTCTGGCCCCTAGTCATGGTCATAAATCCCCAGGATTTATGTCTGTTTCAAGAGGCAAATGGGTACCTTCCAAGACTTAACCTCCACTCTTAGGTTCTTTCCTGAAACCCCACACATTCTCCAAACACTGATTTTGTCTTCACCGCCAGATGTGTAATCTATTTATGGGCATACTCTGTGACAAAACGCCCATTTCCTTTCAGAAAAGCAAATCAAAAAGATGTAAAGAAGAACGTGTATTTTCCCAGTAATCCTAGAAGGCATGCCCCTCTGAGTCCAGGCACCAGCTGCCTGGTGAAGTCTGGTTCCCCACTCTCTGCCCGTACGTGGTATCTCCACTCCTGTGTGTGTATTTGTGCATATGTGGAAGGATGCATCACTGGAAAGTTAGGAGCAAGCATCGTTGAAGGGATATTCAATTCACTTTTAACTTTGATAGCCATTTCTTAGACTAAAGAAAAGTAAGCTCACTGATGTTGCTGGTACTGCGAACTGCCCTTTCTTTTCCTGAAATAGTAACGATTAGTTCATTTAGAAAAATCACAGCCCAAATTAGAAGCTATAAAAATCACATGGACAAACAGGCATATACAGAGCGCTCAGAAATAAACTCACACACCTATGGTCAATTAGTCTTTGACAAAGGAGGCCAGAATACACGATGGGGAAAAGAGTCTTTCAGCAAGCGGTGTTGGGAAAGCTGAACAGACACACATCAATCACTGAAGTTAGAATACACCTTCATGCCACACACAAAAATTAACTCAAAATGGCTTCCAGTCTTAGATATAAGACATGACATCATAAAACTCCTAGGAAAGAACATAGGCAAAGCATTCTCTGACATAAACTGTACCAATATTTTCTTAGGTCAGTCTCCCAAGGCAAGAGAAATATGGGCAAAAATAGACAAATAGGACCTAATCAAACTTAAGTTTTTGCACAGCAAAGAAAACCAAACACAGACCCAAAAGACAACTTACTAACACGAAGAAAATATTTGCAAATAATGCAACTGACAAGGGCTTAATTTCCAAAATATACAAACAGTTCATACAATTCAATAACAAAAAAAAGCCCACTCAAAAAATGGGCAGAAATCCTAAACAGACATTTCTCCAAAGAAGATGTACAGATGGCCAATAGGCACATGAGAAGATGCTAATCATCACTAATTATTATAGAAGTGCAAGTCAAAACTATAATGCGGTGCTACCTCCCACCAGTCAGAATGGTCATTATTAAAAGCCTACAAATAACAAATGCTTGAGAGGATGTAGAGAAAAGGGAGCCTCCTCCACTGTTGACAGGAATGTAAATTGGTGCAGGCTCCATGGAAAACAGTCTGGAGGTTCCTCAAACCCAGAATTAGAGCTGCCGTGCGACCCTGAGCACAAACCTAGGAAAAGCTGCAGTGTGAACAGACACATGCAGCCCAGTGCCCACAGCAGCACTACTAAGAGCCAAGACATGGAAACGAGCTGAATGTCCGTCGACAGGTGAGTGGATGAAGATGTGAGACACACACATGCGCGCGCACACACACACACACAGAGCCAGGAATACTACTCAGACACTTCACACACACACACACATACACACACACACACACACACACACACAGAGCCAGGAATACTCAGACACTTAGGAAAGAATGAAACAACGCCACTGCAGTAAGATGAGCGGACTTTATCCTTCTAAGTGAACCAAAAGGAGAGAGACAGACACCACCTGGCGTCACGTATATGTTGAATCTCAAACATGACACAACGGAACTGAGACTGGAACACTCACAGACACAGAAAAGGGACTTGTGTCAGCCAAGGGGGCTGGGGATGGGGGTGGACTGGGAGTTTGGCCTTAGCAGAGGCAAACTATTGCATTGAGAATATATATGTACATATAGTATAGAGAGAATGGGCAAACAACAAGGTCCTGCTGTAAGGCACAGGGAACTATACTCAATATCCTGTAATAAACCATAGGAAAAAGAATATATATATTCATATATATGTATAACTGAGTATACATAACTTACAGACATTAACACAACATTGTAAATCAACTATATTTCAATAAAATAAATTTTTAAAAATCATAGAACTCACCATTTCTAGGTATTCTTCTAAAACTCAGTAATTTAATTAACTAAAATTTTAAAATAAATTTTTAAAGAAAGGCCTCTAAGGATACACTCACCTACTCATTCTTTCTCCTGAAAACCATGTTTTATTCCTTCCCTGAACGTTTAAAAAATTACTTTTGTATTTTTTCAAACTCAGCCTCCTCACAGCCACTGACATTTCCAGAATCAACAGTGACTTCTGAGAGTCAACCTCATTTCCGGTTGTCAGCTCTCCCACAGTTTACACAAATTACCTCCAAATGATTTGGCTTTAATTCTAGGATCTGTGCAAACTCTGAGAGTGAAAGTGTTAGTCGCTAAGTCATGTTCGACTCTTTGTGACCCCATGGACTGTGGCCCACCAGGCTCCTCTCCATGGGATTTCCCAGGCAAGAATAGTGGAGTGGGTAGCCATTCCCTTCTCCAGAGGATCTTCCCAACCCAGTGATCAAACCCCAGTCTCTTGCATTGCACAACGAGTCTTTACCACCTGAGCCATCAGGGAAGCCCCTGAACAAACTAGAGTTTGTAATAAAATCCGAGCTGTGAATATTTGCCAGACCCAGACGGTGCCTCCCCATGAAGCAAGCAGGAACCTCACTGCACAAATTCAGATGGGCAGCGTTAGTGTCCCGTTACCCCACTTCCTTGCTGAGTCTCCATTCTGTGGGGGTGGTGGGCAGTTAGTTCCCGGCAGTCAGCAATTCCACTTTTCCTGGGGCTGGCCTAGCTTTCTGAAGACAGGGAGCGCTTTCACAGCAGAAAGACACTGCTAAGGGCCTTTGCCATTCTTCTGCATGACATCGCCCCAGGAAGTTAATTTCTGGCTCTCTGCACAACCCCTTCAAAACTGGCCGTCTCTCTGCAGTTTTCATTCCTGGGATCCAGGACGTGCTCGGGCCTTGGTGCCAGGCTGGGGCACCAGAATCTCCCTGAAGCAATCCATGAGCCCGTTTGCCTCATATACTGCTGGCTGTTGCTGCTTCCGTGGGCATCTACCCACGCTGCAGGGACCAGGTCGCCCCTGATCTCAGTGCCTTTGAGTTTCTGGGTGCTTGGCTCTGCCCCTAAGACTTTTCCTGGGGCCCTCCTACACTCTGCCCTCCCCCATACACTGTCCCTCCCCCTGCAAACTCCCCATACCCCAGGAAATACTTCTCTCCCCTCTGTCCACAGAATTCTTCAGGCAGGAGAATTCCTAGGTGAAAATCGAGTCTACATAAGCACGTCCTGGTACTCGGACTTCAAGGAGGGCAGGATGTCCCCTTTGACTCTCTGACGAGAAGAAATATTACTCTTTTCCCAGATTCAAGCTATTATCAGCTCTTCAGGAGAGCAGAGCAGTTAAAAGTGCTGTAATCTGTTGGTTGACATAGGAGGACTGAAATGTAGTCAAGCACGAGAGATCTAAACTTTCATCACAACTAGCTGAGTAGAGAGTCAGACGGAGGTGCTCTGCAGCGAGCCCCCTGTGGGCTCCGGACCCCGCCACGATTCCGCGCTCACCGCTAAGTCCCGCCAGGGCATCAGCCGCACTCAGAGGGCTCCGGCGAGTAGTCCACCCTACCGGGCAGGGCATCTGAGCAGCTTTCTCTGACTAAAGCGCCTGACAGCAGCACGTTCTATATTCCACCGCTCATACACAACGTACTCAACAGTCTGACGCTTACCTCTCTTCCGCTTTCTTTGGGTCCCATGTCCCAGTTTTAAAGTCTCTATGGCTTTATGGCCGTATATGCCAATGCTCTCTCTCTGTTCCACTCGATTTGGTGCCAATACCATGATTCATTTCATATAGACAGTTCAATCTAGCATTTCCTCTCCCGTCTAAAATCTCATCGTGTTTTGTTCGGCTCACTGGATCAAATATATACTGCCGTATCATTTTCTCCACTGGAAAACATACTTACTATCATTGTATTTTTTTCTTTGAAATCAGGCTTTGTCCTTTGCACACTGCTCCACACCTCCCCCACCAATGCCTCTCTCCCGCCTCCCCCAGCCTAAAGTTTTTCGTCATTCCAATACACTTATATATTGGAATGGGAAAATTTTAGTTTCCGTCTCAGGGATCAATTTATAATGATCTTAAATAAGCCTCTTTTTAATTGATGAGCCTACTGCAGATTGCATAGTTCAGTTTACTCTGTAAGAAATACAATTAAACTAAGGCAAAGCTGGTTATGACTCATGTCTAATAAAATGAAAACAGTATCATCATTAAACACCAAATAAAGCCATTGATTCCGTGTATTATTCTGTCAGTTTTAATTGAATCGCATTTTCCCCCTTTCAGTTCTTAATTATGCAGCTCATGCTGAATCTTTAGTTTTGCGCACAGAATGGGATAATGTTCTCTTCCTCCTTACCTTAGTGTCTAAAAATATAAGCCTATTGAGAACAGAAAAGTCTTTGTTGGTCTTAATTAAAGCAAAACACCTGCCTTTATCCTGGGAGCCGAATGTGCTGCTGCTCTGAGACTGTTACCAGGTGAGGGGACAACACGGCCGCTTCCTACTGCACGGCCTTCTCCCCGACCTGCAGCTCCAGCTCTCTCCAAACCCTAACGGAGGAGAACCTGACGTCACACCTCCCAGCCGCGAAGATCCAGGAGACCTGCCCAGCCTGCTAATGAGTGTAGACAGTCTAGACTGCACAAAGTCAAGTAGATACTGTTTTACATGGGGGCAGACTTGGGCACAGGCCTGCCTGCTCAGTCTCTTCCGTCGTGTCCGACTCTTTGCAACCCCGTGGACTGCAGCCCGCCAGGCTCCTCTGTCCATGGGATTCTCCAGGCAAGAACACTGGAGTGGGCTGCCATGCCCTCCTCCAGGGGATCTTCCTGACCCAGGGAGCAAACCCACGTCTCTTATGTCTCCTGCCTGGGCAGGTGGATTCTTTACCACTAGCGCCACCTGGGAAGACCAGACATGGTTAGTGAGAGAATAATCTAAACATTCATTATTTTCTTCAGTTACCTTTCGAAAGATTCAAAGGCAACAGCCAAACTCTCTTCTCTGATGTGCGCCGTACAACTGCGATTACATGCAAATGAGGACAACAAAGGGAGGTGGACTAGGAGTGGGAACCCAGACTTGAAGGGAAGCCCAAGGCCGCAGTGGGGCCTCCGATTCAAAGGAGGTGGAGAGAGCACACCTCTGCTCTCCTCGCCCCATAAGGGCGTTGCCTGTTTCTAAAGTGTTTCTGCCAGGTTCAAGGACCCACGTCACTCTATTCAGTTCAGTAGCTCAGTTGTGTCCGACTCTTTGCAACCCCATGAATCGCAGCACGCCAGGCCTCGCTGTCCATCACCAACTCCCGGAGTTCACTCAGACTCACGTCCATCGAGTCAGTGATGCCATCCAGCCATCTCATCCTCTGTCTTCCCCTTCTCCTCCTGCCCCCAATCCCTCCCAGCCTCAGTCTTTTCCAATGAGTCAACTCTTCGCATGAGGTGGCCAAAGTACTGGAGTTTCAGCTTTAGCATCATTCCTTCCAAAGAACACCCAGGGCTGATCTCCTTCAGAATGGACTGGTTGGATGTCCTTGCAGTCCAAGGGACTCTCAAGAGTCTTCTCCAACACCGCAGTTCAAAAGCATCAATTCTTTGGTGCTCAGCCTTCTTCACAGTCCAACTCTCTCATCTATATACGACCACAGGAAAAACCATAGCCTTGACTAGACGGACATTTGTTGGCAAAGTAATGTCTCTGCTTCTATTACCAATACAATTTTATTTCTAAGACTCAGTTCACAGGGGCAGATGTTCTTGTGTAGAGATGGCAAGTAATGGGCAAGTTATTTACTGTGGAGCTTAAGATAAAGGCAAAATTATGGATCTGCCAGTATGACACTGTCCCAACAGAACCTAGCTTGGTGAATCAGTCTCAGAACTGAGAACCAAGGGGTGGCGTGGAATCAGTCTTTGATGCCCAGTGGAGTAAGGAAGTAAAGACTGGAAGACAATTATTGCAGCTTAGAAGCCCATTGACCCAGGCCTGAGTCAGCAACGGGCAAGTGGCTGCCAGCTGGACATACCCTGAGAGCTGAGGAATTGGCTTTCCGGGACTGAGAACATCTGATCATTGCTGAGGAGCTGGTCCCCCTGGACCTTCTAGCTCTGGCATATCAGGTTCTGCCAGTCACGCAGCTGTGTCATCAGTAGCCGTGCTACAGGGGAAAACTGTCTTGGAAGGAGAAGAGGCACTAATCATTCTCACACTCGTTTTACCCACGTTGAAACTTGTCTGCCAAAAGTTCCTCGTATCGTGTATCAGTCTAATGAGCTTGTTCCAATTCCATCTCTTTTATTCTCAATTGGCCCTTTGATGGAAGAGAGGGGAGAAAGAAGAATGCCCCGTAAGTGAATAGGGGGCTGCAATGCAGAGCCCACATGCGCTGAGTTCCGTCTCTGTTACAGGTACTGTCCGTTTTTTAACATCAGTGACTAGTCTTGTCCATCTGAGGTTTTGTTTTGTTTTACATCAGTGATCAGCTTTTTAAAAATATCAATTAGCATTAAAAGAGAAACAAGGTTATGTTGTATTTGTCTTAGACACTAGACACATAAGGGTTAAATATAAATTCAAAGTCATGGGTCTACACAGTTCGTAGCATTCTTGACTCCGATCCTATAGTAATAGGCAGCTGGCAAGTCTATAAATAATGTCGATTTTTTATATTCATTGTTCCTAAGGTTACAAAGTAAAGCTTACACCACATCGATTTCATCTATTTCAAATCTATTTCCTGCAAATGCCTTTCACAACCACATTGTTTTTATTAACAAATTAAAACACAGCATATTTGGGAGGTGTATTTTTTTGTTCCACACAAATTTGCAGGGATCAGAAAAGATTATAAAGGAGATAAAATTGTCATATGCAGAGACTCTCCTTCAGAAGGGCTTATGAAATTATTCTTTCACTATTCAAAATGGGAAATCATAAAACAAGGAGATTATTACAAATTCCTTGGCATAAATTCACATGAAGACTGCCTGCCAACATTTTAATTAAGGACAACAGCTTGGCTTCAACAAATATAATTGAGAGAATATTGACCAAAGGTCGGTTTGTCTAAGGGGCAGTCAGTGGAACACAAGATTGTACACACAAGCTATGTCACATTTCTCCTTGACATCCTTTGGAAAGGAACATCCTCATTCCCCGTGCCTGCCCAGAACCGGAACTGTTGAAACACTCAGCTGGATCTGACAGCCGGGTTCTGTGAAAGTATAAAACCCGGTGCTGCAGGAATTTCTGAAGGCAGCAACCCCGTGCCCGTGGGATCAAGCAGGATTCCCAAGATGGAAGAGGGCTGGTGCTTCCGCCTGGCTATGTCTTGGTCCTCAGCAAATGTTCTGATAAGATTTGCTGAACTACTTCTGGATGCAGAATGATACAGATTTACCCTGCCGGCACTCAGGAATAACTTCCCGAGATTAAATATATATATATACATATATATATATATACAAGAAAAAAATGGAAATCAGCTGACAAAAATACCCAAGAAATGCATCCCCTGATTCCTAATGTCATCTTCTTCATGAGTCACATTTTCTTATGGCCTAAGCGTCTCCCTGGTGGTAAATTAAACATCGTATGAATAACCAGCTTGACGGTATTCTGGAGATCTAAGGTTAATGTTCAACTATTAACAGGAAATAAGATTTCAGGTTCTATGGCCTGAGAAGAGTACCACTGGGGTACCACGTAGCTCATTCTGTTTAAGTCATATAATAAAGAAGGAATGTTAAACGCTAGAAGAATGTGAGCCAATGAAGAAATTGATGTGAAAAGAATCTGTCCCCTGGGCTGGGGTATTTTATGTTTCAATATTGAAACTTGAACATTTTTTTTTTCATCAGAAAAGTTATTCTTAGTTGTTGGCAGAGTAAATCCATGTTATCCTGCATTCTGAAGCAGTTCAGCTGAATCTAATTAGAACATCTGCAGATTTATGCAGCTTTCTGTATATTAAAGTCCCTACCCTTGTGAAATAAATATTTCTCCTCAATCCTTTATTTTTACCCATCTCAGTGTTAATCAGACTAATATGGTATAAATTTTAACAACCACTTTTATGATCCTAGGATGAATGGTCCC
Organism: Ovis aries; assembly: GCF_016772045.2. Lineage (NCBI taxonomy): Eukaryota > Metazoa > Chordata > Mammalia > Artiodactyla > Bovidae > Ovis > Ovis aries. The sequence goes on from NC_056076.1 coordinate 60,282,505, forward strand.
ATACAAATCTAAAACATCAAGACCCTATAAATAGTGTCAGTGTGATTAGATTTCAGTGCCTTCCAACTGGCCATCAATTTTGGCATAGAGAAAGGGAAACAATTATAAACTCAGTCATTTGCTTCTTGTAACTAGTTTTTTCAGAAATTTTTCAAGCTGATCCATGCATTCTTTGGATATTAAGGAGAACCTCTTCAGCTTGGTGTCTCTTGATAGAGAATTCATTGACTCATGTAGAAAATTATACAAAAAAAATCAATTTGCTTTTGCCACTTAAAGAAATTACACAGATTCATATAAAAAATGAGATTTTTCCAGAGTTAACCTTAAAATATTCCAACTCCCTTGGAAATCTAATCCACTGCCTTTCTTAGGTAATAAGGTACCTAGATGCTATACTTCACACTAGGACTTTTTAAAAATCTTAAACAGCCTCTGTGTCAGAAAAGATTAATGTCAATGTCATGAGTAATTTCTCCATTAGGTTTATAGCTCCTCAAGGTGTTTCCCACTCGTCTCAGATTAAAATTAATTTGAGGGAATCCCCTGCTGGTCCAGTGGTCAGGACTCGGCACTTCCACTTGGGGTTCGATCCCCGGTCGGGGGGAAGAATCTATTTTGGGGGAGGATTTCCCTAGCTGTCCAGTGGCTAAGAAATTCCATTGCAAGGGGTATGGGTTTGACCCCTGGTCGGGGAACTAAGATCCCACAAAGCAGTGCACAGTGCGACCAAAACATAAATTTGAAAAAGTTAATTTGAATTTTCCCAAGCTGAGAAGCAGCACAGTGAAAAGAGGCCCAGCCCTGGAGGCAGAGGGCCCTGCTGCCTTCCAGCCGCGTCGCTGACCAGGGTACGCCGCTGGGCCGTCTACCTGGAAGCTGCCTTGTATCAGGCTACCTTGAAGCTCAAAGTTTTCTTCAGTAAAATGGAGATAATAACATTGACCTTTGTATGGTGGCTCTAGTGGTAAAGAACCCTCCTGCCAATGCAGGAGAGGTAAGAGATGCAGGTTCAATCCCAGGGTCGGGAAGATCCCCTGGAGGAGGGCACAGCAACCCCCTCCAGTGTTCTTGCCTGGAGAGTCCCATGGACAGAGGAGCCTAGCGGGCTACGGTCCACAGAGTCACAAAGAGGCAGACATAACTGAAGCCACTTAGCATGCACGCATGAAGATTCAGTGAAGGAATGTGCATACCTGTGATGAGCTCAATAAGTAAGAATGGAAACAGAGATGGGGACCTGAGAAGGGGAACACGTGAAAAAGAGAGCACTCCTTGGCAATTTAAAAAAAAAAACTAACATCTGCTTAATTTTAAAAAGAAAGTGTTGTCAACTCCCCGCAGATTGTTTTAAATACATTTCATCCGTGTAGTCTACCCATGCTACAGTTTAAAGCAGTGATTCTCCAGGTGCCAGCTGAGGGCAGCAATAGCAGCATCTCCTGGAAAAGGCTTAGAAATGCAGATCCTTTGGTCCCACCCCTGCCTGCCAACTCAGAAACTAAAGATGAGGCCGAGCAACCTGTGTTAAGCAAGCCCTCCAAAGCACGCTCAAGTTGAGCAACACTGTCTTCAGCCTTCCTTCAAATGTCAGCCTAACCCCGAAGCTTCCTCTATGAGGATATGAAGATTCCTGGTAGATTTGCTAACTGATCTGAATGCTCACTTCCTCCCTCTTGGCATCAGTCTCCTGTCTTTTATTCAGGACTAATTGATGTTCACACTTGCCAATTAGTCAATGTTACAATTCAAATGGCCACAGCCGTATCCAGAATTAACATGAAAAGTTTCCTGAAATATTTGAGTGGGTTTTTTTAAAATACATTGTGGATTTCCTGTTTGAAAAGCATTTGGACATATTTTTATTCAAGGATGAAGGTATATTCGTGTATCGTAGTCATTGCTTCCCCTGAAGGACTTTCCTGGTGGCTCAGATGTTAAAAAATCTGCCTGTGATGCGGGGGTTCAACCCCTGGGTTGGGAAGATCCCCTGGAAAAGGGAATGGCTCGTTGCTTCCTCTATATAATTATTTTACATGTTCATTCAATACAAACTGCTAAAAACTAGTTTGTGAGGACTTCTAGAAATTGAGATTACATCTGAGCTCAGTCCTAAAGATCGGAAGGAATCACTTAAAGAGGTGGAGAAAGGTGGATAGTTTCTGGTGGAGGTTAGCTACCGCAAGCAACAGCTGGGTATTTTTCAAATTGTGAACGTAAGTCAATGGAGAAGTGCTGGGAAAATATAATTAAAAAGAAATTTCTCCCCCCGATCCAGGAAACCTCTCGACAAAGTACAAGAGAAAGAAAACAATTTTATTACTGAATTAGCCTTAAGTCAGACATGACACTCACTACTGGCAGTCCACTAAGATTATAAAGACAGCAAGACGTCCCCCCACCCCGAATCCAGCAGATCGACCCTTTCCGTACATGTTCTCAAGATAAACAACAGCTAGGCAAGGAAGAGGACTTGACGGCACCACTTGTCACACATGGTTCTTCCCAAATTTACTCAGTAGTTGGGGTGACCATCTGTGTTAGCTAATTGGCTTTATCCAAAGGAAAAATTAACTTCTCTTTATGACAAGAGGTAGTTCTGGAACTGGGAGCGAGGCACCACTGAAGTGAGGCTCCTTCCCTCCCACAGAAACTAGGCGATGGGGGCCCTCTCTTCCTGGACGTTGACATTTCAAAGAGACAGCAGAAATAATTTAACAATTACAAGTGCTCTAAAATAAATGCTCTAAGAATAGAGAGTAGGAGGAAGTCTCTTCCCTTATTTTCAACAGGGAGAATCAAGCCTGTTATTTTTCATTTGTATTTGTCCTTGCAAAAGGCATGAATTAAAGTCCACAGGAGACTAGGATTTGCAGGGACGTAGGCTCTCAGAGAAATGGAAACCCACAGAAGGTCTGTGACATGGTTTGATTTATATCGTTAATGAGACATTTAGCCCCCTTGATATGATATAATATTGGGAAGGATATGACATCACTCTCTGTCATGATTTTCTTGCCAAAAATGCCCAGCCTGAATCTCATAGAAAACAGACAAATCCAAAATCGAGGGGCATTCTACAAAAGATCTGGCCAGTGCTTTCAGAATGTCAAGGTCATGAAAGACAAAGAAAGGCCGAGGAGCAAGGAGACAGGACAGATAACCATCATGTGGGATCCTGGACGGGACCCGAGACTGGAAACGGTTCGTGGGAAGCCTGCTGAGAGTTGAGTGAGGTCTGTTACCTTAGTAATAGTGTTGCATCGGTGTTAATTTCCTTGTTTCTGTAAACGGTTATGTAAGACATTAACATTGTCTTATGAATCCAGGATCTCACGTTATGGTTCGTTGTCCTGTCTCCTTAGTCCTCAGCCTTTCTTTGTCTTTCATGACCTTGACATTCTGAAAGCACTGGTCAGATCTTTTGTAGAATGCCTCTCAATTTTGGATTTGTCTGTTTTCTACAACTATAAAGAAAGCTGAGCACTGAAGAATTGATGCTTTTGAACTGTGCTGTTGGAAAAGACACTTGAGAGTCCCTTGGACCGCAAGGAGATCCAACTAGTCCATCCTAAAGGAGATCAGTCCTGGGTGTTCATTGGAAGGACTAATGTTGAAGCTGAAACTCCAATACTTTGGCCACCTGATACGAAGAGCTGACTCACTGGAAAAGACCCTGATGCTGGGAAAGATTGAGGGTGGGAGAAGAAGGGGACGACAGAGGATGAGATGGTTGGATGGCATCACTGAACCAATGGACATGAGTTTGAGCAAGCTCTGGAGTTAGTGGTGGACAGGGAGGCCTGGCGTGCTGCAGTCCATGGGGTCGCAAAGAGTCGGATATGACTGAGCTACTGAACTGAACTGAGATGAACTGAACTGAACTGAAGACGTTAACATTAGGGGGAACTGGGTGAAGGATATATGGAACTCTTACACTATTTTTGGAACTTTCTAAAGGCCTAAAATGTATTGCCAATTAAAAAATTTTATTGTAATATTTTAAAAATACCATTCAGGCTACTGATATTTTGACTGGGGGAGAAGTGAAACAGTAGCAGCTAAGATGCAGAAATGTTTCAGTGTGTGAAGACACGGTGAATGCGAGCAGTGAAGGTCAGGGGTCGTTTCTAGGAGCTTAGTGCCGGTAACTGCTGAGGCATGCTAGCTCTTCAGACAGGGGGGACTAAGGGAGACACAGGATTCTGGACAAGATGATCAGTCGTCCAGCCTTGCCTCTAAAATGTCATCTCAGGAATCCAACTCCCAGCAAATGAGCAGAGGACACTGATCAATGTTAAAATGATCGATCTGTGATTCTAGTATTATTCCTCATAGCAGTGGCGACAGACGCGTCAAACCGCAGTTTAGACCTGTGTGTGAAGCGAAACTCACATGTGGTAAGACTTGTTTCTTACCAATATTTAGCTTTGGATTCATTTTCATTCTTTCTACTACCCCCAAATTATCCCTAAACCTCAGACGGTAAACTAGTAAGAAATAAAGAGATAACTAGAACCCTAGCTGAACTTTTGGTCCTCTTAATCATGGAAACCAAAAGAAAATCACCATCTGCCTAATATTTAAAGAGTCATATGGCAGCAGCTGGACATGCCTAGCTTTCACGAAACTTTACAAAATTGACAAGATAAAAGATAATACCAATAAGATAAATGACAGGACTGACATTTTTAACTCTGCTATCAGTTTTTCGCCATGTTAAATCCTAAAAGTAAGCACAACTAAGTTGGATAAAGCAGTAACTTACTGTTCTGCATTAAAAATAATAATAATAAGTAATAACAACCTACAGACTGTAGCCCACCAGACTCCTCTGTCCATGGGATTCTCCAGGCAAGAATACTGGAGTGGTTGCCATTTCCTTCTCCAGGGGATCTTACTGACCCAGGAATCAAACCCAGGCCTCCTACACTGCAGACAGATTATTTACCCACTGAGCTATGCTGTTACTGAAACATACAGATTCCTAATAGGAGCACATCAAACTGAAAATATTTTTAAAGAATTATGAAACTGAATAACTATATGGGAAATGAGTTCAGCCTTACTAGTAATCAAATATAGGCATGATAGTTTATCAGATACTGTTTGTCTATTAAGTTGGTGATTTAAAATACATATAATCCATGAACTGGTATGGCGTTTCTGGAGCCCTGAAACCATACAAAAATCTGACCAAATAATTTCACTTGAGGAAGTAGGTAATGGATTTTTTCTTCCTTCCAGAATCAAAACACATTTAATTATAAAAATTAAAGCAGTGTATTATCTGAATAAGAAGCAGAATAGACAAATTGAAACAGATTTGACCGTTTAGCATCTTAAGTTGGTACTTAAAGGAGTGGCAAAAGATGGAATAAAATGGAAGTGATTTGGAGACAATAGGATATTCTTTGAAAAGGGAAGTTAGACCTCCTTCCTCATACGATTAAGCCAAAACTGACTTCAAATGGATTAAATATCTACACAGGAAAGCCCTAGAAGAAAACACAGAAAACTATTCCATAAATTTTTAGAAGAGAAGGCCTTTCTTAGCCAAGGCATAAAACCTAGAACTCATCAAGCAAACGACTAAAATTTAAACTAGAATTTAAAATGTTTGTATGGAAAAATAAAATACTGCAAGTAAAATTAAAAGTTAAATGATTGATTTAAAGAACATATTTGTCAGATGTACAAAAAACAAAAGGTTAAAAGTTTCTATGAATCAATAAAAGAGATATAGTTTAGTAGAAAACACACAAATGTTTCCAAGAGAAAATGATCCACAGAAATGGAAATACAGATACAGTGAACATTGAAAAGTGCTTAATTTTTCTAATTATTGAGGCACGGAAAATTAAGTTATATGTGAGTTTCTGCCTAAAACTTTGGTAAAATTTTATTATTCATGATGTTCAAAGGGGCTTCCCTGGTGGCTCAGGTGGTAAAGCGTCTGCCTGCAATGCAGGAGACCCAGGTTCAATTCCTGTGTTGGGAAGATCCCCTGGAGAAGGAAATGGCAACCCACTCCAGCATTCTTGCCTGGAGAATCCCGTGGATGGGGGACCATCTCAGGCTACAGTCCATGGGGTCACAAAGAGCCAGACACAGCTGAACAACTAACACCTCCATTTCCATGATGTCCAAGAAGGTGTGAAAAAATGGAATCCACACTCTTTGTGGGGAGGGTATAAACTGATACAACTTTTTGAATGACAATTTGACAATATCTGTTAAAATTTAAAAGGCCACACACTGTTCTCAGATACTTCTCTTCCAGGAAGTCATCTTACATAAATACCCAACATGTGCACAAGGATGTGTGTCCAGAATGATTGTGGCAGTTTTGTTTATAATATGGAAATAAACAGGAATAACCCAACAGTGATCAACTGGGGAATATGAATGGGGCAGAGACACAGTGATTCAGCTGAAAGGGGGTGTGGAATGCAAAAATGTAACAGCAATGAACAAAAAGTTAGAACAAGTGTTACAACCATGCAACCATTTTAAAACTTATGGCTCATCTGTGATGAAATACTCTCATTAAAAATGAGGCTTTAGAACATTTACTTAAATAGGAAAAGGTCCATGGTTTAGAGTGAGGTTACAATTTTCCCATGTTTAGTATGACCTATTTATGCAACATATGTCCTCCAAAAAAGACACACAAACACATTAATGATGGTGTCTCTGAGTGGAGCAGGAAAGGATGTTCCAAGGTAGTTTATTTTTCCCCTTTATTTGTATTTCCCGATTTCTTCAATAATCACAACTGACTTCCATAATTAGGGAAATAAAATTTTAACAGGAACAAGATGAAGCACTGGGAGAGGAAGAGGAAGAATTCCTGGAGTGAAGGCAAAGTGCTTTATTTTCTCCTTAAGCTTTTCTTTCTTCTCCTTAAGCCCCAACCACCTAAAGGGAAATGCTCTATTCTTATTCTGTACATCTAAATGCAGAATGTTTTAATTTCATCCCCAAAGCATCAATAATGCCATCCACACTCACGTCCGTTTGTCAGTTACATTCGGGGTTTTAGAGTTTGTGCTGTGGGATCTGTGAAGTCTCCATTTTGCTGTCAATCAGCACCAGGGATGTTGGAGAGTAGCGTGAATGCAGTGTGCTAACCCTAGCCTTGGGATACAATCATTCTATAAAACATGTTTATTTTTTTAAGCAAAGAATGAACACTACATTTCAACTGCTATATATAAAAATATTCACTTTTCAATTTGAAAGCGCAGCTGCAATAGGAAGAGAATATAATGAACTGTAAGAGAAATTTAAAGCTATAAGCTTGTGTGGCCATGCATAAAAACTCCGAAAAACTGAGACCATCCAAGGGCCCCTCTCTGAATGGATCTTTTATTCCAGCGAGTTGGCACAGTGAAAGATGCCCTGCCTTGTTCTGACATCACACCAGGGTGAAAACCCACAGTTCTGTTGACATCAATACATTGCCCTACAATATATTTTTTTATAGCCTCTGTAGGTGTTCTGAAAGGACTCCATTGGTAGAAATGTGTCTTTTTTTTTAATTTGCAGGAAAATCCCTGCAATGAATAGAGCACAAAAGCATTTCAATTTCCTAGGGAAAACTGGAATCTAGTTTAAAATGTGACAGTAACATTAAGCATACAAATAGAAATAAATTTCAAAGAAACATATAAAACACTTTTCCTGTGCCACAGTTCATTATGCAGACTCTTCACATCGCAGCATAATGCAGTAAAGAAACTAGTTGATCAGGAAACCTCAGCAGGTCAAGAGAAACTTAATTTTGAAGTAGACATGGTTTGATCTCTCCCTCAGCTCTTTTGTTCTCATGCTTCCTGGTCTTAATCAAAATTATCTCTGTTTGAATTCTTGTGAGTTTTTTGGAGGACTTCCTGGCTCCTCTATCAAATTCCAGAAACCAAAATATAAAATATTATCAGATGTAGGTGTGAATGGCCATGTGGATAATATGGGATGAAACTGAACCAGTGGGAAACCAGACAAGTACGGAACAGATGCAAAGTCCGGGCTCCAGGGTCTTGGATACTGAGTACTCAAGTGTAAGAAGAGCTCAGAATCTTGTTATATGCAACTTGACTCAGAAGATGAAGAAGCACAAAAGAAACCACTCACCAAAATCAGTTATCTCAGCCATGCACCTGGATTCGTTTCCTATGACCTTCACATTGTGCAAAACAATAGTCCCAAAAGGACAGAAAGGTACTTCATTGGGGTGCTAGCTTAATTAGAAGTTAATATAGAAAGATATAGATAGATATTAAATGAAAATAGTATAATATAGTGTGCCCATTGATATGGGCTCTACTGTGTATGTGTCAAAATGAAATGATTTAAGACTGCATCATACATACTGTATCTGCTCTCCTATATCAGCATATTCATATAGTACAATATCCACTTAACAGTAATTCTGTCCAAAAACACATAGAATACCCAAGAAAAAGGCATTAGTAAGAATGAAAGCAGTCATTAATTTAAAAATTCTATTGGAAACAATTTGAGTTTTAATATGTCAGAGGAAGTAAGAATTTTTTTAATTTTTTTTACATTGTGGGAAAATATAAATAAACATAAAATTGACTATTTTAGCCATCTATAACTAAATGTACAGTTCAGCAACATTAAGTACATTTACATCACTGGGTTATCACCACCATTCCTGTCCAGAATTTTTCATCTTCCCAAACTGAAATCCATACTCATTAAACAATAACTACTCATAATAAAAAAAATTTGAATAGAGGAAGACTATCAATCAATGTACAACATCACTTTAAATGATGTCAAAGTTAGAATGAAGAAAATAGATTTTGATGATAGATGTTTCCCAACCTATAAATGTTAAACCTAATTTATCTTTGCATTCATTCTGTAATTTTGAACTGGTTTCCTTATTTTTCTTTTTTTTCCTCTATTTTTTTTCTAAAACAAAAAATACTATTTATTACCTAGCACTTTATTAACTTCATATTTATTATCTGATTAGCTAGCTATTTCCACTTACCCCTAAGAACACAGGGAAAAATACTCATCATTGTTTATTCTCCAAGTCCAATGGGCCCTTTTTACTTTTTTATATGTTAAATCATCTTACAAGTAAATTACAGAAGAATAAAGATAAAAATTTTAAACTATTTAAAATTTCGTAAGAGTTTAAACATAATAAACCTCATTTGAGCAAGTAAATTTTGATGTACAAGCATCATAAAAGATGAAATAATGCTGTCATACATGCTTTTTTGTGAGTCTTGCCACAAAATAGAGGCATATTGAAGTCTTTCTTGGTTGAATGACAAACTGGATAAGAATGCCCTATTTTCTTTTGTGTTTTTAGAAATAAACTGTTCACTCAGTGATTTTTGAATTTGGGGAAATTCATGCTAGATAGCTCCATCTGAAAACTAATAATCTCAAATTTTGCTTATATGAATAGTTTACGATCTGCCTCTTCAGATTTATCCTTTGATTCCTCCTAGAATTTTGAACCAGTTTCTTCTATTCCTTCCTCTTGCCATTTTGAGCAGAGATGTAAAATTCAGAATTCTCAACCTTTCCAATGAAAACTAAAAGCAGACTGCAAGGATGATATCTTCAGTCTTAACACGATTCTGCAAATATGATACAATACTCTCAGCAACATACCACGAAAGCTGAAGGATGGTTTATGATTATGTCATTTTCAGAGGGCTTCAAATTTAGGGGATTCTATTGTTCTCACGCTTTCTTATCATTTCAGCCTGTTTTGGTCTCATTGTTAATGACTGATGAGTAATGATTAAATAATTCCTAAGATGATAAACTAGTATGATGTTCCAAGATATAAAAAGTAATGATAATAAGATCACTAAGATCTCATATTTTATATTTACAAAATATTTAACGGACCTAATTACAAGATTAAACGAGCTTTTTCCTATTTAATAGATAATGGCAAATTTTCTCTTTGTTCTTTGGAAGGCTTTGAAGAAAGAATAAAAGTCATAAAGTACCAGTCCTTATCTTTTCATGCTCTTCATGGGGTTCTCAAGGCAAGAGCTCTGAAATGGTTTGCCATGGGATTCTCCAGTGGGCCACGTTTTCTCAGAACTCTCCACTGTGACCCGTCCGTCTTGGGTGGCCCTGCAGGGCATGGCTCATAGTTTCATTGAGTTACACAAGGCGGGGACCCGTGTGATCATTTTGGTTAGATTTCTATGATTGCGTTTTTCGTTCTGGAGGCCACGGGATTGCAGTTTTTTGACTCTTCTGTCTGTCCTCTGACGGAGCTTTCTGAGGGGAGGGGCTGGCTGTGCAGTCCATGGGGCTGCGAAGAGTCAGACACCGCCTAGTGTCTGAACAACAAACCGGTCCTTACCAATAGTTAAACTTGTCCAAAAAATAAACTCCAAAACTAAAATGGAATCCAATGGATCCCAATGAAATAAATTTCTTATAGGAGTAAATTTTGTATCACTAATATAATTAGAAAACCAATAATACTTTGTGTATCTGTTAGGATGGTGTTCCTTTATATACTCGATTAAACTAACAACGACTTAAATGGATAAATGTCTCATAAAAAAGTAGTCAAGAGTTGGCTATGGTAGCGCATTGGTTATTAGGGATCAGCTTCCTTCTTAGCTTTCTGCCTTGCCTTTCTCAGCATGAGTCATTTGTTCCCAGGATGTTTCACGGTCTAATTCAATCGCTGTTGCTCTAGCCATCGCATCTATACACGAAGCAGAAAGGAAGAACAGAGCTGTGACAGGAAAGTACACACCTCTCCGATGAATCAGCTCTCCTTAAGCATCCTTCCTAGATGTCACACTTGGCGTTTCTGCTCATCTCACTAGCCAGAACTAAGACACACGATCACACCCAGTTGTAACGAAGGTTAGACTGGATATATTGCCGCCAATTAACAAAGAGCCTCCTTTGGTAAAGAAGAAGAGAATATGAATATAGAGTAGGTAACCAATATTTTGTGCCACAACTACCAAAAACCAGAAGGTAATTACAACACATACAAGAAAAAAATAACGTTATAGATAGGTAGATATTATTGATAACTGAAGTTCAAAGCCCAAAAGTTTTCTTGGTTGGTTAAAAAGGGAAAATATCAAGTACTAGAAAAATGTTAGCAATTTTCTCCTCGACTTTATTCAAAAGTACTATAAAGGACAATAACAATTTAGTTATTTGATTTAGTTATTCAATATTATTAATAGCATGTTTATGTAGCACTTAAAATCACCTCCTGAATGACCAGTGGTATGCCTCAAGGTCAAGGAATTCTAAATTAGAATTTTGGAATTTATAGCTAAACAGGCACTTAGACATTAGCTATCCATAGAATCATAAACTCGTAAAATTTAAAATTATTTCAGAAGGAATCTTTCTCATTAAATAGGGTGATTATTTTTAAAAACACCTTAGGAGGCAAGTTATCTAAACTCTGTTTTAACTCTTGGAAGTGTTGAACCATTAAAATGAAGATGGAGTCAGTTATTACTAACCAGTTTCATTTTAAAACCTTTCTAATCCTAGAAAATGCTTCCTTATACAAAATTTAAATATGCATTCTAATAGAACTTACTCTATTCCACCTCTGTAACTATAAAGAAAAAGAAATTTAATCACTTTTCCACATATAAATCCCCTAAAATCTTATTTATCTACTTTTATTCATTTATAATTTCTACTTATTCATTCTTTATTTGAAAGATATCTTAAAATATTTTACATAAAAAATAAAATTTATACAAACACAAAGCCCCTTGACCTTCCCTGAATCCTACAGAGGAAACCACTATTATAAGCTTGCTATCAGTTATTCCAGGTCTTTATCTCTTTATGCACACAAGGAAATATACTGTTTTGTGGAGTTTTCCCATAAATTATAATACATGCATATTATATACAACACGTGTTTTTCACTTAATAGGCCTTGATGGTATTTTGCATTAAAGTTTATGGATCCGTCTCTTTAAGTGCTGCTCCGTATTCTACTGCTGTATCAAGGATACAACCTATGATAAATCCATAGGGTGTTTCCAATTTGTGGCAATTAACAAAATAGCTTTGTAAATTTATTTGTATACCTACCTTTGTGCATATGTACTTGTGTACATAATTTCTCTAAATCACCTACAAATGTGCATTTTAAAAATGGTCTATTTTAAACCAGTCAAGTACTAGACACTATTGGGCTTCCCATGTGGCACTAATGGTAAGGAACTCGCCTGCCCGTGCAGGGGAGGCAGGGGATGGGGGTTTGATCCCTGGGTTGGGAAGCTCCCCTGGAAAAGGAAATGGCCCCACTCCAGTAATTCTTGCCTGAAAAATTCCATGGGCAGAGGAGCCTGGCGGGCTACAGTCCATGGGGTCGCAAAGAGTTGGACACGATTGAGCAACTGAGCACAGCACACTAGATACTATCAGTATTTTTGCCTTTTCCTAATCCAAAACAAATATTTTTAAGTCATTTGCAACATCTCTAAAATCTTTTCTTTCCAAGCCTAGCCTCCAGTTGCTTCAGTCCTACCTTTACAGGTCATGGTTTTTACACCCTTCACTATCCCAGCTTGCCTCCTGGAGCTGTCTGTTCATCCCGGTAGCTCTCCAGATGTATTTCCAAGAACGGATTATAATGGTACAACTGTACTTTGACCTGACCTGTGTACAAAATAGGACTGTTGCCTATCTTCTTCTAAGCTAGTAGACCTAAGTATTTTGTGAGTCTCTGTTCTCATTAAGAATCTAATAAAAGGCATAAATCCTTTCTTCTAAAAACCAAAATACACATACAGGCACTATTCGTACAATGTCAGAGGTTTCATGAAGCAGATCCAAAGATAAGCATTCATTAATGCAACCCCAAATCACATTCATACTTTAGTAGCCCTATCACATTATTGTTGATTCATAATTGAGTTTTCAATAAACAAGATCTCAAGCCTAATTTACATTATATAACTACTGGAGGGTTACAGCTTTGTTAGCCTGCATTTTTTTTTTACACTTTTTGAAGCTAAGCAGTATCCTTTTAATGGTTCATCTTTTCACTTACAAGCTATTCCATCAGCCCACTGAGCTCTTTGCAAACTGTGTTAAGTCTGCTAACTTACAAATGTGTCCAATCATATCAATGAAAAAAATTTCAAGTAGGAGCACAGTATGCCATACTGCTTCTCTCAGGGGCTTTCTTTTTTTTTTTTTTTTTTCTTTTCCACAAGTATTTTTTAAGCAACCACTGCGGGCCAAACTAACTGAGCTGTGATCTAACACCTACCTACTTGTCTCACCACAAAAGATCCTAGTAAAAATCAATCAATATTATGCTGTAATCCAGGTATATTTTATGCATAGTATCATGTCATCTATCAAATGAGTAACCTGAATATCAAAACAGGAACTGATACTAGCTTGCATTGCCCTGATATGTTCATGTATCCTTTCAAATAATCCTCTGGGCGTTTGCTAGGTGAGGGGTACTCTCCGTGGGCTGGAACCACAGTGGTACACGTGACGAAATGATGCCTCTCCTGCAGAGCTTCTGTCTGAGGATGGAGCGCTACGCTCATGCTGGCTCCAAGTCGTCACCACACCCCTTGCTGAGCGTTCCAAAACGTTAATTCAATAATCCATTCTAAAAGTATGCCCACTATGAAAAAGAAAGGGGGGGGGGCAGGAAATTACTTCATCTTTCCAAAATTTAATAGCTAACTAGTTTGGCATTATCTGATCAACACTAAGAATGGTCAGTTACCAAACTGTTGTCTAAAAGTCATATGAGAACTTTCTTATAAGTAAATGAAGCGGAAAAGGACAACAGATGATAGCAAGGTTACGGCAAATCCAGAACAGGAAGAGCGGTGTAATACAATCCACTGAACGCGAAGATGAATCTCACTTAATGAAAGTCATAATATTCTCTCTTATTATCTTTAAAATTCACTACTATGACCAGAGGCATATCCCCTACTTGCAGGTTCCAAAAGGGAAGTCCAGTCAGACCAAGTCTGCGTCCCTGGCGATCAAGCTTAAAGATTTCACTGTGTAAACATGGAGTTCATAACTCGGACAACGCTCAGCTCTATCGCCAAATCTGTAGGTCTCTCAAAACATAAACTATCCCAAGTATTGCTTCTTCAGAGGTGCACATGGTAACACGGAATTAACAACTCCATGGGGAAGATTGAATTTGGTTTGTTTAGTATCTGTGAATTTTTTTAAACAGTGGTTTTCATCTGAATAGTTATAAATTCCACTTTCAGTAAAGTCCATATCATAAAACAAGCTTACTTTCTAAGCCACTTTTTAAAAATCTATATAATAGCATGCTTGCTGTGCTTAATTTCTAAGATAACAAAAGAAACATATTGATTTGGGATTAATATGGTTTTAAGACCATGCCGTCACGACCTGAATCTGGATGTAACATAAAAAAATAAAAATAAAAATTCATGAAGTGCAATGTTAAATTAACATCAGTAGTTCTAGAGCTCCATGGAACAGAAGAGTGATTTCCTACATAAGCTTAAAGCCATAATTAAGCATATTTCATTTTTCTTTCAAGAATATTCTTTTGCGTACATCTGATAATAGCCACAGGGTAAGCCATTGGCAATTTCCAGCCAAAAGGAAAACTATTGGTTCTTTTCAAGCTACTTTATGGCTTTTCAAATTCTCTTTTTATCTCTCCACCTCATTTTCCACTGCCTGATACTATTTGTTAAATTAGAAATTAGTGTTTTACTGGAAAAAATAATGTCACTACAAGTGAAAAAAAATTAAATAGTCAAATTAATGAGACTTTCTCTAATTACTTTCTAGTTAGCCAGGCATTTCTGTTGACCTTTGCTCTGCGTCTTTGAGAAAAGCTGCTATTAGAAGAAAACTACATGGTTAGAACTGCAAATTACACTAAAAAAAACCCAAACTATTTCTACATCTCAGAGAAATATTGCTACTCAGCATGGGAGCTAGGATTCTGAAAAAGATCATCACACTGTGAGCTTTTGATTACAAGAGACCTAATAGAAATTATGCATAGAATACATTATAATTATGAATAAAAATTCATATTTGCTAAATGTGATATGTCAATGAAATATAGTAAATATATAAATTTATGCATGTTTATAAACACATGTCAAATATATGCATATATTTCTAAATATTTTTATAAATAACCATATGTCATAGATACAACAAGTAAGTGTAAAAGGGGCTATAATTCATAAATAAAACTGTCCATGACTCATCTATTTAACACACACTCTATGAAATACTAGAGGGAATATGCTCCAGACATATTTTGGTTTTGACTGTTCTTTTGCACAGATA
The DNA here is from genome assembly GCF_016772045.2 of Ovis aries. NCBI lineage: Eukaryota > Metazoa > Chordata > Mammalia > Artiodactyla > Bovidae > Ovis > Ovis aries. Next base: position 60,297,856 of record NC_056076.1, read on the forward strand.
GAGATGTCTCTTTCTACTGTTTTCATTTATTTATTGTCCTCAGTCTATAAACATTAACAATCAGCAAAGGAGGAAATATTTTCTATGAATTTAAACATTTGCGACTCTTCTTCCCCTTCTTAGGCAAGTTAACTTTCTCTAAAGCAGCTGGAAAGAAGAGAGGAAAAAATTAAGCTGTTGATTTTGTAGCTAAGGATAAGGCTTGTGAATAAGCGATTGGTTTACCCACGAACTAAAATCACAACTTTATAATTGCCATTCCGTTTTATTGCTTCCTGCTCTTCCCTTTTATCCAGCGTCACAATTAGTACTAGTCACTACACGTAGCGGTTACCCACAGCATCCACCCTAACCAAACTATGAAACTGACGTGATGTTTTACTTCGGAAAACATGTGAGTGAGCCGAAGCTTAGTAAGCGAGTAGGTGTTAAAACTGAATCACGGAGTGTGGAGGGCACACAGTGGCTCTGGCCAGGCAGAGAAGTAGGAACACGCGCTAGCCTCGAGCAGGTCCAGAATCAGGGGAGGAGTGGGCCCCGAAAGATGCAGCCAGGGGTCAGCGCCGAGGAAGCGGGGTGAGGCCTCAGAGCTCCTGCGGAGGGGGCTCCCCGCCCTGGTGCCCCTTGTCAGCCCTGCCAGGGCCGGGGCCACGAGAACACAGCGTCGGATGGCACAGCCCGGATCTGCTGCCGTGCTGAGCGGCTCTCGCGTGTCCGAGGCCTCGTTCCTCGGTGCGGAGCGCCCCCCGCCCTGTGACCGGCGCTCTGACCGCACAGTCCCAGCCATCGTGCGCCAGTGATCGCTGCGTCCACCACGGCCTCTCCTCTCTACCCTGACTTCCCTCAAAATGCCGCAGCTCGCGATTGGGGGTCTGCGACAGCCCATGCTGAATCTCGCCGGAATTTGTGTTCTTTTTTCCCTTTAACTTAATAAATCTATGCTGCATTATAACACCTAGCCAGCAAGAGCCACTGTGTCATCATGATCGGTTTCAGGCTCCCCAGCCCCTGCTGCTCCCTACCTCTCTCCCCGTGAAAGTTCCTAAAGTCAAGGCTCTGTGAGCTGTTTCTATAAATCTGATGTTCTGTGAAATTCTTTTGCTTATTACACGCTGTCTAAATTTCACTTCTAAATGCTAAACAGTAGTCTGTCTGCGCTTCACTTGCAAAAAGTGAAGACTAAACTCTTCAACCCGACAGAGCTTTATCGTTTCCTAAAGTGCCCACATTAATTAAAGGACGCTACCTGTATTAAGAGGTGACAACTCCCTTTCAAAGGTTTTCATCATTTTTTCCCAATTTTCTTTCCCCTATTATCTATTGGGTATGCCCTTTCCAGCCTAGTTTTCCTATATTCCAAAAACCAGCATGTGAGACGCCTCGAGGACTGCGTCCAATGCAAAGTCGCACCAGCGTCTCGATTCATGTCCACAAGCGCTGCGCTGTGCGTGCTGAAAGCCCACTCTTCACCCTGCACACTTTCACTAACTGGGAGGTCAACTCAAACCAAAAACTCGTGTTTCTCCCGGGGCACTGGGCACCATGGCAGTGTAGCACTGATTATTACTTGTGTATAAAGTAGACTGAATTTGCTTTAGCAGAGAGAATCCGCCCTTCCCAGGCGATACGGTATCTGTCACAGTATGGAAGCTTACAAAATAAAGTGTTACTAAGATGTCATCCATCTAGACTTCTGTATATACTCATTTTCTTTAATGTCAAATAGCATTGATTTAAAATTAGTCAATGTAGTTTTGAAAAAACATTTCCCAGAATGCATTTTTGACATCTGCTTTGAGGTAATTTTTTTTAGTATCATTGGAATATTGGAGTCCAATCTAAGAACCCACTTAAAAAAACAAAAGGATAAGAATTCACTCTCTGCTTATAGAATTTTAAATCACATAGTTTTTCTCCCTCCTTTAATATTTTTGCTTTCCCACAGTAAAAAGAAATGGTATGAGAATCTGACCCTTGGCCACAAATCATTTTGAGGAATTCCTCAATAGTCTCACTCCAATTTTTTAAACAAGCAGTGAACAAGGTAATCAATGACAGGGTTAATCATGAGATTCCAGAGCTTCTCAAATATCTCCCATTACTCAGCAGTCCCTTTCTCTTTTTTTCCCTCCCTCCCCCTTTCTCGCCTTCCCTCCTGAAAATGTCTTACTGAAAATGCAAGGGAAAAAACTGAGAATTATGTTTTTGAGAGGAAAGCCAAAATCCTTGAGATGCATCCATCAGACTGGAGGGTCTGTATTTACAGTTTCCTCACCTTTTCATTCAGACTCAGGCAGAGACAGATGAACAGGAAGTGGTGTAAAGATCCCGGGCAGACCCTGTCATTGCCCAGAGTAGAAAGTGTTCTCAGAGAAGAGACGCTCAGAAGGAAGGAGATGGGAGAATGGAGGAGAAAGGGACACAGCACAGCTGAGAGCGGCAGAAGGAGGGCTCTCCGGGCCCCCGGCCCCCGCAGGCGGGGCTGAGCAGGCGAGCCCAGCAAGGCCTGTCCGGCCTGCAGCGTGTTCAGCCGGCCACTCCCTGCCCCGAGCTGCACCCCAGCTTAAAATGGGAGTAAAGAGAAACTACTCCCCAGGGTGCTCGTGAGGACCAAACGGGTTAACAGAGAAAGCTCTCAGAGAAGGGCCCAGCACACAATAAGCCCTCCCTAAACGTTCTGTAAAACACAGCATGGCGTACCAGAGGGCTGAGTTCAGAAAATGTAGAAGGGGCTTGAAAAGGGTTTCTCAAAGCCTAGGGGAAGGAGAGGAATTATATGAGGAAAATGGCATTCTTTATCTTCTCAAAATACAGAATTTTTTAAAAATAGATCTAGAAAGTAGGCAAGGGAGCAGTTTTTGTTCGCTTGCTGACTTGGTTTTGTCTCGTTTGACCAAACATAAGACTCTCTAACTCCAGCCTCATAGTAACCCACAGGCAGAGTGTGAGGAGAATTAAAACATCTTGTCCACTGTCTCCCCGTTCCCTCCGTGACAGGTCAACATTGCTCGGCCCACAAGGACTGGCTTAATGGCCGGCATCAGCCGCATACTGTGTGATTCATTTTCTTCGCAGGAAAGTCAGTCATCATTTTCATAAACATTTGCAGTCACTTCCCATCTTTGCTGCAGGTGTTCCTGTGGCATGTCCACGCTGTTCTGTTAAGCAGCCTTCTGTGTGCTCTGTCAGGAGTTTGGCCAGCCCTGCTAATATCTGGGATGACTCCAACAGGGAAATAAAAGCCCCGAACACGGGAGAGCAGTGATTCGGTCTGTGGTCAGTTATGCAGGGACCTTAAACGTGTTTAAGAATAAACAGCGTGCAAGGGACACAGAGCAAAGCAGAGGAGAGTGCAGAGTGAGGGCAGGGCCTCAAGAGTGGAGAGAACTGCGGGCTTCCCTGCGGCCCGGCGGTGAAGACTCCCCCCGCCAACGCGGGCGACGCGGGCTCCATCCCTGGTCCAGGGAGATCCCACTAAGGCCATGCATCACAACGGCTGAGCCCGTGTGTCACAGAGAAGCCACCACAATGAGGAGCCCACGCCACATCGGGAGAGCAGCCCCTCTTTCCCACAACTACAGAAAGCTCAAGGGCAGCAACAGAACCCAGGGCAGCCATAGATGAATGAACAGAACAGCACCGCTCTGGGTGGGGGAGACCTGGGCAAGAGGCGTCTGCTGAGTCGTGCGGAAGTCCGCGTCTCGCTTTGAGTCGCCACGTAACGTTGAGCAACTCTCTCCACTTCTCTGAGCCTACTGTTCATCTGCAAACATAATAATAAGTGTGTGATGTGTACTGCGTGGCGGGCCTCATTTTAACTGCTTTACACGTGTCAACTCATTCCGTCGTCACAGCGACCTGATGAGGTAGGTACTAACAGTCTCGTCATCATAACCCATTTTATAGAAGAGGAAACTGGAGGAGCAAAGATGAAGTAATTTAATCTTTGCTTAAAATTACTTCATCTCTAAGGTCTCCTATCTGGAAAGCGGAGGGCCAGAATTCCCAAATGGGCCCATGTGTCCAACACTACGTCCTGCTGCCTCCCTGAAGAGGTAGAGACTGGACCACAAACGTCTGTCTCAAACTTTTCCTTGAAATGGACAAAAAGACAGACTATTTTATTTCTTTCATTTCCAGCCCTTCATACACCAGTACTATTGTGACACTATTACAAATATGAAGTATTAGAAAAATGAGCACAGAGTTGGATGTTCCATGATGTCAAATTACTATAAAAGTTTCTAGATGCTTTCCATGTCCATACTTTTATCACAGACCAGAAACAAATGGCTCCCAGACCAGCCCCTGTCCTTCAACCCTGCTACATGTAGCGCTGAACTGACGATATCTAAATTCCAGCTCTGTGGTTGCAAAAGACAAATTTTGAAAACCTGCCCATGGGTCCTCCTTCTCTACAAAAACTCAATCCCAACAGAGGCTAAAGTCAAACCTAAACAAGGCACCTAAAATAGCATCTGCTACAGGTTCGGGCCTCCCATCATTGACAGCATTTGCTGAGCATCTGCTTTGCTTCCAGCGTTCTATCCGGTGTCATAGACAGAGAGGCCAGGACACAGCCCCTTCCACAAGTTCTGACTCTAGTTCAATCGCTTAGTCATGTCCTACTCTCTGCGACCCTATAGACACGCCAGATGGACACCCCATCTGACTGCAGCAAGCCAGGCTTCCCTGTCCCCTTCACCATCTCCCAGAGTTTGCTCAAACTCATGTCCATCAAATCGGTGATGCCATCCCACCATCTCATCCTCTGTCATCCCCTTCTCCTCCTGCCTTCAATCTTTCCCAGCATCAAGGTCTTTTCCAGTGAGTCAGTTCTTCGCACTAGGTAGCCAAAGTATTGCAGCTTCAGCATCAGTCCTTTCAGTGAATATTCAGGATTGATTTCCTTTAGGATTAACTAGTTCCATTTCTTTGTACTCCAAGGGACTCTCAAGAGTCTTCTCCACCACCACAGTTCAAAAGCATCAACTCTTCAGTGCTCAGCTTTCTTTATGGTCCAACTCTCACATCCATACATGACCACTGGAAAAACCATAGCCTTGACTAGACGGACCTTTGTTGGCAAAGTGAGGTCTCTGCTTTTTAAAACACTTTCTAGGTCTGTCATAGCTTTTCTTCCCGGAAGCAAGCGTCTTTTAATGGCATGGCTGCTGTCACCATCTGCAGTGATTTGGGAGCTCTAGAAGAGAGGACAAAAGCTACACTAGGTGCTATTAATGCAGGGTTGCCCCCACTGCTGACGACATTCCAAGCTGAAGAGCAGAAAGGAAAGACCTTCCTTCCTCTCTCCCTTCAACCCCGTTCCAGAAACGGAAGGCATTTAAACTGTATAAACATTCATTATGTCGAATTGACTCATAATGCTCTTCAGATCTGCTGTATTCTTCTCTGTACATTCACTCAATTAATTTCTGAGAGTTTGATATTGAAACAGCAACTAAAAATCTTAATTTATCTACTTAAACAATTGTAAAATGTAGTGAAACTACATGTAACTTTGTTCTATATTTTCCAAGTGTCCTGTAAATGAGTTATCATATTTTCATAATTTAAAAAATTAAAGAGAAAGGAAAAAAAGAAATAGAAGGATTGAAACCTGTGATTCCTAAGTCGTCCTTTCTACCAGCTGAGTGTAGGGTCGGGAGCTGGCAAGGCAGCATAAAAATCCCACTAAGCATCTATTGCACTGGATATTGAGCCTGGAAGTTTTAGAGGGTACCTCGGTCTGCGCTTAGCCGCTCAATCATGTCCAACTCTTTGCAACCTCACAGACTGTAGCCCTCCAGGCTCCTCTGTCCGTGGGATTCTCCAGGCAAGAATACCAGAGTGAGTAGCCATGCCCTCCTCCAGGGGATTTTCCCAACCCTGGGATTGAGCCCAGGTCTCCTGCATTGCAGGCAGATTCTTTGCCATCTGAGCCACCGGGGGAGATACCTTCTACAACTTGGTTATATTTCTGAAGTGGGTAGCCATGCCCTTCTCCAAGGGATTTCCCCAACCCCGGGATTGAGCCCAGGTCTCCTGCATTGCAGGCAGATTCTTTGCCATCTGAGCCACCAGGGGAGACAGGATACCTCCTACAGCTTGATTATATTTCCACTCTCAGTTGTTCTAACTTATATAAAACTTGACTTTTGGATACGATACATTTTTTGTGGGTTTTCCCTTTCAGTTGTTTATAACCTCCAAATAATCACCCTTATTATGCTTGTTGTTCAAATAAACGGCAAGCCAACTCCAGTGACTTCTGCTCTAAAAGGAATCCTGGTTTTCAAACACAGCCACAACTTATTAATTTTTTTTAGCTTTTCCCCCCTAAATTTGACTTATCTTCCCCAATCCACCTGGAAGACGTACAGAGCACTCTTCCTCCTCTCCTCTCCAGCCCAGCTGGGTGGCCTCTCCTCTCTTGATTCTCTGTAGCACAAAAGAGTTAAACCACCACTGGCTGTTCTTTCAGAGTCTTAGCAAGGTGCCTATCGAATCAAGAGCAGAGAAAAGCTCTGGGGAGTTCATTTTGAGAAGTGATTCTTTGCTAATCCCTTCTCAAATAAACAGTGGTGGTTTACAATTATTATTCCTTGCTTCAAATTATAGTTACCCTTCTCTCACTGACTTCAGACTTATGTTCCCTTGTAGCTGATACTTTGAAAACAAAGACTATAGACTCGCTAAACTTCAGCCCCTATGTCTTATGTGCAGCTGAGGAAGATGTGACTTCGCTGGTGGTCCACCTTGGCATCTGGACAGCACAAGGCAGCTGGAGGGGCTCAGTGAAGACAGTAGAGTAATTGCCCCTTATCCTGGGTATTCCCCTTCTCTTTCAGGAAAATACCTGAGTTGTTTATAGGTTGGCCAGACTCACTAAGGGCTTCCCAAGTGGTGCTAGTGGTGAAGAGTCCACCCGCCACCGCAAGAGACATGGGTCGATCCCTGGGTTGGGGAAGATCCCCTGGAGGAGGAAACGGCAGCCCACTTCAGTACTCTTGCCTGGACAATCCCTGGACACAGGAATCCTGGGGGCTATAGTCCAAGGGGCTGCAGAGAGTCTGACATGACTGAGAGTAAGCCCACATGCTTGCAAGCATAAATGTCACAGTATCTAGACTGTGAACTCTCTGAGAATCCCAGTCTATCTTTTTTTTTTTTTTTTTTTTTTTTAGGTATAAAATGAGTTCTCAGCAACTACCAGCCAGTTGATTTTGGAGGTAAATCATGAACAATTAATTCTCTTGAAAAATGTCAAGAAAATATGTCTGATAAAGAACTGAATTTGTTGCATATGCCCATCAAATACTTTGTATCCCCACTACCATCAGCTGCAGGTCCCCAGGCAAGCTTTGACCAGAAAAGTTGCCTGTCCTGGGAGAAGGGAAGGAAGCTGAATCCGCTTCTACAGGCTCCTCCCGGGTCCACTGCGCTCCTCCCTGCTGGAGTGGCTGCTTCTGCTTTTCTTGTCTTTGGCCCCCTTGACTGGAAAGTGAAAGGTTTTAGTCGCTCAATTGTATTTGCATCTTTGTGACCCCATGGACTCTAGCCTGCCGGGCTCCTCTGTCCATGGGATTCTCCAGGCAAGAACACTGGCATGGGTAGTCATGCTCTTCTCCAGGGGGTCTTCCTGACCCAGGGATCAAACCCAGGTCTCCTGTACTGCAGGCACATTCTTAACCAAATGAGCCATGACTAGACTATCTGACCCTTTGACCAGTTGATACTTTTAAGGCTCTTGACACATTTTACTTAACTGCTTTCCACAAAAGAAGTGTACCAACACTGCCACCAATGGCGCAGGAGTGCCCGTCTTTTAGCATTCTCACCAAAACTGAGTATATGCAAACAGATGGCAGGGGTGGAGGTTGGAATGCGAGGTTACAGATGAGGGAAGCGAGGCATTAGACTGAATCGTGCAGTACTGGATGACAATCAGAGGCACGGGGACAACTCATACTTAGCTTGATACGGACACAGTGGATATGCTGCTGCTGAGTCGCTTCAGTCATGTCCGACTCTGTGCGACCCCATAGACGGCAGCCTACCAGGCTCCCCCGTCCCTGGGATTCTCCAGGCAAGAACACTGGAGTGGGCTGCCATTTCCTACTCCAATGCATGGAAGTGAAAAGTGAAAGTGAAGTCGCTCAGTCGTGTCCGACTCTTAGCGACCCCATGGACTGCAGCCCACCAGGCTCCTCCGTCCATGAGATTTTCCAGGCAAGAGTACTGGAGTGGGTTGCCATTGCCTTCTCCAACAGTGGATATATAGAGAGATATAATTGTAGATACATTTATACACATGAATTAACATGTTCACATATATTTCCTGTCTCTGTTCCCTGAGAAGGCCAGAAGTAACAACACCCCAGGAGCATAGAGCACAGCTAGGGCCCATATCTCGGTTTTTAACATCGTTTTCTAACATTCTTCAGGGCTCCTTGAAAAAAATGGCTGATTTTTTTAAGGGGTTAATTAAGGGGTTGGGAAGAAAACACACGAGATGAACCTGGAGCACCTTCAGGTGCCAGCAAGGTAAAAAGTGCCAAGGAAACAGAGGGCGGGGCATGCCAGAGATCCACAGAGCCGACACGCGGGCCCAGCGGCGAGAGCAGGGACAATTGGAGCAACGAAGCAAATAGCACGGTATTGAACACACCCGTGAGCCCACTCTGATAGAAACTGATGATCAAATAAATCATTGAAAGGGAGGAGAGGGAAGTCTCCAGGCAGGAGAATTCCAAATAATTAATGGGAATATGCCACCATCAACGAAGTGCAGCCTGACTCCCCGATCCTTAAACGTGCATTGCTCAGTCACTGCCTTTCAAAGAGTGCAGTGGGGCTGTTCTGTTTTGTTTTTATTGGGGAACAGTTGACGTACAATGGTGTGTTAGTTTCAGGTGTAGAGCAAAGTGGATCAGTGATGCACACACACATAACCACTCTTCTCAGGCCTTTTCCCATATAGACCATTGCAGCGTATCGGGCAGAGTCCCCTGTGCTGCACCATCGGTCCTTATTGGCTATCTGTCTTACATACAGCAGTGTGTAAACGGCAATCCCAGTCTTCCGATTTAGCTGGCCCCTCGCTTGCCCCCAGCCACAAGGGTGTTTTCTACGTCTGTGGCCACTGCAGCATCGTAGGTAAGCTCGTTTGTGCCCTTTGCTTTAGATTCCACGTATGATATTTGTCTTCCTCTGTCTGACTTACTTCACTCAGTATGACCAAGAGCTCAGCAGGGAAAGGGGAGAAGAGTCCTTTACAGTGGAGAAGCCTGCCGTCCTGCCTCAGCCAGGCGGCCAGGCGCCAGCAGAGACAGGCTATGTCGGTAGCGCGCAGCCTGAGCATGAGGAGGATGACCCTTCACCTCCGTGGGCTGCTTCCCTCCCAACCCGAGAGCCCTGACTAACCGTGAGGAAAGCATCAGACCACCCAAACTGAGGGCACTCTATAAAATACCGGGCCAGCACTTCCCAAAACTGTCAAGGTCTTCAGAAGCAATGAGGTCTGAGAGACTACGGAGGCATGATGATTAAAGGTAATGTCCTAGCCTGGACGGAACAGCAGGACAGAAAAAAGACATTAGGTGAAAACCCAAATGAAATGTGGACTTTAGTTAATAAAAGCATATCAGTTCAGTTCAGTTCAGTTCAGTTCAGGCGCTCAGTCGTGTCCGACTCTTTGCGACCCCATGAATTGCAGCACGCCAGGCCTCCTGTCCATCACCACCTCCCGGAGTTCACTCAGACTCGCTTCCATCGAGTCAGTGATGCCATCCAACCATCTCATCCTCTGTCGTCCCCTTTCTCCTCCTGCCCCCAATCCCTCCCAGCATCAGAGTCTTTTCCAGTGAGTCAACTCTTCGCGACAAGTGTACCATCATAATATAGTAAGATACTGAACACAAGGTATATGGTAACTCTCTGTAATACTCTTGTGATTTTTCTGTTAATGCAAAACTATTGTAAAATTAAAAGTTTATTAAACGTTCTTTTCAAAAAGGCCTAGAACTTACCCAGTATATATAGGAATTCAACAAGTGGCAGATTAATTGTTTTTTAAGTGACTTTCCGTCATTTTGAAAAGTAAAGGAAACATTTTTCGGTTTAGTTTGAACTTCTGTGGTCACTCATGAGGCTGGACCTTCTCTTTTAGTTTCTCTTTGCTCCTTGTGTTCATGCCCTACGTCTAGTCCTACTGCCTCTCGGTTAGGCTGCGGATCTGGCTTCTCCAGGACGATCACACTTCCCAGTTTATCAGTGACCACCTTCATATATGTCTGTTGTCCCAGTTAATGATGATACGATCCCCTCTCATTTAGAAAGATACACCGTACGGTCGCCCTGCTGTGTCCCGCCGCCGGCCTCCTGTATCCTGCCTCTCCCACATGACTGGCCCACCCCTCCAGCTGCTAATCCTTCCTCTGTCCCTGCCCGGTGCCCACAACATGCCCTGATGATGAAACGGGGCAAACTTTTTGTTGGCTAATAGTCTTCTGCTAAAAATAATCAAAGCATTCTGTTAGATGACTACATTTTGTAAAAGATATGGTCTTCAAGATCAATTACAACCCAGTTCAGTATCTCGATGCTCAATTTTCCGTAGCTGGAAAGAGCACAATGTTCTAAAGATGTGAAGTCCCTTCCCCAAATCCTGTGTTCTGCACGACATTTCCCACTGCTCTGGTCCTGAGCTGGACTGCATCAAGGCCACCCCCAGAGGCAGGCAGGAGGGCACAGAGCTGCACACAGCACCTCACAGCCTCCTCGGGAAGACAGCCTTCTTTCGCTCCCTCCCTCCTCCTCCTTCCTCCCTTTTCTTATCAGCCTTTTACTTCTCCTTTTCCTTCCTTTCTCCCGTCACCTCCTTCTGCCTTGATATGAAGGTTGCTTATGGTTCAATTTACCTCCTGACTTCATTTATTATGCAGATAAACTCATTGAAGAAAACTAAAAATAAAGATAGGCCGAAAGAAAAAAAAAAACCCACACCCACAGAGAGCAATTACTGATAGTTTTGTGTGTCTCTCTTTATCTGTTAGGGGCAGAGTACCTGGCTCTCACACATACTGGCTGTGTGAACCTCAACAAGCTGCTTAACCTTTCCAAGTCTCAGTTTTCACATGTGTAAAATGGGGACAAATTATATATATATATATATATATATATATATATATATATATATAAAATTGACTATATATATATAGTCAAAGTACACCATATATACCATATATATATATATATATACATATATATATATATATGGTTAAAATATACCATATCATTATTTGTGTCAGGATTAAACAAGGTAATATATGAAAATCACTTAGGACAGTGCCAAGAACAGAGCAGATGTGCAAACGGTCAGCATTACTAAGAACATCTGTTTAATCAAACATGAGATCATACCAACATTCCTAATTTGGTACCTGGTGCTTTGTTCAATGAAATACAAAACTCTTTGTGCTTAAATATAGATCTGTATTGTCATTTTTTATATTTATGTCTTTGTTTTGCATTTTTATTTTGAAATATAATGATGGAAAGCATATGTTAAAAAATAATTACTGAACATAATATATTACCGCTACTTTAGATCTCCCAGAGGATTATAACCTCTCTCTGAGTTACCACCATTCTCACACATGAAAACAGGGCCACTAAAAAGTAATGTCTGGGCTAATGATGTGTTTGGTAGCCCCTTGCTCTCATAAACCCCAGATCCTCAAACCTAGATGTATCATCAGAGCCTGGGCCTAAGCAAGAGGCTTAATGAGCTCCAAAAACAACCCAAGCTAAATATAGATGGTATGGCTCCACCAAGCATGGATTTTAGGCAGTGCTTTCGTCATTTTGTTTGAGCAGTCGCCTCTTTGGGGGCTTACTGTTCGACTGGGGCGACTGTCGTTTGTCATTCCTCTTGTTTGTGTTGTTCAAGAACAAGGATTCAACTTGTATTGGATTTCATAATTGAAAAATAAGAAATGAGAAAACCGTATAGAAAATGGTATATTTCTGTTTACTCTTAGAAAACAGAACCTTAGAAACAACTTCGGGAGTAGAATCACAACACAAAGAATGAGTATTGAGTTCTTCAGTATTTGACTAGATTTTCCCTGCAGAAAAGAAATCTGGGCGGGCTCGTCTGGAGGACACACACAGGCACATGTCCTCTTTGAGGGCTCCAGGATAACAGCAGGAATATCACAGTCCCGCTGTGGCATCTGATGTGTCTCTATGTTTCTGAACACATCTTCACATAGCATTCTGTAAAAATCAAACATAATGCTTATGAGTCAATTAAAGGAGACTCGATATTATGGAAACCTTCCTGTCGGTTAGTAAGTCCACTCTACTTACTATAAGACGCCCCTGACAGGGACGTCCCTGGCCGTCCAGGGCTTAAGACTCAAAGCCTCAAGTGCAGGGGGCACAAGTTCAATCCCTGGTCTGGGAACTAAGATCCCACATACTGTGTGGCCCCAAGAAACAAGCAAACAAAACAAAAGCTCAGTAACTAAATAATATTTCCTGGACTATTGAAAAAGAAAACACAAAAATCCATGATGAATAAAATATCAAAGTTTAAAAGCAGAAGTCTCTGACAGGGACAATTAGCACAGTTCCCTGACATTTCAGGCAGTGATAAGTAACCTGTTGAACTGACTTGGAGGTGAACTGCTGTAACATGCGGTATGCAACTCTGAATTTGCTTTATTGGTCATGTGGAGAACGTGTCTTCAGAGTATCCTTCAGCTTAAAGCACGTTTGTTAAGGGCTTACCAAGCACCAGATGTTGTAACAGTTTTACTTGCCTGCCTCACTTTTCCCGTCCGACGCCTGCAAGGGAACGGTTAGCATGACTTGACTCTTACAGACACGGAAACCGCGGCCCCGAGAGGTCAGTCACCTGCCGGGGGTGCGCTCACGGCTCCCGGGCGGCGGAGCGAGGCTGACCCGCGCGGCTCCTGACCGCGTCCGTCCCGCGGCGCGTCCTGCAGCCGTCCGTGACGCCTGCACGTCCAGCCCCGCTGCAGACCCTCCTGAAGCTCACCGACTGCCAGGCTAAGGTGGATGAAAAGAATTAACACAGCGTAAACGAAGGTCATGAAGTATGGGAGCAGTTTGCTCCATACAGTGATTAGCAATTGAACTTATTCCAATTTTTGTACAGTTCACAGTTCTTTCAGAGAACTTTCTCTCGGTTCTTTCAGAATACTTTCGGGGGTCTGAGATAAGGAAGGGCTGAGAGAAAACGCCGTAAAGTTTCTCCGTCTAGCCCCTGACTGTGACGGCGTCTGAGGACAGGACTCAACGTCAAAATAATGATATAAAAACAACGCATTTTTCACCATATTACAGTCTTTACGTGCATTCTCATCATATCTTCACAACTCCTAGAAGTAAGTATTCCTATCCTTCTACCGATCAGGAGATTGAGAACCTCGCAGGACAGCCATTCAGCCACTCAGCCGAGCTCACAGCCTGACGGCGTCACGTCCTGTCCCTGCAACCTCGCGCGGAGCTGGCGCCCGACCGTTGCAATAGACCGCCCCTCGCGGTGCCGCTGGACGCGCGCGGGGCAGCCTCGGGGCGCCCCTCCGCGCCTCCCGCTGTCCCTTAACCCCACTCTTTCCCGCCCTTCAGTGCATCCATTTCTCCCAGGTTCCCAAGAGTCTCACCCTGTCCAGGTTGTGCCTAGCAGAGAGGAACACGCTCCTGTCTTCTTGACGATACTCTGCTTTGTAAAATGAACCTGACGCAGGCCAGGCAGGATGCTAGGTACAGGGAGATGAATATGAATAGGAAGCCGACCACTGCAAAGAGCGCGCAGCTCAGCCGGGGGAGCAGGAGGGGAGCTGCTGCCCTGGAAAATGGGTGGAACATGCTGTTTTTATTTTTTAATAAATATAACAGCTGATAGATAAAATTTGCTAGTCATATAATTCACCCATTTAAAATAGCCCAATGGTTTTTAACATGTTCAGAGTCATGCAACCATCAACACAAGCAATTTCAGAACAGTTTAAACACCCCCCAAAGAAATCCTGCATACATTAGCCTCTCCATTTCCACATATACCTCCTACACCAGCCCTAAGCAACTACTAATCTACCTTCCGTGTTTACAGACTCGCCTATTCTGGAGATTTAATATAAATGGAATTTTATAACATATGGTCTTTTGTAGCACAGCGTTTTCAAGACTCATCCATCTTGCAGCAAATATCAGTACTTCCTTCTAACGTTCCATTTTATGGATATACCACATTTTGTTTTTCCAATCATCCGTTGGCCAACATTTGGATGTTTCCACCATCTGACTATTATGAATAATTCTGTTATGAACATTCAAGTAAAAGTTTTTGTGAGGACATATGTTTTAAATTTTACTGAGACTAAACGTAGTAGTGGAATTGTTGGGTTTACTCTTGTGAGGACATGACATGCTCTTTCTGAAGAAGCGGCACCATCTTCCATCCCCACCAGCAATGGATGAGGGCTCCAACTTCTCCATGTCCTCATCAGCACTTGTTATTGCCTGTCTTTTTTCCCCAGCCATCCTAGAGAATGTGAAGTGCGATCTATTTCGTTGTGGTTTTGGCTTGCATCTCCCAATAACCAATGAAGTTCAGTTTTAGACACCTCGAATTTCAGATGCCTGTGAAACATGTAGAAAGCTTCTAAAAATCCAGCTTTAAATTTAGTGGAAATTCTGAACTTAGGATAGATGCTGTAGTTACACTTAGAAGCCATCAGTGTAATAATCTAAAAGAAAGCATTTCTATTTGTGGAATTTAGGCACTACAGCATTAAGTAGAAATTATCTGGGACATGGGGTTCTCCTACGAATTACAAAATTACACCACGTGGGTAACTACTCACTCTATTCACACCCAAGACTAGCCTTGGCTAAACTATTATCAGGTCTTTCACGTATTGTGTTGTGTCCAGGGACTTGCTGAATTAGACACCCTGCCTGTGGGTTTAATTCCTGACGTACACCCTACATACTGCTTGACTGGGGACATTTTACTTACCTTCTCTAAGTCTGTTTCCTTTGCTGTAAATGGGGAATAAGCATGTGTATGCCCATCCTAAGGCTATTGTGAGGAATATAAAAGAAATAGAAAAGGGCGTGGCACACAGGAGGCATTCAGTTAATGAAGGTTGAATGACCGACTGAGTCGATTCATTAATTAATGGAAATAATTGACGAAGACGGATCCGGCAGTGTCAGGCACTCAGTCAGCGGTCGACAGTCACTGCTCATATTCATATATGCAAGCCGTAAAGATGGACACACCACAAGGGCAAACAGTCCTGCTACCACCACCCTTTGACCGGAACAGAATGTAAACGGTAGACGTCTTCATATGTTCTGCCCCATTGGCAGGTGGGCCTGTGAGACAGGAGGAATTCACGGCCTCAGTCACTCAGCTCTTTCAGCTGAGGAAACGCGATTTGTGAGCCGCCGTGTTCACCATCCTCTTCCATCAGGCCATTTATGGCCCTTACAATTCCCCTCTTGATGAGAATACATAAAACATTATTGGCCCTGTGTGCCTACTGTATAATACACAGAACTTACAATAGACATTCTTAAACATTGTTAAATGAAGGGCTGAACGGGACGGTGTGTAGAAAAGATTCATTAACCCCGCTGATGCCGTAACAGACTACATTTCCTGATTTCTCCTTGCACGCACAAAAATCACTGTAAGATGGCTCAGAGAGGGCAGGCAGAAAGGAAGTTCTGGGTTAAGAGAGCTGCGCCCAGGGCCAGGAGTCTGGGCTGACATTGTCGCTGGCCTTCATATCACCTCGAGCAAGTCACTATCCTTCCCTGAACACTGGCTTCACCGATAACATGAGAGCTTGGACAGTATCGTGTCTAGCTTCTTTCCCAACTTTGGCATTCTTTGAATCCATAAAAACACTCCACGTAGAATTTATTTCTGCCACTCGTTTTCCCCTCAGTGAATTCCCTATTCATTTTATCTGCACTGTGTTTTCAGGTTGGGTGGGATGAAACATTAAACACAAATCATCTCAAGGCAGAACTGCATAAATTGCTTTTATTTGGCACAGATACCTCAACCAAGTGCAGAGGACTTGGGCAGTAGAGTGAACTGACGTGGATGACCAAGACTAAACGTTTTGAAGCTAGAAAGTGGGCTCAGCGGCATCACAACGGGTCCGCCTCCGTTCAGCTGACGAGTCACCACTATTTCTACATTCAAAACCACTGATGTTGCCGGTTCCACCTACTTGCTGTGCACTGGTCTCCACATGTTAGCTCCGCACCTTTCACTGCCTTTCTGCCTGGTTCTCTTGCTTTCTTTCCCTTCAACTCCTCTGCCACTGATTGCTCCCAAGGGACATAACAGATTTCTCCCCTGACATCATATGTGCTCAAGTGCGTGGAGCATGACAGGAAAAAGAGAGGGATTGATTCAGAGAAGACAGGGAGGAGGACAAGGGCTCTGCAGAAGACCCCAACTCTCTGCCAGGGTCACGTGCTCCTGTCACAGGCATTTGACACAGGCAGACAGACAGACAGAACAGACAGATCCTTTTGGCAACCAGCCAAAAACACGTAGAGTACTTCAATATTTTCAATATGTTATTTCAAATAATTTTTCTGATAAATAGTTGTGGATACTGGGCGCTAGTATATATTTATTTTTAACAAACAAAAATGATTACTGACTGTCCTACTTCCTACACAATAAAGTGGCAGTGTTCAAGGGAAGACCTAGCAATGCAAGAAGCAGTGTTAACAGTCAACCACAAAAAAAGCCATGTCTCGATTCTGAAACTCTCAGAGGAGAGTGCAACGTGACACATGTACTAGGGTGTTCAGAGCACTTTTCTGTGTCTATACAAGACAGAATCCTGCCTTTCTATAGTGGCATAAACTTATCCTCATTTCACTGTTTCAATTCATTTTACAGTTCAAACTAAAAGGCATTTTAATAATTATAATGCATATTAGCCTGAACTCACATATATGACTTTTTTGCTGCCTTCAAGACTTCTTAGAGCAGAAGAAAGATGCCTTCCTATTTTCACAGCACTGTAAACCCAAGGGAACCCTAAAAGCGGAGCAGACCAAATTATAAAACCCAGAGAAGGAGAACTAGCACACACCCCCAAACTGTGCTTCCCTGAGATAAAGAGACACTAGTAGGTGAGTTTACCAGGAAAAGTGAAAACATGGTTGGCATATTCCTGTTCCAGGTAATTTATGTTTCCAAAAACTGTATAATTACATATTCACGCTAGTATATGAACCACCACCTGTCTTCAGTAGGCTATTTTAGCTTTTTCTGCAGCAAACGATTTATTGCATTAATGAGTTTCATCCAGTCTTTCAGAAAACAGTTTCCTGATTATGCCTTCTGAATAATTCTCCCCATGGCTAATTTATTCCTAATTCTTCATTTCTTTCCTATAATAAGATTAGATAGCATTTCCTTAGACACGTGACTTCACAGAGCCCAGCAGTACCAGTTAACTGAGATGCCACACTGATTTTCAGCTTAACCATGTGACTTCCTCTACCCAATAGAACGTTAGTGGGCATGCTGCAAACAAAGCCTTTAAATTTGTTTCATAATTTGGCTGACCCTTGCGCTTCTGTCATCTGTCATGAGAAAATCATGTTCTGGTAGCCCCTAATTCCAGAATGAGATACACGGAAGGGCCCTAAACCCTGCCGTCAGCCTGAAGCTGATGTGAAGGAAACAAAAAAAGAAAAATATTGTAAACCACTAAGATCTGGGAGTTGCTTGTCATATGGCTTTATCACAGCCAAAGCTGATCGATACACTTACCAAGTGCCACAGTCACGCTGGGTAACAAAGCAACAACAACAAAAAAAACACACGTGACTTAATAACCACTCATTGTTACTAATAACACGAAAATCAGCTGGACAGCGCTGACCTCAGCGGGGTTCAGCGAAACTCACGCATGCGTCTGTAGTCAGCTTCAAGCCAGCTAGGAACATTTTCTGATCTGGGCTAGACTCCGCAGCAGAGCCGGGAACTTGGCTGAGCCGGATGGGCTTACTCAGCTCTGCCTCACGAGGTCTCACCCTCCGGCAGGCGACGCTTGCGCTGAGCGCACAGGTGCCCTACGGCCGGGGCTGCGAACCGCAGCTCGAGGCCGCTGTCCCTTCTGCTGCACGCTCCTGACCGCAGCAGGTCACAGGCCACCCAGATTCAAAGGAGAGGAAGCCAGCTCCACCTCTTAAAGGAAGAGCTGGAGTCACAGTGCAGGGGGCGTAGATACAGGGAGGGCAGAACTTCGGAAAGAGCCAAATTGAAGGCTGGAGCTCATCCGGGAACTGTTCTTTTTATCAGGTGAAGCAGACACGCCGTGAATACAAACGCTGCACACAGAGGCGCTCAGTGTAGGGCATGGAGGAGGGCGGGGCACAGAAACACTGAGAGGGGCTTCCCCGCTGGCCCCGGCGCCGGGAGCCTGCCTTGCGGCGCAGGGGACACCAGTTTAATCCCTGCTCCAGGAAGATCCCACGTGCCCCGGGCAACTGGGCCCGCAGGCCACAACTATGGAGCCCAGGCCCTGGAACCCACGCACCCCAACAGGAGACCCCTCCACAGTGAGAAGCCCACAGCAGCAACGGAGAGTAGCCCCGCTCTCCACAGCTAGAGACAACTCAAGCAGCAACAAAGACCCAGTGCAGTCATAAATAAACACATTTAAAGAAGAACACTGAACGATCTTTGTGCCCGTAACATGGTCATGCTGACCCCAGGGGCACCTGGTACCTTCACCAAAGCCACCTCCCTTTAAGCATTTAATAGAGTCCAACTTGGACTCCTCATTTATTTTGCGTCCCATCAACATTCCCAAATTCTGTTTGTTCTATAGAATATTTTTTGTTTAATAAGAATGCTTTATTATTCATTTATATTCTTCTATTCCCAAAAGTATATGATCTAGATTGATTATGATGTGATTTTTAAGTCTTTTATGTGGTCCCTGTTTTGTGGAATTTACAGACTGTAGTGTCTCTGTATTTTCCCATCTACCATGACATGCTTAAAATTCTAAGCTCAGTTGGTTTTAGATTGAGAAAAACGTGGCTTCTGCACTCAGTTTTCCTCTCTTTCCTCTCACTTTAGGGACCATTCATCTTATAATATTTTGTATAATATAAATAAAAACCAAGAAAATGCAAATAAGGAAGCACCTAGCAAAGTACTGGTCACGGGGATTTGCCAGGTGGAGCGTCTATCTTAGACCGTCACAGTGGTTTTCCGGAACTTTACTCACGTCTCGTTAAAGTGCTCTTGCCTGGAAAATTCCATGGACTGAGGAGCCTTGTAGGGTACAGTCCATGGGGTCGCAAAGAGTCGGACACGACTGAGCGACTTCACTTTCACTTCACCCAAAGTCCAGTGGTACATAACACACTCACCCCTTATAATCTTCTGTTTTAATTAGTATACCTCACAAGGCACAGGAAAATATACTCAAGGATTTAAGCTGAGAAAAAAGAGCATCAAGAAATCTGACTAAAACCAGAGACTACTGTGTGCTTTCAGAGAAGTCAGATCAAACACCATTTTGTAAAATTTGTAAGGATTAGAGGGAGCAGTGAAACAAGAATCTTTGTAACAAGATCGTTGGACCATTAGAAAAGCAAAAGGCACTTTCTAAAGCAGTCCTTTGATAAAGCCTCCTCTCTCGGGAAGGTCTGCAGTCAGTCATCTACCAGCGGTCAGCAGTGGGATGCAGGGCTGGTCCTCCGAGGCAGCCTCGTACCCTGCACGGATTGGCCCTCAGGTCTTACGGATCTAACAGCTCCCCAGATTCTTGGGAAAACGGTGCTTGATGGACTGGAGCTGTGACTTACTGAGCATGAACAAACACACGCATATCGCCTTTTCTTTCCCAGCCTCATTGCTGAGCAGGCTCAGGGCAATAAACTCTGAGTAATTTTATGATGGAGAGGGTATGAGAGAAGCCTCCATGAGCGGGTGGAATAACGGAAGGAAGAGGAGAGGCATTCTTTTCATTTTTTCAGTGTTTGAAAGCTTGCATTTTGGATTACCACTCTGAGTGATAGGTAGCCTGTTACATCGTCATTTACATTCTGGAGCATCCATAAACCTTTTTTTTTATTTTTAATTGGAGAATAATTGCTTTACGATGTCGTGCTGGCTTCTCCCACACATCAACACGTACCAGCCATAGGTGTACACAGGTCTCCTCCCTCTTGCCCTCCCTCCCACCCCTCTAGGTCGAAACAGAGCACGGACTGAGCTTCCTGCATCACAGGGCGCATTCCCACTAGCTCTCTACCTTACATATGGTGATATATATGCTTCCATGCTCCTCTCCCAGTCTGCCCCTCCCTTGAGGAGAGGTATTCCCAATCCCACGGCAGCCCAGATCTTCTCCCTTCCCTGGACTGAGCTACCATCTCGTTGGTTCACTGACCCGCCCCCACCACCAAGATTCTTAGGAGTTATGAATCCAAACGCCTCTAGGGGGCAGTAGGCAACATAAAGAAACAAAGGAGGTCAAAGGGGCCTGCTGGGCTCCTTGAAGGTCCATGCCCTATCTAAAATAGAGAGTCACTTCTGACTCTTGCCATGTAGGAATGTGGAATCCCAAGACATCCAATGATGAAGGGACACAAAAGAAAGGTGTGATTAAGACGGTTTGGGAAACGGGAGATTTTATGTGAAATCTTTCCATTTCAGAATGCTGAAAACAGTGGCAGGCCAAAGAAACTATATCTGCAGGCTGGATGCAGCAATTTGGATCCTCAATTTGCAATATACATTTTAGAACGGTGCTTCTCAGAGTGTGGCCTACAGATCAGCACCTGTCCACACACTCTTTGCTCCAATCTGTGGCAAGATCAGAAGCCAACGCTGAACGCTGTTGAGTTCAGCTGGCATCTTTTCCAGAGGGAGATTGTTCCTTATAGAAGACACAGACCATTGATTTACATCCTGGCACAAGCTCCTGACCTCACTGTGGGTGAAATTTGGGGGAGCACTCCTCCAGAGAGCATCATTCAGGGACCCTTCTCATGGCACCGTCTCAGAGAACTGAGAACCAGTACCTTGGCTCCTTGAAGCTCAGTACTCTATGAAGGATGGGGAAGGGAAAAGGAGAGAGCACTCCAGTAGGATCCAGAAAGTTGCTCGCAGGAGGCCCTGCTCCAGGAGCACAGGTGTCTAGACCAGCGCCTAGTGCACAGCTAATACTCAGCAAAAGTCAGATGAATGAATGGTGTTGCAGCGAAGTTACATGAGACAGGAGCACACATCATGCTGTTTAGACTGATAAAACATTTTTTTAAAGAATGTTTCCAGAAGCTGACATGTACCTTTCTCAGGAACTGTTGAGTAAAGCCTGTTTGCATTTCTGTCAAACAGGTCAAAAAAGAAATTCAGTGGTCATGGAATATGGTACGGGATATGCCAGAAAACCAAGGTCTTTGTAAAGAAAGACTGAAGTTGGTAGATATGAGAATTCAGAATGAGGGTTCCCAGAAACTGAGCTATTAAGTTATTGATTGATAGCCTTTTAAGAATAGATTCATTTGTCTGCGGAAGTTTAAGAGAGACTCAGCCCAAAGGTGGAAGACCAGCGAATGACCTCAAGCTCTGGGCAAGCCTATGTGTATGGCTAATGTTAGAGCAGAGAATGGAGCTATGCCCATGAGTGCTGAAAGACTGAGAGGTTGAAATCTCCCTCTTGTTCACTAAAATCCATGAAACCAACGCTGCTTATCAGTCATTCCACTTTTCTTGGTCTCTTGGTCTCCCTCGTTCTCTCATAATTTCAGATCCATTATGTTGGAGTTTTGTGGCCTCTTCTAATATTAAGAAACTCATTATTTTTCCAATCTCCTTAACCTATTTCCTCCTATTCTCAGTACTAGTAGAAGAAGAGGGTCACTCTAAATGCTTTTTGTAAGTCTTCATTCTATGCTCATCATTCAAAAGGTCCTTCTTTTGAAACATATCAATTATTAATATCATCCTTCCCAAAACTTCACCACCATCTTCTACTAGAATCTTCCTCCAGCTGCCTCAAAGGCTTTGATGCTTGGCTCAGGATTTTCTAGTTTGCCCTACTCCTGCCAGTAGCCATATTAATTTCAGGGCTATAACAGTCATTATTACAATAATCATTATGATGTCTTCTATTTATTGAGTGCCTACCATGTGTTCGTCACTATGTTTTTCTTTCTTTCTTTCTTTTCTAAAGTTATTTCATGTTATTTCTGGCCTAGCTGGGTCTTCACTCTGCCGCACTCGGCTTTCTCTAGCTGCAGAGAGCAGGGGCCACCCTTGGTCGTGGCACGTGGCCTTCTCTTTGCGGCGGCCTCCCTCATTGCAGAGCACAGGCTTTGGGTGCTGCGTCTCAGCAGTGGTGGCTCGCAGGCTCTCGAGCACAGGCTGAGCAGCTGGGGGGCATGGGTCTAATTGCCCCACAGCTTGTGCAATCTTCCCAGACCAGGAATCAAGCCCATATCCCTCGCATGGCCGGGCAGATTCTTAGCCTCTCAACTACCAGGGAAGTCCTACAATGTGGTTTCTAATCTATCTTTCAGACACTAGTTCTAATCTCTAACAACCCTACAAGGTAGGTTTCATCCTCCATTTACATAAGAAGGATGCATGATTCAGAGAAACTACATACCTTGCCCAAAGTCGCAATTTAATTAGCAACAGAACCAGAAGGTAAACATAAATATTATTTGTGCCAAAGCTCAAGCTCCTTCCAAGCTTCCTTAGTAATAAATAACAAGGATCCTACCATTTTCTGAATGACCACTGTGTAACAGCCATTGGGTTTGTACCAATTATTTCTAAATCACATGAAAACCTCCACAGTCTAAATCATTCCAGCTTTAAAGACACGAAAAGTGAGGCTCAGAAATGTTACGTAACCTATTCCAAGTCACACTAATGGTCAAAGATTTAAATTCAGGTCACTCAAAGTGAAACATCTCAGTTGACTGCCTTGCTAAAACTCTACCCCAGTTTTCTGTCACTGCATATAAACCACCCAGATTTAATGGTTTAAACCAGTAATAATCATATATGTTCCTCTCAGATCTTCAAGTTGGGCAGGGCTTAGCTGGGAAAGCTCCTCTCTGCTCCATGTGACATCAGCTGGGGTAGTTCAACAAGGCTTGAAGATCTTCCCAACGGTTCGCCTTGAGGACTGCCCAGTTGGTGCTGGATTTTGGCTGGTTCTTCAGCCTGGGCTGAGGGTCACAGGCCTCTCCATGTAGATCTCTAAGATAGCCTAAGCTTCCTCAAAACACAGGAGCAGAGTTACAAAGACAAGCATCCCACGAGAGAGCTAGATAGAAGTTGTACACCTTTGATGACCTACTCCCAGAAGCCACACGGCATAATTTCATTGCATTTTATGTTAGAAGTCAATCACAAAGCCTGGCTCATATTTAAGGGGAAGTGAATCAGGCACATAAGGAGGAGTATCAAATAATCTGTAGAAAATGTTAAAACCTACCACACACACTTCTCCCACAATTTCTGACTGATTTCATCTCCACTCTGCTAACCTACGCATGAAAGTAAGAACACTTCAGCTTCTTCAGTGTCACTGAAGACAATGTCAAGCACATGATTTTGCCTCTGGTTCCTACCTTCTTCAACTGTTTTCTGCTCTCACCTCTCTCACTACCTTGCTCCTGAACTTGACCTTCTCTATCAAACACTCTAACCCCTTTCTCCATATTTTCGAGTCCTTCCTCTTGGTTTCGGTTCCACGGCCACGAATTTCACTGCTGCCTTTCCAAGCACCTTCACACTCCCTTCATTATCTATCCTCTCTTTATCACTTGTAGTCTGTCTTCTGCACAATTCCTCTCAAATTACTTACTCAGAAATTACCAGTTTCCTCCTAATCATTATCTATTCTCATTTCTCACTCTTGTTCCTATGTGATTAGACACAAGTGCCTGTTCTGACTTCCTTCAAATTTCTTCCTCTTTTTTTATATCCTGGGATAGTTTTGTTCACATCTCGGTTCACTTTACCTTAAGACAGTAGCCTGAAACAAACCAACAGGAAGGCTGGTCCTAAAAGCAGAACAGAGCTTAAGCAAGTGTTGAATGATAGCAGAGCAAAGCAGGTTGCCATATATGTAGACCAAATAATTATGGTCTTCTCACAAGGAGCAAGGGATTATGGTGAGAAACCTTGCAATGGCGAACATTTCTTTGCCTGCACACAAGAATCTGCCCTAACCCCTGGGAATGGGAGTCACAGGAAAAGCACTGGTTCTTAGGAAGAACGCACACTAGTTCTGAACTTTTCTTGGCCATGGAACTTTTAGAGCGTATGATGAAAGCTCTAGACCCTCCCTTTGAAATAAAATATTTTATTCCAAAAACACAAATGTTCAAATATGGGGGCTAAGTTGCATTATATTAGACTTGTTACATTTGAGGTGTCCATAGGATTCCAAAACATAGTTTGCTAGAAGATAGTTGAAGATACAGCTATGATGCTCAGAAGAGAAACTTAAAATGAACTAAAGACTGGGGAGGCAATAGTTACAGGATAGTGAATACCACTAGACCGGCCTGATAGCCTCAATAGTGTAAGTATAGTAGATTTCCATGTATGTTAAGGGTAGATTCTTGAGAAACCCTGGAAGGTCAAGGAGAAAGTAAAGTACATAAAGAGGCTGAAGAGGAGCAGCCAGTGACTTGGGAGGAAAACCTGCGTGTAGATGTCAGAGAATTTCAAGAGGAAAAGGGTTTGTGACATTCAGCAAATACTCATTAATCGCTTCTGTATTACGGATTGAGGACACAGCAGTTGAAAAAGTGAGCAAAATTGGCCGCCCAGGCCGCAGGCTAACGGGTGCGACGCCGAAGCCTGCGCGGCCTGCGTGCACGCGTGCGTCGGGCCGCGTGGGAGCGGCGCGCCGCCGTTGCCCCGCCCTCCCTTGGCGCGCTCCCGTCCGCCCGCTGCGGGTCCGGGTATTTGAATTGCACTTCCGCCATCTTTCCAGCCTTCAGTCAGACGGGCGTGGAGATGCTTCTGCCAGTAACATCGCAATGGCTGCCCAAGGAGAACCCCAAGTTCAGTTCAAACTTGTATTGGTTGGTGATGGTGGTATTGGAAAAACTACATTCGTGAAGCGTCATCTGACTGGTGAATTTGAGAAGAAGTATGTAGCTACCTTGGGTGTTGAGGTCCATCCTCTTGTGTTCCATACCAACTGAGGACAGATTAAGTTCAGTGTGTGGGATACAGCTGGTCAGGAGAAATTTGGTGGACTGAGAGATGGCTATTATATACAAGCTCAGTGTGCCCTTATAATGTTTGACGTAACATCGAGAGTTACTTACAAGAATGTACCCAACTGGCATAGAGATCTGATACGAGTGTGTGAGAATATCTCAGTTGTGCTGTATGGCAATAAAGTGGATGTTAAGCACAGAAAGGTTAAGGTAAAGTCAATTGCCTTCCACCGAAAGAAGAATCTTCAGTACTATGACATTTCTGCCAAAAGTAACTATAACTTTGAAAAGCCCTTCCTCTGGCTTGCTAGAAAACTGATTGAGCCCCTAACTTGGAGTTTGTCGCCATGCCTGCCCTTGCCCTGCCAGACGTGGGCATGGACCCAGCCTTGGCAGCACAGTTTGAGCACGATTTAGAGGTTGCTCAGACAACTGCTCTCCCGGATGAAGATGATGACCTGTGAGAAAGTGAGGCTGGGGCCCAGCGTCAGAAGTCTAGTTTTATAGTCAACTGTCCTGTGATGTCAGCGGTGCAGCGTGTTTGCCACTTTATTATATAGCTAAGCAGAACATGTGCTTAATCTTTGGATGCTGAAGGAAACAGACGGGCGTTGGAGTGAATGTGGCAGTTTAAAAAAACTTCAGTGTTTGGACCTGCATATTTAGGTGTTTTGAAACACAGTTGTTTCCTCCTTGAGTTTCAAATAGAAGACTGCTATCTATGGTCACATGACAATATTGAGAGGTGCAATCTTGTTCCTGTTATTCCCATTCCTTTTCATTTAGAATCAAAGTTGTATTTCAAATATCTTAAAAAAAAAAAAAGCAAAATCCGTGATCTATGAGGTGAAGAGACAATTAATTAGTCATTATGAGTGTGACAAGTTAAATCCAAAATTCTCTTTGGGATGAGAAGTTTAGATCTAAGTTCACATCATGACTTCAGTTTACTGTTCTCTGCTCTCCTAGGCAGTCAGTCTGAAGCCATTTTATTGACTCAGGTACACGCTTTTTCAGTCCCTATGTGTTCAGCCTAGTAACATTCTACCACTTGTGCTTATGGACTTCCTAGTGGCTCAGTCCCTTAGACTGCAAGGAGATCAAACCAATAAATCCTAAAGGAAGACAGTCCTGAATATTCTTGGAAGAGCTGAAGCTGAAACTCCAATACTTTGGCAACCTGATGCAAAGAAACTGACTCGTTGGAAAAGACCCTAATGCTGGGAAAGATTGAAGGCAGGAGGAGAAGGGAATGAGAGAGGATGAGATGGTTGGATGGTATCACCGACTCAATGGACATGAGTTTGAGCAAGCTCTGAGAGTTGGTGATGGACAGGGTAGCGTGACATGCTTCAGTCCACGGGGTCGCAAAGAGTCAGACGTGACTGAGGGACTAAACAGCTGAACGGAGTGGCTCACTGGTAAAGAATCCATCTACCAATGCATGAGGCTCATGTTCAGTCCTTGGGTTGGGAAGGTCCCCTGGAGAAGGAAATGGCAACCCACTCCAGTATTCCTGCTGGAAAATCACATGGACAGATGAGTCTGGTGGGCTATGTCCATGGACTCACAAAAGAGTTGGACAGGACTTAATGACTAAAGAACAACGATGACGATGACCTGCACTTAGATTTCACTCCTGCCACTGCGACATATGCCCTGAGCAGCTGATTTCTGCTCCTCTCAGCTGTCCTCTGCTATGCTATACTGGACAAGGGCTCAAGGCTAGTTTAAATCCAAGCACCACCACTTAAAGAGCTACACGCACACTAATGCAGGCTAAGTTGCTTCGACTGAAGCAACAGTTGTCCAACTCTTTGCAATCCTACGGACCTTAGCCAGCCAGTCTCCTCTGCCCATGGCATTCTCCAGGCAAGATTACTGGAGTAAGTTGGCATGCTCTCCTCCAGGGGATCTTCCTGACCCAGGGATTGAACCCATGTCTCCTGCATCTCTTGCATCGGTAGGCGGGTTCTGTACCACTAGCTTCACCTGGGAAGCCCCAAGAAGCTACATAACTCCAGTCAAGTAGCTCACCACTATGAACTTCAATCTTCTTTTCTGTAAAATGAAGGTGATGCTGATGTGCGTGCTTATGCTCAGTCATGTCTGACTCTTTAATGCTACCTCCCTTCTATTGATATTTGGGGGCATTAAATCAGACAACATTTGTAAAACTACTCAGTGCTTGACTTAATGCTAGTTAAATATCAAAAGCAAAACGAAAAGACTAGTGATTAGGACCAATCAACCTCCCTTGTTTTAGCAAGGAAGCTTTAGAAAGACCAGCCCTCACCCCATCACACTATTTAACAGAATAACGGGAAACTGCGTATTTCAGAATACTTGTAAGAACCTTCCTCCTCTCTCAAATACAGCAGAGAGGTCAAATAACAGAAGCCTGTGAAGTGTCCGTACACTGGGAAAGAACACCTTGGGTGAGTTTCAAAAACCATTTCAATTGATTAGAGAACCAAAAGTCAGCAACCACTGGGCTGCAGAGTGAATGGGAAGTGAGAAAGTGAAAACGCTATCAAGCTGCCTTTCAGGAAGTGTGGGTCTAGCAGGAAGGAGAGCGAGGCACTATTTAATTATAATTAGCTTGTGCTCCTCCACAATCACCTGAACTTGCCCCAAATAGAGCTGAATTGGTCTTCTTGGCCTTATTTGAACAAAACCTCATTTATTTTCTCTCAGATATAGAACGCGTTAAGGTGGTTTTAAATATTCATCCTGTTCTAATCACCAGCTTTCTCTCTTTCCTGCCAATTTGATGACATTTATGTATTGAGAGGAGTGGCGAAATCTCTTTCTGGGAGTGTTTAAGAAATGGAGAGACATGATTCTTGAAAGGATTCAACTTTGGTTTAAACTAGATGACCTCTGAAGTTCCTTTCTCAATAGCACAAGTTAATGCTCTCCGAGCTCCTCTATCTAAAATCAATTATAAGTGGCCATATCCATCTCTCCACTGAGAAAGGACCCATCTATTCTTGCATACATCCCCTATCTGATAGCAGATGTATACTCTGACTCCAGGTACTTAGGAAGGCTACTGATAGCTTTCAACTATATGGCCCCATTTAGACTCTGCTTTCACTGCCAAAAAAGTCAAGAGGACCATATTCACATAGCACTTTTCTCATTAAAGCCAAACATGAGCCTGAACCACCCCCCACCGCCCCCGCCACAGACACATCTTTAGCACTCAAACCAATAACGACCTCATTTAATTCCAGCACAGAACAATGTCTTTCACTTAAAATTAATGTCTTGTCCACATAAAATTGAAATACAGAATGCAGCCTTCCTGATGATGAGTAGAAAGCATAAAGGTGACTTTTAAGGAGATAAATTTATTCTGTCAGGGAGGGAATAAAAACCTTTTGCTATTCACCTGTGACTCGAACACTCCTAAGCAATGAGTTCTTCCCTTCTTTGTAGCTAAATATGATGTGTCACTCAGCCTTCTCTTGCTCTCATGTGTTAAATTAAAATACATCATTAATATATACATCGTTTCTGATCCTCACGTGGTTAATGGCTCCGTACTGAAGGACTAGTCTGTGTCTTGGCATCCAGTAGGCATGCTCACAGAATAATATATATACAAATGGATGGGCAGCAGGGAATGTGGCACTTTAAATTATTTAAAATAGCATAATTGCATCGACTCCATTTACAGAGAATATCAAGTGAGGCAGCACAAATTGTTTTGAGTTAATGGAATAATAAAGAATTATGATGATCCAATAGAGATTTCTCAAAATAAAATTATATAGAAATATTTGTGCTGTTAAATATGACAGTCCAGATTTTTAAATAGTATATTGGATAATTGAACAGAGAAAGGGTATTTTATTCAATGAGTCAAAATCCACAGTTTGCATTCAACGTCCTGTTATCTAATTTTGAGATGTAACATGAGATAAATAAATTACATTGGCTATTCTCTTGAAGAAATCTTACTCGGGCTGTGTTTTAATGTAGATGCAACTAGCACTTGGCCTAAATATTAAATATTTAACAAATCTTCCAGGTGTGTTTTAGCATCATTGTTATCACCATCAACCCGTTTTGCAGATAGTGAAAATAATCAGAATTTGTTCAATGACAGGCATGAATTTTAATTCGTTTAACACAATGATTCTGTGAAATAGGTACAACTATTACCACCGTTTCCACTGTTACCACACTCCCCAAGTAGAGAAACCAAACAACAGAACGTTTAAGTAATTGACTCAAACTCACCAATGAATAAAGAATGCAGTCCATCCTGCCACAGAAAGAACAGTGAGGCTCAGAGCAGACAGTTATCTCAGTCAAGGCCACATAGCTAAAGCAAAGTGAAACTGAAATTCAAACCTCTTTTTTAACTCTACTATTTATTATGGGGGTTTTCAAATAGATACTCAACTAGAGAAAATGGTACTGTGAACTCCAAACAAGCTTTTAGTCCAAAATCTAAAGTCCTTTCTCTAGAACATGATTCATCTATGATGGACATATTTATCACAATAATTTCTAGTGGAAAGAGTTTCAGTGTTATTTTTAAGAGGTAATATGTGTTCATTATAAAACTGTTTATTCAGAAGAGAAGAGTGTGCCTCTACTAACAGCTTGTGCCAATCCTTCCCGACTTTCTCTGCATGTATCTGTCCATGTGTGGTGGTAGTACTGTTAGTTGCTCAGTCACGTCTGACTGCGACCCCACAGGCTGTAGCCCGCCAGGCTTCTCTGTCCATGGGATTCTCCAGGCAAGAATACTGGAGCGGGTTGCCATTTTCTTCTCCAGGAGACCTTCCTGACCCAGGGATCGAACCCAAGCCTCATGCATTGCAGGCAGATTCTTTACTATATGAGCTACAGGGAAGTCCCTGTATGTGCATGCATAGAGATATAACTATTCTTTACAAAATGGAATCATACCGTATACACTTTTAAAGCTCGCTGATTTTTGCTTTTAAATGCACAATGGACATATTTCCAGTACAATGAACATTGATCTATATCTTCATTCTTAATGGTTACAATCATATCAATGAACCATCATTTACTTAACAAATCCCTTATTGATGAACATTTATATTTTATTAATGCTTTGTTACTATAAAATATTGAGGCAACTCTCCTATCTTATAGGTCTTTATATGCTTGTAAAATTAATTCTTAGACATTCCTGCAACATAATAGGTGCTCAATAAATATGAGGAATTAATGGATGAAGGAAAAGTGGAGTGGTTTGATCAAAGAAATGGTAAATCTTATATTTTGATATATATTGCTAAATTGCCCACCAGAGAAGTAATTAATCCATTTTCTGATTTTTCATCTTATTTTTTAACTTTCTTTACAGTCTAAATATTTTAGAAAGTTTCCAATGTTTTACTTTGTGGTCCTGTCTTCGAAACAGTGATCTGTAGGGTTAAGAGCTCAGCAACTTCTGAAAGCCAATTGTCAGATTTTCAGGAATTTTGAGGATCAAACATAAAATGTAGCTGTTATTTAAAAATTGCATAAACTTATGATTAAATTATATTTAAAACAAAATCAGTAAATACTAGTTACTTTACTGGGTGCTCCTGTCATCTCCACTCTGGAAATCAGTCATGACTGCCTCGTGCAGATGGTGGACACAGCAGTGCGATATTCCACATCTTTTGCCAGCTCCACATTCAGTGACGTCACTGGTAGCTTAAAATTGGTTGTGAAGGGAGTATTTACACCACGGAAATCAGCTAGTGCTACAAATCAGGGCTTGATTTAGTTCTGAAACTGAGTTCAGTTAATTAATGAGAAGGGGATGAAAAGAAGTTTAACAAGCCACATATCGGATTTAATAATTTATTTATTGGGAAAAGAGCAGACTGAGATGCAACTCCATGTGTCAAAAAATCATGGCTGAATATTGACTAAGTTCAAAGTTAGAAAAAAATCAAAAAAAGCATTCTGAAAAATTACATTACAAAAAATTGATTACATTAATAACATTTATTGACAGTAAAGACTATTGTGTATTTTTATATTTAAGTTGTATGCTAGGTATCCTCTATTTTAGTAAAAAATGAATAATATCTGTGCACATATGTGAATTTGCATGCAGTTTTTCAGGGACCTAGTTGAGAAGCATTTAATGGCACATTACTGCTTAGGTTTTATGTTTTGAGGAGCATTCTCTTTATAGAAATTGAAATACATGTGTTGTTTTCTCTTCTAAGTTCCTCTGTGCAGTTGGCTATTTCTGAAATTTGTGTTCTGTTTCATTGACCTTTTTGTCCTTAGTCCTTAGTACCTTATGTCCTTAGTACCAGAACGATTGAATTATTATAGTTTTAAAACACATTTAATATCTAGAAGGGCAAAGAGCACTCCTCTTCTCCCACACCACCCAGCTACTCCAGATAAAATAATTTTTCAAACTCCCACCCAATAGGATTCCAGTGATACGTCCTCTTTCATTCAGCTCTTTATATTCATTGTTAGAATCTTATCATTTTCTTCATATTTGCCCTATACATTCTTAGTCTTCATAACTCGATGTATGTCATATTATTGTTTTTATGCACTTTCTATATGGGATTTTTTATATCTTTTTTAAAAATTTTTATTTACCACAGATATTTTACCACCACTTAGAATTATCCTAAAACTCTTCCACCAGAAACCAAGCTAAAAAGAATAATTGCAAACCATTTCCAACAAGAATGATGGCTAGATCATTTTGTTCAATATCGCAAAAGACTAAGGCTCTGGAAAATGACACAGACTGAAGGCGTCTAAAGAGACATGGCAATTAAAGGCAGTGTGGGATCTTGGATTGAATCCTAGAATAGAAAACGGACATTAATGAAAAAATTGGAGAAATCTAAATAAAGTCTGCAGTTTAGTTAATTAAAAAGTATGATTGATGGGTAAAAGTTTTAATAGGACAGTTTGTAAGATAAAGATTCTGGAGCCATTAATGAAATTATTTTTTGGAAAGGAGGTCAACTCTACTTTTTAAATGTGAATGTGCATAATTAAATCATCTTAAGATGACATCGTTTTTGAGTAATTTATTCCATATTTTGGGTTTCTTCAATATGGCTAATTATAAAACCACTGTAAGTTCATATTATTCTCTTAATAATATTTTTTACAACATTTTATTTCTTCCAAGAGAGTCCCCAAGTATACAATTATTTGCCAAATGTGGGAATGTGAAGATATTATGAGAACATGAGTTAGACAAGCAAACAAAAAAACTATAGGTTACCATGAAAAACAAATGCTTTACACTTCTGTGCTAAAGGGCATTGAAAAAAATGATCCTTTAATTTTATCTCAAGTTAATATTCGTTATATAAATTGTAACTTAATCTCCATGATGAGCCTCTGTTTTACAAAGAATTTTTAATAAGTTACTGAAAATGTTTTAAGAGAGGCATGTAAGTTTAAATTCTGCACCCAGCTTCACTAAAAATTTCCCCTGAAACTGGAAGTATTAGTAGCTCAGTCTTGTCTGACTCTTTGCGACCTGATGGACTGTCACCTGCCAGGCCCCTCTGTCCATGGAATTCTCCAGGCAAGCATACTGGAGTGGGTAGCCATTCCCTTCTCGCGGAGATCTTCCCGACCCAGGGATCAAACCTAGGTCATCTGCATTGCAGGAGACCTTTCCTGTCCAAGCCAAATGGTCTCCTATGACACTACCACTCTGTACATTTACAGATCGGAGTGGTCCCATTCCACAGTCAGTTACCAGCCTCAGTCCTCCAGGCTATACTTTGAGTAGCCCATTCCTCTTATTTGCTCCTAGATAGTAATGGGATCCAAGAGGTTGCCAGATAATAAATTTTAGCACAGTTGATGGTAAGTAACACACACAAAATTTTTCTTTCCTTCTTTGAGGCCACCAAATACAAAACATGACCTGGCCTAGGTTTTCTGTGATCTCCACATGGTTTGGTAGACATATGACAAGACCTAGCTGTTTGTGTGGGAATTAAGTGCATTCTGGAATCAGACACTGTGGAAACACAGGAAGCTGATTCTCCAGCCTCTCGGCCCTCCCCATTTCCTATCCAGACAGGCCTGGAGCCAACATGGCCACACTGTCCACCTGCATTTCCTGGTCAGCCTCACACTGCTGCTGCCCCTCTTCTGTGCGATGTATCTCCTTCTCAAATGCAGATTCTCCAGTGGACAGCCTGGATCCTGAACTGACTCCTTTTACAAGCGAAGGAACTAAATTTCCTTCAAACACTTGAAGAAGACACACACGGAGCTCATCACAAGTGTTTAAACATGGCAGTATGTCTTTCTGCTCTGCTATTTCCTCTCTCTCTGCATCTTCTCATCGTCTCTCCGTGACTATTTCTCCTCCCTTCTGTCTGCCTTATTCTTGGTATGAGACCCTCTCCATCTGTGCCTTCTCTCCTCTATAACCTTCATGGGCCTCCATCCTTTTAGTTTACTGTTAATGTTTACGATGTTGAACCAATATTCACTCTTAGAATAGGATTTTCCTTGCTTAAAGAGAATAGTGGCACATTTGGTAAAGAATCCACTGGCCAATTCAGGAGACACGAGTCCAATCCCTGGGTAAGGAAGATTCCCTGCAGAAGGAAATGGCAACTCACTGCAATACTCTTGCCTGGGAAATCCCATGGACAGAAGAGCCTGGTGGTCCATGGGTTCACAAAAGAGTCAGACACGACTTAGCGACTAAAACAACACAACTAAATACCCATTTCCAAAAAATAGAAAGATGCCATAGTATCTGAAATTGTTCATGGTTTATATAGCCCTGAATCACAATTTATTAGCCCCATTCCTGTAATATTTGGGAAGGGGAGCCAGGAAGATAGCCTGTCCAAGAGACATCTCGGAAAGCATCTCTTCTCACACGAGGCCCGTCATATCCCTCTCCTTTCCAGAGCCAGGCAGCTGAGTCTGAGCTCTGCCAGACGATAGGCGAGAAATTGTTCTCCACAAACCTCTTCGATTTTGCGTACACCAGTAGAGCCTACCTCAGGGTTCGAGAATCAGGCTGCAAGGCTCATAATGTGCGTGCCCTGTGATTCCTCCAGGATCTGAACAGAAGCTAAAGAGCCCGGATGCAGGAACATAACTTGAAGGTAGGCTGTGCTTAAGCAGCTGAGAGCAGAAGTCAGCAATGCCGTGTGAATTAATGAAGGCAAATGAGCCTGGGATTTGTGTTTGTTGTGTGGGAAGGTGATGACAGAGTAAATCTTCCGAATTTAAGTATACTTTATGTTAATTGCCTAAAGTAGCATAGATTTGCTGTTTAAATCTCATCCATGGGAAACTAGAATTGGGCTTGTTGATTTCTTGTATTATCCACTAAAATGACTGCAGTCCTCGTGTGTATTTACTTGAGAAGCACAGATCTATTTTCTAAATAGCTTTACAACTTTAACTGTTTTAAGAAACTTCTTTTTAATACCATCCAGTTAATTGTACCATGATAGCTCCTAAGTGGAACATTATATCTATCAGTCTTAAGTGCCACTGGGGATATAATAGCTTGGGTCATATTATTACAATCTCCTTTATTTAGAGCACTTGGAAAGCTAAAAATTAAATATGCTTCAATCTGCTATCATTCTGACTATTACTTACGTTAATGCTAAGTAAATACTAAAGAAACTATCACCTCTGGTAAAATTAAATTCTGAATTCTTTGATGATGCAAGATAGGTTCGATAAATGTAGATACAAATCTTTCCTTGTTTTCCCTCTCTCTACTCAGTTAAAAATGGTTTCTCTGTAATAGCAAGCTACTGTGTGCACTGATTTTTGAACTCTCAGAGTATTTAGTGGGGAAAGAACAGGAATATAGAAAAAGGGACATGGTGAGATTACTTCCATGTGTGGGAGACATTCTACTTGTACTAAGTCACATCAGTCGTTTCTGACTCTTTGCGACCCTATGGACTGTAGCCCGCCACGCTCATATGTCCGTGGGATTCTGCAGGCAAGAACACTGAAGTGGGTTGCTGCCATGCCCTCCTCCAGGGAATGTTCCCAGTCCAGGGATCGAACCCATGTCTCTAATGTCTCCTGCATTGGCAGGCAAATTCTTTACCATTAGCGCCAGCTGCTTTATTGACTATGCCAAAGCCTTTGACTGTGCCGATCACAACAAACTGAAAAATTTTTCAAGAGATGGGGATACCAGACCACCTGACCTGCCTCCTGAGAAATCTGTATGCAGGTCAAGGAGCAACAGTTAGAACTGAACATGGGACAACAGACTGGTTCCAAATTGGGAAAGGAGTACATCAAGGCTGTATATTGTCACCCTGCTTATTTAACCTAGATGCAGAGTACATCATGAGAAACGCTGGGCTGGATGAAGCACAAGCTGGAATCAAGATTGCCGAGGGAAATATCAATAACTTCAGATATGCAGGTGACACCACCCTTATGGCAGAAAGCGAAGATGAACTAAAGAGCCTCTTGATGAAAGTGAAAGAGGAGAGCGAAAAAGTTGGCTTAAAGCTCAACATTCAGAAAAGGAAGATCATGGCATCTGGTCCCATCACTTCATGGGAAATAGATGGGGAAACAGTGGAAACAGTGAGAGACTATTTTGGGGGCTCCAAAATCACTGCAGATGGTGACTGCAGCCATGAAATTAAAAGATGCTTACTCCTTGGAAGAAAAGTTATGACCAACCTAGACAGCATATTAAAAAGCAGAGACATTACTTTGCCAACAAAGGTCCGTCTAGTCAAGGCTATGGTTTTTCCAGTGGTCATGTATGGATGTGAGAGTTGGACTATAAAGAAAGCTGAGTGCCGAAGAATTGATGCTTTTGAACTGTGGTATTGGAGAAGACTCTTGAGAGTCCCTTGGATTGCAAGGAGATCCAACCAGCCCATCCTAAAGGAATCAGTCCTGAATATTCATTGGAAGGACTGATGCTGAAGCTGAAACTCCAATACTTTGGCCACCTGATGTAAAGAGCTGACTCATTAGAAAAGACTCTGATGCTGGGAAAGATTGAAGGTGGGAGGAGAAGGGCATGACAGAGGATGAGATGGTTGGATGGCATCACCAACTTAATGGACATGAGTTTGAGTAAACTCTGGGAGCTGGTGACAGACAGGGAGGCCTAGTGTGCTGCATTCCATGGGGTCACAAAGAGTCGGACACAACTGAATGACTGACCTGAACTGATCTGAGAGCGCCACCTGGAAAGTCCTACAATGTGGGAGACATTACTCAGTGTAAATCCTATATGTCCTCAATGTATCAAGCCCAGAAATAGCCAGGTGACAACAAGAGAGAGACTAAGGGAAGAAGGTGAACCTGAAGCTGGATACTCCCAAAGCGGGCCACGCAGTGCCCCTCTAGATGTCTTTTACGAACTAGCAGCTCTTATACCACCTAGGAGTGTTTTAGAAATGCAAAAGCTCAAGCCCCACCCCAGGCTGATCTAATAAAATCTGCACGTTAACAAGACCCTCAGAGGATTCCTATGCACTTTCAAGTCGAAGAAGCCCTGTCTGTACTTCGCCCAGAGCCTCCACTGGGAAGATGGAAAATCTGCCTTGATTAACCTCAGGAACTGAAATACTCTAGTTGATCCCCTTAGCAGAGAATGGTACTATAGACTAGATAATGGAAACTAAAAGACTGTGAAAGTGAACTCGCTCAGTTGTGTCTGACTCTTTGCAACCCCATGGACTGTATAGTCTATGGAATTCTCCAGGCCAGTCTACTGGAGTGGGTAGCCTTTCCCTTCTCCAGGGCTTCTTCCCAAACCAGGGATTGAACCCATGTCTCCCACATTGCAGGCAGATTCTTTACCAGCTGAGCCACAAGGGAGGCCCAAGGATACTGGAATGCGTAGCCCATTCCTTCTCCAGGATATCTTCCTGACCCAGAAATCGAACTGCATTGCAGGCAGATTCTTTACCAACTGAGCTCTCAGGGAAGCCTTTAAAAATCCAAATCAACCATTGAGATCTGGTTGTAGGAGAGGCAGAGATAGGGAAGAGAGTGTCACACACTTCAGTGCAAACAACTGTTGAAACAAGAACCTCTTGTTGGAAATATTTTACCCTCTTCTCTTGTGATGTTATTGGATTTGATTTCCTTTCTTCTAAAGGAGGACACATTGGGGGAAAAAAATGACCTAAATTCAGTATTCCATCCAGATGCTTTCAATTTGGCAGGCGGGAAGCAAGTTTTGCATAAGACTGAGCTCACTGAAAGGAATTAGAATTTTGAGCTGGAAATTCCAAAGGCATTTTAAAGTCAAGAAACTGTTTAGGAAAAAAATAAATACAAGTGACCTTGATGGTATTCTGCAATGACAGTCACCTCTCAGAGGCATGTCTGAGGTTCCTCTGGGTACATTTGTAACCAGTCTTCCTGGCACTGAGTTCAAAACAACAGATTTAGGCAAATGACAAAAAGGGAGAGGTGCAGTAGGATCTAATTTAAGTGGAGGAGCCAGTCACAGAAACCTCACACAGTACAGGGGAAGCCGCAACACAAGTGATCAGCCAGCACCGCAGAGGCCGCACGAACCCAGCTCAGGGTGTCTCAGAATAGGATCGTCGGTGCACTTTAGTGCATTCCCGGGCTCCCCGCTCAGGAAAGCCATCCAGGGAAGGGCCCACAACTCGACCTTCCTTTCTCAAAGGTAATTTTCAGGATCAGGCTGACTCTGGTCTCAAAACAAATCTGAGATTTTTGACATCCCTTGACCATATGGCATATCTATTACATAAGCTGTTTTGGAGTTTCCTTTTTCCTTAGCCAATTGTGTTTTCCTTATGTTTTTGCTACTTTTTTTCTCCAAGGTTAGATATCCTAGACATCAGTAGCTACTAATGTCAAACACTGCTTAAGTGCTTTTCTTTTCATTTAATTTTTAATAATTTACCAATTTAGGATTAAACATATCTTTCAGTATTTTTGAATCAGAATCTTATTTAGGAGTCAGTGCTAAGGGCTTCTCAGGTTGCTCAGTGGGTGAAGAATCCTCCTGCAATGCAGGAGACGCAGGAAGATGGGGGGTTGACCCCCGGGTCAGGAAGATCCCCCTGGAGAAGGGAATGGCAACCAACTTCAGTATTCTTGCCTGGGAAATCCCATGGAGCCTGGCGGGTGACAGTCCATGGGGTCACAGAGAGTCAGACCCTGGCTGAAGCAACTGAGCACGCACGCGCACGCGCGTGTATACACACACACACACACAGTACTCATGAACTGGACGGCATCTTTATTTATATTTTTTACTAAAATAACATAAAAGCAATGTTGGCATTTTATGAAAGATAAACTTGAACCACTGCATATCTAGATTACATAAAAACTACACCTGCAGCCTATTCAAGTAGAGGATTCAAATTTAGTATTAATGCAGAGAATGTTTTAGTTTCTTTAATGAGCACTCCATCTCAAACAGGAGTATACAAAACTAATGAATTCAAAATTGGATCAAAATGATGACTGACTGTAGAAAAATGGCCAAGCATGGTATATTAGTTCCCTAGGCTTCCATTACAGAGCACCATAAACCAGGTGGCTTTGAACAACAGAAACTGCCTCATGGTTCTGGAGGCTGTTAAGTCCAGGGTCAGGGTTTTGGCAGGACCGTGATCTCTCCAAGCCACTAGGGGAGGCTCCTTCCTTGCCTTTCAGCGTTGGAGGGCCCCGGGGGTTCCCCGACCTTGAGGCAGCATCACTCAACCCTCTGTCTCCTCGTAACCACCCTCCCTCTGGGGGTCTGTCTTCCATCTTCTAAGGAGGACATCAGTCACGATGGATCAGGGCCCACCCTCATGGCCTGACCATAACTCCATTATACCTGCAAAGGCTCTATTTCCAAATAAGGCCATATTCACAGATACCAGAAGCTAGGTATTCAGCATATCTTTTTGGAGTGCATACAATTCAACCCTTAACACGTATCTAGCATTTTATCAGCACCGAATATAACCTGTGACTTTACCAAGATGACAGTGTTATTCTCTTTCTGATCCAGAGATTATAATTTATTTTTACTTGCCTCCCTCACAAAACAAAGGAAGTTAGAGATCAAGCAACAGTTACTAATGTAATGTGTCCAACAAGTATTTGATAAAGGTTCTCTTGGAACAGAGTAGAGGGCATCTAAGGCATGTCAATGATAGCTGCTAATAACAGGAACTAATAACTCAAGATCCTTGAGACTTTCAAGTAACCCATCTTGAGTGGCTTATGCTTCAAGAAAACAAAATTACAAGTTCAAAAGATTCATCCAAGGGAAGAGATGGAAGCCTGCCTAATGCACTCCATAAATATCATAAGTAATGTAGCATGACAATTCTTTGATACCAGCTGAATGTTTAGAAAACATAGTTCACACCAAGTTATGTACCGTTCATGACTTAACGTAATTGTAGGCTGTGCTCAGTCACATCAGACTCTCTGCAGCACCATGGACTGTAGCCCACCAGACTCCTCTGCCCATGGGAATTCCCAGGCAAGAATACTGGGCTGCCATTTCCTTCTCCAGGGATCTTCCTGACCCAGAAATCAAATCCATGTCTTCCTGTGTCTCCTGCATTGGTGAGCAGATTCTTTACCACTGGCTCCACCTGGGAAACCCCAACATATTGTAGTAAACAACTCATTTTCGCTGCAATTCTGAGCCTGTGTTTAAATACATCCTACTCTTCCCAGACTTACAGCTTTCCCACCTCCCCAGAGGACCCCTTCCACGCCCTTTCCTCTCTTCACCCCTCCTGTCTGGGCTCCTTTCCTGGCCCTCGTGGGCACTCAGAGGCACCTTCACGGGCATCCTCAGCACCACTCTCCTGTCCTTGCCTTCCTCTGAGCTCAGTCCCAGCTCCTCTCCTTGGGTCCTCAGTTTACACCCACGCTCCTCAAACTTGACAGAGAGAGCTTGTTAAAACGCAGGTTCTGACTCAGTCCATCGGGGGTGGGCTCTGCACTCCTGCATTTCCAGCAAGCCTCTGTGTGATGCCCATGTGCTGTCCATGGACCACACTGGGAGACCACACACCTGAGCACACGCCAAGGCCTTCACTGTGACCCCCCAGACCCCCCGGCCTCCCAAGGTCTCCTACTCCAAAACGATCTCTTACGCTACCGCCCGCCCGTCTTCTCTCATCAGCCCCTGCCACCTTAAGCACAGCTCAGGTAATCAAAAGAACAAGACAACCCTTAGTTCAGTTCAGTTCAGTCACTCAGTCGTGTCCGACTCTTTGCGACCTCATGAATCGCAGCACGCCAGGCCTCCCTGTCCATCGCCATCTCCCGGAGTTCACTCAGACTCACGTCCATCGAGTCAGTGATGCCATCCAGCCATCTCATCCTCTGTCATCCCCTTCTCCTCCTGCCCCCAATCCCTCCCAGCATCAGAGTCTTTTCCAATGAGTCAACTCTTTGCATGAGGTGGTCAAAGCATTGGATTTTCAGCTTTAGCATCATTCCTTCCAAGGAACACCCAGGGCTGATCTCCTTTAAAATGGACTGTTTGGCTCTCCTTGCAGTCCAAGGGACTCTCAAGAGTCTTCTCCAACACCACAGTTCAAAAGCATCAATTCTTCGGCACTCAGCTTTCTTCACAGTCCAACTCTCACATCCATACATGATCACTGGAAAAACCATGGCCTTGACTAGACGGATCTTTGTTGGCAAAGTAATGTCTCTGCTTTCCAATATGCTATCTAGTTTGGTCATAACTTTTCTTCCAAGGAGTAAGCATCTTTTAATTTCATGGCTGCAGTTACCATCTGCAGTGATTTTGGAGCCCCCCAAAATAAAGTCTGACACTGTTTCCACTGTTTCCCCATCTATTTCCCATGAAGTGATGGGAAAGTAACCCTACTAAGGAATAAATGGCTGATAGACTGTCCTTACCCACCCACCCCATGCCCCCAGAGGTTTTCCTGGAGCAGTTTATGTGTATCTCTAAATCAAGCAGTCTTCGCTTCCAGTGTAAATATCAGTATATTTTTCTGGGGAGCAGAGTCAAGATTGTTATGACGTTCAAAGAATCCCCTCACCCCAAAATGCAGAAAAGGCACAGTCTACAGAGTGCAGTGCTGGGACTGTTGACGCGCGTGTTCAGCAGGGCGAGGGAAGGGGAGGGCGGAGGGGCGCGGCTCAAAGCCCAGCACTCGCCTCTCGCTCGCCCTGTGTGACTGCCTGGGGGACGGGGCAGCGGGGCTGGGGGCTGCCCTGGTTTGCCCACGCACGTTCCCTCACACTCAAACGAGGGGCTGCTCCGGGTTCTGCTTCCTTGAATTCAAGCAGAATCCTGATCTGGAGGCTGGAGCACAGGCTGCCACTTGAGCTCCCAGCCCTTTGTGAGACGTGAAGGTGAGGTCGGTCAGAAGTCAGGGGACCGCTGAGTTCTCACTGGGTCTGAGTGTGGCCGTGCTTCCAGCACCCAGGGCTCCCAAACTCTGGAACCCTCTGGAGAGAGGCCAACGGTCCTAAAACCGTCACGAAAACATGCACCCCTGCCCAAGGAAAGAGAATCCAGAGCAGTAACTGCCTTCTCCTCCCTCATGGGGCCCTGGAAAGGCCTTGTTGCACGCCGCACTAAAGGAGACGATCTATGTAGTGCGCCCAGCATGGAGCCCAGCAGATAGGAGGAGTTCAATAAATATTAGTTCCCTTCCCCATTAAAAGTAACACCAGCCATCCTGTTTCTGTGGCTCGCTTGCAGTTATTACCACACAGCACAGCAAGAAGCGTGCCTGTAATTAAATATGCACCACTATGGCGATTCTGTTTTTGAATTTTATTGATGACATCATTATTCCCTCTATGTAAGTTCAGAGTTTTTCTGCTTATGCAGCATGGTCATTGGTTCCTAACCTTCAAAAAAAATGCAAGAAAACATCTGAGGAAAGAACAGTTTAATGGTTTAACAAGGCATTAAAAAAAAACAACCCTCTAGCCTCCTCTGCAGCATGAGCCATCGCTTTCCTCACTGTTCTTCCTGTCCTGACGGCCCTCAACTCTGAGGCTCCCCACCAACCTGCCCCATCCGCCCTCCACACAACACTCCCTCCCTTTGCCCTCTTTGTGCTGCTAGCAAAGACCAGGCAACCTCCAGGAATATCCCCTCCATATGTTTTTTCGAGACTTTGAACCGACACACCGTTCAACCCTAGCAGCCTGGGGACTCCGGCCAGGTCAACGTGCGCCACATGAGCTGACAGCTGCCTGTCAAATCTGTCCTCACCAGATAGAATCCCTGAGCTAAACACGGGCTGGGTGTGAATGTGGGCGGCAACTTGATGCCACGGGGGAGCTGAAAGCAACCACATTCCACCGATAAATATCTGGGACTAGGAGGAAACACTGGCATCAGAGGGAGGCATAGCCAGCCCTCTCCAAGCTGAAAGCAGAGATCAGGGATCCAAGCATGGAGGTGAAGCTGAAGCTGAGGTTGCGGAGAAACCAGCTGGAGTCCTCCACCATGTTCCAGGCATGAATTATTCTTAGAGAAAAAAAAAGCTATGGAGCCATTGAACATATTTGGGAAATCCTCAGTGGTACTGATCACTGTATGACAACATCCTTGACTCATCCCTAGATTCAGGAAAAGACAACATCCACACAGGGAATGAAGCATCTCCAAAAAGCCTCGTAACAGCAAACAACTTCCGCTCCTGAGTAAATCCTTGAGAATGTTTCAAACGTGATCATCCCAGAGCTCATTAGAAAACCCTGGTTGGCCTGGTTTTCCAAGAATATCTCCAGATATGTTTTTAATCGAAATTGAAAATAGGGTCACTGTCAACAGGCACTGGCACTCTTTACTTTCCGCCTGTGCTCCTACAGCTGCTGAAAAGCAAGGTGTGCAAAGCACAGCACCGCATCTGTCACCTCTAGCCATCCTTGGGCTCCCTGGCCTCTGACTACCATACACTGCATCTGATAATTACAGCTGCCATTTCACACAAAGAAATGGTCCCGTTCCCATCTTCTAACTGTACGGGCCTTTTGCTAGTCACATGCATATTTCCCACCACATTGAGAAAAATAAAACAGAACTGGCAATAAGAATCCTGAAGTCGGTTAGAATCACCAGGTTTGCAAAAATGAATTGACATTTATTAAACTGTCATTTAATAAATTGACATTTGATTTCCAAACCATTTTAAAACTTTCATATTTTGGAAATAAAATGATTCTTAATTTTCAGGAAGAATTAGTGGCCTGGAATTTTGTTATCAAGCTAGGTGAATTTCAATGACTCATTTTAAAAATTTAACACTGAAATGAAACAAGAAGGTTGCACACTTTAGCAGACCAGAGCATCTAGAAAATGGAAGTGGATATTTGTGAAGGCAAAGTCAGTAAGAACTATCCTCATTCTAATTCTACAGAAAACGTTAGGGACAAACTCAGATTCAGGGATCTGCCCTGGGAAGCGGGTGTACTTGTCACCTCAACAGTATAAAGCCACAAGAAGGCACATCCCTGAGGAAGCAACTTCTTTTCAGTGTTTGAACAGCAGTCCATCACTTTGGGAAATAAATATTATAGATGAAAGATTTACAATAGACATATGATTCTGAGAGTGATTCTCTACCACCTTACAAAACAAGAAAGAATTCTACCTTAGTTATCTACAAATGTTCAAGTTTATTTTCAAATGTTTATAACAGAAACTTCCTATTTCATTTAAATGCTGCTATCACAGGGAACTTCTTTAGCAATCAGTATTCATAACTCTTCCCACGACATGATACTCGGGTCACGGAAAGTTACAGAATTTTCAGCTCATGACGTCACTGCCATTTCCCCCAAGGCCATTCTTGTTACGACTCTACTTTCTGCAGTTCGCCTTACTATTCATAATACAGTTACCTGGAACAATCTTGGGGTCAGGAGAGACGAAGAAGTCCGAGAAAAATCTTAACACTGTTTTCCCCTGGATCTACAGCTTGAAGCCAGTCTTCCGAGGCTTAGACATGACTCCTGCTGGTAGAGTTTTGCTCTGAGGGAACCAAAACTCCCTCAAGCTAGTTTTGAGGGAGAGAGAAATCCATGCAGTTTCAGTGGTGTCTCATGGAATCCCAGGCAGGAAGCTCAGCTCAACTTCCCGAGGGACGAGGGACCGGAACGGGGAGGAAGGCTCTCTCGTTCCTGCGCTCTTCCTGAGTCTCGGCTCCCGACTTCCTCTGTGCTGCCTCTGCAGGACAGGGCACCCCAGGCCTCCCTGCCCACCTAGAGTCCACGTGTCCGGACTCAGGAAACGTTTCCGGGAAACAGGGCCTGCTCGGCCCAGTCCACCTCAGGTGGCCCCACCTCTATTACGCACAGTTTTGGCTTAAGGGAGGGGCAGAGTCCTCCGTCACAAATAAGGCTGTAGTGAAGAATAGATACACTTTGGACAGCAAGGAGATCAAACCAGTCAATCCTAAGGGGAATCAACCCTGAATACTCATTGGAAGGAATGATCTGAAACGGAAGCTCCAATACTTTGGCCACCTGATGAGAAGAGCTGACTCATTAGAAAAGACCCTGATGCT
Source organism: Ovis aries (assembly GCF_016772045.2). Lineage (NCBI taxonomy): Eukaryota > Metazoa > Chordata > Mammalia > Artiodactyla > Bovidae > Ovis > Ovis aries. The sequence goes on from NC_056076.1 coordinate 60,342,681, forward strand.
GGGAAAGATTGAAGGCAGTAGAAGGGGACGCCAGAGGCTGAGATGGTTGGATGGCATCACCGACTCAATGGACATGAGTTTGAGTAAACTCCGGGAGTTGGTATTGGACAGGGAGGCCTGGCGTTCTGAAGAGTCGGACACGACTGAGCGACTGAGCTGAACTGATGTTTCGTATTTCTTTCTATATTTGAGGATACTTATGCAGCATAATCTTCCTTCCCCTCCTCTTGAGAATCTGCCACTTTCCACATAATCACAAGGAAGAAGCATGTTTGCAGGTTTCCAGCCTGTTTATCCCCCCAGATATGTCAAGAATAGTGTCCTTTTGACAAGCCAGGAGGAACCTTACATCTTTTTAGTAACAATCTTCTGTTTCCCACTAAACACAGGGTTTGCAACTTCAACATCTTAAGGGAAATCACCAGTGTTGGGAAACAGTTTATGTGAAATACATGTTACAAAGATTCAATCCCCCTCAGAAATGAAGGAAAAGGTCCCAACGATCATAAGAAAGGGGTAACATTATAGGAATAGCTTACACCATGGGTGTGCTGTCTCCTCTCTGGGAAGAATCAAGCTCTGAAAGAGCACTTATGTATTATGCTCAGCACATCATACTTTGCACATTGTACACTTAAGATGATTTCATCCTTGGAGCAAGCCTGAAACTCTGTGGACTGGAAAACACCCTCAGGGCCTCAGAAGGAGTAAATAATTTGCCACCCCCCTAAGAATGGCACTAGTGGTGAAGAACCCGCCTGACAATGCAGTAAACATAGGAGACAGGGGGTCTTCCCTGGGTCGGGAAGAGCCCCTGGAGGAGGGCACGGCAACCCACTCCAGGATTCTCGCCTGGAGAATCCCACGCACAGAGGAGCCTGGCAGGTTAGAGAGCGCGGGCTCACGAAGAGTCGGACACAACGTAGAGACTAAACAACAGCCACCCCAAGAAGAAGGAGAGGAGCAGAGCCTGAAACGGGTCCTGCCTGACCCCGAGACCCGTGCGCTCCTCTCAATGCTGCGCAGGCTGTCGTCAGCCGTGTGTGACCCTCTGTGACCCCTCGGACCGCAGCACCAGGCCCCTCTGTCCATGGGATTGTCCGGGCAAGAACGCTGGAGTGGGTAGCCATTCCCTTCTCCAGGGAATCTTCCTGACCCAGGGATCAAACTTGGGTCTCCTGCACTGCAGGCAGATTCTTTACCACTGAGCCCCCAGGGAAGCCCCTCACTAGTGCCAGGAGTTAGTATTTATGGAACACCAACAGGGGGCTGAGGTTCCCAGTTCCCAATCCTTCACATACACTGACTCTGCAGTAAATGTATGAACAAGCTGCCATCAGCTCCGTTTCCCAGATGTAAGAGAGAAGCAGTCAAGTGCAAACCTATAAACCGTGGAGCTGGGTCTAGGACCCAGGCAGTCCAGCCACATGGCAGCTCGAGTCGTCTGCCTTCGACTGTGCAGACACATGGGGCCTCCTTGGTGACACTTACTGTTGACTCAGTGTGCCTCAGCTGTGACTTTGCAACCAGCCATGACTCCAAAACAAGTTCAGAGTCAAGTCCAGTTACAATTGCACAGCTCCTCTCCTCACTGCATGGGTGGACAAAGGACACGACAGTCTTGGCAGCCAGGATTCTCAAATCCTTATTTCACACTAAAACAGCTCTTCTCTACATCCCCTGAAGCCTCGAGGCATCGAGATATGCTGAGGATGCGGTGGTGAGGGAAAGCTCTCCATCTCCACGGTCTGAGTGTGTCTGGGTAGAGGGAGGGCTCCGTATGAAAGGATGCCGGTTGCTCTCTTCTAAGAATGTTCCTTCCCTACCTCTCCTTTCAAGCACAAGCATATTTAGTCTCTGCAAGAACTGTAATGGTCTGCGTTCCTCTAGAATCCTTTCTCCCCTCTGCTTGCTCCATTAAAAGTCTCCCAGTTTCAGGCCACTGCTGCATGACTGGCTTCAAAAATGTAGTATCATCTGTCCCCTATACATCGTGTCCAGGGGACTCGCCTTACAGTAAGCGTCACTTCAATTGCGCTGAGCTGGCCACAGGCCATGACCTGTGAGGGCCCCTGTGGCCATTTATTGTAAACTATAGCTCGTGGGTGATGCTAATGAAGTTCTTCAAGGAGCTCTATTTGCATGACTTCATAGTTTGCTGTCTCCTTTAAAACCGCTAACAAGAGATAAACGTGGTCTTGATTAAGAATCTGTTCCCCCATTCTCTTCATCCCTTTCTGTTCAGAGAAACCATTTCCATTCCTCCCACTACAACACATCCCTTCATGTCCACCAACACCCAAACACCTCCCCGCTGACAAACTGCAAAAAACTAATGTGGCAACTGCCTCCAAATTTGGAGCTTTATATGCAAACTGTTTATGACATTCACAAAACTGGAAAAGAACTGCAGTAGTGCGGTGCTTCTGAAAAGATGAAGCCAATTTCAGAATCCAATTTTCAAAAGGAAATGCCATGTTTGTTTCATGTCAGCCTCTGCTTCAGATCAGAAAAAAAAGAAAAGCCAAACAAAGCAGAAGCCGTTGGTCTGGCTGGTTATTTCCCAGCAAAGCAAAGGGCAGATGGAAGGGCGTTCAGCACCCTATCTCATCTACCTCCAACGGCCTCGGAAACAGCTGAGCAAGCTCAACCCCTATTGAATGAGGACCCACAGACACACACACACAGACACACACACACACAGACACACACACACACACACACACACTTTGAAAGGCTGACTTTAAGTAATATTACGTTAAACACACAGGCTGGGCTGCTGCACGGCCAGGTGGTCTGCCCGCTCCGGCGGCCCTGACAACACACCAGGCGGATGCGCGGATGCGCGGATGCCGGGGCCGCCTCTCACCCCGCTGCGCTGACTGCGCGGCAGCCGGGCACGGCTGGAAGTGACGCCCGGCAGCCTCTCGCTGAGAGCGGAGGCCTTCCGGAAGTGAGCCTGTGGCCTTTGCGGAGGTTCAGAGTTGACCTGCGGAGTGGGAACATCTGTAAAAAAAAGAGAAACTCGCCTCTACCTTTGCATCAATTCGCCTTTACAGGTGTCGATTACAGCTCCCAGCTACCATCATGCATGAGGAACAAACAGCTGAATAAAACCCGTGGCCACACAGACACCGAGAGGGGTCGAGAAGCTCTGCCGATGTAATACATGAAAGGCGTCAAATCACTCATCGAGATTCTGATCAAAAACAAGCATGCAGGGAAAAACATAATTGATTTTTAAATGGCTTTCTTCCCCCTGTATCCAGCTTTCCTCTCAAAGACCATTTTGTCTCATTGTTGGCTGGTGAAACCACCTGAACGCTGCGTCTGCTGGTCGACACCAGGCGAAAAAGACGCAAGTGCCGACCAGCCCCATCTGCGCTGCCTCCCGCTACTGGCTGCTTGCGTGTAAGTTGCACCAAGCCCCTTCCAACTGCTGGATGGGCAGACAGCGTACACTGGTCCCCCAGCATGTGGAGGGAATAAGGCTCAGTAGCCTAGTGATGGCAGTGCTGTCGTTCAGTCACTAAGTCACGTCCGACTCTTTGTAACCCCATAGACTGCAGCACGCCAGGCCTCCCTGTCCATCACCAACTCACAGAGCTTGCTCAAACCTATGTCCACCGAGTCAGTGATGCCATCCAACCATCTCAGCCTCTGTCGCCCCCTTCTGCTCCTGCCCTCAATCTTTCCCAGCGTCAGGGTCTTTCCCAATGAGTCAGTTCTTCACATCAGGTGGCCAAAATATTGGAGCTTCAGCTGCAGCATCAGTCCTTCCAATGAACACTCAGCGCTGAGCTCCTTTGGGATTGACGGGTGATTGAGGGGACGTGCCTTCTCATCCCTGTACAAGGACACCCCGTGATTGCTGTCTGCAACACCGCTGGGCACTGGCTGTGTCCAATTTATTTCTACACTGTATTGTCATTGGTCAAAAATGGCCGTGTTCTCCCATTCCCTCCATTTCCCAACTGAAAAAGGAAAGGAACCGATAAGCCTGAGTTCAATTTGCTCTGGCAATTATCTGAAAGTTCCTACTCCGAGGGAGGCCCTGCCCATCGGCGCGGAATGACACTCAGCCATCCAGGGTCCAGACAAAGGAGACCCTGCTTTTCTCCAAGTGTATTCAGCCATGTAGGGACATATTGGCCGAGATGCCTGCCCATTCACATCTTAATGGGAAAAAAAGAGAGAAGAACCCGATTTTTTTTTTTTTTAAAGAGAGAAGAAAGACACCAGACAACAAAACGTGAACTTGGTTAAGAGGGAAGAAAGGAAGCTATTTTGACTGCAGGACAGTAAATCACTGGTATCATGTAGATACATATATTTTACTGCTATCCAGCTAAATCATGCTTTTACTGCAGATAAAGGTTACTATAGTGATACTGAAATACGGAGCGGAAGGAAGTCACGCTCGGAGGTTGGATTATACAGCTTCTCTCCTCTCTCTTCTACTTCCTCTCTTCCTTCCTCTCTCTCTCTTTTCCCTTCCCTCAGGTGCAGCTGCACTTTAATCCAACCAAACAAAACTGTTCAGATGAAATACCAACAAGATGCAGTCTAAAGTGTAATTTTTCTGAAACAAGTATGTAACTTTATTTTTTAAAAAAGTACAAGTCAAAAGGTGAAAAAAATATATTACACTATGATGGAAAAGAAGTCATTTAAGAAAAGACTGAATAGAACTTTTTTCTTGAAGCAGCATATGGAGGCTTTTACAACACTGAAAAAAGTGACTTTTTCTTAATATTTGTCCTATTCTCTGCTCATGAATAGGAGGAAACTGTTTAAAGATAAGGTCACTTTCAATTCTGGGCCACGGCACATGTTCTCTGGGGCCAACTGTCCTCATCTTCCCCTTCCCAACTGGATTTAATCATGATGGTTCAGCCGTCCAACACTCCTGCCCACTAGGAAACACCTGAGAAGCAGTCATGTCAGAGCTGCTCCCATGACAGACCAGAATCATCTCTCCAGCACGACCCTCATTTCCAAGAATAAGTAATGAATAGGGGGAAACTAAGTTAATTTTAAAATCTGTTTTAGTTGCTTCTCTTTAGTCATAATGGAAAAAGGGGCGGGGGGGGGGGGGGATTACAGACTCAATAACAACAGGCACTTCTTCCATTACAGAGAATGGTTAATTCAATGGACAAATCATTAGCGAATGATCCCTCTGGCCTTTTCCAACTCCAGACACAGAAACACAAAGAAAAAGTTTAAGATATAAAATATACCATGAAAGTGCTGGAAAAGTGAACTACAGTCCCCAGTGAAATTACCTCTTATGGCAATTAAGAGCCCGTTTGTTGGAGCATTAACAGCCTCAGGCAAACTCCACAGACCCATCCCTGGCTGCCGGTAATGACAGATTTCTTAGGGAGTATTATTTAATTAACAATAATTTGAGAGAGCAGCTCAGTGGAGTGCATTTACTTACTGGAAATGCTAAGCAATGGTAAGTGGGAAAGGCGTGCAGTTTGTCAGCCTTCCCATTATCTTCTGTTTCTGGAATGCCTAAGTAGCTGATAGGTATTTGCCACCAGATATTTTCAGCTGTCTGCTAGGCCAACATGTCTAAAGAACTTCAGCTCTTACTGCCCAAGGCTGCTAACAGTCTTTTGCCATTTGCTTCTGTTAAGAAATCCCCCAGGCCCTCGCATGCTCAGGGACAGCCTTCTTTGTCCTTCCCCCATCTAGACAAGGGCGACCGCCAGCCCCCTGCCTTGTGTATGCGGGCTCCCTCCCACCCCCACCATCATTTGCCGCTCATCACCACACACCAGCGAGGCCTTTGTTCTCACTCCCTGCCCAAGTGGCTTCGGGTTGCATCAGCAGTTTGGCGACTGGCTGGTCTCATCTCCCCCCAGAGAAGCACTCAACCCCATGGCACTGGCAGAGGTGATGAAAAACCCTAGCTGTGGGTAGCCTTCTCCCCTCCAAGTGACTGGACTAAACTCCCCACATTCAACGGCCTCCTTCAGAGCTGATGGTCATTTAGAGACCAGTTTCAAACTGGCAGAGGGAGGACCACTTTTGAGTTGCTCTGACACTCAGTGGGGGCTGGCAGCATGACGTGAACTCCACCTCCAAAGGGACAAGCTCAGAAAAATGCAGAACTAGCACACGCCGTTGAAGAAGGGGAAACGTAAGTTAGAAAACTTTTCACGTGGTCTGTTACTTCTGACATGTCTTCAAGAGATTTGGTTTAAAATTGGTCAGTGGCATAGAAAGATTGTCTTGGGAAATGAGTGTGTCGGTTTAGTTGCGGCGGGAGCCAAACAAAGCTCAAAGCTGGCTAAGACGGCAGTTCTAAATTACTGTTGGGGAGTGTACTCGCTGGTGTCCATTAACATTCTTGCCAACAGAGAATCTTTACTTTGACTTGATTGCTGATAAGCTTAGAAATGAACGGTAAGTGGAACATGGTGATTAAGCAAAGCCAATTTCTGTTCATGACTTCTGAAAAGACAAATCTGAGATCACGACCACTTAGCTCACGCTCACATGTGGGAGTAGGCTGGGATGGGGCATGTGTGGAGCACAAACGTCGACAGTGGATTAAGATGGATTGCAGGAGCCAAAGACTTTTCTCTTTGAGTCTTTTGAATCCAAAGTAGCTTTCGCTCAAATAATATCAAAGGCATCTGATTAAACACATCTCCCAGTAGGATTTTATCACGGGGCATGCTTTATTATGTACAGTATAATCAGACTCATATAATGTGGCATCAGCCAGTGAATGTCTTGTTTTGAAACAACTTGTGGAAATAGATTTTATCCTTTTCTTTAATCCTAATTTGATGCTATTAACCAATTCCATTATTTAAATTGACTATTAAGATTGGAATCAGCTTGATTTATCAGAATGCGTTTCCCATTAATAAGGCTTTCATGTTAGTCTCTTTCTTTAGCCTTCATTTACTTTTAGAACTTTGGAGAAAACATTTGCAAAATCTTTTTCCTTAACATGGATGAAAGCATGTGGATTGTTTCCTGTTAAACTATTCTTAGCCTCACAGTGTAGGAACAAAAGCCTATAGGGTTTATATGGGTTTCTTTTAAAGACTCTTTACTGTATAGGAAAGATGAAAGGGGTTACAGGAGAAAGAAAAAATAAATTAAATTTTGCAAAAAGATACATAAGAGCATTTTCCATTCCAGAGAAATCCAATCCCTTTACCAACATAGAAAAAGAATATACAGGGATTTTAACTGCTAATGCAGTTTCCACTAGAACATCTTTGTGATACCCCTATATGGTATTTAAATATCTGAAAGGGGGATGTCAGCATAAAAGCACGGGGACATATGGTTTTTCCAGACAGAAGAGCTAACAATCCTATCTCGCCACAGATGTTACCTGAGATCAATCGGCAGGTCATTTTTAAAAATTCCTTCCTTTACAAGTCAAAATAGAAATAGCTAGAATCAAGCATCATCCTCAATCGACTGCTCTCTAGAGGAGAGCACACTAATCCTTTTCCTCTGTGTGTGTGTGTGTGTGTGTGTGTGTGTGTGTGTGTGTGTGGTCAGTCACAGTTGTGTCTGACTCTTTGCCACCCCATGGACTATAGTCCGCCAGGCTCCTCTGTGCATGTGGTTCTCCAGGCAAGAATACTGGAGTGGGTGGCCATTTCCTCCTCTAGGGGATCTTCCCGACCCAGGGTTAGAACTCAAGTCTCCTACACTGGCAGGTGGGTTCTTGACCACCGTGCCACCAGGGTGCTTTTAAGTTCAACATTTCTCTTACGCAAAAGTGAGTTAAATGTTCTTGATATGATGTAAAGTCAGCATTTGAAAATATCACCAGTGTAAATAATTTGTAAAAGGCTTTCTGGCCCTTAGATTCCACCCCCTGCTTTTGGCAGACCCAAAGTTCAGTCTGTGGGAAACTTCTTGCCTGCAGTCTTGTTCCCCATCTTCTCCCCACTGCCCCCAAAACAGGCAGGTTCCATAATCTCCAGAGATGCTGCCCCAGTTTATAAACTTCACTGCCAGGAGACCCATTTTTGTTTAAATCTCTTTGTCTACTAAGGCCATGTTCCCTCTTCCAGATTCCTAGGACATGTCCATCTTCAGTAATGAATTTTTTAAATGTGGATGTCATTATTGAGCTGAACCATGGCTTTCATCCTCCAGCCTTAAAGATTTCTTTCCTTGGACACTGCAAGGCCTTGATGACTCCTCTGTATCTGCTCCAAGCTCCCACCTCACTCCTCAATCCTCTCAGAAACTGGCAAAGCTCTGGTGAGGATCACAGTCCCACCTGGAGGCTCCTTGGGATCCTACCCTTAATCCTACTTTGAACATCGCCCTCCAGGTGCCAAGTTGCTTTCTGAGTGAGAATGTTACATTGCTGAATTGTTGTTCACATTTTATTAAATTGAGTTCTAGTCCACGTATTATTTTATTCCTGCTTGATGCCAACACTGTGCTAATTCTGAAGATACAGAGGTGACAGTCACTAGCTTCCGAGAATTCGCAGGGCTGGGGGGCCAGCTGGTGGAATGGACAGAGTGGCATAAGGGCAGAGAAGGCAGGTCTAATGATTAATCAGTGCTCCCCGGGAGGGAGGCCGCTAAGCAAAGAGGGGCCTGGGAAAGGCACTCACATCTGAGCAAAAGCGTGAGGGTGTTGAAATGTAGAGTCTAGTTTATTTTGATGGACAAGAAAGCAAGGGGAGCAGGGGCAGGAGATGAGTCTAGAATGGTAGGTAGGGGTCCGGTCATGTAGGTCCTGTAAGTGCCTTGCCAAGGAGTTCCGATTGTATCGGCTAAGAAATGAGAAGCGATTAGAGGCCTTTTAGCAGGTGAGCGCCCTGATAAGATCCCTTTGGCTGATTAGAGAATAGAGTAGCGCAGGCCACCAGCTCTGAGGCTCTGCGAGGGTGAAGGTACGAAGTTCAGAGCATGAAAACTGTGACAGGGACAGCAGGACTGGGGAGGGGAGACGGGATTGGAGAAGGACTCGGAAGGCAGAGACGGCAGAAGCTGACCGTCTAAGAAGCCAGATACGGGGGGAATGGAAGGAACCTGACTTCTGGATTTCACTTGGATAGCTAGAAGTGCCCATCATGCTCCAGGTTAGAAAAAATAAAAGAAAAATAGACCAAGAGACCCAACAGAGAAAAAAGTCAGGAGTCAAACTGGGAGGCAATGATATCCACCGTGACTCATCTATCTTATGTTGTTAACGAGTTCTCATTTCGAGTTGTTACTAGATTTTATCATGTTCATCACCACTCCGTTTATATTCTAATAACCTCTCCAAAGAGCTGTGTGTCGAGGGCTAAGCCTCAAGCTTTATCACCATCATTTTCACTGGCTTCTGCGTTGGTAAAATCTCAGTGCTTAGTGACCATGACTTTAGATATCCTTAAAATTATGAGTGGATATTAAACACTCGATGCAGAACCTGCTCCTATACGATAGTACTTGTCGTCGCACTAAAGCTCAGAATGATCCGCTGACGACAATTCTCCAGTCAGCACTGAGCAGTCAGAACGCGCCTTCTCATGGGTGGCGCCTGCAGAAGGCGTGATCAACGCTCCGTGCGCTCTGCTCACACCGAGCTCCCTCCCTCACAGGCAGCCGTCTCCGCACAGCGCATTCCGTTCCTGAATGCAGACCAGGTGGTTTGGACAGGATCTGTCCTATGCAAGTTTTTTAAAGCAAAGAATAACCATCACCCCACCCCTACCGCATCAATCCCTTTTAAATACGAAAACTTACCTCTGCTATTTGAGATTACCAGCGTTCCTCCACACTGAACTCAACGGCCCTGAACGGCTTGGTTGACAATCCAGGTGTGGCAGACTGCATTTCCCAGAAATGGCCAGGGTAACAGCTCCCGGCACACAGGCTCCGCCGGCGCTCTGCAGCTCCCTGTTAGGAGGCGGCAGCGGCTCCCCTGCCTCGGGTGTGTGGAGTGGCCAGGGCTCGCAGCCAACGGAAGCGGCGCTGAGAGGGTTCCGAGGCGACGCGGCCTCTGCTTTAACAGGAGCAGCGGCGTCCACACGGGAGCCCTGGCCGTGCCCGCGGCCCGCACGAGCCGCCGCGCTGCGAGGAAGCCCGCGCCAGGCCCGCCGGAAGCGGCGCCGGAAGGGCCAGGCGAATCCGCGAGGCCCCGGGAGCCCCCGCGGGCCCGGCCCAGCCCCGCGCGCTGCAGAGGCCTGCGGAGCCGCCAGAACCCCCGGCCCTCGCACGGCCGAGCTCGCGGCCGCGGGAACCGCGGAACTCACGAAACGCTGTTTGCAGCCACTGCATTTTGAGGTGATTTGTTTCATAGCTAGCCAGAGCTCGGGAATCAGCGCCAAAGCCACCCAGGACGAGGCCTAACGATGGAAGACCTGAGGATCCCAGCCCTTTTCCTCGTGGCGTGAGACGCGCGCGCCTCTCCACCCAGGCCGGAGCCTCGCTGGCGCCCTTGATGCCGGAACCACACCGGGCTCTGAGGAGCCGGGAAGGACCCAGAAGACCCTAGACTGAGAGCAGCTCTCACTCCTGAGCGGCACCAGGTCACTTCCTGAGGGTCCCACTCTGCTTGGGAGAGTGAGGCCAGTCTGCGTTGTGCCATTTGGGAATTTCCTTTTGCATACGTCACCTATTAACACGGTAGAACTCCTCCGAAGAAGAACACAAACTTAAGTATCAACAATTCCAACAGAGGGCCAACGGGGCTAGACTTCTGCGGAGCAGACGGACTCTGTTTAGAGCCCAAATGAGGACCACCTCGCACTCTTGCTTGAAAGGGGTGCCAGTTGCTGAGCTAGAGAACAGGCGGGGACACTGGAAAGATGGGAGCAGCCAGCCAGTCTCCGCCCACGACGGTGGCACCATGACACAATGGGAAGCGGCCAGGCTGCAGCCTGCAGGCCCGAGAGCCACGCCCACCGTGCGCATGCGGTGGGCTCGGTCTGTTGCAGCGATCCGAGATAGGGGTGGTATCAAAGTGGACAAGAGAATACCGGATCTTTGGCTTAAAGACAGCGCTTTCTACAACTACCTTCTCAAAAGGTCATTGAGATCTATGAATAACGGACATCAGCCTAGGATCAGCCAGTTCTAATATAGCCACTTACTGTACCAGTTCATTTGAGATATTTCTAGAGTATAGTTCTTGATTTCTGATAAAACTGTGAAGTGGCCAAATTTTGTTTCTCCAACTGTAGGTTGTATTGGCAACATGTGTTAAGAAGTTGATAACAAATGGTGTTTTTCAGAACAGCTTTTAAACCAATTCTTGATCTTCTTTCAAAGGCAGAGTTACATAGCATCCCTTTGCATGGGTATATCATAATTTTAAAAATCATCTACTGTTGGAAATCTATTTTAGATCATGTAATGTTTCAAATCCCAATTGCCTTGTAAGGTTTCCAAGCATCTCAAAAAAGATTCTTTGTGATGCCTAAGTCTACAGCGCTTCTGACAGGCAAAGGTTTATTACATTCGGTATCCTATTTCCTTGATTTTTGTTGCCTTTATACTATTTACACACCACTTAATTCTTTGCTGGTAAGAATAGATGGAGAAGGGAATGGCAACCCCCTCCTGTGTTCTTGCCTGGGAAATCCCATGGACAGAGGAGCCTGGCGGGCCTCAATCTATGGGATTGTGAAGAATTGGACATGACTGAGCAACTAACATATTCATTCAAGAATAGATACTAAAATCAGTATGGAAAAATGTTAATTAACTCGAAATAAAAGTTCAAAGGCCTAGAATAACAATATCAAGCTGTTAAGTACTTTTTATAGCTTAAAAATACACTAGCCACTAGCCACCCAGTTAATATTTATTAAGCACCTAGCATTTACCAAATGCTACACTAGGTATCAAGGACACATGGGTAAAAGATACTGTCTGTATCTTCAAGGAGCTTACAGAATGGGGAAAAGAGAGACAAGTAAACAGTCACAACACTGAACCACAAAACGCCAAGACAGCAAATGCACAAGGTGCTTTGAAAAAAAAGACAAAAAGGGAAACACAGAGAAAGTAAAACAAACAAAAACAGAATTTAATCTGTAGTATTAGGCATGATGGTCCTTTAAAGATGATTATTATCCTCACGTCTGAGACTCAGAAAGGCTAAGGTATCACACATTGAAAAGCAGAGATGGAAAAAGTCTCACCAAGCTGTCCCCAGCCCCACCGCGCATCACTCCTTCAAAGAGAGGAAAGCACTTGCAAAGTACGTAGTAGGAGACAAGTTTCTCTTTACCTTTAACAGGATAGGTGAAAAATATCAATGAGATTTTTGCTTTGTTTTCCAGGGGGGTTTCTTTTCCTTGAGCAGATTATCCAGTTGTCTTTGGGTTCATTCTTTACACATTAGAACTATGAAAGATATAACACCCACAATCCAAACATGAGAGTCAGTATTGTGTGAAAAGAATAGTATGTGGGGACGGGTGGGTCAAAACTGTCCCGGCTAAGGTGAAGTTCAAGGCAGCCACAGGAAGTCACTGACCAGCAGGCCTGGCCCCAGGTCTCGAGCCTGGATTCAGTGTGCGCATCCGGAGACACTAAGAATTGCTCCAAGGGAGAGGAGGGAGTTCACATTCTTTATGCCCAAAGCTGCTTTGAAGTTTTGGACTAAAAAGAGAAGGAAGGTTCTTGCCTCTTTAAATAATCAGGCATTGAAGAATGAATTTTTTATCCTTAAGTCTAAAATCAAATTTATTCCTCGCCTCTAACTAGCGCCTCCTCTCAACTTCCTGCCCTAACCCAAGCACGCACCTTCTTGCATACCCCTTGAGAGTGGCGTCCACATGCAAGTGTTGGAGACCCTGTCTCCTCAGTACTGAAGAGGTCTCACCACCCGCTCCGCCCTGACCCCTGGTCGAGGGCTCCTCACCAGCTTTCCCTGGACCCTCACTGACCCCCGCCCCTCCCCACCCTCCTCCAGAAACACTGACACACGGAGATCAAACAAGCGCACGTTTACATGCTTAAAAGCCTGTACCTGCTCACTATGGACAAATAAATACATTCCAAACACTCCAGTCGAGCAATTTTCAAAGTTCCTAAGCTACTGGGCTTTGCCTACATGTCCTGTCTTATCTCTCATTGCCCTCCTGAACAGACCTCATTCTCCAGGCAAATTAAATTCTCCCTCTCCCCCAGACAGGCCCTTTGCATCCTGCACCCGCGCCTCTGCAGGCGCACTTTCGTCCACGTTGACGCCTTCCTTCCTTCCGTCCTGCAAGGTCTGGTCCCAATGCCACCTTAAACACCTCCCCGCTGCTAGAAACCATTTCTCCCTCTTCTGAGCGGTGTGCAGCGATGTGTCCTCCGTGGCTCAGTTGTGTCCTACTCTCTGTGACCCCACGGGCTGCAGCCCACCAGCCTCCCTCTGTCCATGGGATTTCCCAGGCAAGAACACTGGAGTGGGTTGCCATTTCTTCCTCCAGGGGATCTTCCCCATCCAGGGATCGAACCTGTGTCTCCTGCATCTCCTGAATTGGCAGACAGATTCGTTACCACTCCGCCACCTGGGAAGCCCCTCCAACCTGGTGTAGCATTTCGTTTCTCCCCATCTTGGGACCCTTATCACACAGACTGTGCTACAGTCAGTCATGAGCTGCTGAAGAAGCTCACCCATAACTCGCTATGTGGCATCTGGCAATGGCTGTGGTGGAAATATTCACACCATGGTTGATTTCAAAGAGTTGGGAAGAGATGTGCAAGTCGGCTTCCATGATCATCGGGAGGAGCCAACCGGAGCACACCGCTGTCCATCTGTTTCTTTGCAGAATGAGAAAAGAACACCTTTCCACGGAATTCTGGCAAAGACCAAATAATGAAGAGAATGCACATTACTCAACACAACCTGCCGTGGAGTAAATCATCCATGCTAGCACTTCCGCTGAGACTGCCCCGAAACTCCTGCTGCTGCTCAGACCCCATCGTCACCACTGCTAGGAACAGTGTCAGGCCCGCACCGGCTCCTGCTACTATTCCCACTGCTCAGAGTACCGGTAGCACCAGCCCCACTAAGGGCGCCCCAGGTGGTGCTCGTGGTAAAGAACCCGCCTGCCAACAGGCAGGGGACAAAAGAGATGCGGGTTCCATCCCTGGGTGGGGAAGATCCCCTGGAGGAGGAAGTGGCACCCAACTCCAGTATTCTTGCCTGGAGAATCCCATGGACAGAGGAGCCCGGCGCTGTGGTCCATGGGGTCTCAAAGAATCAGACATGACTGAAGCGACTTAGCACACATACATACACACGCCCGTGCTGCTCCACGAAACAGCAAACATCTTGAAGCAGGGAAGCGCCTACTATTTTTCAAGTGCAAGTCTTTTCCAAACACCAAGCTATGCGCTTCGAACATACTTTCTCCCTTCCTTCTGACAGTCACCCCGTGAGAGTCTATAATTATCCCAGATGGCCAACTGAGACGGGAAAAGTTGAAGTCACTTGCTCAAGATCACACAGGCTTCCTGGTAGCTCATCTGGCAAAGAATCTGCCTGCAAGGCAGGAGACCCTGGCTCAATTCCTGAGTCAGAAAGATCTCCTGAAAAAGGGATAGGCTACCCGCCCCAGTATTCATGGGCTTCCCTGATGGCTCAGATGGTAAAGAATCCACCTGCAGTGCCGGAGACCTGGGTTCAGTCCCTGGGTTGGGAAGATCCCCTGGAGGAGGGCATCCCGAGTGCCCCGCCCTGAACGTGTGGAGTCGCAACCCCTGGACGGCCAGAGAAGTACCTACAAACCGTTCTTTGATTAAACCTGTTTGATGCTCAAGTATTTATCAAATTAATAAATTGTCTTAACTTTAGACAGCAGACTTACTTTCTCCCCCAAACTCTTCCTCCTATGGATTAATCTTTATGGTCCAGGGAAGATTTATCAGAATTATCCTACCGCCTGAACTTCTGTACGAAATCAAAGCTATAAAGAAAAGCCTGAGTTGTGATTATCTGTAACTTATCAAAGAAGAACTTTAGCCAAAGAATTACATTTAAAACATATGCTTTTTTTTAATGAACAGGCACAAATGCAATTATAAATGGCACATAAGACTAGAAATTAGTGAGCATGTGAGACGACCTTGAAAAAAATCAAAACTGATCCTTCTTGTCTAACTGCAGTCATGGGCTGAACTGTAGTTTCATTAGCTTGATTAAAAGTGAAAACCGGAGGAAGGGTAAAGTAGGTCAAAAACTTCCTGACTCCTTTAGGATTAAAACATTTACTAGATGCCAAGCATGAGTGAAAGGATCAGTAAGAATCTATTTGCCATTCTTGGAAGATGGGAAAAGTCAGGACACCCTCAACTGGAAAAATTGATTACAAGAGAATGAAAACCGAAGAACTGGGCATGAACTCCAGCCAAAAGGATTTCAAAAGTGAAAATGCCTTTATTCATGACCCAAGCTAGGAAATTTATAGCCGGAGGGGCAACCTATACATGGGATATACAAAACAGGTTTTATTGTGGGACTGATCAGGTTTTTCAAAGCCAGCTCTTAATTACATAATTCAAGCTTTCTACCATTTTTTCCCTCTGTTCCTCTCACCCACATGGGGAGACACACATGCGCACACTCAAACTCACACGCGCCTTGTCTTACATAAAACCACATCTCATTCCTAAAACCTCCAGCTAAGCCGCCCTGTACCTCCCCCTCTGCCACAGCAAGCCCACAGCTCCATTTCTGAACGTCTTAAAACAGCACTCCCTCGGCCAGACTAATCTGGTTGTGGGAAGGAGAGGAGAGCAAGTGGTGAGAAAGGGAAGATTTCTGGGGCTGATCACAGCTTGAGTGGCAACTGTAAGAGCTCAGCCTTTAGGCTCAAGTTTTCCACAGGTTTTGAGGGACTTGGAGGAGCAGGAATTCAAAGGAAAACAGATAAGCAAGAGTGATGACTACCTTTCCTAAGAACTCTCCATGGAAATTAAGAATCCCGCTTGATTTTATAAAAAGGTAAAAGCATCATTCTTAGATTCTAGACACACCATCAATTTATTAATAGCTTCTTTGAAAGATGGGAGAGGAAATAGGACCACATTAAATCTACGTACTGATTTTAAGGTATATCCCATTTCAGACACGGTAACTGAGGAGTTGGGGGCAGTGTCACCCATTAGGCAGGTAAGGCTCGGAGTGGGGACCGGAAGCGAGCACACGGCCCAGATGCAGAAAGCCTCGTGCCTGGACCACCTCTTCCAGTTCTGTTGCTCTGCTGAGACTCGGTCACCTCCACAGGCGGGCAGCTTTGGGGAGGCTGGTGAGTCGATGGTCACAGAAGAGGATCAGAGCCTCTACTCACTTAATGCCTGCCCAGTTGAAAAGCAAAATGGAACATCTGTAGGAAAAGGAAAAGACTTCAGGTCAGGGAGCTATGTCACCTTCCAGCATTCACCACTTCCATTTGGTCAGGAGCGCAGACAAGCACACACAGATCCAGGGAGGCTGAAAGCTCGCTTACAGAAGCGCGGAAAATATTTTCTTTATGGGCTTCCCCAACGGGAGCCTTATTGTTTGTGAACTGTACATATTCACAGACACCCTCTTCGTAGGAATTTTTCACTCCAGTTTACACCCGGGACCACCCGTCCTCCACACTGAGGGGTTGACTCCGCAGTGAAACGTCCGTGTTTCTCAGGAGAGACTCTTGACTGGGAGGTGAGGGGACTCTGCGCGCAGAGATGCGTCTGGTTTCATGCTGACGCTCCTCGTGGCGCACCGTCATATTTCACTCTAATATCCAGGATCCTCGCAAAGCTCTGCCTTTCTTTTGAAGTACATTATTGAGGCTCTTATTATAAGTAAAAGTGATGGCTTAAGAAGTTTAGCTGTTGGAAACCACAGCAACACAGCCTCTATTTACCACTATAAAGCATGAGGTCAGAACACCCCACCCCCGTTCTTAGAGGAAGTCAGCAACAGAGGTGGCTGACTCTTCTGCTTCCGTGGAGATGTCGTTTGAGCTTTACTGAGTAGTATTTCCATTAACCACGAAAAGCTTGGGAAAACTGGAATAATGAAGAGAGAAATCAGAGGGAGACCATAAAAGCCCAGTTCATTTCAAGGAGAAAGCAGTAACCATTCCTTTCCCCTACATTTTAAATATCACAGCAAATTTAAGCAACGAAATAAACAATTCACTGAGAGCACACTTTTATGTACAACTTTAATTTCTTCCTACTGGGTTCATTACCAAGCTGTTTACTTTCTTCAGGCAGGATGGGAGCGGAAAAAAAACTTTTGAAAGACTCATTTAACACAGAAGTCAATTTCCACTAATGCTGTCTTCCTTCATGTAGCATACATGGTCTTTCAAAACAGACCTGTATCTACATATAGTACTCTCTTCCTTTGTAAGAACAACAGCAATTAGCCTACCATCAGACACATCGTTGCTATTCTTACCCTGGAGGAAAAAAACATGAATATGAGAACCATCTTATTTATAATAATTGCAGACTGGTTAGTATTTCTGACAGAACCGATTTTCTCCTCACTTGCATGAACAACTCTAATTGTGAAAAGAATAACTCTTCTTTAACTGTTGGATAACCCAGATTTTGCTTTCTGAAAAGTTAGGCAGGGAGTACTTTTCATGCATTCCATCCTAAGAAAGCAGGAAGAAAGTGCTTGCCAATCAGCTGAAGCCATCGAGTTATTTAACACAGAAGGAGTTCCCAGGCACTGCCGGCTCTGGAATTTTAGGTGCATCACAGGGGACACGAGCGGGACATGGGGGCCACCAGCCCTTTCATGGGGTTATCAAGGGCTCCACAGGCCCCAAACATCCAGAAGCCACTTCTGTGCGTTTCTCGTGAAAGGGAAGAACATGAGGGCTTTGCACTGGTGTGTAGGAGGCCAAAGTGGGCAGGAGAGAGAGATGAAAGCAGAAGCAACTGAACAGCCTACAAAATATTCATCACAAAGATTCCACAGAATACCTCCTTTTTTTTCCCGAGCTCTTCAGATCATGCTTATAGGTAAAGATAGGAGGTTTTAATTGGCAAGAATGCATATCTAGTTTGTTAGAGATGGGAGAATAGAAGGGATAGTCTTAAAATTCCTCAAAATCTACTTAAAATTCCCTAACATTCCTCTCGAAATTTCCTCAAAACTCATTCCATTCAGAACATTTAGCAGTGGGAGCAGGAGACGGGACATCTGCATGGCCCACCCCCTCACCCAACGCACAAGCACCTGCTCACTCAGAGCCCAAAAGCGACATGGTTAGAGTAGCTAGAAAAAGTCATCAAACCACTGAAAGTGATGCTCAGACAAAATGCACACGTACGAGACACAGGCATTAGAGGAAATGCACTAATATACATTTTGAGCTCTATCTTTGATAAGTGTGACCCCAAAAGAAAATTCTCTCTAATCTACAAAGTTTTCAAATAATTCTTCAATGTTTCCTCATATCAAAAAGAAAAGAGAAAAGTTTGGCTATTACAGAATTGGTCTGGGCCAGAATTTACTACCCAATAATGCTTATCACAGACACAGAGATCTGTAAAATAATATATAATATATAATAATATATATATAGGGCCCTTTCAGATATATATATAAATTTTGGCCCCAAAAGTGTACAAGAGATATGTTTCAGGCTCAGCTTCATCACTTCTACACATGACTCAGTAATTTTTCCCTGTGTGGCTGTTCAAATGTCAGTTGGCGCCTTAGTCCTTTACAGAACATGTTCACGTATACTGTCCCAGCAAATCCTCACAGGTATCCTGTGAGGTGGACTTCCCTGGTGGCTTAGATGGTAAGGCGTCTGTCTACAATGCGGGAGACCTGGGTTTGATCCCTGGGTTGGGAAGATCCCCTGGAGAAGGAAATGGCAATCCACTCCAGTACCATTGCTTGGAAAATCCCATGGACAGAGGAGCCTGGTAGGCTGCAGTCCATGGGGTCGCAAAAAGTCGGGCACAACTGAGCAACTCCACACACACACACACACACATCCTGTGAAGTAGATGGGAGAACTATTAATAGCATTCCCTGCTCAATAGAGGAATAAAAATTCATAGACGTCAACAAGCCAGAGGTAATGAAAGCAGAACCAGGGGTCAAACTGACCTTTGGTCTAGCAAACATCCGCAAACGTACAGCTAGGTCTGTGTTTCCCAAGGTATGGAATATTCCCACTATGGCTGCCAATCCCAGGATTCATTCTAGCTTTTTTTTTTTTTTTTTGGTAATGCCCTTTAGTCCATCTTCTAGCTCCCTACAACAGCATAGCTAATTCTCACCAATCTTCTTCTTTAATTCATGTCTGGGGTTAAGGTTCCTTCTTCCAGAAGGTCTCCCCTTAGACAAGGATCAATCAGTGAGCTGGGTTTCCATGGACCAGTCTAAAGAGAAAAGGAGCAACCCATGCTTGCCGACCCCCTTTCTAGCGCAACACGGTTCTTAATAGTAACCAACATGTCACTCAGAAGAAGACATAGCTAGCTTGCTTTCACCTGACAGTCAAGCCGCCTCTGGAGCCAGAACTGATACGAGGCACGGCCTCCCATTCTGTTATAGAAATCCTATAGTCTCCCCCACCTTATTCCTCTTTATCTGCTCTCGTTCAAATGATTTCTTCTACAGAAGTGAAATGGCATATTACATGGAATGATTACAGGATCTCTTTTATAAATTCTCTTGTTTATTTCAATAGTGAGTATTTGAGACAAAGCTAACATGAGTTCTGATGACGACAGGTGGGAGGTGGTAACTGAGTTAGCATCAGTGCATGGATTTTGCCACTTGTAGAAACGGAGCATTACCTAGTTGCATGGGTCTGAAATGGCCAAATAAACACATTTGTTCTAAGATGACAGCAGTTCTCCACATTAACAGTGAAAATATTAAGCCCACAGAAGACACTCTAACTGTTCTGACAGAATGACTTGAGTGCTAGGCCAGCTCATTAAATCCAGCCCAAGTAAAGGAAGAAAAGGTTGATGAGGTCATAGCCCAGGAGTGAGGTCACCAGCCAATCTGACCTCATAGCAACAAAAGAAGTTTGACTGATGAAATGGTGTCCCCAGGGTAGAAGTCAACATCCCTTTGCCTAAATGAGTCTTTCAGCTCAGGGGGAAAATAATGTTGGCGAGAACTCTCTCCTGTGGCCAGGGAAGCATGTGACTGATGGCACTTTAAAGTCTACTGTGAATGATACAGTGATTAACTGACCTTTCGGATCCTAGAAAGGTTACATTAGCAGCCCCTATCAGTGCTTCAGAGCTGAAGCAGTAGAGTGTGAAACTCAAATTCCACCATGAGCTCAGAGAATGATTAAAACCAGAAGTGATCCATGGCTGTTTACGAATGAAGTCTGACTCTTAATATTATCAATAACGTGGAGCAAGCAAAATATAATTGTGGGTGGCAAAAGAAGATAGTTAGATTTTGCTTTTGGTTTTCTAAGGAACCAAGAAAAGCAGTTGGGCTAATGAAAATATTAACTATTAGTTGTCAATTTTGGAAATGAGTGCAATTTTTAAGAATGTAGGAGGTTGTCTTATCATAAATATTTCAAAGAGCCAATCAATAATACAGCATATCCCTCTAGTTACCAATGTGAAGAATTCACTAGTTTTATTTCTGCTGAAATCCATTTTTGAAGGTTTGGGATTGAGTATATCAAGATAAGTTGTCTTATTTTTATCAAAATATTATTTACTAGTTAAACACTTCTAAAGCAGTAACATGTTATGACTCCTTCATTTGTTGACTAGAAAAGCCAAATATTTACTGACATTTCTTGCAAACTTGCTATAAGCCCACAGGAAAGAATCTGACATCATCAGCCTGTGTTTTCCTTCACTTGACAGGAAGTCAACTTCAAGCAGACTGACTTGAATCAGGACCTCACTGGGGAAGCATAAGTGTTCAATAAACTGCATTATTTTTTTATCTGGAAAATACTGAAGTGAGTGGCTTTGTCATCCTGGACTTTACTTTCTGAAAACCTGGCCATCCCATGTGGACCTCTGGTAGAATGAGCAATGCAAAGAGCTGGCTTGGACTTGGCATGTCCTTGTACTTCTGGGGATTGATGGACCTTACCACCCCGGTTCTCTCGGGCACACCGACACCGCCAGGCAGACTAGAAGCATTCCTGTCAGACAAGCCACAGCCACACCCGCGGACAAAGAGGAGCTGGGTTTGGAACCAGTTTTTTGTTCTGGAAGAATACACTGGAACTGACCCTTTGTATGTCGGCAAGGTAAGAACTGCCAAAGAGAACGATACGTTATCCGAATACCGGATATTGAAATTGAATAATAATATGAATTATGAAAGCTCACATAGTCTGAGGCCTGAGGACAGTTTTAAACTAGAGGTATGTTAATTGACAGCTGCTGCTGCTGCTGCTGCTAAGTTGCTTCAGTCGTGTCCAACTCTGCAACCCCATAGAGTTGAGATCTAGTTTTTGCTTTGTCAGATACGGTCAGAAAGGAAAGACTTCTCTCCTTGTTCTTGCCTCTGTTCTGAGTGGGAAAGGCTAGGAATTGGGTTTTTGGAGGGAAGGACTTGGGTCCTGCAAGAACTGTTCAAGTCCTCACACAGGCAGCAGCAGCCTCAGGAGTAACAGGATAAGGAAGAAGTAAACTGAGAAATGCAAGGGGAGAAGCTAAGGGTTTGTCTTTTTCAAAGCATTCCCAAAGGTATTGCCTGAGGCCAAAATTTAATGAAAAAAAAAAGAAAGAATAAAACATTCTTCATTTTCAGAAGATCCTAGCTTGTGCTTTAGGATCGCTGGAGACAATCAATGAATATATTTATAAACTTTACACTCGAAATCCCTTGATTTATCCAGCATCATTTCATTTTTAATCGGGGCTTTCTCCTGTGTTTACTTTATTTGGATGTTAATCAGAGGCCATTCTGCAAAAGCAACTAAGTGAGAGAACACGGGAAACAAGGAACTAATTAGAAAATAAATAATTCATTCAAATAACTTAAACACTTGCTTAGCACACAGGCTAAGAGTGTAGGTTTCAGAGTCAAACGCCTGCGGGCGCAAAACCCAGCTCTGCCGATTGCTTCCAGAGTGACTCTGGGCGGGTCACTAAGTCCCGTTAACCTGTTTCCTCAAATGTTGAAGGATAAGAGAACTTCTCAAGAGTTGTCTACATAAGTTCTTTCCTCCACTTCCACCCACTTCTCAACCCAGGGGGGCTTCCCTGGTGGCTCAGCCGGTAAAGAATCTGCCTGCAGTGCAGAAGACCCGGGTTCGATCCCTGGGTCAGGAAGATCCCCTGCAGAAGGGAATGGCCGCCAGCTCCAGCATTCTTGCCTGGAGAACACTATGGACAGAGGAGCCTGGAGGGCTACAGTCCACCGGGCCACAACGGTCGGACAGAACTTAGTGCCTAAACCACCGAGCCCAGGTAGCTGCCCTCCGCCCTGTCTCTGCACAGATGCCATGTTTTCGGGGCTCCTCGGGACCTCCCCACCCAGAGCTGACGGTCCAG
Organism: Ovis aries; assembly: GCF_016772045.2. Classification (NCBI taxonomy): domain Eukaryota; kingdom Metazoa; phylum Chordata; class Mammalia; order Artiodactyla; family Bovidae; genus Ovis; species Ovis aries. Next base: position 60,365,141 of record NC_056076.1, read on the forward strand.
TTTACCGAGCCGCCCCACTGGGGCCTTGGACGGGGCTGCCCAGCCCTTCCCTGACTCACGTTCTTCCCTCAGCTTCATGGGTTCACAGCCTCGTTCGTCCTCCTTCCTTCTCAGCCCCTCACCAGTCCTCCAGCCCACCTGTGGCGTCTTCCCCATCACACCCACCCCCGCGGGGGTGGGGGGTTACACTCACCCCTGTGGCTTTAAACCCCGAAAGCAGTGAATTCGAAGCCTCCGTCTCTGGCTCAGACCACTCGTCCGAGCTTCAGACGGAAAACCCTCCCGCACGGCATTTAGGATTCCTCGGCCTCCATCCCCTGAAGCGTCCCCGATCTCCCTCCGGAACCGCGTCTGCCCTCGGTCGTCCCAGTGGCGGCATTGCCACCTCCCAGTTCCTAAGCCTGGGCCCTGCTGGTCAGGCGGCCCCTTCCCTCGGTCTCTGCGCCTGCAGATCCCGGTAGTCCGGAGCCAAACAAACCCTCCTCCGTCTCACCCCCGCGCCCACCGTCACCTCAACCTGCACAGACGCCTGTCCCCCAGCAGCATGCTTACCTCTGCCCGCACCTCCTTCCAGGCCCCTCTCCACACGTGATCTTCTGAAATGTGAGTCAGACAGTAAAGAATCTGCCTGCGATTCAGGAGACCCAGGTTCAATCCCCGGGTCAGGAAGATCCCCTGGAGGAGGGCATGGCACCCCCTACAGGGTTCTGGCCTGGGGAATCCCATGGACAGAGGAGCCCGAAGAGCTATAGCTCACGGGGCCGCAGAGGCAGACACGACCGACACAGACCGCATCACCCTGCTGCCGGCCTTCAGGGCCTTCCCGCTGCGCTCTGAGCCACCTGGACCCACCCTCTTCTCACGAGGTCTCCTCCCGCAGCCTCCCCGCCGGCCCCTGGTCACCACTGGGCAGGGCCCCCGCCGGCCCCCACCACGTGGCACGCCGCCCACCGGCCCCTGGTCACCACGGGCACGCCGCCCACGGGCCCCTGGTCACCACGGGCACGCCGCCCACTGGCCCCTGCTACGTGTCTCGCTCCCGGCCGGCCCCCGCCACTGGCGCGCCCCCCGCCGGGCCCCGCCACGGGCACGCTGCCCTTCCCGCCTCTCAGCCGGGGCTCTGACCGCCGGCCTCTCTCCGCCCAGACCCGGGGACGCAGCCTCCGGCAGCTCGCAGCCCGGCGGCTCTGCCTTCCTCCCCGCATCGCGAGTCGCGCTCGTCCGGGCTCCCCTAGGGGTCGGTTCCCATTCTTCCTCGAGGATTCATTTCACACCTAGCTCTGCCTTGACTGCTCTCTAAGGCACACCCCTGGGGGACCCTCTCACTACCATTAGGCTTTCCCCATTCTAATCACAACCGACAGTATCTACGTTACTCGTTTGTCTGCATCTGTGCCGCGGGAGTGCTGTGTGTGCGCACGCAGCGCATCCGAGTCTGTGCGGCCCCACAGGCTGCACCCCCCAGGCTCCTCTGTCCATGGGGCTTCTCAGACGGGAGTACCGCAGTGGGCTGCCATAGGCTCCGCCAGGGGATCTTCCTGACCCAAGGATGGAACCGGCACCGCTCCTGTCTGCACGGACAGGCAGATTCTTCACCACTGGAGCCGCCTGGGAAGCCTTAGACCGGGCTATAAGCTCTGTGAGGACAAGGGTATCACTTCCATTTCCTCCACAAGATCTAACACGGTACCTGTCACACAGACACAACTACCTCGTACAGTAATAAGGATTAAGTAAACTGACTGACGCAGGACAGTGCCGTAGCAGCGTGCCTGGTCCAGACTAAGATCTCAATGATCGTTACCCTGTAGGAGGAGTAGGGTGAGGACCAGTAATAGCAGCCGCAGCCATAGTACAGTGAGTTCATTACGGGAACTAAGCGGCTCAGGAACGCATACCTAACGTACCTGCAAACCCCTGAGCCTCGGAACCTGTGACTTCTCTTTGACTTCTCCCTCTCCTCCTCTTCCTTCACTCCCCTGTCAGCACGTCCCGTCAGTTACTCCTTGCCACTTTCTCTGAGTCACGCATCCTCTCCAGAGCTGTCCTCGCTGTGGTCCTCCGGGTCTCCATGATTAGATTAACTGAGCGGGCGGTGCGGGAGGCTCTCCCGGCCCTCCCCCGGGACTTGGGCCGTTTATCTCCTTCAAGCTCCCTCCCATCAGGTCCCTCGCCCACTGCGGCTCTGCAGGGCTCATCAGAGCTCGCGGCACACAGGGCAAGCACTGCCAGAGAATGAGCCCCCGCTGGGACAGCTCCAGCCTCACCCTGATCTCAGTCAGGCTGGCCTCCTCACCCGCCCGACACAACACACCCCATCGGTCCCTGCCCCAGAGGCGTGCGCTTGCTGCTGTCGTGCCCGGGACACACGTCCCCTCCTCTCCGCTCAGCCATGTTCGAGTTCCTCAGGGTCCCAGCTTAAAAGCATTTTCCATCATGAATACATCTTCCATTCAGAGTTTCAAAGATTTCTAGCAACTCGGTATTTGTAAAACACTTCTTCCAACTAGACACACATTCAGTTCAGTTCAGTCGCTCAGTCGCGTCCGACTCTTTGCGACCCCATGAATCGCAGCACGCCAGGCCTCCCTGTCCATCACCAACTCCCGGAGTTCACTCAGACTCACGTCCATCGAGTCGGTGATGCCATCCAGCCATCTCATCCTCAGTCGTCCCCTTCTCCTCCTGCCCCCAATCTCTGCCAGCATCAGAGTCTTTTCCAATGAGTCAACTCTCCCCGTGAGGTGGCCAGAGTACTGGAGTTTCAGCTTCAGCATCACTCCCTCCAAAGAAATCCCAGGGCTGATCTCCTTCATAGCTCCTGCTAAAATAAGTTTTGGAAAATGCTTTTGTATTCAGTAATTGCTTTGTGTGGTTGTACAATTTCGAGCCCTCCTTCCTTCTCCCAAGGGTAAAACTGAGACCTCCTCCTGGCCTTGCCTACATTTCCCTGACACTCCACACCTAGCACAGAACTGGACACGCGGAAATGCAGAAAGACTAGGGGACCCGACGCCTTCCTGGGGTACCGCAGTGCTGTGTGTCAGCCCCATGCACACAGGGCAGGTGGTTCAGTCATCGCAACAGCGCTAGGAAGTAAGTATAAGTCACCTCTCCTGGATAATTTAAATGAGGGAAGGTTCTGAGAGGTTACAGTCCTTGCCCAAAGTTACACAGAAGGTTAATAGGAAATCTGACACCGAAGCCATGGGCTTTCTTTTTCTTTGGCCTGTATGTGGCCATGACTTTAGACCTCGCCCTGAGAGACACACAGAAGAGTCCACGGTGTCAGTGAGACCAGAAACGTAACCAAGCCTGTTCCCTGAAGGTGGGAGCTCTCAGCCGTGTAGCGTGCTCAGGTGCTCATGATCAGTGTGACCCCGTGGGCCGGAGCCCTCCAGGCTCCCCTCTCCATGGGACTCTCCAGGCAAGAATACTGGAGTGAGCTGCCATGCCCTCCCTCCTCCAGGGGATCTTCCCGACCTGGGGATCGAACCTGTGTCTCTTCCATCTAGCTGCATCGGCAGGCAGGATCTTTACCACTAGCGCCCCCTGGGAAGCCCGAGATCGGGGCTTACCCTGTCCTAATCCACCACCCCGGGACACAGGCCATCCCCCGCACCTCCACAGTCATCCTGGCCGACCAGCTCTCAATGCAAGTCGGCGCCCTGGAGTGGGCCTGTCGCCTGCACAGGAAGGGAGGTGTGTGCTCGCTCACCCAGGCACCTTCCCCCTTACTTTCTTCTGAAAGAAAACCCATCCCTCTCTCCCAGGGGCATTTCAGCTCATCACCATGAGCTCTAGAAGACATCTGTTTAGAGAACCTGCCTGAGTATTTGCTTTTTTCAGAAAGGAGTATGGCAACAATTATCAGCTGTAATTGGTATGGCCTTACAAAATCCACACTGGGCTTCCCAGGGACAAGGCAGTGTCGAGTCAAAGCAAGATTATATAGACATATGCAAAGAGGTGGATGCAGCGAGCTCGTGCTCTGCACGAATCTGTGGTCCAGAGTCACGCTGAGGTTAACAAGGGCGTGGAAGCTGTCTAACCACAAATGTGAGCACTCACTGCCTTCCTGGAACCATACGAGGCACCATGAAAGACGGCGGAAAGGAGCGCCATCACCCCCGTGTCGAGCTTCATGTACTTCCCGTCACTCGCTACTCCTCTGGCTCAAGATTTTTAGAGACGAAAGTAAGGTTAGGCTAAGTAGGATATCCAGCTGTCTTATTCTGTCTAGGATAACAAAGCTGTTTTCCCAGGATGGGGTAACTGTGTGCTGCCAACCCCATCCCCGAAGCTCCGCACCTTCCTCCGGAGAGCTGGTGTTCGGTCAGCGTGAGCTGAATTACGTTTGGATACACATAAAGCACATTTTTATCGCAGTACCAATTTGCTGAGTGACTGAGAGAAAAGCTGTTAATATCTCTTCTTTGCAGTTTTTGCAACCAAATGTGCATTCTGTGACTGGAGAACCTGATGTTCAGTTCACATCACTGTGCTGGCTACTAGGCTAGTCTCTCAGCTCTATATTCTCCTTCCCATACTCCACAGGGCTGGGACTCTGCACATCACAGCTCCTCCGTTTCCAAGCAGCTCCCGGGTCCTGAGAGACGAATGTTCTAGGGGGAGAACCAGAGGCAGGAGGAGAGGGACTCGCTCCTTTTATCTGTGGGAGCTGCTTCTGGTTTCTGGAACCATTTCCACACCCCAGCCTCACACATCCACTGGAGGGCGCCCCCTTCTCAGCAACTCTAAATGCTTGGAGCCCAGACCAGGGGGATAACACCCCCCTTTTCAGAGGTCGGAGTCTCAGCTCCATGTGAGGTAGGCACTAGGGGGGTGGCTCACCTCTAAACCCCTGGAGCCCAGTCCAAGGGGATAACACTCCCTTCTCAGAGGGCTCCAGCCCAGCCTCCTCCAAACATCTAGGTTCCAAGAGCCCCCAACTCCTGTCCTTTGCTCCCCCCCAGGCAGAGGGGTACAAGCTGTTTCCTCGAGTTACTAGTTATCATCTCCAGTGATACCTCAACATTTTTCCTCTTCAATCCTTCATGTTAAATTCTCTCTGCTAAAATGACTGGTGTGGGTTTTCTTCCCTGACTAGATCCTGAACTGATACAATTTTAGTTGACCCTTGAGTCACGTGGGGTTAGGGGGACCAACCCTCCACACAGTGGGAAAATCCAGGCGCAGCTCCAGAGTTGGCCTTCGGTCCATAACCACGGCTCCTCTTCACTCATGGTTCTCTGAATCCGTGGTTCTGCTCCACAGGTGCACGCGTAGGACTGTTTGCAGTATTTATAATTGAAAAAAAACCCACGTATGTGTGCACCCTCAAAGTTCACATCCACGTATGTCAAGGGTCAAATGTATATTCCCTAGAAATGAGTTACATGGAAGTAGACCAGGCACTTTTCACAGCTGGTACTCTTCCTGCTGGACTTCCCGGGTGGCTCAGAGGTAGAGAATCCGCCTGCCACTGGAGACATGGGTTCAATCCCTGTGTCGGGAAAATCCCCTGGAGAAGGAGATGGCAACCCACTCCAGTGTTCTTGCCTGGGGAAGCCTATGGACAGAGGAGCCTGGCGGCCTACAGTCCACGGGTCGAGAAGAGTTCGACAGGGCTGAACAACAGCAACAGCAGGTCTTCCTGTTCCTAGGAGGTGGCCCTGCTTCTCTGGGAGGCTCCCCCCACCTTTCCTGTGCACAAAGACGAACAGAAGCTGCCTGAGGGATGCTTGCCAGCTCCTTTAAGACAAAGACAACCTGCGTTCACTAAAAGCTTTAACTCCAGTACTACACCCCACTCATTCACACAAGCTTACCGAGCATCTGCTGCACGGGAGACTCAAACGAAGATGAAAACCACACAGCTCCTGACTTCGAGGAACTCAGTCTAGAAAGGGCCTCAGATTCCTCTCTCAATACAGACAAAACCAAAGATCACAGATCCAGTTTCAGCCCGGACTCCATTGACGTCAGCCAGCCAAGTGACTCCCGAGGAACCAGGACCATCTCCTGAGCAGCAAAGCTCTCTAGCCTCCTGTTACTTACTAAGCACTCTCCGTAGGCAGAGCAGTCAAACTCAGCCAAAGATAATCACAGCGATGCTTCGCCTTCTTAAGGTACGCAGGACAAACCTTTTTAGATGACAGCTAGAATATCTCCAAACAACCCTGGGCGTTTGCTCTAATGTCAGCTTCAATTCTTTCTTTCTCCCCTGGATAATCTGCCATGCCCTAGTTCACTCTAAGTAAAAGTCCTATGCTATATGCCTTCAAATTACACGTTTATATTTACATATGTATGTACATATGTATGTAAACATGCAGAAATATATAAGGGTTTTTTTAATCCTTAGATCTTTATCTTCCTCCTCCCAATTCCATTCTTCTGCCTGTGAACACAGTTCCAGATGGAATGGATTTTCATTTCTTTGTGGCCAGGTCCAAATAAAATGACTTTCTATTCTACACAATAAGAGCTAGGCACCTTGCTTGTCTTAAACGAAATAAATAGAAGTAGAATGTGAAAAAAAATAATAATACTGTATAAGGAACGAGGAAATGTGAGGACTTTATATTCTAAATAGAATTCTTTAAGTAGGAAAAAAATCCACAGCTATTTTTCCAGTCAATTTTGTTCTCTTATGTCCTTCTCTGGATAAGACACAGCTGAATTTCTCTAGGCAGCAAAATCACTGCTTGTGTGATTTGGCCATCAGTCAGTCTGAGATCAGCTCAAAGCCAGCCACAACCTCCAAGCAAGCCCATCCTGGTCTCAAGATGCTGTGAATATGCTTTCCTTGGTGTCCGTGCCATTTAACACTCAGACTAACGCTGTCCCAGCAGTGCTTCAGGCAGCCTTCCCCAGCTTTACCGCTGGGCTGCGCATAACACAATGGCCAAGAGGCCGTTTTTGCCGTCTCTGCTGCACTCCTGGGGGTTCGAAGGGAGGACGGAAGAGCGGGCGTGTTCACACCCTCCTCCCTCTGCATGTCATAACTGCCCCCACCGATAGCGTTCCTATTATGGGAAAGCTAGGTACTCTTGCCTGGAAACTCCCATGGACGGAGGAGCCTGGTGGGCTGCAGTCCATGGGGTCGCGAAGAGTCAGACATGACTGAGCGACTTTACTTTCACTTTTCACTCTCATGCATTGGAGAAGGAAATGGCAGCCCACTCCAATGTTCTTGCCTGGAGAATCCCAGGGGCGGGGGAGCCTGGTGGGCTGCCGTCTATGGGGTCACACAGAGTCAGACACGACTGAGCGACTCAGCAGCAGCAGGTGCTTTACGTACATTAATTTCTAATGATCCCAACAAACCTTCAAAGGAAGAATTAACACTGTTCTCTACATTTATAATACGAGGAGCTTGAGAGTTATAAGCATTACATAATTTGTCAAGGGCACTCAATTTATAACTGATACAGATAGTGTTCAGGCCAGATATATTTGCCTCTCTGGCCTAAACTGGTCTGTTTTATTAACTGAATCTCACAGGCTTTATCACTGAACTATGCAAGCCCAGCAACAAGAGTAAGTGGTGACTGACCTCACGTAACTAACTTTTCGTTGCCCTCTCAGAGAAGGACTGTTATAAGACAGCACAAAACGCTAGGGTTCTTGCCACTTATATACATTGTTTATAATTAGAGCTGCAAGAGTTTATTTCTGGGCTTAAAATGAGCGCTGTGCCCCTGGGCTCATTTTCAGAGTCATCACAGAGTAATCTGGGAGGAAATATAGTTGGATGGGCAGATAAAAGCATGTGCCTACCACAACCTTCTACATACAGATTTGAGTGAGTCAATTACAAGGCCAGAAACGGGTCCCATCAAAATGATAGATACCCTGACACAGAGAATAATAACCAGCTGTAAAACTCCATCCTGACACCGGCAACAGAAGCGGGCAGTGTCCTGCTGAGGAAAGCCATGGAATTGAGAGAATTTCAAGGGCCCCCAGAAGTCGTCAGTATTTACGGTACAGTGGCCACAGACTGTTTTTATCAGCTGCTTCATCAGCTTCTCAGCCCCACCTTGAGCTGTCCTGAAGTTTTTTAAATTCCAAAATAATTTACATCAACACTTTTACATTTTTAAATGTTTACACTTATCCTTTAAAAAAGATTAAATGGAAAGGCTGGATTCCTTCTTATTAGACTTGTGACGATACAATAGGGGACACAGTACAATACAATATGGGTCCTACACCCAGAACGCCTGTCTTCTGTACTTCTCAGGGAGAGGACCTTTGAAAATAGTACTGAGGATACTGAATGTGAAGCGGAGAAATTTTGCTTATTCATCAATTTACATTTGCTCTTTGATACAGCCATGTTCAAAGCAGGTTAGTTCTTTACAGACATTTAAAACATTTGAGTGGGAAAAAGTCTTCCTGTTTGAAAGGAAATCATACCCTTGTACCATACTGAAAATCTGTTTATTTTTGACACCTGTTGAGAGGTCGGTCGGTGCTTTTCCCCCTCAGCTTCATTCAGACATGGACCGGGGAGATGGCTCCATCAAATACATCCTCTCGGGAGAAGGCGCAGGCGTTGTGTTTACCATCGACGACACCACTGGAGACATCCACGCCATTCAGAGGCTCGACCGAGAGGAGAGGGCCCAGTACACTCTCAGGGCTCAGGCCCTGGACAGGCGCACAGGCAGGCCGATGGAGCCGGAGTCCGAGTTCATCATCAAAATCCAAGACATCAACGACAACGAGCCCAAGTTCCTGGACGGGCCTTACGTTGCCACTGTGCCGGAAATGTCACCAGTGGGTAAGGCGGGGGTGCACTGATCCCCACAAATAGCAGTCTCCCTCTAGAAGGCCCTCCTGCCTCAAGGTAGAGAGGGAGAGAAAGCTCGACAGTCCCCAAAACACAAAGCTGCACCGAGCTACTCAGACATGAAATCAGCCACAGTACAGACAGTGGCAGCACTACGCCCAGCACTGTCGCTCAGCTCCGGGTCCCCTGCATCGATTTTTATTCACGTGTTTATCTGACTGCACCAGGTCCTGATTGTGGTGCCTGGGATCTGGGATCTCCAATCTTTATTGCGCCACTCGAGATCTTTAGTTGCAGCATGTGGGATCTAGTTCCCCAACCAGGGACAGAACCGGGGTCCCCTGCATTGGGAGCATGGAGTCTTAGCCACTGAACTACCAGGGCAATCCCCAGTTCCGGTTCTTAAAAAGCAAAACAAAAGATAGATGATAGATCTGTAGGCAGGTAATATTTGATTCATGAGGGAGAAGCATTTTGGTATTACCAAAAGAGGAATGAGGAGCCCAAAGCCTGTGTTGGCCTTACAAGTTATTGAGAATTTAAGACACAAATAACTCCCATCCCCACTAAAGAGGTACTTTTGCACTAAGCGGTTATAGAAGCTTGACCGAGAAACAGGCCCTCCCAAGGAAGCAGACGTAACGTTTGCAAATGCTTTAAAACTGCCCATTCAGGCTTGCATCCAGTCTTGAGCAGCTCAGCTTGAACGGGTGTCCACTGCCTCTCTTTCTCAGGGACTTCTGTCATCCAGGTGACGGCCACCGACGCAGACGACCCGACCTATGGCAACAGCGCCCGGGTGGTGTACAGCGTCCTGCAGGGCCAGCCGTATTTCTCTGTGGACTCCAAAACAGGTACGTGATGGGGCAGCTGAGCCAGAGGCACTTGTTTATTCTCCAATAATCTGTAACTGCAATTTAGGACAGACCAACTCTCCGTTTCAAGAACTCTCCAGATAGTGCACTAGCTAGGAAGATGGTTATAAGCGTCAGGGTGAAGAGAGCAAGCTAGCGCCGCCCCGGGGATTAAGAGCAGCGCGGTGCACAGACAGCATGCTGGGACTGCTTGGAGACGCCCAAAGAACTGCCTCCACAAAAGGACCTCCTCACTAGCCTTCAAAAAAAATAATAATATCAATAATCCTATGGCTATATTCACTCCCCAGGAGTAAGGGCTTTCAGAACCCCAAGAGGACCCAGGAGGCCTAGCAGAGTGACCTGGGCTCACATTGCTGCTGCTGCTGCTGAGTCGCTCAGTCGTGTCCGACTCTGTGTGACCCCATAGACGGCAGCCCACCAGGCTCCCCCAGCTCTGGGACTCTCCAGGCAAGAACACTGGAGTAGGCTGCCATTTCTTTCTCCAAGGCATGAAAGTGAAAAGTGAAAGTCAAGTCGCTCAGTCGTGTACGACTCTTAGCGACCCCAGGGACTGCAGCCCACCAGGCTCCTCCGTCCATGGGATTTTCCAGGCAAGAGTACTGGAGTGGGGTGCCATTGCCTTCTCCAGGGCTCACTATAGAACCAGGATGGTTTTGAAACTAGGGAGAGCCCTAGGCAAATCTTCCAGTCCATCGCCACTCACTTAGTGGACAAGGACATCGTGGATGGAGACCCAAGAAAGTGCTCCTGGTTGTAGATGTCTCCCCTGACCTGCAACCCAGCCTTCTTCCTGCCAGTCCACCCCATACGAAGCCGAGAGCAAGGCTGAGTGAAGGGAGCTCAGAGCATGGGGTGTGGCCCCGAGAAAGGAGGTGCTCAGTGGGATGCTCTAATGGGGGGCCACCTAGGGAGCTGGGCGGGCACGGGCCACGTCTAGAAAAGGACAAGGCAACAGCCAACAAGTCAATTTGCTTTGGGTGTTCTGTTTTGTTTTCAGTTTTATTCAAGAACTTTGACAACAGAATGTATAGTTTATCTATGAAGAATTCCCTTTAACCGTTTTGAATTGGGCAGAGCAACTCAGATATTATTGCTATTAATATATAATATCATTCCATATTGTTATCTTGCACTTGTGCCAGACTCTCTCCCTTTTAAAATACATTCAGAGATCTCACCATATTCGAGAGTCCCAACAATCTTGTAAACTTGTAAAATATATGGAAGCATTATTACTTCATTTTACATACGGGAAAATTAACATACGGACCTAAGAGTAATTCACAAAAAAACTTGAGTCAAGAAACTTACAGCCACAGAGACAAAGTCAAGGCCAAAACTCAAAGTCATCTTTTTACATGAAATAGAAAAAACACATTTTATTAGCAACCTGATAGAATTTTTTCCAGAAGTCCTCAGGGGAACCAGGCATTCAGAAAATTATGTCATAAAAGTAGAGAGTATAAATTAGTAGGAGGAAAGAAAAAAAGGTTCCAGTTAGGGATTTCTATAAAATACTAATTTTCACCATTCTACAAATGGAGGGAGGGACCATGAGGGGCTGCCCACAGGGAGGGAAAATACAGACAGGAAGAGGGTAATATGTCCTTTACATCGTTAAGAGGAAACTTACATTATTTTGACAGCTCCCAAGGGGCATCTATAGTGTTAAGGTGAAAAATACATAAAAAGATAGTTACTGCCATGCCCCGGGGGCATTTATAACAAGAAAACACTGCGCATTTCACTTTAGACTGTTGCTGCTGTGACGCGACATGTACATTACAGGAGTGAGGCTTGTGGTTCCCCATTTCTCCCCTGGCATGCAAAGGTCTGCTGAGCCAAGGGCCAAACGTGCAGTAAACAAGCCTTAATCTTTGCCTAGAGAGCACAGAAGTCAACTTTTCTAAGTGGAAGCGTTACAAGGAAGATCAAACACGCCCACACATCCTTGGCAGGATCCAAACGACACATTTCACAGGATTCTGACTTAGACCCCTCTCCCTAAATGGAAGCTCATTATTATACCCTGATGATACACACCATCTGGGCAAGTTCATCTCTCATGGTGTTAACAATGAACATCTCAGAGCAGCTCCTATGTCTTGAGTCACAGAATGCAGTGAAGCACAGAGGTAGGCAGAGCCTAATAAAACAGACTGAACAGACAACAAAAGGAAGAGCAACTCTGAATTCCACCCCTGCTTCCAGGCCCTGGGGAGGCAGGAGAAAGCAGCCTGGGAATGAGGCTGCTGGAAAGAGACCCTCACACTAGTAGGGCTCCAGCGACTGGAGAGAGAGCTGAAGGAGAAGAATCTAAACTCGCAGACTTGCAGACGATGAGGCTTTGCTTTCCCACCTGAAGCCGTTTGTTGGGTGAGACGGAGCAGCCCTGAAGTCGCTGCAGACCCACAGGTCCCAGGTCTGCTAGAGGGCCTCTGCTGCCACCTCCTGGTCCTTCCCGGGAATGCGCGGTAGGAACCAGCCCGCCAGGCCCGACTCCATGGAGAGGGGTCTCAGCGAGCTCGAGGAGTTGCTGGTGGACAGGGAGGCCTGGCATGCTCTGGTCCATGGGGTCGTGAAGAGTCGGACACGACTGAGCAACTGAACTGAGCTGAAGTCCTTCCGGCTGGAACAATCTTTACTCATTAACCCTCTGATTAAGCACAGCGTTGTTTTTTTTTTTTTAAGCTGGGGATTCCCTGATGGCTCCACTGATAAAGAATCTGTGTGCAATGCAGGAGGGGCCGGTTCGATCCCTGGGTTGGGAATATCCCTTGGACAGGGAAATGGCAGCCCACTCCAGTATTCTTGCCAGGGAAATCCCACGGACACAGGAAACTGGCCGGGTACAGACCATGGGGTCGCAGAAAGTTGGACACGACTGAGCTAAAACGGCATTCTGACCTCAAGTGTAATGAAACAGGTGCCTTGCATCCCTGACAAGGCACAGGGAGGAGCCTAGAGCCCAGTCTTTAAAACAGGACAGGTGGCTCTGCTTTTAAAAACAAAGCCCGTTTCTCTCCTGCAGGTGTGATTAGGACCGCGCTCACGAACATGGATCGAGAGGCCAAGGAGTACTACGAGGTGATCATCCAAGCCAAGGACATGGGAGGGCAGCTCGGAGGGCTGGCGGGCACCACGACTGTCAACATCACCCTCTCGGATGTCAACGATAACCCGCCCCGCTTCCCCCAGAGTGAGTACCCAACCGGCGAGAGTGCCGCTGTCAAGGCAGAGCAGCGGCGACGGAGGCGAAAGACAAAGGCCGCTCTGAGCCCCTCTTGAGTTCAATTATTCCTGGGTTCCTTTTGGGCATTTATCATGCAATCCTCACATCACCATTTCCCTCCTAGGTCCAACTTCCCAGGGCACTAAACCAGCGTTTCTCTGTTTTTCACTATCACCTCCCTCCGGAGCCCTGTTAGACCCTTTTCTTCCTTGAGTGTCATGCCCTGACCGCTCCCCTCATACAGCTAAATATTAAGCAAGAAGATTTTGTTGGGTAGGGATGAACTTTAGATTTGTAATATCTAAGTTTTTTTCACCTCTCTCCAACAAGAATCGATTTTTTGTACCTGTTGAGAATGCACGCAGGGAGACTAAGCCAAAGCTTGAGGTGAACGTAGTGACCCGTCGGATCACTTAACCCCTCGATTCACAGCAGGTACTGAGTGCTTGCTTTGTAAGGGCCCTGGGCATGCGGGGCACAAGATTCTTGAAGCGAAGTCCGTGACCTTGTGAAGCTTAAAGTCCACTTGGGAGAACATATACTTGGCATTCATCAAAATTTAAGCAGGAAGCAGCAATGTGCCAACTGGTTAGCGCAGAATGACGCCTTCACAATAAGCCAAGATGAGTAAAGACTTAATAAAAGGATGAGACTTCAACCAGGTATTAAATAATATAACAGAGTCAAACAAGAGAAAAAAGAAAACACTCCAGAAAGGGGAAGCTGTTCATTCACTTAAAAAATTTTTGTTTCGAGCAACATTCTAGATATGAGATATAAAGCCCTGGAAATAAAGCTGCAAATGTAATTTTATGTTCAAAGATCCCGAAAATGAAGACCTGCTCTTTTATTGATTCAAATGTTCCGTTTCTAATGGAAGTCACTGCAAAGTTTTTGAGCAAGTGAGAGACATAAGGAAAGGCTAAGCTGATGGCCACCCAGAGCTGGCTGGCAGGGATGGAGACCAGAAGCAGGAGAGCGTGGCAGGAGGCTTTTAGCAGGGTCCAGATGTGAACTGATAAGAACGCAGGGAAACAGAAGAAGAAGTGGGATGGGACAAATGAGAAAACTTGGATTTCTGTCTCTGATTTCTTGGCTAAGGGAAGGTGGAGTCAAAGACAACAAGGGTGTTGTAGGTCTGGGCGACAGGGAAAGACTGTCCTAAATGGGAGAAACAGAGATGCCTGGCGGGACTGGTGGCAGGCAGGCGAGGAGGAAGACAGACGCTGCCTGGAACACGAACGACAGCAGGACGCTCAGGCTGGATTAAGGAAGGCGGGACACAGAGCTACGGCTGTGGAGAGGAGACCAGGAGTGAAGACGGGAATCTGAGAAGCAGATTCTAAAAGGGAGCAACTGGAGAAGAGAGAGCAACCGACTCAATCCCAGGTGAAAGACTCTACCAGGATCAACAGCCACTAAACTAGGACAGAGCCGAACCAGCCCACCTGCTGAAGCGCCACACTGTGGGTAAACCACTCACCTATGTAAAGACAGGAGTAACACTCAAACACTTACTTACAACTGGAATCCATAACGTCCCCATGAGGCTTCGTGAAACCGGAAGACAAGATACCAGATGAGTGTTCTACAAGTGATATGAACAAGCAGGTTCCTAAGTTGATTGCTTCTACACCTCAGAAGACTAGAGCATGATGAAACAGTTTATGAAATGACATATGGACTGGTTTCTTACGTGCTCTGCTGACCCATCTCTACCATTTCATGAATGGCTCACACTGCACACACGAGACTACAGATTCTTGAACATCCCTGGACTGTCCTCTGGCTTTGTAATCTGACACCAGACAGATCTCCGAGAAGGCAGAAAGAGAAGAAGGGCAAAGTTATCACACAGTTCATATAGATTTGGACCTACTGTAGGAAAGTTACATTGAATCCTGCTTTCCTTCTTTTTCACAAATATTACCATAACTGATTAGGGGTTATTGACACAATGACACACCTCCTATTTTATACTGAAGAAGCGCAGTCACCTTTAATTTAACAAAATATAATGGAATATCAAGACCTCAGGCTACTTATTTCTAACATAATGCATTATGTGTAGAAATCGTATGGACAAGATGTTTGTTTTGACACAGAACGCCTACCTTTCCTGGAGAAGATTGTTTTTCCCAAACATGTTCTGCAGTAGCAAAGTCTGCTCCATCAACAACTTTGGAAGAGAATGCAGAGAGATGAAATCCAAGCGCCTGCAGTTTAGCGCAGACATTAGCCACTTCCTGGCTCGCGACCGCGAAGAACAGCCATCGTTTCTCCTCCCGTGCGAGGGAGGCTGCTGAGCGCTGGCTGGGTGCCGTCAGCCCCCAGGTCATTGTAAGAAGGCAGCGCTCACACCCCGACTTCCCAGGGTGACGCCCCACAGCTCGCAATGCGCGCGAGAACCAGAGGCGCTGTGTGCGTGCAGAAGGCGGTTGTTTGACTGAGTCTGTAGTCATCCACACCATGACCGACAGAAGAGTGAGGAGCGTCAAAGGGCTGAGCCCAGAGGAGGCAAGTTAATGAAAATGCTGCTCCGCGGAGATGAACATGAACCGAACGAGTGGATTCAGGCCATCAGGTTGAAAAGAACACCACCGGCTCTGAGCTCCCCACGCAGGCGAGAACTCTGGGGGCATCGTCTTCCAGAAAAGAGAACGAGCAGCACCGAGATGCGTCCGCGGAGAAGCCACCATGGTGCAGCCCCAGTGCAGACACCCCGAGGGACGGCCGCACAGACGCCGGCAGAGCGGGGCTCCGGGGCCGGGCCGCCTCTGCAGGGCGCCGGTCAGCACCGAACGTGGGCAGCCGGTCACAGACGGGTGCTCGGCGTGCCGGCAGGCCAAAGAGGAAGACACGGGCCTCAAACACAAACCGAATACGCAGGCACTCTGTGACCACAGCAGAATTAACCCTGGGGGCCAGTGCATCAGGAAGGGCTGAAAGGCTGGAAAGCAGGGCGCTCCCTACCACCCTGGAGTCACAGCCACTGAGGTAAGCAGTGTCTTTGCTTTCCTCCTGTCCTCCTAGGATTATTATCAAGGGATCTTGGCCCCTCCTCATCCGACATCCAGTGCAGGCTATAACCCAGTAACGTCTGCTTAGCCCTTTGGATCTCAGTTTTTTCATTGGTAGAACTCAAGTTTTAACTTTGGATGATGAAAAAGATGTTTTGCACAGCGTGGCGGATGTGATGTGATACGGGGGAGGCGCTTTTTTGTGTAGTGACAGGTTACAAAAACTGCATGTTCTGACTTCTTCACAGAACATTACCAGATGAGTGTGTTGGAATCAGCTCCAGTTAGCTCGACTGTGGGGAGGGTGTTTGCCAAGGACCTGGATGAAGGAATCAACGCGGAGATGAAGTACACGATCGTGGATGGGGATGGGGCGGACGCATTCGACATCAACACGGATCCCAACTTCCAAGTGGGCATCATAACCGTCAAGAAGGTAACCGAGCTCCTTCTTCCAAGTCATTTCAGGGGAGGCTTTGAGCATGTATGTAATATTAGTAAGGACTGCTATATTATTAATAGCATTGCTTTAAATCCGCTGGTAAACACTTTCCTGTCATGAAGAAAGAAAAACCTCTTGGACTTTCCTGGCAATCCAGTGGTTAAGACTCCAGCTTACAAGGCAAGGGCATCTGCCGGCTACGGTGCTCAGTTGTGTCCAACTCTTTGCGACCCCCACAGACTGTAACCCCCCAGGCTCCTCTGTCCATGGGATTAGCTCAGCAAGAATACTTGCCTGGGATGCCATTTCCTTCTCCAGGGGATCTTCCCAACTCAGGGATCGATCTACCCGCATCTCCTGTGTCTCCTGCATTGGCGGGCAGGTTCTTTACCACTAGCGCCACCTAGGAAGCTCCAGGGCAAAGTTCAATCCCTGTTCAGGGAACTAAGATCCTATGTGCTGCACATCAAGGCCAAAAACACAGACAAAACAACAAAGAAAACCCCTTACTCCTTTTGTTCACATGTGAACACTGGCTGTGTCCTCATTTTACAGGAAGGGTACCCTTCAGTTCAGTTGCTCAGTTGTGTCCGGCTCTTTGCGACCCCATGGACTGCAGCATGCCAGGCCTCCCTGTTCATCACCCACTCCCAGAGCTTACTCAGACTCATGTCCATCGAGTCTGTGATGTCATCCAAACATCTCATCCTCCATTGTCCCCTTCTCCTCCTGCCCTCAATCTTTGCCAGCATCAGGGTCTTTTCAAATGAGTCAGTTCTTCATCAAGTGGCCAAAATATTGGAGTTTCAGCTTCAATATCAGTCCTTCCAGTGAACACCCAGGACTTATCTCCTTTAGGATGGACTGGTTGGATCTCCTTGCAGTCCAAGGGATTCTCAAGAGTCTTCTCCAACACCACAGTTCAAAAGCATCAGTTATTTGGTGCTCATCTTTCTTTATAGTCCAACTCTCACATCTATACAGGACTACTGGAAAAACCATAGGTTTGACTACACGGACCTTTGTTAGCAAAGTAATGTCTCTGCTTTTTAATATGCTGTCTAGGTTTGTCATAGCTTTTCTTCCAAGGAGCAAGTGTCTAACTTCATGGCTTCAGTCACCATCTGACTGCAGTGATTTTGAAGCCCCCCAAAATAGTCTCTCACTGTTTCCATTTTTTCCCCATCTATTTGCCTTGAAGTGATGACATTGGATGCCATGATCTGTGTTTTTGAATGTTGAGTTTAAAGCCAGCTTTTTCACTCTCCTCTTTCACTTTCATCAAGAGGCTCTTTAGTTCTTCTTCACTTTCTGCCATAGGATAGTATCATCTGTGTATCTGAGGTTATTGATATTTCTCCTGGCAATCTTGATTCCAGCTTGGGCTTCATCCAGCCCAACATTTCGCATATAAGTTAAATAAGCAGGGTGACAATATACAGCCTTGAGGTACTCCTTTCCCAATTTGGAAACAGTCTTTTGTTCCATGTTCAGTTCTAACTGTTGCTTCTTGACCTGCATCCAGATTTCTCGGGAGGCAGGTCAGGTGGTCTGGTATTCCCATCTCTTGAAGAATTTTACACAGTTTGTTGTGATCTGCACAATCAAAGGCTTTGGCATAATCAATAAAGCAGAAGTAGATGTTTTTCTGGAATTCTCTCACTTTTGCAATGATCCAGTGGATGTTGATAGTGTGATCTCTGGTTCCCCCTATGTGGCATGCCTCAAGTTATAAATTAATAATACATTGCTTACCATTACTAGTAACTATTAACAAGGTAAAAGTTCAAAGTTTTGGATAATTATTGTCTCTTTAAGGCAAAAATTATCTTTAAAAAATTAAGCAATCAAAAAAAGAAATTTTGAGGTTTCAATATATTTTAAATTTTATTTTATATCTTAAAATAATATTTAATCAACTCTTTGCAATCCCATGGACTATAGCCCACCAGGTTCCTCTGTCCATGGATTTCCTAGGCAAGAATATTGGAGTGGGTTGCAATTTCCTACTCCAGGGGATCTTCCTGACCAAGGGATAGAAGCCACAGCTCCTAAACTGCAGGCACATTCTTTATCATCTTCTGCATTACAGGCAGGGCCACCAGGAGAGCCCCCTTAATAGTAACACAATACTATTAGTTTATATCAAATTACTAGAATATATCTTAGACCTTACTGTAAGCCATTAATTTAAAAAATATTAACTATTACAGTTTTGTATATAATGAGATTGGTCACAGTGTTATGGCTGTATCTGAAAGGAATCTCAAAAATCTCAGCTCCCTTACCTGGAGAAAAGATTAAATTTCGTAAGACAGAATACTGTCTTTCACTGTCATTGCTAAAACTAGATCCATGTTTAATCAAAATATTTATCCGTTTCGCCAAGGTCACTCAGAGAAGGCAATGGCACCCCACTCCAGTACTCTTGCCCAGAAAATCCCATGGACGGAGGAGCCTGGTGGGCTGCAGTCCCTGGAGTCGCTAAGAGTCACACATGACTGAGCGACTTCACTTTCACTTTTCACTTTCATGCATTGGAGAAGGACATGGCAACCCACTACAGTGTTCTTGCCTGGAGCATCCCAGGGCTGGGGGAGCCTGGCGGGCTGCCGTCTATGGGGTCGCACAGAGTTGGACACGACTGAAGCGACGCAGCAGCAACAGTGGCAGCAAGGTCACTTGGATTTCTCTTCTGACCTTATGAGGTGTCAGAAAATGGAATTAAGAGAGAGGTCAGTAAGTTGAGTAGATGGACAAGTCAAATGTAATAAATACTTTACAGGCTATTGACTAATCAATCTATACTTTTGGAACAACAGTCACTCGGATGCTCAATCCACACCCATCTTTCATTAGTAATATCATGTAAAATTGAAACAAAAGTTCTGCTTTTGATTTATTTCTCTCGGGCCTATTATTTGTCTAAAATAGCACATACTTTTTCGAGAAGAGAAATTAAGTTGAATTGATAGAATTGGATCCTCATAAAGCCACGCTGATCACTACTCAGCACCTTGGGTCTTTTTGCCTTTCAAGTAATCCATCAATTGACTTTCAGTCTCTTAATTTAAGTGGCTTCCCTGGTGGCTCAGAGGGTAAAGCGTCTGCCTGCAGTGTGGGAGACCTGGGTTCAATCCCTGTGTCGGGAAGATCCCCTGGAGAAGGAAATGGCAACCCACTCAAGTACTCTTGCCTGGAAAATTCCATGGACAGAGGAGCCTGGTAGGATATAGTCCATGGGGTCGTGAAGAGTCGGACACGACTGAGCGACTTCACTTTCACTCTTAATTTAAATGCTTCAAAGATAACTTGAAATATATAATTTTCAGAATATTCTGTATTCTATGTATGAGCTTGATCTTATGTCTTCAGTGTGTCTACCATCTTCCAGCATTCAGTAAACAATTGTTTCCAGTCCACTCCCCTCTTAGGCCACAAAGCAGAAAGCTTTTGTATTTTATCAAACCTAAGGTGCCATGAATTCTCATCATTGTTTTATATATCACATTAAAAAAAAAAAACAACACTCTGCTTGTTTTAATGGTGCAGAGCTTTCTTATTCCTCGGTCTGTAGTCACTAGAGAAGCTCCTGCAAACCCAGACGTATCTGCTTCACTGATATCAGTGCTGTTGCTTCCATGTCATTCTGCCTACACAGCGACTTTTGTTTCAATGTTGAATCATAATACAATCTTTTTAAAGACATTTTGGGAGGCAGCAAAATTCAGCACATGTATCACCAACACACGCAGAACTCACATGAAGTGCAGCCCTGATGACTTTGCCCAGGTTTAGCCAGCCTAGACACTGGCAACTGCATCCCGCCTCCCACGGAAGCTCCAGGGTGCCGTCAATTGCAGAAGCAACTCGATCTCCAAAATGTCAAAGTATGAAAAAATTGGTATCGTTCAATCACTGAAATATAGCAATAAAACATCTGTATATATCGCCACTCCACTAGTACACATTAATACGTTGACTAACTTTTGCACTACACAAGGTAACAACATTTGGGGGTTTTAAGCCCTCCCTAGGCACTGGGGAATAAAAATCTGACTAAATCATAGTCTTTGCCCTTTAGTATCGTGAAGGCAGCTAACACAGAAAGAAAGTAAGACAAAGTGCTGTGGGAGAAGAGGGAATGATTAATCCTGCTTAGGGGAACGGCATTACTATTTTCTGACATAATTTTCATTACTCAATTTTCAAGGATACGATGACTTCATTTTTATGTGCTCCAACTCTAGGAAATTTCCTGAATTTAACTAGGGGTCTCAGACATTTCTACTCTTTTATTTATTATTTAAATATGTAAAAACATGTACAAAAACTTCTCAAGAGAGAAATGTCAAACTCATATATCAATTATGGGCAATTTAAAGTTTAAGGTATTAAGGCAACATTTTCTTTCAATCTTAAGCAATAAAATTACTTAAGGGATACAATACCATTAAATAATATAGAAATGACTAAGTAACTTATTTGGGCTTCCCTTGTGGCACAGCTGGTAAAGAATCTGCCTGCAATGGGGGAGACCTGGGTTCGATCCTTGGGATGGTAAGATCCCCTGGAGAAGGGAAAAGCTACCCACTCCAGTATTCTGGCCTGGAGAATTCCACAGACTGTATAGTCCATGGGGTCACAAAGAGTTAGACAGGACTGAGCAACTTTCACTTCAATTCACTTCACTTCAAGTAAGTTATTTAAAAAGAAATTTTAACAATAATTAAAAACTCACTGTAGTCTTTCAACAGACTACTAGAAAATTTGGATGTCTGTATCCAAAAAAATAAATAAATAAAAGAAAACCTTGATTCATACCTATAAAAAGAAATTTAGATGATCTACCTAAATATAAAAAACTAAAACTATAAAATTTCTAGGAGAAAATTTTGTGACCCTGGTTAGGTGATTTCTTAGATATGACACCAAAACCCCAATCTACAAAATAAAAAGTGATAAATGAGATTTGTATCAAAATTAAGAGTGTCTTCTCATCACTGATAAAAGAGTGAAAAAATAAAACACAGACTGAGAAAAAATATTTGCAAATCTGTCTGATAAAGGACTGTAATATAAAATACATAAAGAACTCTTCAAGAAGACATAAAGATGCTCAGCATCATTAGGCATTAGGGAAATGCAATCAAAACCACCATGAGATCCTGCCTCACATCCGCTGGGATGCTAGCCGCAGGAGACCTGACAGAACCAAATGACGGCAAGGATGTGCAGCGGCAAGGATGTGCAGCAACCAGAACTCTCATACATTCCTGGTGGGAATGCGAAATGGAAACTGGTTTGGAAGTTTCTTAAAAAGTTAGAAATATACTTACCATACACTCCTGCAATCCCACTCAAAGGGATTTACCCAAGGGAAATGAAAACCTATGCTTCCACAAAAACCTGTCTACAAATGTTCATAGTGGCTTCATTCATAGCTGTCAGAAATTGGGAACAACATCCTCCATTGGAGGATGGATAAACTGTGGTATATCCATATAATGGATCTTCCCAACCCGGGGATCAAACCCAGGACTCTGTGTCTCCTACATTGGTAGGCGGGCTCTTTACCACCAGCACCCCCTGGGAAATCCATATAATGGAATCTACTTGGCAATAAAAGGGACAAACTCCACATTCACAAAGACAGGGGTGAATCTCAAATGCATATGATAAGTGAAAGAAACCAGACTCAAAAGACTACATACTGAATGACTGCATATATATGACAATCTTGCAATGGGGACTCAAAATAGATAGTAGGTGCCAGGGGTGGGGTTTGACCACAAAGAAGCATTGGTCAGGAGGTAACAGGGTGATGGAACTGTTCTGTATCTTAATTATCATAGGAAACACATACATCTGTACATAGAGGTATATGTACATACATGTATACATTTCTCAAAACTTGCAAAACTTTACACTAAAAAAGATTAATTTTAAGGTATATAAATTACATCTTAATTTTTATGAAATTCATGCCAAATTAGAAAAATGACTTAAAATTACAGAAACAACATATCTTGCCTAGCTCAAACCTAACATAAACAATCAGTGTCCACTTTGGGTTACTTCTGCATAGGGATAGAATTCTGAAAGAATTCGTTGTATTAATAAATTACCAGGAAATACAGATGTTTAGACTTGAAAGAGTAGCGTAAATAAAATAAACTGGTCAATCTATTCCGTCAGAGTTATTGAAACCTGAGTGGCAGACTTCCCTGTTTATGAAAACCCTGTCTTTTGACTAGGAGTTTTGGAGCTGAGGAGGCTGGCAGGAATGGCTCCTTGGTTCAGATGAGAACGGTGGACTCTAAGAAACAAAGGGTACAACCTGTGGTGCTAAGTAAATACAGAACAAGCGGAAAATCAACAACACAACTCAGTGGACAGAAATCTTGGTTAGAGTTTGAAAATAATAGATTTAGTTAAAGCAATTTCTCCTGCTGTTTGTTTCTCAAAAGCCAATTAGCTGCTTTAATAGACACTGGCCTCCTTCTAACATGGAAAGTGCTGACATGCAGCATATTTTATGAAAAAAAAAAAAGCCTAAGTCACCACTGAAGCTGGCATGTGGCTTTCAAGCTTTAGGGACTGCTTTCCTATCCTCTGCAATTATTGTATGAAATTGAGTTTCCCTGATTCTTAAAATTATTAATGATATTTTGGGGTGTTGCTTAGAACTTTTATATATTTTTGTCAGTTTAAAAAAACCATAAATGGATTGTTCTTAAAGAGATTGCATTCAAGGCTACTTTCTGCCTTGAAGTGCTGTATTTCACATAAAATATTCTGGAGGTAGAGAGAGATCCAAAAAAGGAAACGCCAAAAAAGTTATATGCCGGGGTCCAGCCCCGGTGGATGCAGGGAATTCGAAGCATTGGACGGCACTGGCAAGAAGAGACTTATTTATTGATTGATATAGAAATATAAAATTAGATTAGGAAGAAATAGTATAGTAGGAAATCTAGGTGGAGAAAAAGAGGCTGAATAACTTGGTTTACGGGGAAAACCAATAAAACCTCGAGACAAGAGGTTTGCACCATCTACGTTAGGCCACTGGCGCCCACTTGAATATCAAAGGGTGCCCCGCCTTAGGCTCCCTTTCGAGTGGATCTTAGCAGCCAGGGCAAGTAAGTAGACATGGTGAGCCTCCCCGCTCCAGATGGGAATTTAGCCGAAAAAGGGGAGAAAAGAATGACATGGGGAAGCCCAGTGTAGGTGCAAGACTCCAAAAACTTTATTTTTCAAAATCAGCTTATATACCCCAAGTTATACATAAAGAAATAGTGGAATATGCAGAGTTATGCAGGGGCAGCAGTCCTGACCCTCAATGAGACAAAGCTTTCTTTTTGCATACCCTCCCGTATACAAAAGGTCTCAGGTGGTTTACATTATCTTCTGGCCAAGAGGCCTGTTCACATCTTTATGGCTCTCTTCCTGGATAATTGTCTATCAACCAGAAAACTCCTTTTCCCTAGAAGAGTTTTTTCTTTACTCTGCATCACCCTCAAAGTACTAAATAAAGTTACATTCCTGTAGAACAAAGGTGCAGTGGGTTATAACAAAGAAAGTACTTAACTCAATGATCTAATGTTGCTAATGCCAGGTCTACTACCTGTTTTTCTATATACCAACTATCTCTACAAATAAAAGATATGAAAATTTGGCAGCAAGTATTGGCTCAACAAATGAAACCTTTAATCAGTCCTATTCTAATGATTTTGACTCCTCGGCAGCCCCTACATTCCTAGGATGTTTTAAGCTTCTTGTGCCTCCTGCGGTCAGGAGGCCTCAAACAATCACACGCGCAGCTGTATGAGTCCTGCAGGCAGGCTAGAAAGCCATCAGAGGGGTTTTTGGATTGAAACACTCGTATTATGCCCAGGAGATTTATTATCTAAAAGCTCTAATTTTTTCCAGAAAAAGGTGGTCGGGGGACAGCCCCCTGTTAATGACAGAAGAGTAGGTGGAAAGCATAACACAGTAAAGCAGGCAGACTCTGGTCTTGGGGGGTGGATGCTCAGGGAATTCCAGGGGGAACCCCTGAAGCCTGATCACAACCTTACGTTTTGTCAGGCTTCCTTCCACATGACCTTGTCACAGGCGGGATTCCTCACGCTGGCCCCCAGCAGTTATATGTCATGACATGGGTTTTATTAGACAAAGTTAAACTTCTGTGGATGAGCTCTGAATGAAGAAGCTAAAAGTCTTGAGCAGCTTTCCCACCCTGACACAGACCACATCAGCTTTGGCCAGTCTTCCAGCTCTCTGAGTCTGTTTTGTTAACTGTAAAATGAGGCACAGGATCAGGTTTTTAAAAGAGATTGTCTATGATAAACTAAACACACAAATATTGACCTGACACAATGCACTAAGAACCTTCGTGAGGTTTTATTGATAGTTCTTAGAAAAGATCACTATTGCCTCTGTACTTAAGATTTTTTTTTTAAGGGAAAAAACAGAAAAGCCTAGGCCTCAGTTGCTTGGATATACTGAAGCAGAACTCAAACTTGCTCTCGATTATCATGACACCTTTTCAAATGAACAAGCCTTCCTAACGATGACCATGCAGGTCACACAGGAGACAGGCCAGTTGGTCTTGCCCAGGGTGCAGGGGTTTTCTTCATCAGCAGGCTGGCTTTCCTTACTATCTCTGAAGCATCTACCATCCTCTTTACTTCCTTTACCCAAATTTTTGAAACTGCAAGAACCATGGAACAAAAGAAAAATTTCCATTTATTTTTCCTCTTGCCTCTTTCCCACCATGTTGATGCATTTGGGAAACTACCTGCCAGCCATCGGCATCATCCATCCTTTAGAACCTTGACATACATGCTCCTAACTAAGCAATCTTCCTGTCCTTCCTTTTCAGCCCCTGAGTTTTGAAAGAAAGAAAAGCTACACCTTAAAAGTGGAGGGAGCCAACCCTCACCTCGAGATGCGGTTTCTGAACCTGGGCCCATTTCAAGACACAACCACAGTGCACATCAGTGTGGAAGATGTGGATGAGCCCCCTGTGTTCGACCCTGGCTTTTATTTTGTGGAGGTGCCTGAAGATGTGGCGATTGGGACAACCATACAGATCATTTCTGCCAAGGACCCGGATGTGACCAACAACTCAATCAGGTTTTTCCACACATTTCACCTTTGTCTTATATCCGAGAATCTGCCCTTGTATCTAATTCACTTTTTCTTTTTGCTTCTTCCATCTCTGGAAACTCTTTCTTTAAATGCTTTATTTTTCTTTTCATATTATTTAGAAGTGAAATATCATTATGACAACTCCCTGTCAATTGCTTCAGCAACACACATACACACACCCCTCAGTGCTCAGTCGTGGCCTTACTGACATTTAGGGGTAGATAATCTTTTGTTGGGGGGGGGGGCGGTAATCATATACATTTTACAATGTTTAGCAGCATCTCTGGCCTCTACCTGCTAAAAAAAAGTAGCATCCCCTGAGTTGTAATAATCTATAAAGTCTGACTCTTTGCACACCCATAGACTGTAGCCCGCCAGGCTCCTCTGTCTATGGGATTCTTCAGGCAAGAATACTGGAGTGGACTGTCATTCCCTTAGGCTCCAAGGAATCTTCCCAACTTAGGCATCAAACCTACATCTCCTGTGTCTCCTGCACTGCAAGCAGATTCTTTACCCACTGAGCCATCGGGGAGGCCCCCAAAAAGACCCCAGATGTTGCCAAATAGACACATGGACATCAAAGCATTAAAAATTATTGAATCTTAGTGGTGAATATAATGGTGATTATTGTACACTCTTAATTTTTGTGAACCTTTGACATTTTTACTTTAAAAATGGAAAAAAATAACATATATAAAGACATGTTTCCATATACTATAGAAAGAACAGACATAGAAAACTCCCACTGTTGCCAACAGCTTTGAATCCATGTAGACTGACTTTCTATGGTAAACCTACAGACCAGCCTCTCCAAAGTATGTTTTGAACATCAAGATTCCAGTCTGGACGCTTCCCCCTCAAGAGCAGGCGGAGAGCCGCTCCTATAGCCATGGGCACTGCCCATTGACCCTGGAACCAAACAGCAGACAGCGGGTGGACAGGCTGACACTTCAACCTTCCCGAGCAACTGCCCAGCCTCTGAAGCTCGACACAAAAGATCAGGGCTCCAGGGCTGTTTGAGGCCATCTGTCACAGTAACTGTCGAAGGCCACACGACTGAATCCCGGGCGTCAGCACGAGCGCAGGTCAAGCACACCCCAATTTGTCAGAGGCCTTTTCTGCCAGCTGCTACTTCCCTCACCAGCTGCCATTTTGAAGGAAAATGTACTTTTGCCGTTTAATAAAGACGGTTCTCTCCTGAGATTAATCTTAGTAGGGGAAATCTGTTTCCTCTAACCAAGCAGCAAACATTTTACATTTTCAGGTATTAAAATGGCTAAAATTGTTGTTTCAATTCTGATACTTGATTTTTAGCAGACAATGAATCTTTATGAGTTATGACAATTTTATACAAGTGACAGTTCAATCTTAAGCTTTTTAAGTGTACAAGATGGGAAGAAATTAGTTAAATCATATTATCCCCCAAAAAACAACATAAATAAATAAACCAATTCTATTATAAATTCATATTTATAATACAAACATCACATTTATATCAAAAGCCAAGAATACATATCTATCTTCTGATTGATCTACTCATATCAGAGAACTGTGGGGAAAACTTTAGAACAAAACTTTACGGGGAAAATGCTTGAAATAAAACAAGAACGAGTTTCTAAAAGAGCCAATGAAATTCAGTGGAAAATTCCACATCCTTTTTCTAGATTCTGACTCTATAGACTCCTGAGTGGTAAGCATCGGAAATTTGGTTTTTTCAGGAGTCACTCTACTAAATGACAAGAGACAGAAAACAGTCAGGAATGAAGGAAATTCACACACACACACACACACACACACCCGCCTAGCATGAACATGCACACACACACACACACACACACACACCCAGCATGAACATGCATTATCCAGGACTAAGGTCGTTATCTCAACACACATCTAGGAAGGAAAGAGAAACACCAGCAGGCCTAGACCCACTGCAGGCATGGAGCAGAGGGAGGAACACAGCATGAGGGAATCCTGTCTGGCCAACAGAAAATGCTGCTTCAGGTGATAAGCTGTTGAAGCCCATCAGTTGGCCAGCAAGGCAGGACAGCTGGCATCGGGATAATCTGTAGTGGGGCGCCCGTCTAGTCCAGTAGATCCTGGTCAGGAGGAATCCAGGAGTGAACGGGCGGGAGGCCTGGAGTAGGGACCACGGGGCTTATTCTAGGGCAAGTCTCCAGGTCTTTATTCTTTCGGGCCGCGCCATGTGGCCTGTGGGGAGTCTTAGCTTCCGCGACCAGGGATCGAACCTGTGCTTCCTGTGTGGGAGTGTTAACATTGGATCGCCAAGGAAGTCCTGACTTTAGGCCTTGAGAGAGAGACTGGCAGGAACGAGGCAACAGCCACAGGTTTGCTGAAGACTAACGTCCCAGAACAGAGGTAAAACAGAATTCCACGCATCAGAACTGGAGACAATCGTCTCTCCGCATTTTGGTTGGAAAGAAGGATCAGAATGCACGTGGCCAGACTCAGGCTCTGTGCTGTCCCACAGGGACAAGGTATGGTCCCCGGGTCCCCGGGCCCAAGCAGGACCCTGGGGCTCCCGGATTCTCAGAGAGAAGCCCCTGGAGGCCGGACCTCTGGCTATCACTCAATAAACCCATCTGCAGATTACTTTCCTGTTATCTTTCCTCAAATTGCTCATTTTCTCCTTTTTTCCTATAAAAGTTATTTTCTTTTAAAATACTTTGAATGTGTTATATGCTGCTTGGCTATCAAATTTATCTTCTGCATTTTAATTACCAATAAATGAGGATAATATTCCTAAGAATAAAATACATATTAAATCATCCAAAAATTAACACATCACCCAGGTTAAAAATGCTATGGATAAAAGGTCATGGAACTTTTTAAAAAGATTATCAGGACTTTTCTAAAATTTATTTTTAATTGAAAGATAATTGCTTTACAGAATTTTGTTGGTTTCTGCCAAACTTCAACATCAATCAGCCATAGGCATATATATGACATTATCAGGACTTTTATAATCTCATTTCTAGAAAGTTTATGGTATGTTCAGGCATATAAGCTGGTCATAATTTACTAATAAAACCTAAAATCAAGTCTCCAGATTTAGTTATATATACATGAAAGATATGTCTGGATCACCTAAATTTTTAATAAATGCTTGAGGAATCTCTAGCAAGCAGGAACCAGTCAGCAACCGAAAAAGGCTTCTGCTGGTGTGGAAACAGCCGGCCCTCTGTGCTTTCCTGGAGTGTGTTTGTGGACTTGGGGATCCTGTCCATGAAACCCTACTTTCAAATCGCTCCTAAATTCAGAGAATGTCCTCAGCCAAGTAAACAAGCAGGGAACTCAGTGAACACCAGCATTGTTCGCGGAAATGAGGAAGTTTTGCGTGAATATGTCACGCCTGTTCGGCCCACAGCAGGTGAGAGTATTCTAGTTAGAGAAAGGAAAGCCGCCCACATAATTCACCGGCGTCTCCCAGTTTCCTCATTTTCCATCCGCATCTACACCGTTACATGTGTTCTCCTGGCTCCTGAAAATTGGCCCAGTGTCCCACTCGGAGTAATGAATGCTCTCACCGCCTCAGTGCAGGCCGGGCTCCGCCTGCCGAGGGCGGCCCCGCCGGGCGTCCTGCCGGGTGGTTGATTGCATCCCTCCGTCTCCCCGGCCGTCTATGACGCTCGCTGCGTCTCTGTGACGCTCGCTGCGTCGCCCCGGCCGTCTGTGACGCTCGCTGCGTCGCCCCGGCCGTCTGTGACGCTCGCTGCGTCTCTGTGACGCTCGCTGCGTCGCCCCGGCCGTCTGTGGCGCTCGCTGCGGCATCGTAGGTGTGCGTCCGGACAGCGGGTTCCTCGCAGGCTGCCTCCCCGCTCGGTGCTCCGCCGGCCGCGGGGCGAGCTGCCATCAGGGCCTCCGGCTCCGTGGCCGAATGGCTGGCTTTTCTCATGTTGGGGGAGCTGAAAGAAAAGACCGTCAGGAGCCAACCAGTGCTTTTTTTTCTAAGATAAATTCAAATCTTGAAAGAGCCAGGAGACTTTAAATCACTAACTACACCCAGAAAAAGAAAAAAAAAGGCTCCAATTAATTTTAAATGAACTTGGTAGGCATGTGTTTATTCTCTATTAAATAGGCAATTGTTGGCCGTGGCGGCTCCATCTATCTTCAGAAAGAGAGAAGGCTTTGTTTCCTTAAGCCATCCCACACCTTTCATATGCCTAGGTTTGATTCTCAGCTGTGCAACCTTGGACAAACGTCTTAATCTTTCCATGCTTCAGCTTCTCACCTGTGAAACAGGGATAATAATACCTGCCTCACAAGATTTTCGAGGAGATTACCTGAGCCAATACATGTAAGATGTTTAGAGCAGGGCCAGGCTACAGTAACAGGGTCAGAAGCAAAGAAAAGCATTATGAATTTAAATTTCCCAACGCTTAGAGAGTTTCAGCTGAAATGATTCCAGCTTCTCCAGCCTTTAGTGGTCACCTCACCTTTTAATTCCCTGAACAGCCATCCTGAATCTCAACAGGAAAAAATGCACACTTGAAACAAAATGCTTGACCAAATAATATATAGAGGTACGTGCATGCTGAGTCACTTCAGTCGCGTCCAACTATTTGCGACCCCATGGACTGTACCACACCAGGCTCCTCCGTCCATGGGCTTCTCCAGTCAAGAACCCTGCAGTGGGTTGCCATGCCCTACTCCAGGGGATCTTCCCGACCCAGGGATCAACTCACGTCTCCTGCGCTGGCAGGCAGATTCTTTACCACGAGTGCCACCTGGGAAGCCCCATATACACAGGGATAATCTATATGTATGTATTTATATATACTGAAACAAACATTTTACCATCAATTTTTACCCTTACTGTAAGTGATAGTCTGGCATACCTATACCCATTTCATTTTCTTTCTACAGTAATCATAACCCACCATACTGATTTCAGTTTGAAAAACAATGCACTAAAGAAATTGCTTACTGCCATCAAAAGGGTGGTATTTCCCAGTTTAAACAACTTTAAGATACAGATTGCAATGGCTGGCAACATTTTTGGGGGGCTGTGCACTTGGCTTGTGATTGAACTCAGGCTCTCAGCAGTGAGAGCCTGCAGTCCTTAACCACTGGACTGCCAGGGAATTCTGCTGGCAACTTTTTTTTAATTAATTTTTATTGGATTACAGTTGATCCATAATGTTATATTACTTTCTGCGGTACAGCAAACTGAATCAGTTATACACATATTCACTGTCTTAGATTCTATTTCATATGGGTCATTGCAGAATATTGAGCAGAGTCCCGTGTGCTACACACAGGTCCCTATTAGTTAGCTGTTTTATATATAGCAATGTGCACGTCAGTCTCAGTCTCCCAACTTATCCCTCCCCACCTTCCCCCTTGGTAACCATAGTTTGTTTTCTACGTTTGTGACTATCTGTTTTGTAAATAGGTTCGTTTGTACCCACTGGCAACTTTAAGTGGAATTTTGAACCCAAAATATTACAACAGCTTATATACACATATATGTGTGTTGTGTGGTGTCAGTCACTCAGTCCTGTCTGACTCTTGGTGGCCCCAGGGGCTGTAGCCCACCACGCTCCTCTGTCCATGGAATTCTCCAAGCAAGAACATTGGAGTGGGTTGCCATTCCCTGTTCCAGTGTTTATACATAATTTACAATCTATAATATATATAATAGTTTATAGATAAACATTTATATTTCAGATCTTACTATTACCTGAAAATTATTAGCTGTCTAACTGTGGGAAAGTGACTTAACTTCTCTTAGTCTTCATTTCCTTTTCTCTTGGTTGATATATTTATATATAAATATATTTATATACAAATTTATATATAAATATATCTTAGAGATGCTGTAGAATTTTAAAAGAAGCTATAAAATGCCTGGTATTCAACAGATGGCAGCAATCGTAACTACTGCCCACTACCAAGGACTACATAAGATTCTTAAGAATGGTTCTCAATCATGGCTACACATCAAAATCCCTTAGAAGGCTTTTAAACATACAGATGCCTACGCTTCCCTCCACACCTACTGAATCTCCCAAGATGGGCACCAGGTAAGACAACTTAGGTAAGAAAACACAAAGGGTCCGGTATCCAACTCAGCTTCAACAGGAATTACAGATCTTACCCAGTGTCAGGGTGAATAAGGACTCAAAGGATATAAACAACAGCAAGACATGAGCTACGCACTCTTTCCTCAGGTTTCCCTGCTGTCTCAGTGGTAAATAATCTGCTTGCAAGGATAGAATCGGGTTCTATCCCTGAGTCAGGAAGATGCCCTGGAGGAGGAAACGGCAACCCACTCCAGTATTCTTGCCTGGGAAATCCCATGGACAGAAGAGCCTGGCGGGCTACAGTCCATGGGGTCGCAAAAAGTCGGACACGACCATCACTAACACTTTCAATTTTTCTTTCCTTAGAGAGGTCTGGCTTCTCTGGTGGCTCAGAGGGTAAAGCGTCTGCCTGCAGTGCAGGAGACCTGGGTTCAATCCCTGTGTCGGGAAGATCCCCTGGAGAAGGAAATGGCAAGCCACTCCAGTACTCTTGCCTGGAAAATTCCATGGACAAAGGAGCCTGGTAGGATATAGTCCATGGGGTCGCGAAGAGTCGAACACGACTGAGCAACTTCACTTTAGAGAGGTCTAGAACCATTAGGTGTAGGTGCCTGTAAATATCCTTCTATTTTCTGTATAAGGATGCATGTTGGTCCACACGGAGTATGAAAGGTATGAGCAAGGAATGAAGGGCATGGCCTGAAAGCTTAATCATGTAACATCTGCTTTTTATACTCCATTAACTACACTACTCACATGACATTTTCAAGCAAGCTGTGCCCCATAAATTCCAGGCTATTTACAATAAACAACCTAGACAGACCCCGGTCCATCCTGCTAAAAACATTCCCTAGACAAGGACACCCATCTAGCAGATAACATAACTGTGTCTGCCAACAAGTCAGTCATTAGTATGCTTACAAAGGACCTGATTCAAATTTTTCCTTCTCAGTAGGTGATACTACTTGTGGGAACCGGGACCACACAACTCGGTCTTTTCCAGTTCCAATTCAGCATTTCTGGACTTATTTGAATAAAAGTTGTTTTGAACAAAGACAGGGATTGATATTCAGAGTGTCCCTAAAGTCTTAGAACAGTTTTAAGCTTTAAAAATAGCTGAGACTGATCTTTAGAAAGCATAAAACTGCCCTAAGACTTTGACACCCCATTTTATTTCATTTTCTGAATGAGGAAATCGAAGCAGTAACAATTTTTTGTTGTTGTCTTGCGTTTGGGGATTTTTTTAGGGGGCAGGCAGTGGTTTTGGACATGATAAAACAGGAATGCAGTCTTCCAAGGGCCTATAATCCAGAACTAGTCCTGTTTCACATAGTATGCGCTCAGTCCCCTCATGTAATATGCTGCAAGTATGAATAAATATGCTTATCCAATAAGACAATGCATTTAATCTCCATTTCTACAGATATTCCATTGACAGAAGCAGTGATCCTGGAAGATTCTTCTATGTGGACATTACGACAGGTGCCCTAATGACTGCAAGACCTCTTGACCGGGAAGAGTTTTCTTGGCATAATATCACTGTCCTTGCTATGGAAATGAGTGAGTAAAACAATACCATGGTCTCCATTAGTGACAAAACATAAGCGTTGTAGAAAGTGGAGGTTTCCAGAGCCTGTTGGAACAAAAATCATATTCTTTATGGAAAAAAATGGAAATCCTGGTTTATGAAATTGAATGAACGTATTTAGTTCAAATACTTACTGAGGGTCTCTATAAACCTAGTCCTGCTAGAGAGAAAAACAGGAGTATCACGCAAAAGCAGCACAAGAAACAGTGCCTTTAAACTACGGAGCTGCTTCTGCATGAAGAACAGCGGCCACTCCTGAGACATCTGAGAGGCTTCCAGCCTTTAATAAGATTGGAATGCAACTAGTACATTATTATTGGATGAAAGGAAGCATCTAGAACATATCACCCTTATCATGCACATAGACATACACGTACATGCATATAAGAATTTGAAACATCTTACAACAGATTATTAACATGAACCTGAAAATAAAATTGAAAATTAATAAACTAAATTAACATATTATAATCTCAACACAAATTATATACTACTACGTTCCATTTTTTTCTTTCACAACACCCGTGGGGTTGGGTGGACTCCAGGAGTTGGTGATGGACAGGGAGGCCTGGCATGCTGTGGTTCATGGGGTCACAAAGAGTCAGACACGACTGAGTGACTGAACTGAAATTATGAGGAATGTTAAGGGAAATGGTAAATCCAAACATATTGACACAAGTATGTACAGTCAGTCATGAGGGCAGTTTGGTAAGAAATCTTTATTCAGAGTCCCCAGTACATCCATACACCTTTTCTCAAGAATTCTACTTCTAATAATTATCTTAAGGAAACTGTCATAATATTGACAAAGATTTATGAACCAAAATGCCCACTGCATTGTCATTTTAAAAGAGGGGAAACACCTAAATGTCTAATGACAGTAGCTTGACTAAATAAACTATGGTCCAGCCATACAGTAAAATGAGAACATCCTGTTTACATTAATACCAATCAGTGTACCAATTAATTAATTTCAAAGTACATTTCAATGACCTTCAGGAAAATCTTTCCCTAAAATATTAAAGTTCTAAATCAAACTTTTTTCTTAATTTCAGTGTGTATGTATGTGTGTGTGAGAGAGAGAGAGTTTGGACACATGTAACATTACACATAATATATAATGGATATCTCAGGTGGTAGGACTATGGATCACATTTATTCTCATTTTTCTGAAATTTTCATCATTGCCTGTATAAACAAACACCAGCACAAGTTACAATGGAAAAATTTAAACACATCAGCACTCTTGCTAACCAAGCAATATAAATATTTAGGGGAAAAACAAAAGTATAAATATTCTTGAGGGAAAAAATGAACCAAAAGAACAGGGCATTTTGAGATTTAATAAAATTATTTACTAAGCATACTTTCTATGTCTTATAATTTCTATTTTGTCTTCCTGGGATGGTGGCCAAAGCAGAAAAAGACAGGAGGGTCAGCAGTGGGGTTATGAAATTACTTTGTGTGGCAGTGTCAAGCAGAAGACAGACCAAAAGGGTATTTTTCCCCATGAATGACTGTGAGTAGCTTCAGTCTCAGCCAAAAATGTGGACTTGGTGTGTGTTTGATCCTGTAATATCTCCTGAGTCCAAAAGCAGAAAAAAATGTACGGTGTTGCCTGTAATCCCATGAATAATGTAAAATCTTCTGAAACAGTAATTCAAAGAACTGATTACAGGTTTTCCCCACTATCTGAAAGTATCGGGTTCCTATGAAACCTTTTGTAGGCCAAAGCGGTATAAAGTGAAGACGTAGTTACCTTAGGACACATCTTGCTAGCAGATGCACAAAATGAAAAGCACAGATGCTCACGTCATTCAAGGATGTGGCGGCTCGATGCGGAGATGCCGGGCGCTGTTTCCCAGGCAAAGAGCTTGTTGCTGACACTCTCACTGCCGCAGCCTGCCTTCAATTCCAGAACCTGAAGTCTAAGCCAAGTGAGAATCTCAAAAACTATTTTTGAGATTCATTCGTGACATCTGCTACCCCAGGAGTCCCACCCCGCCCTGCATCCTCCTGACGTCACACGCGCGGCCCAGCACACACCGTGTCCTGCCCACACTCATGCTCCAGCCACACTCTTAACAGGCACCCCCCGCAACCTGGCGTTGAGAGTTCCAGGGTCTTTATCCACTCCTTCAAAAACCAGAGTGAGGAGACAAATGCCTGCTCCAACAAAGAGCTGCTTTCCTGCCTCTCTGAACCCTCCTCACCTTCGGTGTTTGTCTGTGTCGTCTGTGCTTCCTTTAGACAATCCGTCCCAGGTCGGAAGCGTTCCTGTCACAGTCAAAGTCTTAGATGTCAACGACAATGCTCCGGAGTTCCCCAGATTCTACGAAGCTTTCGTCTGTGAGAACGCCAAGGCAGGGCAGGTAAGCAGCCTGAGCACCGTGGTTAGCCTTCCAACACGGGGAAACGCGTTACAGAGAACCAGACTGGCCATCAGAGGAATTTAGACTCCAGAAGCTGACAGTTTGTAAAAGAGTCCCTGGCTTCTGTTTATCATGTTGCAACCGCTTATTTGCTAAGACAACTATTCAGAACCTCTGTTACATTTTATGATCGAAACAAACCCACCTTGTAACTGAACTGTACAGAACCAACTGGAGTAGCACGTGCCTTGGATCCTGGGAAAGAGGGACCATGAAGATCAAGGGGGAAAAGAAAGGAGAGTCTTTTTCTCCGCTTAGCACTAATCCTTGAAAACATCTGCAGTAAGAAAGGTTCATTTTCTGTATCTTCCTCCCTCCCTTTCTTCTGACAGCAAGCATCCTCCTGAGGGGCCATCTGCCCTATTCCTACACTCTCTCCTCCCTCAGCCGAAACACCCGTTTTCTCAGTACCCTCATGTCACATCAAGTTTTGAGAGGAAACGCATCTTAAGGAACAAATGTCTACTTATTCGAAACAGCTTTAGCACCATCATCTTCATATACATCTGCCTGTTTTTTTTAAGTCTGCTTAAAACCTAAGTGAATGTCTGTTTGACTAAATCCCAGAGGTGCAGCTGAAAAGCATCTGAACTGTGCCTGGAACGGCCACGTGATTGACGCATGTGTCAGGCTGGTGCCCACACCATACCCAACCCGCCACACCTCAGATCTCGTGCCCTCTCTCTTCTGTCCTACTTTTGAAGACTCTGTCCTCTCTACCTTTGTCCCAACAGACTCCCTTGCTTCCCCCAAGCTTATTTTGTGACCCTGAGGACTCTGGTCCAGGGGCTGGGTGCAGACGGCAAGCACTCGTGGTTTGGTAACGCAGGCTTTTGACTGTGAAGCAGCTTCTGCTTCCACTGCTCTCTCCCTCTCCTGCAACATCTCGCGCACAGACTCTGTCTATACAACCAGAAATTACACTAGCTTCCTGAACTCCACAAAGATTGCCTCAATGCATCTTTACCGTTCTTCCCACCCGAAGGAAAAGTGACTCCCTTGTCCCGGGCGGGGGAGCGGGGAAATGTGTCCTGTAGCTGTTCGCATCTAAGTTATCTCATCCATCCCTTCCTGAAACCCAGAGCCGTGCTCTATAGCACGCCTACACTTCCTTCAGCAAGTCGAAGATAAATCCACTTCCGTATCTACTGCATTTCTAGAGAAACTTGAAATATTATGCAGCTAATAAAAGTTACAATTAACTTTCCAGCATAAGGAATGACCCGTGTTATTATGTGTGTAAGGAAAGGAGGCACAGAGGCTACAGGTGCAGGCCTGAAGGCATATCAAGCTGTATATGCATGTGAGCAGAAACCAGAAGGCAGGAGAGAAAACAGCAACAGCCACCATCCTAAGGCAGCTGAGAGTTGAGTGAGGAGATTTGGGCCTTCATTTTAATAATTTTTATATTGCAAGATTACATATATATTGTAGAAATACAACATAAAAACTTTTGATTTATACAGGATTATTACTATGACAAACACACTTAATATTCAATATGACGAGAAGCCATTTTTATTCTGTAACACAGAGAGTAACAGGAACGCAGTACATGGAACCCCCTCAGGCCCCCAGAGAAGCCTCTCCCTCCCGCTGGGAATGGCAGGATAGCAGCACGTCGCGCTGCGCCTGCCTCTGCGGCACACGAGCGCCTCCCCATGCCTGTGTCTCCGCGTCCATCTTCTACTGGGCTCTCACACAGCCCTTTGACACACATGAACTTTCACGCCCAGCTGCAGGTTCGGGGTGAGAGCCACAGGTCTATCGCAGTCTGTCATACGCGTCATCTTTAGCCCAAGAGATTTAAATCCAACCCTTTGGTTTTGGCTCTGGGACATGTTCCGAAGATTTTCAAAAGCACACAGCTCAGTAGGTACGTCTGGCTTATGAAGACTCAGGCCTCCTTGTGTGAGATTTGTCAGCCACGGTCATCAGCTCTGCATCGGCCGAGCTGGGACATGTGCTTTCCTCAGCAAAGCAAGCCCAGAGGGAAATCTGAGGACTGAGGGTGGCATGAGGCCTGCCAAGCAGGCTCTGGAATGGCAAGTGAGGCCAGGGATGGACTCAGACCTGCCAGGAGAGGGGAGGCCCAAGAGAGGGGAGGCCCGGCAGAGCAGGCCCAGGAGAGAGGAGACCTGGGAGAGGGGAGGCCCAGCAGAGGAGGCCCGGGAGAGGGGAGGCCCGGGAGAGGAGAGGCCCTGGGGAGCAGGCCCAGGAGAGAGGAGACCCGGGAGAGGGGAGGCCCGGCAGAGCAGGCCCAGGTGCTCTGAGGCCATGTCTTCACTCACGTTTCTGAGAGCCCTGTAACCAACCAGCCAGACGCCCCAGGTCTCCACCATACATATACACTTCACAGGTCAGATACTCTGAAACGACTATTTGCCAAGTCACACATACTCACATGTTTATAACATTCACAAAGAAACGCGTCTTCACGTGTCTGACCAGACGGAGGGCACAGGATCTGTCTGGGAGGGGATGGGGCGCTGGGGCGACCCTTGAGTGGGAGCAGCAGGGGCCCTGGGCCGGGCGGCTGGCCACTGTCCTCTTCAGGGCTCTCCTGATCCTCTCCAGTACTCAGTTCCGTCCTCCCAGCCTTTAGACTGAAGGACCCGGTGCCAGTTTGGGTTCAGCAGGAAGCATGAGCTGAGCCGGAGTTCTGGTCTAGGATGTTTAGTAATGAATCAGGAATGCCCTTGGGACCAACTCCTGTGCAAGGGAAGAGCTTCTGCACGGCTAGACAAGCGACGTCCAGCAGTGGTGCACACAGCCAGCCGTGGATGACCCCACCGACGCTGAGAACTAGGGCTTTCCTGAGTTGAGATGGGATGGCCAGGCCTTTATACCATTCTATCAGTCGCTGGACACAGATTGTTCTGGAAAGATGTGGAGACTGTGGGGAGGTGGGTGTCACCAGCTGAGGCCATCCCCAGAGAGACTGACAGGTGAAGGCATCAAGCCCTCCCCCGAAGGGGGTCTGAGCAACGCTGTGTTCACCGCGAGCCCCTTGCTGGAAGCTTCCCCTCGGGTTACTCCCTCTTTGGGACGCTGTGAGGGTAGCGGTACCCTCCTTCGTTTACAGATGGAGAGAGACTCAGCAAGCCCACCTCAGCACCCCGCTGACCTCTAATGTTCCATCTTCTATGCTGTTAACAGCCAGCTTCTGACATCAGGAGTGGGCGTCTGGAGCCAGGCCCGAGGGGTGGGCAGTCTGTGCAGCTGGCTGGTGGGAGAGCACACACACAGGGAGCCCACCCCTCAGCACCTTGTCTCTACGACCCCTGCCCCCCCACCCCCCCACACCCCCCCCCCTCCCCCCCCCACTCCCTCCTACCGCCCCCCACTCCCCCCACCGCCCCGTCTGGCAGCCAGTGTCTCAGCTGTGTACTCCACATTGCTTTCCTACCAACTTTTCCATTCTGGTCATCAAACCTTCATAGCAACTCAGTACTCTGAAGAGCAGATGGGAACAGCACAACTTCGGCCAGAGCGCTCAAGAAGCCGCCTCCCCACCTCCTGCCCTCCTCGGCCCCAAGCTCTGCTTCCGGTTCCTGTCTGTTCTGTAACCCTACCCCTGGGGGGCCTTGTGCTCTTCACTCTATCTAGCTCCCCTTCCTGCCAACAGTGACTGCTCTGCAACCCATTCTCTCACATCCGTTTTCCATTAACTAATGAAATGTCTGTTTACTGCCCACTAGGTATCGGTCATTTTTAAACAGAGGCCTCTCAAAGCTTCCCTGGCGGCTCAGATGGTAAAGAGCCCACCTGCCAATGCAGGAGGCGCAGGTTCGATCCCTGAGCTGGGAAGACTCCCTGGAGAAGGGAATGGCTAGCCACTCCAGCATTCTTGCCTGGAGAATTCCATGGACAGAGGAGCTTGGCAAGTCATACAGTCCATGGGGTTGCAAAGAATCGGACACGACTGAGCGACTAACACTTTCACTCTCAAAGACAGCAATCTGACCGTGAACTACGAACCCGAAGGTGAGGTGAGAGGACAGAACGCCAGGGAACAAGCAGGACCCTGTGGCGCCCCCGAGTCCTTCCACTCAGCCTTCGGCTTTGACTGCCTAAGAAGGGCCAGAGGAGGAGTGAGAACAGTGTGACTTCCACATCTAACGTCCAAAGCATCCAGGTGACATCTGCCCTGGGCCTGTTGACGCATGCGCGCATGCCCAGTGGCTCAGTCGTGTCTGACTCTGCAACTCCACGGACTGCAGCCCGCCAGGCTTCTCTGTCCATGGGATTTCCCAGGCAGGAATACTGGAGTAGGTTGCTGTTTCCTTCTCCAGGGGATCTTCCCAACCCAGGGATCAAACCTGCCTCTCCTGAGTCGTCCCTGTTGGCAGGAGGATTGTTTACCGCTGAGCTACCTAAGAAGCCCCAGCAATAAACCGCACTTCAGTCTGGGCTGTGACAGGGCACAGGGCCTGCGAGGGGAGCTTCAGGATGTCCTCCTTAGGTAACGCAACCCGGGGGGTCATCTTCCCTGGAAGCTTTTGACTAACTCACCCGGTTTCACGTTCCCCCTCAGCTGATCCAGACCGTGAGCGCCGTGGACCAAGACGACCCACGCAACGGCCAGCACTTCTACTACAGCCTGGCCCCTGAGGCTGCGAACAACCCCAATTTCACCGTAAGGGACAACCAAGGTAAGCCGCTGGCTGCTGGGTCGCCGCAGCGTGGGCTGGGCGCCGTGCGCGGCTACACCGCGCACACGGTGCCGGAGGCCACCGGCTCCTAATGCCGGCAGCATGGAGAACATGCTCATCTGTGTGATCCTCCTGAAGTTTTGTTTCAGAACATCAAAGACAAGAAACGTCCCCTGCTCATCCTGAAATGTTTGCTCAGTCAATTCACACACATTTGCGCGCTGGCTCTGGGCCAGACACGATGGAGGCTCACAGGCTAAGGGCCTCCTTCATCCCCGCCGAGCAGCCTTGTTTGTGCGCTCTTTAACTATGAGAAGGATTTGAGCAAGGAGGCAGAAGCAGCCTAGACAGAGAAACCTGAGGGGACGCTTCTAAGCAAGGATCAAAGCGGGAAACAGAGAAAAGCTCCCAGAACAAAAGGGAGACGGAGGCTGAGTAACAGAGAACAAAGGGCAGATTCAGAAACACAGGGAGCAGCTCTGGCGCCAAAACCTCGAGTACTTTGGAGTGATTCAGAAAGAACAGTCAGGCGGGGTTCCCTGTGGCAGAAAGTGCTTCCCACTACAGCTCTGCCGGAAGAGCTCTCTACACCCCTCTGCTCCAAAAAGCATTCAGATCAGCTACGGAGTTGATAGACCAAGCACACGCTTCACTGGGCACAGATGGGCAGAGGAGCGGCTTTTGTACTGTGGCCAGAGGATTTTCAGGGAAAGGACAGAGCAAGTGAAAAAGTAACTTAAATCTGTCGAGTGAACCCCTTCTGTTGCTAGGTCTGCTACCAACTAGTCTGACCTTGGGGAGGAAGGGCATCACTTCTCTGGGCTGTGTGGCCTCATTTTTTTTCCAATCTAAAGTGTTGTCAATTCTAACAATCTAAATGAAGGGTAACAAAGACCGTGATTTAGCCACACCTACTCTTGCCTGGAAAATCCCATGGGCGGAGGAGCCTGGTGGGCTGCAGTCCATGGGGTCACGAAGAGTCAGACACGACTGAGCAACTTCACTTTCAATTTTCACTTTTATGCATTGGAGAAAGAAATGGCAACCCACTCCAGTGTTCTTGCCTGGGGAATCCCAGGGATGGGGGAGACTGGGCTGCCGTCTATGGGGTCGCACAGAGTCGGACACGACTGAAGCGACTTAGCAGCAGCAACAGCAGTCTTGGCCTCAACTGTCAAAATATTAATTCCATCCCACACGACGTTCTGCGACTAAAACCTGAGGATATCAAACCTGTTTTATTCTAAATGGAAAGCACTTTTCCAAGTCATCCTTTTAAACTTCTACATAAAAAAAAATATCAAAACATTGTGATAATTCTGAAAGGAATAGTAGTATAAATTACAACAACAGAAATATTATAATTAAATGTCCTGATATTTTTGCTGGGTCAAACTCTGAATTATTCATTTATCTACTTCTTTTGTGTTAGTTGCTCAGTTGTGTTCGACTCTTTGTGACCCCAGGAGCCCACCAGGCTCCTCTGTCATGGGATTTCCCAGGCAAGAATACTGGAGTGGGTTGCCAGCTCCTTCTCCAGAGGAATCTTCCTGACCCAGGGATCGAGCCCATCTCCTACAATGCAGGCAGACTCTTTACCATCTGAGCCACTAGGGAAACTTCCTTCCTTTGGAAACCCTTAAAAGGTCGTTTAGCCCCTTCAGGATAGGATTTATAGTAGAAACCCTGGGAGGGAAAACAGCACATGATGCTGTCTCTCCGTTTTCCTAAGTGTCACGGTCCCTTCACTGGTGTAAGATCAGCACACAGACAATGCACACCAGCCGCAAATGCTGCGGCTTCCTTAACGAGGACTCTGGACACCAACTCATGGAGTCAACATCGTGAACAGACGGGCCACTGGAGCCTGGTGACTGTGAACACAAATGCGTCTTCTCTTGGAAGGTTTTCCAAAGCGGAAACCTGCATCTTCAGCAGACAGAATGACTCTTAACCTCCTCGTGACAATTCATCCCTCAAGTATCCTTTACTGAGGCTCATTACAAAACTGTCAAACATCTGACATGGTGGATCTCCTGTCAAGCCCTCCAACTCCCGGCCTGAAACACTATTTTCACGTATGAACACAATACTGTAATGTCTCAAGTAAAGCCTCTCTTACTTTTTTAAATCCCCACAGCACTGTGATAAGGACTGAGTGCATACTTCATAGTTTTACCTGCATTTTCCCATACTTTGCTTTATTTGATATTCACAATAATCCTATAAGGTCTTAAGGAAGTTACTAACACCTCTGATTGGCATGTCTCATTTGATAGATGAGGGAAGAAAGTAAACAGCCCAAGATCAGCATGAGTAAACATTAAGATTGGGACTGGAAGTTGGGACCTCCTGTTTTAGACAGACACACACACACACACACACAGTTTTGTGTTACTGTGGAAATAAATAATATTTCCAAATGGGTTATTCAAGTTCCAATTATAATATTCAACAAAAAAGTCTGCTACTATATGCCAGCCCCTTTCTAGGACCAGTCTCAGCAATGTGATACTGATCTTTTTTTCTTTAATCTTAAATAATTCTGAGATCAAGAAATATATGATGCAAGCTCTTCTCCAGCTTTCTATAACTCTGATGAGCTGTCCTTGATGAAAATGAAAAAGATTTCTGTTTGAGAAAAATATGATTTCTGGAAAAAAAATTAAAACTGTGAAGCAAAATTAATAGTTCTTAGCTATTAAATTTACAAAACAGAGATTAGGTAGATTGCGTGGCAGGTGAAAATACAAATATAACCTTCAGGCTGGCAACCAACTATCTTTTTCCACTGAGAAGGAAAGGAAAGAAAGAAGGCCTGTAAAAAGCAGATAGAGATTTCAATTAGCTAAATAATTTTCAACATTGTTACAAAACTAACTGGTTATATAACTCAGTGTGTTTGGTATGTGTTTGGAGTCAGAGACCAGAGTTCAAATCCCAGCTCTGTTAGTAAACCAGTGACTTGGACCCCATTACATGACCTCTCCAGGGCTTAACTCTCTCAGTGTGACAGGGTGAGACCACCATTATTTCCCCAAGTGGTGCTAAAGAGAAAGCGAGCTGCTGCATTCGAAGTCTAAATACCATGCATATAAGCGCTCAAGAATCAAGTCCTCTCGCGAGAACACGGCGGGAGGAAGAGGTGGAAAATTAATAAGGAAGAGCGTGTTGGAACAAGCTGGCTAGGCTCTGGAAACAAAAGGCGCCAAAGTCTCAGAGGCTTAACTCAACTGAAGTTAACTTCTTTTAAAATTTAAAAAAAAAAAAAAAGATCTAACCGAAAAAAAGATAAAAATAATAATAAAGTTAACTTCTTGCTCATGCAAGCCGACCGCGGGTCTGGCAATGCAGGACAGGTGTCCGTGTGCAGGTGGCCCAGGCTGCCGGGCTCTCCATCTGGCGCGCTCGCACACACTACACCGAGGCAAGAGCGCCAGAATCACACCGGCTGCTACACGTTGCTGCCCGGAAGTGACGCGGATCACCTTTGCTCATTCCCATCATCAAAAGCAAACCGTATACAAATATCCAAAGTCAAGAGCGTGGAAAAGTATAATCCTTTATTATGTAAGAAATACTGATACTGATATTAGTAACGTTTCCTTTGATTAGGCTCTCAGAATTTTTTATGACGTTCTAGACTCCTCCCTGTAAAATGTGAAATGCATCCAGAGAACCTTCCATATTGCTAATGCTGGCTTTGAGAGTCACTGCTTATATGTCCTTCCAGATCTCACACTTTTCCTCTGCTGAAAAAGACACCAGCTTTGCAAAAACCCACTCAAGAAAACTTGAGAACAGATTGAAAAATAAAAGATCCTAAAACATTACATTAAGCAAATGTAAATATATATACACACACACCAGCTTTGTAAAAACATACCAAACAAGCTGGCTAATCCTCTTTAAAACTGGGGGGGAAACCAGTATTGAATTTTCACCAAGTTCATATGAACTGCTTAAACTCAGACCACCAAGTAGTGGGAAATAACAGGGTGTGTCATATGATTAGTGGATTTC
The DNA here is from genome assembly GCF_016772045.2 of Ovis aries. NCBI lineage: Eukaryota > Metazoa > Chordata > Mammalia > Artiodactyla > Bovidae > Ovis > Ovis aries. The sequence continues at coordinate 60,409,411 of NC_056076.1, forward strand.
AAATAAGCTTCTGCTAAATGAGCAGGTTCATTAGAAAGCACAGGAACTGGTGACTGCTTTTCAAAGGCATAAAAGAAAATAGCCAAAGACAGGAATCCAGCCGTAGTGGCAAAAAGCAGCAGTCTGCCAGAGCCACGCGGGCTCCTCCGCATTCTCTTCCTGGAGGCACAAAAGCAGCAGCGGGGCCTTGGAAAGCTGCTGAGTGAGAACAAACAGGGGCCACAAGTCACCAGCGACTGTTCACTTCCGCGGAGCTTTCCCAGGGACAATTCAGTTAGATCTGAAGCCTGACAGTTCGCCCTGGGCACTTTATGTCACAAAGGCGAAGACAGGCTCTCAAAAAGGGTTTCTCTCCTAGGCCTCAGGGTTTTGCCTAGAAGCAAGCAAAAATCTTTTTTTCTGAACCCAACTGCTGATCCTGACAAATGTGAGCGGCAGCAGCCGACCCCCTCCAGGGAATGCTGTCCCTTCTCCTGCCTTCCCCACCGAGTTCCTGCCCCTTGCTTTCCCCAACCCCCGAAATTAACTCTCTCCATGGTTCTTCCTTTCCTCTCCCTTCTTTTTCCCTCTTCCCTTTCCAATCCTGGAATCCCTGTCTGCTCCAGACAACACCGCCCGCATTCTGACCAGGAGGTCCGGCTTCCGGCAGCAGGAACAGAGTGTCTTCTACCTGCCCATCTTGATCTCGGACGGTGGGCCGCCGGTGCTCAGCAGCACGGGCACGCTGACCATCCAGGTGTGTGGCTGTGACGACGAGGGCCACGTGCTGTCCTGCAGCCCCGAGGCCTACATGCTCCCAGTGAGCCTCAGCCGCGGCGCGCTCATCGCCATCCTGGCCTGCGTCTTCGTCCTGCTGGGTGAGTGAGCGGCTCCTCCCCATGCTGGGGGGGCCTCCTAGGTGAGTGAGCGGCTCCTCCCCACGCTGGGGGGCCCTGCACGTGCTGCCCTAGACAGCATCCTGTGGGCGTCCTAACTCAGCCGGCCAGGACTGGTTTTCCACACCGGGCTGACTGCAAGGGTGGCGGAGCAATGCTGGGAAAAAGGAAAGAGAGGGAAGACTGTCCCTTCAAGGCCAGATCAAAGCACACTTTTATCAAGCATTTATTAGAGCCAAGCTGCCATTCTAGATCCTGGGATTAGTGAGACAGAAAAGTCCCAGCCTTCACAGAGCTTACTTCAAAACAAAGCAAGTCATTCTGACATCACAGAACCTACATGGTAATGTTGGACAGGATGTGATGATCCCCTTTCCTAACACCCCCCTCTCAGATATGGAACAGCTATTACAAATCACAAACAGGCAGCAACAGGCCCAAGCCAAACCTCAGGGGCAGAGCCAGGCCTGAAAGGCAGGCAGGCCCCACTCTGCACATCCCTGCATCTGAGCAGTGCGGCCCTGCTCCCGAATGTTCACCCCCAGCTCCCGGAGGTGGTAAGTGTTACAGAGAAGGAAGGAGGGACATGGAGTCCGACAGCAGAGGAGACAGAGCTGGGCGTCATTTAAGAGGGCAGTCAGGGAAGACCTCACTGATAAGAGCATCTCTGAGCAGAGAGCTGAAAGAAGTTTCAGCCTGAGCCACACGGGTAGCTGGGAGGGTAGGCTGTGTGGGGCCTTAGCACACGGCCCAGGGCCGGGGGCCTCGGCTGGTGAAGCAGAGAGGCGTGAGGACAGGCCAGTGGGAGGGCGCTGCTGGGATAGGCGGCCTTGCTTGTCTAGAGCCACACTGGTGCCTAAGGCCATGCGTGCCGTCATTCGCAACATCCACGCTCAAAAGCAAACAGTGAAACACCTGAACCGCTCCCTGAAACCAAGAAATGTCTGTGCACAGCTCCCACCTCTGCTGACTGAGGTGATTCAGAGCCTAGATAGCTTGCTTAGAGAAAAGCGGACTTCGTAAACAGTGTTATTATTCAACGTGGAAGAAACCCTAGAATTCTACAAGGGAAAAGAGTAAAGCAGTGGGGACAAATCAGAATTTAAGCCCTGATTGGAAGTCTGCCTCGACACCAAGAGACTGAGTCAGACCAAAGAAAGGCCCGACTGCAGAGTCAGTGCTTGACTGCATTTCTCGTAGGCCTGCTGAATACGCTTCTCAAAAAACATTTTCAAGTACACCACGTGGGTCACTATTGTTGTCTCAGCTCAGTGCTAAGGGAAGGGAGATAACAGTATAAAGAAGTTGCCTTTCTAAGTCCTTGAATCCCTGGATCAGAGAGAACTTAGGTTTCCGGTCCCTTTCTACACTGACAAATAAAACCCTCCTGCAATTCCCTGAGTGTCCAGAAGGTGGCGCTGGGGGTCCTTGAGTGCATAACACGATACCCTGCAAGAGGCCTTTGAAGAAACTTGCTCCTAGAAATTTCCAGTCTGGCTGCCCTTACTTCTGTCTTTGGGAAATGTCTACATGATAGATTCACTCTATCCCACAAACAGTAGAAGGCACCACCATCACAGAGAGACTGACTGAGAGACTGGCACAGAGGCGCCTGGGCCAGAAGTGGAGTATAAGGGGCAATTCATCCTGTGGCTCCCAAACCCATTATGTCTTGTCTTTTGAATTGTATGTGATGAACAGACAGTTTTCAGAACCTCAACTTAGCAAAGCTGTCCTAAAATCCTTACACTCCTAGGCACTTTTTCCTAAAAGTGCACATTTCACATTAAATATAATTCAGAAAACTGAGTAAGACTGAACTGCAGTTGATTTGTCAAAAACATATTTTGTGGACAAGTATAGAAGCATATTAATTTTAACTATGTATTTTTTTCACGTCTCAAATATGTATCTAGCTCCCAGAAAATCTCATAGGCCCTATCTCATAGGCATTGAGCCTATAGATCCTAAATAATAAGCATCCCTAGAACCAATTCTCTTCTGTCAGGGAAGCCTTTCAGTGGAATAGGGTCATTTTCCCCAAAGTTGATTTTTTTAGGGGGTTATATAATACTTATTACTTAAATCAGTGACAGTGTTAGTCACTCAGTCCTGTCCGACTTTCTGTGACCTCATGGTGTGTAGCCTGCCAAGCTTCTCTGTCCAAGGGATTCTCCAGGCAAGAATTCTGGAGTGGGCAGCCATTCCCGACTCCAGGGGATTTTCCTGTCCCAGGGATCAAACCCGGGTCTCCTGCATTACAGGTGCATTCTTTACCTTCTGAGCCATTTAAATCAGATTACCTAAAAAATAAGACATGCAGCAATCTTTATTAAGAGCTCTATAAAGTCCCTAATTCTCTACTGGAAATTTCTACTGGCAAAAATTCTGGCAATACCAGAATTCTTCCCAGTAGAAACTTAAGAGATTTTTCTAATTTGCTTCCCAGCATTTTCTGAAATCCCACACCCATCACTCCAGCGTCACTGGTGGGGAGGTCTTCCCAGTGCTCCAGGAAGGAGGAACTGGTCCTGCTTCTGTGATCTCTGTGAAACTCTTATAGCTCTATGATAGTCCTTATCACTGCCTGATTGATATCAATCATTAACATCTATCATCTCCTTAGATCGCCAGCCTATTAAAAAAGAAATCATGTCATATTCAACTTTGTTTCCCCTTTGCTTCAGATAACTCCCCCAAATACTGCAGTTTAGTAACTGTTCCCTGAATCCCACGAACACAGCAAGTTCACCTACAGTCCCATTTTGCAAACCTGCATCCATCCATCCAAATCACACCCCAACCACCACAGCCCACTTCAAGCCACCACTTCCTTTAAGTCCTATTAGCCCACTTCTCCAAAATCCCACGGTTCTGTAGGCTGGGTTACAACACAGAGATAACACACAAGAGTTTATATCTGTTTCCTGTGCGTGCATGGTGTCACCCAAGCTATACAGGGAAACATCATGTATTAACGTTATTAATTGCAACTCACATTCCACATTCAGGTTTTAAAAACCGCTACTATGATTTAAGTTAGCCCATAATCTTAATGGGCATATGACTGTACTCCATTTCCCTTCCTTGGATAAACCCGGGTCTTAATGTGCAGGGCTGTCAAGCTGTCACGTTCACCAGCTGTAACAAAGCACACCAGAAAAAAATTTTGAAAATCAATAGCGGTTCTACAGCCAAAACCTCAAGACACCTCCTGGAAAACATTTTCAGTCACAGAGATAAACAGTTCAATGGGCTTATCTCTATCTCTCCTTTAAACCCCACTGAACACATACCCTGGAGGGAAAAAAAAAAAAACATTTGTTGGGATAAAATTTTATCCAAACCTGCAAGGGCACATCTAACAGTGTGGCGCTTCTTTGATAACATGACGAATTATGTAAAATGCCACTGCTCACTCCCTCTCTTCCGTGAACACCCTTGGATCCAGAAAGCCAGGACCATCTCTGTAAAGGAGGCTTTCCTGAGGGATCTGAGTTAACTGGACAATGGCAGTCATTCACACACTCTTATTTTCTGGAGAAAACATGAAAAGACAAAGACTCTGGCTCATATTTAGCACATGTGTCTGTATGCATTTGCATCACTGCAGGATCGCAGCTGGCCCCTGGACAACGGTGGGGTGGGGTGAGGGGTGCAGCCCTGCCTGTGTACAGCTTAACAGCTGGACCACAGTATCCACCTTTCAGCATCTGCGGCAACGAAGCCCAAGTCCTGTACCATGTACTCACCGGAAAAAAAAAAAAAAATCCACAATGAAGTGGACTCCAGTAGTTCAAATCCATGTTGCTCAAGGGTCAACAGTATATTTAGAGTAGAATCCTACAGAGACACCAATATAAAAAAAAAAAAAAAAGCAGGATTTCACCTACAGAGTAAGGTTTTCACATTGCAATAAGAGAAATACGCATGCATCCTTACCTAGTCAGAAGACATCACCCAATCCTTAAGCATATCCTCCATGGCGGGCCACCGGGCTTTGTGCCTGGTTAATGAGACGCTACACTTGGGTGGTTGGGTGTAGACACCCATACGCATTTCTCTGCGATAAAGTAAGGCAGAGACCAGGGGCTGCCGGTGGTAAAGAACCCACCTGCCAACGCAGGAGACGCACGTTCAATCCCTGGGTGGAGAAGATCCCCTGGAGAAGGGAAGGGCACCCCACTCCAGCATCCTTGGCCTGGAGAATCCCGTGGACAAAGGGGCCTGAGGGGCTTCAGTCCACGGGGTCGCAGGGGTCGCACATGACTGAGACTATCACGCTCGCGTCTACTAGAACCAGGAATTACACATCAGGTAAGGCGCAGCAAGCGCTCCGCTTACGCGGCAGGCAGAGTGAGACCGGGGTGCCCGTGAGGTGACGCCCAAACCCCGCCTGGCCCCCGACTCCTGCCCCGAGCGCCCCCCCCCACACCTCCCCGCCCTCCCGCCCCCGGGGCTCGCCCGACTCTCCCCGCGCCCACCCGGCCCCTCTGCGCCCGCAGTGCTGGTGCTGCTCATCCTGTCCCTGCGGAGGCACCGGAAGCAGCCCTACATCCTCGACGACGAGGAGAACGTCCACGAGAACATCGTGCGCTACGACGACGAGGGCGGCGGCGAGGAGGACACCGAGGCCTTCGACATCGCGGCCATGTGGAACCCCCGCGAGGCGCAGGCGGCCGGCGCGCCCAGGACGCGGCAGGACATGCTGCCCGAGATCGAGAGCCTCTCGCGCCGCGTGCCCCAGACGCGCGCCGGCAGCAGCGCCGTGCACAGCTACGTGCTGGCCAAGCTCTACGAGGCCGACACGGACCTGTGGGCCCCGCCCTTCGACTCCCTGCAGACCTACATGTTCGAGGGCGACGGCTCGCTCGCCGGCTCGCTCAGCTCCCTGCAGTCGGCCACGTCGGACTCGGAGCAGAGCTTCGACTTCCTCACGGACTGGGGGCCCCGCTTCCGGAAGCTGGCGGAGCTCTACGGGGCGCCGGAGGGGCCCGCGCCGCTGTGGTGACCGGGCCCGGGCGGCGGGCGCGCGGCCGAGATTGGCCGTGCTGGGCGGCGGCTCCGCGGGAGAGGCGGCCGGCCCGGGCGCGAGGGCGTGCGGGCGGGCGCGGAGCTCTCTCTGCATCAGCTTTACTCGGTGAGATTAAGCTACGTCCTCAAAAGGAAACACAGGAAGAGGGGGGCAGAACCGCCAACGACCTTTATTTTATTTTATTTTATTTTTAAGTTTTTGTGATCCTGTATCCCAAGGTGTGCAGTCTGAGGTTACTTACGCACGGCGGGCTTGGCTTGTCTCCGCCACTCACGAAGGCGTTTGTCTTCGTTGCCACCGCAGAGAGGCTGAGCTTTTCAGTGCAGAGGTGGCCGTTGAAAACTGTTCTAATCTCCTGTTTGGGGGCTTTTTTAAAAAGTTGTATTCTATTCTCTCCATGTATGGATTTGGCAGGCGCATCGCACTGCACAAACCAACCCACACAGAAGAACACGGAATGATTGCTCGGTGAGATTAACCTCACTTGGTCTGGGCTGGATGGAATCTCTTTCCGTCCTTTTAAGACCAGGTTAAGGCCTAACTGGCATTGCATGGGGGGGATGGGGGGGTGGGAGAAGGAAGAGGCATTGACTTTAAGCTCAAGTTGAACGGCTGAAGCAAGAGTTGTCGGCATCACAGCCAATCCACCTCCATCGAGTTAGAGCGCTCTTGTTCGCTCAGCTCTTTAACTGTGCCCCTGAAAAACTGTTGGGAAGGAAACCAGAAAATCTGCCCCTTTTGCACTGTAGATGTCTCTTCCATGTGCCAAATGTGACGATTAGATGCTACGAAATGAAAGCCAAATAAAAAGAAGTATCTGATAAAAGCATGGGTTAGCGGGCTTTCCTAATCTGTGTGAGGTCAATCACAGGGATGTTTACATACTGTAGATAACCTACTTGAACACAAATCAGTATTATAGAGAGGAAATGGATGTAAGAAAATTACATGTATAAGTTTTGTATATTTGTTAATAATTTTGGTAATAAATATGATGTACTGTATCTCAGTACCTTTAGCACTTCTTTTAATAAAAGTTAAATAGAAGGGAAAGTCTCTTGCACATTTAATTGCTGAGCAGGTAAGAGATGGTTTTGTGATCCTGACCTAGTCTGAGGTTCTTGCAGCTGGAGCTGATTCATAAGGCAAAGGCCGAAGCACCGTAGTATGAGGCTGTGCATTCTGTTTTGGTCATTGATCAAACGAATGTATGCTTTAAACTGTGACCCTGTTGAGATGTTCATGAATTGTCTTCATTTCCCCATCTCTTCAAAGGCCGAAGGATGGTTTGATAACAGCAACAACACAGCAATGAGTTTAGCCAATATTTTTTCATCTCCTGAGAGGGTATTGCAGGTAGCCACCAGACATGCTATTTTCATCTCTGTTTTGTTGGAAAATCAAATATATACCAAAAATACATGACAAATATGTACATCTTGATACTGGATGGGCTCAAATACAGCTGGAACCATATTTATATATGTTTCCTAACAAGGGGTACATAGTAAGTGCTTAATGGGTACATGATGAAAGGGATCTCTTTCTTTGACGTCCTATCATTCAAGGATATTTTACACAATTATCCTCACCACAGGGAGCAAATTGTGACTGAAAATAGTTTTCTGAGTGTCTTGGTTCTACATTCTCAACTTTTGATGTGTGTCAGGGTCATTTGGAACATAATCACTTGTTAAACTGTAGCTTGTTGGGTCTTTGCCCACAGAGTTTCTCATTCAGTAGATCTGGGGAAATTTGCATTTTTTAAGCTATCTATTTGTGGCCACATGGCATGCAGGATCTTAGTTCCCCTACCAGGGATTGAACCGGTGTCCCCTGCAAAAGAAACACTGAGTCTTCACCACTGGACTGCCAGGGAAGTCCCGCGATTTGCTTTTGTCATAAGCTCCCCAAGTCACACTGGTGCTGCTGGTCCAGGCAGGGACCCCACTTTGAGAGCATCTGGTGCATGGTCTCTCTTTCTCAAATATATGATGAAGATCAGATTGTCAGTCCGCTTGTACCGGGGCCCACACGTCAGTAGAGCCCTGTGGTCCAGGCTGTGCTCCGCTCTCTGCTGTCTGGTGCACTAAGACAGTGTTGGCATCACCGACTCAGTAGACGTGAGTCTGAGCAAACTATGGGCGCTGGTGGAGGACAGAGGATCCTGACATGCCACAGTCCACGGGGCCACAAACAGGTGGACCTGCCTTGGCACCTGCGCACCACCACTAAGGCACATCCTCATGCCAGCCTTCAGCATACTGGCCCTTTCCTCCCTGAAGGGCAGGTCTTACACGTCCTCTCTGAGGGTAAAGTGTGATGTAAAAATAAACAAACTTAGCAAAGAAAAAGCAAGACCCTGAGTCCAAACGAGGCTTTGCAACATACCAGTTATGTGAATATGGGCAAATTAACCCCTATAACATTCTTTTCTATTGCTAGCCCTGAGGATAATTTTTTTACTATCTCACAAGTGTTTTAAAAACTGAGAACAGCTGTCTAACCACAGGGGGTTTTCATGCCCCACATCCTGCAAATGTGGCCCACCATGATACTGGGCACGAAGTGATTCAGCAGAAGCTCCTGGAGCTTCTGGTTCCTGGGAGGATGTTTAATGGTATGATATAGGAAGTGTCTCAGAGAAGGCAATGGCACCCCACTCCAGTACTCTTGCCTGGAGAATCCCATGGATGGGGGAGCCTGGTGGGCTGCAGTCCATGGGGTCGCTAGGAGTCGGACACGACTGAGCAAATTCACTTTCACTTTTCACTTTCATGCATTGGAGAAGGAAATGGCAACCCACTCCAGTGTTCTTGCCTGGGGAATCCCAGGGACGGGGGAGCCTGGTGGGCTGCTGTCTATGGGGTCGCACAGAGTCGGACACGACTGAAGCGACTTAGCAGCAGCAGCAGCATAGGAAGTGTTGGAGGAGCACAGGATAGGAGATCCGTTTCAGCTCACACTCTAAGCTGAAAGAGACTCTTCCCTCCAGATGAGTTTTGGAGTTCCCTTTCCACTGCCGCAGCTTACCACAAATGCTGGCTCCTCTCAAAACACCATCACAACCGGCAGCATGCAGTGTCATCGGCTTAAGCAGGAGAGCTGGAAAGTGATCCAGCCAGTTCTCTGTTAACAGGTAAAGCAGCTGGCCTTTAATTTACATGCTAGAGGGAAAAGGAGCACCTATGGAAGTCAGTTGATAAGACTCTGTCTGGAACTGTATTCTGAACAAGCACACAGCAAAGATCAAATTTAGCAATGAATTTTCTGAATCAGAAAAGCAGAATAGGGATTTCCCTGGTGGTCCATTGGTTAAGAATCCACCTTGCAATGCAGGGGATGCCAGGTGGATCCCTGGTTGGAGAACTAAGATCCCACATGTCACAGAGCAACTAAGCCTGCGTGCCGCCACCAGAGAGTCTGTGCACCAGAACAAAAGATCCCATAGGCTGCAACCGAGACCTCGTGCAGCCAAAGGAATAAATACGAAAATGAAAAAATATTTCTAAAAAGCAGAATGACAAGGACCCTCTATATAGCACACGGAACTCTGCTCAATATTATATGGAAACCTGGATGGGAGGGGAGTCTAGGGAAGAATAGATACATGTATATGTAATGCTGAGTCCCTTTGCTGTTCAGGTGAAACTCAACATTGTTTATCGGCTGTACCCAATACAAAGTAGAAAGTTAGAAAAAGCAGAATATCCCGACACGGCAGATAACAAAGACAAAGAAGGGAGCAGTTTACACAGAAAAGAATCTATGAACCCTGAAAACAAGACTCGGACAAGCCGAAATCGGAATAGGCACACTGACTACGTGGTTATTAGTCTGCTGGAGATCCAGAACTGGAGCTTGCTGTCAGAGTCTTCAGCATTTCCTCTCTAGTGCCTGAACTACATGAGCCTTGGATACACTTTACAGGTAGTTCTTTTTGCAGATCTTTCAAGATACTTTTATGTGTAAATACCTCGATTTGGGAGACTGCTGCTTGACCCTGAGGGTCAAGGTTCTGGTATAGGGAGTGAAGAAAATTAAATCAAGGAATCTTCTTTGTAAAATGATCTACTAATGAGATGTATCTGTCACTTGTGCCTAGTACAGCATCAACCAAAACCACAATTTTTCTTAAATCTTTCCTCCTGGGAAAGGAAGCTTGCAAATCCTACCCTATGTGTTTGGTCCATACTCTCTGTTTGTAAGGACTGCCAGATAACTGATGATGAGGCTGTTTCTTACACTCCAGGCTTTTCATTGCTGTGGTCACCTTCCTGGTACCTACAATGATAAGGGCTACTTTCCATTCCAAAAAACTTTAGGGCACTTCACTGAAAGGCCCCACTTTCCAAAGCTGTTGAAACTACCTCTGAGTCTTTTCTTACTTCTCAGGAGGATCAGGTCCCAGCTTTCATTATTTCCACTTCTCTTCTTCACGTAACTGTTTTGCTGCCGTTGCTGCATGAAAAGACAGTAGGTGGCATAAAACAGCAATTGCTGTGCCCGCAGACTGTGTGGGTCAGTTGGGAATTCTGGAAGGCTATGTTAGTGACACCTTGTTTCCACATCAGGACCTTAGCTGAGGCGACTCCATAGCTAGGACTCAACTCATCCAAATGCTCACTGCCCTCCATGTCTGGTGGTGGGTGTGGCTATCAGTGAAGACCTCAGGTGGAGCTGTCAGCAAGACTTCCTTCGAGCTGCTTGGGCGTCCTCACATCATGGGGGTAGGTTCCAAGAGTGAGCATCACAAGAAAACTAGGCAGAAGCTGAATCCCTTTTTATAATTTCAGAAGTCACATAACACCGCTTCTAGAGTGGTCACAAGCTTCTCCATAATGAAGAAGAGGGAACATAGACTGCACCCCTCAATGGAAAAAGTATCAAGATACATCGTAAGAAAAAGCAATGTGCCCGTGAACTGGAACATGCAGTCAGCCATATTGTCTTACCCCTTTTTCCACTTTGCGTCTTCCCTCTATTCCAAGAATCACTTTGGATTTCATTTCACCATTTCTTTTCTCTCTTCCATCCCTCTCCTCTCTATAAAAAAAATGTTTGTTATATAGGTATAACATTCTCCAAAATTCAGTTTTATCCCTACCATACAGTACTGTCAGAAATAAATATTTCATGAAAATGCTTAGCAAAATATCTGATTATAGCAGGCATACAGTATATTTTTATCGAGGTATAATTCATATACAGTCAACTACAGGTAAAGTATACAATTTAACAAGTTTTAAAATATGTACATACCCATGAAGCCATCACCTTGAACAAACAGTAAGTATATGTTACCCTCAAAGATTCCTCATACCCAATTGTAATACCTCTTTCCCATCCCTGCCACCTACCCCTCCCCAAATGCAAGCCAACACTGATATGCTTCCTGTCGCCATGGATTTGCTTATATTTTCTAGAGTTGTATATAAATGTCATCATACACTGTGTGCTCCTTTTTTCGTGTAGAAGATGGGGGCAGGGGGTCAGGCTTCTTTCACTCAGTATTATTATTTTGAGATCCATTAATGTTACTGTGCACCAATAGTTCGTTGCTTTTTGATGATAAGCAGTACACCGTTGTGTAGATACAACACAGTTTGTTCATTCATGTGTTAGTCTCCTCACGCTGCCAAAATAAAAGGCCATAATTTGGGTGGCTTAAATAACAAATTTATTTTCTGTTATTTCTGGAAGCTTGAGGTCCAAAACCAAGGTGCCAGCATGGTTGGATTCCAGTGAGGACTCTTCCTGGCTCTCAAATGTCCACCTTCTAGTTGGGCACTCACGTGGTGGCAGGGACAAGTGCCTCTGGTGTCTCTCCCTATAAGTGCACTAATCATATCAGATTAGGGCCCCAACCATGTATCCTCATTTAACCTTATTTACTTCCTTCCTCCACATACAGTCACGTTAAAGAGTTTAGGGCCTTAATGTATGAATTTGGGGCACAGAAAGTGAAAGTGTTAGCCGCTCTGTCGTGTCCCAACTCTGTGACCCCATGAACTGTAGCCCACCAGGCTCTTCTGTCCATGGGATTCTCCAGGCAAGAATACTAGAGTGGGTTGCCATTCCCTTCAGGGGGTCTTCCCAACCCAGGGATCGAACCCAGGTCTCCCACATTGCAGGCAGATTCTTTACCGTCTGAGCCACCAAGGAAGCCCCCATGGAGGGGACACAATTCAGTCCATAACGATTCGTACGTTGATGGACATTTTGATTATTTGCAGTTTTTGGTTGTTACAAGTTAAAAGCTGCTAAGAACATTTGCATGTGAATCTTTGTATAGACATTTATTTTTGTTTTCTCTTGAGTGAATGATTAGGAGTGGAATGGCTGGAACCACACGTTAAGTATTATGTTTTCAGTTCTAGTTTTGCTTTTTCTAAACTGCTGAACTGTTTTCCGAAGTCTTTTTACCATTTCCCATTCCCACCAGCAGTAAGTGAGGGTTCCATTTCCTCCTCATCTTCATCAACACTTGGTGTGGTCAGTTTTTTATTTTAGTCATTATAACAGGAAGGTTGTACAGTAGTATCTCACTGTGGTTTTAGTTTGCAATACCCTAATGACTAGTAATGTTGAGCATCTTTTTATGTGCTTATTTGCTATCCACTTGTCTTCTTTGGTGGAGTACCCAGAGGTATTTTCCCCATTTTAACTGAGTTATTTGTTCCCATGTTGTTGACTTGAGATTTCTTTTTATTTCCTGGTTATGAGTCCTTTAGCGGGTATACACTTTGCAAAGATTTTTCTCCCAGTCTGTGGCCCTTTTATTCTCTTAACAATGCCTTCTGAAGGGTAGGAGTTTTTTTTTTCTTTTCCCCATGAAATCCAATTCATCAATTCATTCTCTTATAGATTGTGCTTTTGGTATCATTTCTAAAAAAATATTTTGTCTTCCCAAGGTCACAGATATTTTCTCTAATTTTTTTTTCTGGAAATTTTGTGGTTCTGGGTTTTACACTAGGTCCATAATTCATTTGGTTTTTATCTTTGTAGATCCTAGATATGAACTGACACTCTTTTTTTTGGCACGTGGATGTCCAGTTGTTCCAGTACCATTTATTGAAAAAGGCTATCCACTTTTTACTACATCATCTTTTTATTTGTTTATCTGGCTGTGTTGGGTCTAGCTGCATCGTTCAGGATCTTTGTTGCACCACGGGAGATCTTCACTGTGACTGGAGGGCTCAGGAGGTGCACCGCGTGGGCTTAGTTGCTCCAGGGCACATGGGATCGTAGTTCTCTGACCACGTATCAAATCTGTGTCCTCTGCATTGCAAGGCAGAGTCTCACCGCTGGACCACCAGGAAAGTCCCGCTGCAGCGTCTTTGTTGTGAGTTGAATTGTGTCTGCCACAGAGATGTTCAGGTCCTAACTCCCAGTCCCTGTGAAAGTGGCCTATTTTGGAAATAGAGTCTTTGTTTACAGATATCAAGCGGAGATGAGGTCACACTGGATTAGGGTGAATCCGCGTCCAAGGGTTGGTGTCTTTATAAGAAGAGAGAAATCTGGACGCAGAAGCAGGGCAGAGAGGGAAACAGCGCATCATCTACTCTGTGGTGTAGAGACAGACGAGGCGAGAGGTTCATCTACAAGCCACAGAGGGTTAAGCATCGCCAGCGCCCACGGACAGCTGGGAGAGAGGCCGGGACACATCTCCCTCCAGAGGGCGCCAAGCCTGCCCACACCCTCCTTTCAGACTTGTAGCTCCAGAGCCGTGGAAGAATACACTTCTGCTGTTTTAAACCACCCAATTTGTGATCATTTGCCTTGGCTGCCCTAGGAAGCTAATACAGACCTTATATAAATACATTTTTAAATTACCTTATTATTCCTATTTCACTTATTTTTTGGCCGTGCTGCAGCACGCGGCATCTTAGTTCCTCGACCAGGAATGGAACTCGGGCCCCCTGCCTTGGAGGCACAGTCTTAACCGCTGGACTACCAGGGACAACTATGTTTTTTAAAAGACCTATTTTAACACAAAAAATAACTCAGCATGACCCCTTACGTGTCCCTGTCACTTTGGCTGGAAACACATCCACACACAGGTAATGTAGTAATTAACGAGTAATGTGCTCATCTTGTGGGATTTGGTTTCATATCCACTCAGCCTTTGCTCATGGCTCCGGCATGTGGAGCGGGCTCTGGAGACGCCCCCTTGTGTGGCAGGTCGCAGGCAGCAGCAGGCGCCCCCCGCCCCCCGACTTGGCGACCTTCGGGCAGTGCTCAGGGTTCCAGGCACGGGGGCGGAATCACCAGATGGTTGAGAAGAGCCTCCTCCATTCAGGTGACCCCATGCATGTGGGCGGTGCAGAGAGATTACAGACAAAGGGGAGAGGCTGGGGCTGCTGACAATGGCACTCAGTGCCCATCGGCCCTCGGGCAGCGTGGGCCAAAAGCCAGCGTCCAAAGAGGGGCCCCACATGCGGCTGCAATGTGGAGCACACGGACCGTGCCAGCAAATGCGCCCTTGGCGTGGCGGCGGGTGAAGAGCTGCGCTGCAAAGTGAAGAATTAACCTTCAAAGAGCAGGCTGCGGGGTTTCCTTCTGTCTCCTGTACTTGACATCCCCCTGCTGCCCCAGGAAACGGATGCAGTCCTCTGTGGTTCCCTGCCAGGCCCATATGCGGTGACATTCACTCATCCTAAGCGCCAGTCTTCACTAGCCTCCTGGGGGGCAGTGTCTGTCTGGCCCAGGGCCTACCTCCAGGACTGGCCTCATCAGCCTCAAATTTTTACATTTGCCCATGACTTTGGGACTTCAGCTACTGGACTATACGATGGTCGGTGTGAGATGAGATTCTTAAGTGCAGGGCATTACCTGAGGTTGAATATTAATTACACCCAAGAGGGGACTCAGGGCCTTGTCAGCACGCTCCCAGGGACGCCTCTGCTTCTGAGCCAAATCAAAGGGAGGGGGAAGGAAACAGCCAATTATCGAGCACCTACTGTATGCAGGCAGTGCCTGGTGCATTCTTGCAAATGATCACATTGAAAACATCAGCAAAGCAGGAATCTAAACCCAGAAAAGGACACAGAGCCATGTGCAAAACTTTCACCCCGCGTGTCAATGCCATTGGCCCCCTTGGGAGCTATGACATGTGAGGAGCCCTGCACACCACGTGTCCTTTACCGTTGATTGTTCACATCCCGTCTACCTGAAGCCCTGGAGAGCTGAAGGCTGGCCTTCACGGTGGGCAGTAAAACCAGCTGAGGACAGCTGACGAGAGCCACCTGAGAAAGGGAGACGTCGGCCGTTACGTTCAGTCCTACGCTCTGTCCCGGAAGTCTGAGTGCCATTAAGTCACTGAGCTGTGCCTGACTCTTGCGATCCTGTAAACTGTAGCCTGTCAGGCTCCTCTGTCGATGGGATTTCCCAGGCAAGAATACTCGAATGGGTTGTCATTTCCTCCCCCGGGGGATCTTCCCAACCTAGAGATCGAACCCAAGTCTCCTGCTTGGCAGGCGATTCCTTACCACTGAGCCACCTGGAAAGTACCAAAAGTGTGTGTTTCACTGTGACATGAAGAGTTTATAAGTGAATGTCTCTGGCGAGGACTCTTCATTATCAGAGACCTTGCACAGCTCAGTGAACTCCCCTCAAAGGAGCAGGAGGCTGTTTCCAGAGGACACGGACCCTGTCACGCTTACAGTGTGTCCCTTCCCTACAAGGCGGGCACAGATTCTCTGTCAACTCCAAGCCACTTACCGCACCCACACTCCCACCCGGACCTAAGCATATGCCGTGACACCTCAGGCACGATGGGCGAACAGATTGTTTATGGGACTTGGCAGAGACGTCTTGATCAGGGTTTTTAGTCACCGCCTCCATGACGGCGCCCACTGTGCCAGTGAGCAGGTGAGGTGAGTAATAATACATCCGACTGGGAGGTCAGCTCCCGCTCCTGTTTCTCATTATTCCATATGTGATTAGCCAGAGCCTCTCCGCAGCTTAGCTCCCCACTGTGAAGGTGGGCTGCTCATGACTTAGACCGGTTCTCTTGTCGCAGAGGTAGGGGAGCAAGAGTGGAAATTGCTCCAGTGCAATCCTTTTATTTTGAAAAAAAAAAAAAAAAAAAAGGCACCATTTCTTGACTTACTGAAATGGAGGCTGGAGCCTGTTTCTCTTTTCTTCCATTTCAGCGCCATCCTCACTGTTTTGAGTCCATCGGTAAACCCTGAGGCTCCATTAAAATATAACTTGATTAGGGATCAAGCTTTAGCATCATCCTAATTGATTTGTTTCCCACCCGACTGAACACCTTCCTCTGAAGGAAAGGAAAATGTTGGAACCCTCCTGTTTTATCTCAAAGAAAAAAAGCAAAAAGACACCAGAAGCTGCAGAAATAGGAGTTTATAGCATAGACAAGTCTCTTCTGTAGGGTCTCTCTAGCCAAAGTTAGAACTAGACTCAAAAATGCCAACATGGGAGAAATGTGGTCATCTAGGTGACGTTCATGTTAACTGTGTTACTTGGCCACCCTTGGCCAAGTTTCTAATAAAGCCTGCATAGATAAACTAGATAAATAGCAAGCTTATGTAAACAGATGATTTTTATAAACTCTGTATTAACTAGCACACTTGGGAGTCTAAATTATTGAATACTGATCATAAGACTATTCAAAGGATGACCACACATCCTTTATCTTTCTGTTCTAAGTCTTTGTTCATAAACAGCATTATCCTATAATATACAGGTCATATATATATAGATTATATATTATAGAGTAATAAATACATATTGTAGAAAATTATAGAATAATCAATTATAAATAGTCATGTTCTGACGATTTGCTCAGCACTATATTCAGTGGTTTGGCCCAAGTTCCACCCTGCAGAGGAGAACTCTCCCTCTCCCAAACTGAGAAGAACGGTAATACCAGTGGGTAGTAACTGAGGCTGAAGAAATCCACATCTCAGTGTGGTCGACATTGGGGCGGATGACAAACAGTCCAACCACCCTCCGTCCAGGCGCCCGGGCTTGAACTTCTCCCCCAGGTTCTGGTTCTTTCTGGCCACGTGACTGCGCTGAGCTAAGGAAACACAAACAAACAGGAGGCCAGCAGCCGAGGTTTTGCTGGTTTCCACTCTCCGCTGCAGTTACCTCTGAACTCTGTGCTGCGACGGCGCCTCTGTCTGCCTCGCTCTGAGGGACCTTATTAAGTCATGTCCTCCTGCTGGCCTGTAGCTGAGATGCAGTGAGAGCTGTCACAGGACAGACACACCGAATTTCACAGTGTTGCGTCGCTGAGATTTTGGAGTTATTATTGTTGTTTAGTCACTCGGTCATGTTGGACTCTTTCTGACCCCATGGACTGTAGGCCACCAGGCTCCTCTGTCCGTGGGATCTCCCAGGCAAGAGCACTGGAGTGGGTTGCCATCCCTCCACAGGGGACCTTCCTGATCCACGGATGGAACCTGTGACTCCTGCATTGCAGGCAGGCTCTTTACCACTGAGTCTCCAGGGAAGCCCTATAATTTTGCCCACAGTAATACAAGAATGACAAAAACTGCTAGCTTCCCATAGGGAGAGGAGCTAACCCACTGGTATGACTCACCTGCATGATGACTCCTGATGCTTCATCCAAATTACATGTGCCTCAGTTGTTTTTTCCCATGCGTAAGAGTGGATCTCATTGACCAGTTCATCTTTTTCCATTTCTCCTCAAAATTAACAGCACACATTTTTGAGATTAAAGACTAAAATAGCACTGTGCCCAGAGTTGGACACGCACAGAGGGAGCGTAGACATGTGCCCGCGGAGGCAGAGATTAGAGTCGTGCAGCTGCAGCCCCGGGCATGCCAAGGGATGTGGGCAACCCCTGGGAGCTGGGAGAGGAACAGGAGCGGGTACAGCCTCCGGACCCCGAGAAGGAGCCTCCGACCGACGCCGTGATTTGGGACTTTGGGCCTCCAGAGCTATAAAAGATGGAGAGCCTGATGGTTTCCACCACCCAGCTTTTGGTGCTTTTTGATGGCAACATTAGGAAATGGATACAGTGACTTTTAGCAATACTTTCTACCACTCCTCAACCTGCCTGGCATTTTTATGATGAGTCTTTGCACGATGGCCTGCTCATTCCTGCATTGTTAAGCCTCGTTTTCCAAGCCTCTTTTGAGTTGAGTAAAATGGGTATAGGGCCGAAACTCTCCTTTAGCCAAATGAACCCCAGCAGGATCAGAAGCAACGTCTTGTTCATTTCTCTCTCTCTTTTACTTTTGTTATATTCGTTCATTTATTTATTTTTCAGATTCCACATGTAAGTGAAGACATATGGTATTTGCCCTTCTCTGATTTACTTCACCTAAGCATAATAACCTCCAGGCGGAATCAGGTTGTTTCAAATGGCAAATTTTCATTATTCATTTTTATGGCTGAGTACCTTCCATTGTGTGTCTATATACACATCTCTGTGTGTGTGTGTGTGTGTGTGTGTGTGTGTGTGTGTATCAGTTCAGTTCAGTTGCTCAGTCATGTCCAACTCTTTGGGACCCGAAGGAATGCAGTACACCAGGCCTCCCTGTCCATCACCAACTCCTGGAATTTTCTCAAACTCATGTCCGTTGAGTCGGTGACACCATCCAACCATTTCATCCTCTGCCATCCCCTTCTCCTCCTGCCTTCAATCTTTCCCAGCATCAGGGTCTTTTCAAATGAGTCAGTTCTTCCCATCAGTTGGCCAAAGTATTGGAGTTTCAACTTCAGCATCACTCCTTCCAATGAATATTCAGGACTGATTTCCTTTAGGATGGACTGGTTGGATCGCTTTGCAGTCCAAGGGACTCTCAAGAGTCTCCTCCAACACCACAGTTCAAAAGCATCAATTCTTTGGTGCTCAGCTTTCTTTATTATCCAACTCACATCCATACATGACTACTGGAAAAACCATAGCTTTGACTAGACGGACCTTTGTTAGCAAAGTAATGTCTCTGCTTTTTAATAAGATATCTAGGTTAGTCATAACTTTTCTTCCAAGAAGCAAGCATCTGTTAATTTCATGGCTGCAGTTACCATCTGCAGTGATGTTGGAGCCCAAAAAAATAAAGTCTGTCACTGTTTCCACTGTTTCCCCATCTTATTTGCCATGAAGTGATGGGACCAGATGCCATGATCTTAGTTTTCTGAATGTTGAGTTTGAAGCCAACTTTTTCACTCTCCTCTTTCAATTTCATCAAGAAGCTCTTTAGTTCTTCGCTTTCTGGCCTAAGGGTGGTGTCATCTGCATATCTGAGGTGATTGATATTTCTCCCGGCAATCTTGATTCCAGCTTGTGCTTCATCCAGCCCAGCATTTCCCATAACGTACTCTGCATATAAGTCAAATAAGCAGAGTGACAATATACAGCCTTGATGTACTCCTTTCCCAATTTGGAGCCAGTCTGTTGTTCTATGTCTGGTTCTACCTGTTGCTTCTTCACCTGCATACAGGTTTCTCAGAAGGCAGATCAGATGGTCTGGTATTCCCATCTCTTGAATAATTTTCCACAGTTTATTGTGATCCACACAGTCAAAGGCTTTGGCATGGTCAATAAAGCAGAAATAAATGTTTTTCTGGAACTCTCTTGCTTTTTCCATGATCCAGCGGATGTTGGCAATTTGATCTCTGATTCCTCTGCCTTTTCTAAATCCAACTTGAACATCTGGAAGTTCACGGTTCATGTTCTGTTGAAGCCAGATTTGGAAAATTTGAGCCTTACTTTGCTAGCATGTGAGATGAGTGCATTTGTGCGGTAGTTTGAGCATTCTTTGGCATTGCCTTTCTTTGGGGTTGGAATGAAAACTGACCTTTCCAGTCCTGTGGCCACTGCTGAGTTTTCCAAATTTGCTGGCATATTGAGTGCAGCACTTTCACAGCATCATCTTTTAGGATTTGAAAGAGCTCTACTGGAATTCCATCACATCCACTAGCTTTGTTCATAGTGATGCTTCCTAAGGTCCACTTGACTTCATATTCCAGGATGTCTGGCTCTAGGTGAGTGATCACACCATCGTGATTATCTGGGTCATGAAGATCTTTTTTGTTTAGTTTTTCTGTGTATTCTTGCCACCTTTTCTTAATATCTTCTGCTTCTGTTAGGTCCATACCATTTCTGTCCTTTATTGTGCCCATCTTTGCATGAAAATTTCCCTTGGTATCTCTGATTTTCTTGAAGAGACCTCTAGTCTTTCCCATTCTGTTGTTTTCCTCTATTTCTTTTCATTGATCACTGAGGAAGGCTTTCTTATCTCTCTTTGCTATTCTTTAAGAACTCTGCATTTAAATGGGTGTATCTTTCCTTTTCTCCTTTGCCTTTTACTTCTCTTCTTTTCATAGCTGTCTGTAAAGCCTCCTCAGATAACCATTTTGGCATTTTGCATATCTTTTTCTTGAGGATGGTCTTGATCACTGCTTCCATAAAGTCATGAACCTCCATCCATAGTTCTTCAGGCACTCTATCAGATCTAACATATATATGTATTCCACATCTTGTTTATCCATTCATCTGTGGATAGACACTTAGGTTGCTTCCAAGTCCATCCATACATCGGCACCAACTATGTCATGGTCCATTAATGTCTTTGCCATCAATGATGACATCTGAGCAACCAAAGGAACAGTCAATGAATAACTACACCCAGACTTGGGATATTTGAAGTAACTAACCATCATTAATCCATGAGGACAAAACAAGAAACCTAAGACTTAAGAGGCAAAATTAAAAGTTAATCTGCAAACGTGAGACTTCATGTGTGCACAGCCACGTCAGTGACCATGGACACACGCCACATCCCTCAACAGAATTTCTGTTTATTCATTCGTTTTTCATCTTAATGGGTTGGCTCCCAGGTAAGGTATCTGCTGCCTTTCACACATATTGATGCTTTTGAACTGTGGTGCTGGAGAAGACTCTTGAATGTCCCTTGGACTGCAAGGAGATCCAACCCATCCATCCTAAAGGAGATTGGTCCTAGGTGTTCATTGGAAGGACTGATGTTGAAGCTGAGACTCCAATACTTTGGTCACCTGATGAGAAGAGCTGACTCATTGGAAAAGACCCTGATGCTGGGAAAGATTGAGGGCAGGGGGAGAAGGGGACGACAGAGGATGAGATGGCTGGATGGTATCACCGATTCGATGGACATGGGTTTGGGCTGACTCCGGGAGTTGGTGATGGACAGGGAGGCCTGGTGTGCTGCGTTTCACAGGGTCACAAAGTTGGACACGACTGACCAACTGAACTGAACTGCCACAGACTCAGTTTTCTTTCCAGGCATACAACAAAGCCAGTTTACTCATTTTGGCTGGGAAAGAATCCTATTTACCTAAGAATGAGCACATTTCTATCTCACGAGGACCAAGTTTCACTGTATTAAGATGTAACCAAAACACAGATTTCTGTGTCACACACAGAGAAAACCAGTTGAAGGTCTTCTCCCAAAAGGCCTGAGAGTTTCACCAGTCAACTTTATCATTTGAAATCAAATCCCTTACAGGCAAACGAATTAATCTTTCGGCATTCGTCTTCCCAATTTGCGGTGTTTGGAGGATGTTTTAATTAGCTCAGCTGCTCTATCCCTCCTTTAAGTGTCTGAAAGTATCTGTTAGCTTCCTACAGGTTTCAGTAATGTCCCCTTCCCTAGAGATGGCTGGGAAGTGTGTGTGTGTGTGTGTGTGTGTGTGTGTGTGCGCGCTCAGTGTGTCCAACTCTTTGTGACCCCATGGACGCTACTGGAGGGGGTTGCCATTCCCTTCTCCAAGGAAGTCTATTTGGTTTCAAGTTCTATGGCTTTCTGAGACTAGGCTTTTCTCTGTTATTTCCAACACTAACCACTGAATGTTGAAAGCCTCAGCTAATTCCGCATGCCCCAATCCACAATAACCCTGAAACTAGTGAAAATCACCTGAAAAGTACCCTGTGGTTATTCCTGTCCCTGGAACAGGTCACAAAGGTAGACAGTTGACTGTCCACATTGGGTTCCAGAAAGGGTCTCTAAACTTCTCAGCATTTCCCCTACAGGTCCTGTCTAAAACTGCAAATAACCTGAAGGATTATGAAGATTTGTTTCCCATAGCAGCATTGATCAGGGCACAGAAGTGATGGAAATTTTTGTACAGCCAGGAAGAAAGGGCTCTGATGGTGCCTGGGTGATGTAAGCTCAGAATATGGAGCAAGGAGAATCAAGGAAAGCAGTGGCAAGACCCCTCGATCTCTGATCAGACAAAACATTGTGGTCCCCGCTGCAGAAACAATTAGACAACCGAGTCCTTTAGAAGTGAGAGCAGTGCCCCACTGAACAGCAAGAGGGCCCGAGGTGTTCGAGAAGCTTCATGAGGAGAGGACGGAAACCCAAACAGGTCAGCAGGGTCAGTTCTGCCTGGAACCGTCTCCGCTCTGTGACGTGTGGGCCGCCTGTGAAGGTGACCCTCTGCATGTCTCCTAGTTGTGACCCTGAAGACCGAGGCCGTGAAATAGGGGGCTCCGCACGAGGGCGGGGAGGTCTGGCCCAGAGGCGTCCAGTCGAGCGGGAGCAGCGCAGGGCGCGTGGGGGGCTCTGAATACCTGTCTGAGCAAGAGCCGAGGCAGGGACAAAGGCCACCTCCTCACTCTGGAAGCTGGCTCTTGCCCTGATTTCACTCCCACATTCAGGATAGAGCACCTGGTGAGGAGCTAGGGGAGAGAACGGTCAGAAGGGAGTCACAGCGGGTGGAAAGCCGGCAAAGCCGAAGATTACCAGGTAAAACCCAGCGCTCCAAAGCCTCCACCATAACGTTTCAGAGCCACGAATACCGCCGGGCCTGGCCCGCGTCGTGGTGGACGTGGCCACATGTCCACGAGGAGCCTGTCCCTCAGTGCAATAACAGGAGGCTTAATCCTCACGGTGGCCTAAGGGAAGACTTCTTTCTCTCATGAGCAAGAACCCCCGCGTTGCCTCAGGGACTCAGCGTTGCCAAGGCCAGCATTGCTACAATTCCCAGCTTGCAAGATGGCAGCAGTGGCTCAGACGATCAAATCTGGCTCGCCTTCAAGGGTGGGGCACGGAGGCCGGGGCTAGGACAGGCTCCCCTCCAGACCTTCCTCTCAGCAGGGAGGAAACCTGTTTCCTGGGAGCGCCACGCGGACTTCTTCCAGTCTCCTTCCCTTAGACAAAGGAGCATGTCCAGATTCCCTACAGTTCACAGAGGCCCATCTGACGCACAGGCTCCTTCCTACGGGCACGGAAGATGGGGCAGTGCCTTACGGGCTTCACGTTCTGTTCTGGTGAGGTCTGAGGGCAGACCAAGAGCGGCTGGATCAGAGCAGAGCTGAGCCCTCGGGAGCAGCACAAGCAGGAGACTGCCGGGCCAGCCCGCAGAGAGAAAAGCATCCAGCCCGCACAGGCATGCTCCCTAAATTTAGAAGCAAGAGCCAGCCTTCCCAGAGGCTCCTTTGAAACTGCTCAGAAATTATCAGTAGACTCTGTGCCTCTGCTAAGCGTCTCATCCCAGGAGCTCAGGGCACCTCCCTGCACCGTCTCATTAATCTCCACACCAACCGAGGCGGTTGGCATCTCTAGTCATCTTCATTTTCAGGATGAAGGAGCTGAGATGTAGGTACAGGTTAATGACTTGCCCGATGTCATATGCTCAGTGGGTCACCAGCCAGCTGCGGATGGGACAGAAATTGATGGGGGAAGGTAGCTACGCCAGATCACTGAGGACTGGGGACAAGAGCGTGGTGCCCATTTACTTACCCAGATAGCCGGAGCCCTGAAAGGGGGCTGATGAAGACCGAGCTCTGGACAAAGGGGCACGAGGGGCGAATCTGAGCGGGGACGCACGGTCCAGGAAGCTGGGGCAAGTCGCCCACACTTGGGGAACATTTTTCTTATTTAAAAGTAAGGAGCTACCCCATCTAATTCACTCAGCTGTTTCAAAGACAAAAGGACTGTTTCACATGAAACCACGTGAGCAGGTTTGAAACCCTCGTGTCAAGTCTAAGTCCACTGAGGAAGCTGGTAGAACCAGCATTTAAAATCTTGGCTCACCGTGACGATCCCAGCCTACAATCAGACGATGATTTTCCCAGATGACCACGAAAGGCCTTTCTGCCTTTTCAACGTGCTGCGAGCCCGCTTTCTGCACATCCTGCCGGGAACGTGCCGTGACCTGTGTCCTCTAGGAAATCCAGGCTGGCGGAGGAGGCGGACAAGCAAACGCTTACTCCGTGTGATGCAAATGAAATAAGACAGAGGACAGACAAGGAGGGGTGGTCTCCAGAGAAGGTGTGGGCCAGCCAGTGGGCTGGGAGAATGCAGAGTGAGCAGACGGGCCAGTGAGCTTTCACGTTCCCGCCTCAGCGCCCATCATCCTCCTCGCTGAGAAATAGCGAGTCAAGGCGGGCGGGCCGCAGAGGCAGAAGCTTGGGTTTACCCTGTTTACATCAGCAGGAAAGGGAATTCGGAGAGAAAACGCTTTCCTGGGCGCGCCTCTCTCTGCGCGCAGTCTTGCTTTCGGCCACCGGGGGGCGCTTCCCGCCTCCGCCGGTCCCTTGGCCGCGGCCCCGCCGCCCGCCGCCCAGCGGCAGCCCCGAAGCCCTGCGCCAGCAGCGGGGCCCGGGAGGCGGGGTCGCAGCACGCCCGGCCTCCAGCATTTTCTCTCTTGGAAATCGAGATGTCAGAAAACAGTGTCTCCCATCCACAGCGTATGCTAACAGGGCAATAATCCCTAGAAAAGTCTCAGGAAATGTTTTCGGAAGATTGTCTATGAAAGACAAGGGATCAGCTTCATCAGGAGGTGGAATCAGTGTCTCTGGTGCTAAATGGGAAATCCTCTCCCATTTCAGGGCTTAAAACCGGGTGACAGCGCGGTCCAGCGGTCAGGGCGCCGGGCTTTCGCAGCAGCGGGCGAGGGTCCACTCCGTGGTGGAGCACTGCCGTAGCAGAACCTTGTCCCTTCCCAGGGGGACATCCCGTGCGTGCTGAGCTGGCCCAAAAAAGGAGAGGAAAGGGGCTTCCGGGTCTGATACGCGACCAGAGCGGGGGAACATTCGCTTTTCATTTATTTTTGTTCTGACGAGTAATTGTTAAAATACCTGAAGGAAGGAAGCTATTAGGGCTGGCTCTGCACAGCAAGAATTCCTAAATTGCACGCACTTGGCTGCTCCCCAAATTCCCTTGGTTCCCTTCACACCCTCGGGTAAACATGCCTGCCCACCACCACCCTATAGTATTTGTCTCCAGAGAATTAGCCAGAAAGTTCTAAAATAAGGCCGGATGAAATACTGACGGCCAGCCAGGACCCTTTCACTCAAACCTCCCCACCAGAATTTTGGAAGACTGGTTCTTTTTGTTGGTTTTGTTGCTGTTTGTTTTCACCTCCGAAATCTACTAACTCACTCCATGATTTCCTGTTAGGCCCCTGGATTGGAATGACTCTTTGGGTAGAAGCAAAGATCCTAAACTTTTAGATGAACAAGAGCTATCACAGCACGTAAAAACAAGAATTACCAGCATGCTAAAATTATCGCCTCAGAAAGGAAGAGATGTCTCTGAGTATTAAAAAAGATTTTTAAAACAATCTAGTAACTATACAGTAACACCCAAAATATATCTTGAATAATCTGAGAGACACCTGGGCTGAAATCTCATAACTTGCTACAGAATGTTTGTCTAGCCACATGCCCCCAAAATACTGTATACAGTCACAGGTGCTGTCAGTGGAGTGGGTCACCATCACGACCGTCATCACCAACATCATTACCTACAGCTGAGTGCTGTATCAGCCAGAGGCTGGCTCAGACGGAACACTGAGTTAGACGTTTCCAATCCTAATTGTTTTTCCTTTATTTTGCTGAGCCTGGGTCCTGATGCTTGGCACACTTGTTAGATCATGGCTTTTGTTAACGTTACTGTAGACATGAAGGAAAACCTCTTCATTCCCCACTACACCGGGGAACGCTATGGGAGAAGTCTGAATCTGAGTGTGTGTAAGCGGGACAGCATTTTCATCTGCAGTATTGGGCAATGTCCGTCTATTTGGGGGGATATATCATGAGAAACGCTGGGCTAGAAGAAGCACAAGCTGGAATCAAGACTGCTGGGAGAAATATCAATAACCTCAGATATGCAGATGACACCATCCTTATGGCAGAAAGTGAAGAGGAACTAAAAAGCCTCTTGATGAAAGAGGAGAGTGAAAAAGTTGGCTTAAAGCTCAACATTCAGAAAACGAAGATCATGGCATCCGGTCCCATCACTTCATGGGAAATAGATGGGGAAACAGTGGAAACAGTGTCAGACTTTCTTTTTTGGGGCTCCAAACTCACTACAGATGATGACTGCAGCCATGAAATTAAAAGACACTTTCTCCTTGGAAGAAAAGTTATGACCGACCTAGATAGCATATTCAAAAGCAGAGACATTACTTTGCTGACTAAGGTCCGTCTAGTCAAGGCTATGGTTTTTCCTGTGATCATGCATGGATGCGACAGTTGGACTGTGAAGGCTGAGCACTGAAGAACTGATGCTTTTGAACTGTGGTGTTGGAGAAGACTCTTGAGAGTCCCTTGGACCGCAAGGAGATCCAACCAGTCCATTCTAAAGGAGATCAGTCCTGGGTGTTCTTTGGCAGGACTGATGCTAAAGCTGAAACTCCAGTACTTTGGCCACCTCATGTGAAGAGTTGACACATTGGAAAAGCCTCTGATGCTGGAGGGATTGGGGGCAGGAGGAGAAGGGGATGACAGAGGATGAGATGACTGGATGGCATCACTGACTCAATGGACATGAGTCTGAGTGAACTCCAGGAATTGGTGACGGACAGGGAGGCTTGGCGTGCTGCTATTCATGGGGTCGCAAAGAGTCAGACAGGACTGAGCGACTGAACTGAAATGAACTGAGCTGATTTACGGATAGTGTGAATGAAAAGCAGTGATTCGTGTCCTTTCTATCCTTGGCCACACCTCTGCTGTAAGGCTTGGTGTCTGAAATCATACCAACATCACTCACTCCAAGGGGATTTGAAGCTGAAAACACTGAGGAGAACAAGATTGGAGAGTAAGGATTATGCAATAGTTAATTTTATGTATCAGTTTTGCTAAGCTGTGGTATCCTGGAGTTTGGTCAAACACTAGTCTAGATGCTGCTGTGAAGGTATTTTGCAAACATAATTAAAATTACAATCCACTGACTTTGAGTAAAAGGAATTATCCTCAATAACTTGAGTGAGCCTCATCCAGTCCGTTGATGGTCCAAAGAAAAAATACTGGGGTTTATTGTTGAAAGAATTCTGTCTCAAGACAAGAGCTACCAACCTCTCCCTGTCTCCAGCGTGCTGGTCGGCCCTAGGGACTTTGGTCTTGCTAGGCTTCTCAGTGGAGCCACATTCTTCATCTTTTGTATGTGTGGTATACGTGTTTATACACACTTTTGCTTTTGTTTCTCTGGAGAACACTAGTATTCAGATTTCAAGTGAGTTTTATTATTATTTTTGAGTGCTGTCTATAAATTAAAGCAATGAAGAGACACTCGTAATGCCAGTTTACATCAGATTATGCACAACTTGCTTCCCTGGAGGCTCAGTCGGTAAAGAATCCGCCTGCAATGCAGGAGGCCCTGGTTGAACCCCTGGGTTGAGAAGATCCCCTGGAGAAGGAAATGGCAACCCACTCTAGTGTGTGTGCCTGGACAATCCCACGGACAGAGGAGCTTGGCGGGCTACAGTCCATGGGGTCACAAGACTCTGACGCGACTGAGCGACTAAACCACCACCGCCGCCACGCACAACGTGGGCTCCTGCTTCTGTCTGGGCGCCAGCTCCCCGAACAGCCCACACACCCCACTGGAAGCTGATCTGACTTTAAGAAAGTAAGGACAGTAACATGGGGTGGTCCCGACTGGTCTGAGGGTGAGCGGTCCCCTTCCCAATGTGTGGTTCCGGTGGGGTCATGTGACTTAGTAAGGGTCAGTGAGATATGAGAAGAGATTTGCTGTGGACTTTCAGTAAGGACTGTTCTCATTCTTCTGAGAAGCTTTGCAGAAGGCGCCTTCTCTCTGCTGTTGGAGGAGAGTGAAACAGTACCCTGGATGGGTACTGGCCATGGCCCTTTGCGGGAAATAACCTGGGTCCCTGATGGTGTCTTGAGCCGGATGCATCAGTCAGCCCTAGAGCCAACACTGACTCTGCTCTTCCTTTTAAGTGAAGCAATACATTTTCTTGGAGGAGGAAATGGCAACCCACTCCAGTATTCTTGCCTGAGAATTCCATGGACAGAGGAGTCTGGAGGGTCCATGGGATCGAAAGGAGTCAGACACAACTGAGCGACTAACACAGTACATTTTCTATTATGCGAGCCAGTTTGAGCCTTTAAGGCTTCTTGTTAGTTGCAGCCAAAGGGCCAAGTTTTCGTACCCTTAATTTTTACCTATAAACTGGGAGAGCAGAGCTACATAATCTAAGATCTCCCTGATCACTCAGTATTTGTGAATTGCACGTTGAGGCGCTAGCACTAACTGTATCAAATACTGTCTAGAGAATCTGAATGTTATTGCAGGTTTCTAAATACCTTTTCATTTTTAGAAATATGTGTGTTTCCAGATACTTCTTCAGGGACTTCCCTGGCAGTTCAGTGGTTAAGACTCCTTGCTTACGCAACAGGGGGCATGAGTTCGATCCCTGGCCGGGGAACTAAGATCCCACATGCTAGCCAGATGTAGCCAAAAATTAAAAAATAATTTTTAAAGGAAAAAAAAAAATAAGTACTTCATTTTAGAAACAGCAAAATGACATGACTTTTAAATTCTTAAAATATAGTTTGACAAATTTTTTTTCCAGCAGCCTTAACCCTAGTCAACCACAGCAATAATAACTTTTACTAACTTTTTAAATATATAAAAAGCTCTAACAAATGAACAGTAACTAAAAAAAAGCCTAGTAAAGAGGGAGAGGATAAGACTAAACAATTCTCAGCAAAAGAAGTGCAAAGAATCTTAAATTGATGAAGAGATATTCAACCTCTCCTATATAGAAATGCAAATTAAAATGACAGTGAGATTTTTTATTTCACCTAAAAGAGCGGCAAGTTATAAAAAGTTTAACAGCACACTATCGGAGAAGCCATAAGAAAATTACAACATTTATACCAATATTGTGAATTATCACCGAGCATCAGTAATTACAGGTAAGGGGGGCCACAGAACAACTTTCCAAAAAGGCAATTTGGCATTATCTGTCAAAATTACAAACCCGTATACTCTTTGACATAACCATTTCCCTTCTAGAACTTTATCCTGCATTCATATTTGCCCATATATAAAATGATATTATTTGTAATTGCAATAGTTAGAGACAACTTAAATACATACGACTAAAGAAAAGATTAAACTATCATAGAGGCAGCACAACTTCCAGAATACACAACAGAATAACGTCCAGCTGTTAAAGAAATGAGGTGTGCGATAAATGTACGCAGCAAAATCTCTAAATTTTATTTAAATAAAAAGAGCAGGATGAAGAAGAATGAGAATGATATGCTGCCATTTATAGTTTTTTTGTTTATTTCTATTTATTTTTTGCCATGCTGCACAATATATGGGATCTTAGTTTTCTGACCAGTAATCAAGCCCATGCTTCCTGCAATGGAAGCATGAATTCTTAGCCGCTGGCCCACCAGAGCACGCCCTATACTATTTGATAAGAATTAGCTAAATATGTTCTGGTGTAGGAGTGAACTAGGAGACTGCATGAGAAGCTTGAAATTGTGGTTATATCTAGGGACTGCAACGTGGGAATTAGAACATGAGAGCGAAAGAAAAGTCAGTTCTCCCCTGGACATCTTTTCTAAAATGTTCTAACCTATGAATGTATATCAGTTATTTTTAAATTAATGAAGTTGGGGGAAAGTAAAGTTATTATGAATACATTTCCTGATTTGCTGTTATGACAGTCATTCTTAAGCTAAATTACACCACTTATGTTTTGGATAAATGATAATTAATGATCGGATATGAAACAATGATTTGGTACATTTGTTCTCATTTCCCTTTCTGTCTAACTAAGAGCAGTAAGGGGGAAAAAGGATCTTGAATTAGGGAGAGGAAATTAATCTTATCTATATTATTTTAAACTGTGTTGCTAGGCATTTACTTTCCACGCATTCTACCCCTAAGTCACCTTACCTAGATTTCTCCCAACCCTGTGTTCAGTCATGTCCACTCAGTGGACAAATATTTACTAAATATTGGTGTGCCAGTCACGGGGGCCTCAGATGAGAATCAGACAGACAACTGCGATCCTTAGGAACTCGGTCTTTTCACTGTTGCCGTCCTTCCAGGCAGGCCGAAGCGCCGGGGCACAATCCTGACACTGAAAGCTGCAGACCCTAAAACGTGGGGAACCCGCAGCAAGTAAGACCTCCAACTGGGAAAGGAGACAGCGAGGGTTCTCTCCGGACACTCTCAGTCCATAGAAAACCACTCCTGAACGACCATTTCCACTGCGGGCTCTCGATGCCCCAGTAAACGCTTATTTTAGGAAGAAGAGTGAGAAGGAAGGGAGGATGGGAATGACAGAGAGAAGGACAGGGCCTAGTTGACAAAATGATTCCGGAGAAATAGCCTCCAAACCCGGGACTGATACCTGCATTAATTCATCCACTTTCTAGAAATGTTTCATGAAAGCCTACCCTGTGACCTAAGACTCAGAGAGGAACCCAAAGCCCTCCCACCTTGGGAGCTGACATGCAAGAGAGAGAGAGAAGACGCCACTGAATGTGGGACTCTGCTAGTGGTCCCGTGGTTAAGACTCTGCCTTCCAATGCAGAGGGCGGGGTGGATCCCTGGTCAGGGAACTAAGATCCCATGTGCTGGGGGTGCAGACAAAACTCTAAATAAATAAAAAGCAAATAAATAAATAAGTCACACTCAGAGAGCCAATGGAATGATGGTTGCCAGTGGCTGGAAGGTAAGGGAAATAGCCTATAATGGCCAAAGGGTATGAATTTAAAAAAAAAAAAAAAAAAAACGCAAAGTGTACCGTGCTTGGCATGAGGTGATAAAGGCTGAGTAAAGTGCAGCCCGCTGGGGAGCTGGCGCGACGGGGCCGCCTTGGTGGGTGGTGAGGGACGTTCCCTGCGAGCAGATGCTCTTTGAGCCGAGAATTGAAGGAAGTCAGGAGCCGTGCGGGGGCCCGGGAGAAGCATTTTCTAGGCAGAGAGAGGAAGGCGCCCTGGCACGGAAATGCACTGAGGAAGTGGGAGACTCAAGAGGCAAGATGAGGGAAGGTCCTCGCAGAGTTTAGAAAAACACAGCTGAGGAACAATGTCAGTGTTTCTTCCAGAAAGCACGCCCAACAGTTAGGTAACTCCGCACAGGCAGCCCTGCATCCGTAGAGCACAAACAATCTCATTTAGAGACGGGGTACGACTCTGCTCGCGTGGGCCGGGGATGGCCTGACGGAAGAGTCCTGCCCCTCACGCTCACAGATCCTTCTCAAAGAAGCGGGGCACCAGACTCCGTATCTTGAGGTGAGCTTCAAAGTGCACAGTGCCCTAGAGAATGCTCAGATTTGAATTCATACCAAAGTCAAAATAACGTTCTCTCATACTTCTGTGAGCAGTATGGGCTTTCTGAATTCAGGGGAAGACAGAGCCTTGAAAAAATTAAACACATACAACCGGAAAGCTGGAAGCCCTCAAATCAGGCTTCAGCTGCTGCGTGATTTTCTCTCAGACAATCACTGAACAGAAATATTCTTTCTCCCTAGAGAGAGAGGAAAAAAATGTATTTCTGTTAAGCTTCCATAGCTTGTTAGAAATACCCCTTAGGGACACACAACTCCCTTTGGGGTCTAATTAAATATTCGCCCAGTGGTATTGGGACCTGGATTCAGCTACCTGGGAAATACCCGGGAAGAAAATGCCGTCTGCAGACAGTCGCGCTAAAGATCGCCGCATACTGAGTTAATAAGTGTATTCTGTGTTACGCAGTCCCGAGTCGGGTTGATTGTGCAGATATGATCGAGCCAAAGCCCCAAACCTGAAACAACCTAAGAAGCAGATGGAAGGGTCACTGAATTCAAAGCGTCACTGTGAACCCCTCGGTTAGACTTCCTTGTGCTGAAACCTTCCCAGAGCTGATAACTCAGGGGTTTCACTTCCTGGTTATAGACCACAGAAGGAGGCCTCCATTTATGCCACAAGAGGTGCAGATAAAAAAGCGGGTACTCTGTGCCAGGCGTCGGACAAGGAAGGGCAGGACCTGCCTCCTCCCAGCTGAGGCCGCACACACCCAGCTGTTAAGCAAAGTGCGGCCAAGGCTGAATTCATGCTCGCACGGAAGGCCCTCTACTGGCCTGGTTTTATTTTCACAAAGAAACTGTCAGTCAGGGGTTACGGGTCGATTCTGCGCTCAGAAGCATCAGAGCTGACCTCTGAGTTATCGAGCTGGAGTGGCCCTGAGTGACTTCAATGTCAAGCTGGAACCACCTCTTCTCTTAGCACAAGGAGTACGGGGCAAAGAGGAAAGACATGGACACCTCTCCCCTTTCTTGTGAAGATTTGGACTGGTGTTTTGCTCTCAGAGTTCTCCAGCTGAGACCAGATGACAGAGAGGAACAAAAAGGTTCAGGAAGAGAAGCTCTGCAAAAGAAGGGAAGAAGACAGCTCTGGATACGTGGACGGGATCCAAATATCCAGGCCGAGATGTTTATACCAGGAGGCAGGATCTGAATGTGTCTGGCGGGTACTGAGAGCCATGCTGACCCAGCTGATGTTCCTATAAAGTCATGGCTTAGTACCCAGAGTGAGCAGCAAATAGGCAGAACAAGAATCCCAGAGGAGCTCTCCACTAGGAACCGTGGGCCCTCAGGCCCCCGACAAGGCAGAACATGGGATGCTCCCACGAAAGGTGCCCAGAGTCACCCCGGCAAGAATGGCAGCCGTGTGTAAAAAGCGGCATCCAGCCTCGTTCCCCTGCCGCGCTCCTAACGCAGACGCTCGCCGTCCCCGGTGCCCGGCTTCGCTCACCGACACTGCTCCCACTAGGACAGCTCAGGCCACAGCAATCAGCTCAGAGTGACCTCAGGGTTGTTGGAAGGAGGGCAGGTAGCGAGCAGACTTCACCGAATGACCGAAGCTTGGGGTTCAGGCAACAGGCAGGAACCCTGCCGAGCTCCAGGCCAAGGTATCATGGACTCCGAGCCCCGGAGGGCGTTGTTTCTCAGCTGCCGGCATCTTCCTGTCACCCAGAGACTCAGTCCCAGGCTCGGAGGGTCAGCCTGGCAGAGCCGAAGTCCTGGCCCTCAATCTGACAGTCCAGGGACAGAGGGAGTGTTAACCAAGCGCAGGGTCTTGGAAAGAAAAGGACCCTGCTTCCCTCTCCTTGCGCCCCATCTCCCACCCCGCAACACACGACGTGGGAGGAGACCCCAGGGGTAAGACGTGGGTATGGTTGGGGCAGCTGAAAAATGGCAGCTGGGTGACAGCCGATGTTGGAAGTCAGAGAGGCAACGAAGAACAAGAAACGGACTCAGCGGACAGCTCCTCTCACAACCCACACAGTTCACAGTCTGCCCTGAAATATGTAAGGACGCTGCAAGGAAAGAACAATTCCAGCTTTAAGAGCAACCCTGCAGACTTCCCAGGCGGCCCAGGGGTTAAGAATCCTCCTGCCAGTGCGGGAGACACAGGTCCCACCGCTGGTTCAAGAAGTTCCCACGCGCTGCAGGGCAGCTGAGCCTGTTAGCTGCAACAAGTGCCCACTTGCCTAGAGCCTGCGCTCCGCCGCAAGGGTAGCCACCGCAGCAAGAAGCCCACACACTTCACAGAAACCCAGCGCGGCCAAAAATAAATAGAGTGACCTGAGATTGAGCCCTTCTTGGTTAACTGCAAGGAGATATTTCTATAGAGGAAACAAACAAAAGCAAACAAAAATGACATTTCTACCTGCCCTGCTACTGCTACTGCTAAGTCACTTCAGTCGTGTCCGACTCTGTGCGACCCCATAGACGGCAGCCTACCAGGCTCCCCCGTCCCTGGGATTCTCCAGGCAAGAACGCTGGAGTGGGTTGCCATTTCCTTCTCCAGTGCATGAAAGTGAAAAGTCAAAGTGAAGTCGCTCAGTCGTGTCTGACTCTTCGTGACCCCATGGACTGCAGCCTGCCAGGCTCCTCCGTCCATGGGATTTTCCAGGCAAGAGTGCTGGAGTGGGGTGCCATCGCCTTCTCCATCTACCTGCCCTAGACAGTATTATTGAAAGATTCTGAGAAATAAGCTATTCAAAGTACACCTCAAAATTCTAAGTCAGACAAATTTAATGTTAATTATATATTTAGTGGGGCTTCCCCGGTGGGCTTCCCAGGTGGCACTACTGGTAAAGAGCCTGTTTGCCAATGCAGGAGACGCAAGAGACTCGGGTTCTAGCCCGCTGGGAGGATCCCTTGAAGAAGGGCATGGCAGCCCACTCCAGGCTTCTTGCCTGGAGAATCCCATGGAGAGAGGAGTCTGGCAGGCCATAGTCCACAGAGTCGCAAAGAGCTGGACACAACCGAAGCGACTTAGCATGCAAGCACTCATATACTTCTTACAGCTAGAAATTAGAAATGAGTCCAATTTATGATATAGTGAAGCCATGTTTTTAATATAACATAGGTATATTCTATAATACATTAGTGCCTATTTAACAGCCAATATTCACAGTGCATTTATGTCTATTTTATGACTCAAGCATGATTTTACTATTTATATGACTATAAAGGTTTATAGATGTTGTGGTTTTACATGCATTACATATTCTTGGTCTGGTCCATAATTCTTTGAAAAGAGAATGTAACCTCCAAAGCATTTAAGATTGACCTTGCCTTTTGCAATAATCTGCTTTATAGTATAGTTTCTAGGGACACAGCAAACATTAAGGCCTGACCATTTGCTGTATTTTGTATAAAATTTGATTTATTACTATAATATAATAGTTACGCTTTTTGGCTGGGTTTTCCTTGAACCTATAACTTTACAAAATCACGCACATCTATAAATGTTTTTCAAAGTTTTTTCATTTTCCAAAATAATATGTTCCATTAGTGTCTGGAGACTATGATGACCATTTCTACTGCCAGCAAAAAGGAAGAGGCTGAAGAATGCGGGGAGGGAAGAAAGGCAGATAGACGGAGAGCGTGCCTGAGGCTCCACTGCTCACCTGGGTTATTAGCTTGCACCAAGGCTGATGGAGGATTTGGTGATTGGTCTTTTCCCAACTCTGCTCACCCGTTGGACTGCCCCTGATCCCTTCCTCTTGAGTGTTCTCTACAAGCGCGATGCTCTGCTCAGCCCATGTTGTGCCTTTGGTGTGAGTTGGCTGATAAATGCAAGTTGAGGATAGAACTTATTGTGAAATATACATCAGATTCATTGATGAAAGACATGACTTGCGTTTGCCTGAGTGCAACAATCTAAAAACCTACATCCTGGTGTTATGGACTGAATGATGTCTACCCAAAATCCATATGTTGAAGACCTAAGCCCCTCAGAAGCAGACTGTGCTTGGAGACAGGATGCTGGTTTGGGCGGGGTGGGTTTGGCTTTGCTGGGTCTTCGTTGCTGCCTGTGGGCCTTCTCTAGCTGCAGTCAGTGGGCAGCTGCTCTCTAGCTGCAGTCAGCGGGCAGCTGCTCTCTAGCTGTGTGACACGGGCTGCTGGTTGCGGTGTCTTCTCTTGTGGCGGAGCACAGGCTTTAGGCATACAGGTTTCACTTAGTTGCCCCCTGACATCTGGGATCTTAGTTCCTGGACCAGGCATCAAACCTGTGTCCCTTGCATCAGCAGGCAGATTCTTAACCACTGGACCACCAGGAAAGTTCCGAGATAGAGTGTTTAAAGGAAAACAGTCTTGAGACGTTACTTTGCCTACAAAGGTCCGTCTAGTCAAAGCTATGGTTTTTCCAGTAGTCATGTATGGATGTGAGAGTTGGACTATAAAGAAAGCTGAGCACCAAAAAATTGATGCTTTTGAACTATAGTGTTGGAGAAGACTCTTGAGAGTTCCTTGGGTTGCAACGAGATAAAACCAGTCAGTCCTAAAGGAAATCCTTTAGGATTTTAGTCCTGAATATTCATTGGAAAGACTGATGCTGAAGCTCCAAAACTTTGGCCACCTGATGAGAAGAACTGATTACTTGGAAAAGACCCTGATGCTGGGAAAGATTGAAGGCGGGAAGAGAAGGGGACAACAGAGGGTGAGACGATTGAATGGCATTACTGACTCTATGCCATGAATTTGAGTAAGCTCCGGGAGTTGGTGACGGACAAGAAGGCCTGGTGTGCTGCAGTCCATGGGGTCGCAAAAAGTCGGACACAACTGAGTGACTGAACTGAACTGAGTCTTATAGGACTGAACACTTCATCTGTGTGATCTGATGCTATCTCCAAGTCCACAATGTCAGAAGTGAGTCAAGTCACAGGACACCCAACTAGTATCAGAGCATTGCTTCATGGATGTGAGGAATTGTACACATACATTGGAATTGGGTGTCATAAGCCCAACACCAGCTCAATCAGAGCCCCAGCCAATCTTATGGGGACCTCTGGAGCTAATTATCTCATTAGACTTATTCTAACTTGGGCCAAGGTAGCCAGGCCTTATAATTCCTCATGAATCAGGCTGGTCATTGGCTGTTGGCCACCCAGATAAAAGGCATGATCTTGGGTTTTCTTGGATGTGTAACAAATTACCACAAACTTGTCAGCTTAAAACACCACAAATTTATTACCTCACAGTTTCCATAAGTCAGGAGTCCAGGAACAGCCCAACTGGATCCTCTGCTTAGGGTCTCACCAAGCTAATCTCAAGGGGCTTCCCAGGTGGTGCTAGTGGTAAAGAATCCGCCTGCCGATGCAGGAGACACAGGTTCGATTCCTGGGTTGGGAAGTGTCCCTGGAGTTGGCAATGGCAACCCACTCCTGTATTCTTGCCTGGAAAATTCCATGGACAGAGAAGCCAGGAAGGCTATAGCCCATGGGGTTGCAAAAGAGTCGCAACTTAGCAGCTGAGCACAGCAAGCTGGTATCAGGGTGTTAGGCAAGGCTGCAGTTCTCATCGGGGCTTGGGGTCTTCCAAGCTCAATCGAGTTAATGGCAGTGGTCACCCCTTCCAGGTGCAGGAGTGCGGTCTCTGGCGACTTGCTGGCTGTCAGCCAAGGACTGAGTTCTGTTCCTGGAGGCCCCTCCCGTTTCCCTGCCGTGCAGCGCCCACGTTCAGTTCACACTGGATTTATTTGTTTCTTCCCCACCAACCAGGGTGTGTCTCTATGACATCCCCCTGGGACTCTCTATTCCCCTCCAGACAGCTGCAGCCGCTGTCACCATCTACCCTGTAGTGGGCCCCAACAGGATAATGAAGGGAGAGAAGGCCCATCATATCCGCAGGCTCTACCCTCCCCACGGAAGCAGCCTTCTTGAGGGGCATCTTGGAGTTCTGCCCACTGCCTGGGGCAAGGTGGCTCTTGGCTGCCGGGGGCCAGCGTGAGGAATTCCGCCCATGGCAAAGGTCATGAGGAAGGAGACTTGGCATACGCAAAGGCGTGATCAAGCCTCAGGAAACCCCCTGTTCCCGAGCATCTAACCCCAAAACCAGAGTCTGTTTTACGCTCTCACCTACACCTCTGACTTTACGGGGGGCTCTCCCCCATAACCGTTTCTCTTGGAGAAGGAGTAAACGTGCAGCTCCAAGGCAATAAAAATTCCTGGGCGTGACAAGAGTGTTTCAGCTTACGGACTCCTCTGAAGGTTATCTAGCCCACCTGTATAGGTTTGTCCGGCCACATGTGATTGCTTACAGCCTCCCAACCTGAGAGGCACGAGATGTTTTAGACTTACTAAAGGCAAATTCTTTTGGGGAGTTAAAATTATTAGTATAGTGTGTTGGTTAGGAATTATTTGGTGAAGGGTTCTTCATTTGTTGTGTCAATAATTGTTGCTAATTCCCTGCGCTGGGTGGGACAAGGATGTCTCAGGTCAAACCTCTCTGCTGACAGACTAGCTTGTGTGACAGGATTATCCTTTGTTTACTACCTCTCAACCATAAACAGCACAGAGAGTTTTGGAGTATTTTGAGAGTCTTAATTAGCATAGGATTTTTTCTTCTTGTTGAGTCAATGATTGCCACCAGGCCTCCATATCCTTAGGCACTTGGGTATATATTAATCAATGTATTTGGAGTATAGCAAAGGAAATATAGTAGTTTTTGATGTTAGCAATACTAGAATTTTTGAGTTAATGGATTTTCTCTTTTGTAATAGATCACTGTACTTATAAATCGCTGTGTCCTTGCTATGTAAAAATGTAACTTTATCATATCTTAAGACTAAATAGATCTTAAGGGGAGCATTGGTGAAAGGATTTTCATTTGTTGGGCTGATGTTTACTGCTAAATCTCCATGTTCCCTACTCTTATAATGAATATAACTAGCATATAGGAAGAAATAAGTATTAACCTTTAAGCATATAGGAAGAAATAAGTATTAACCTTTAAGCATATAGGAGAAATAAGTATTAACCTTTAAGACTAATCATGGTAACCTTGGGTTAAATAAATTCCTTTCTTGATTGTAACTCACTACACCCTCACCCTATAGGAATGTAACTTTATTTGGAGGGTGGTGCCTGGTTTAAGAAAAAACACCCTTGGAAGAAATAAGTTTTTTTGGTTATCAGAAAGAAAGGATCATAAAATGTCAGCAGGTCTCACTCATGGCCAGAAGATGATGTAATATCCCTAAGACCTTTTTTTTTATTTTTATACATTTATGTGAGGCACCTGATTTTGATAAAGGTCAGGACTGCTGACCCCCGCGTGACTCTGTATTCATCCCTATGTGTAACAAAAGGTATATAAGCAAACCCAAAAATAAAGAAATCGGATCAGTTTCCGGAAAGACTGATTCCCTCATGTCGTTCTTTTCTGCTCCCCATTTTTCGGGCTGAATTCCCATCTGGAGCGTGGGTGCCCTCCAAGTCTACTTATTCGCCCCGGTTTTCAAGACCATGCGAGAAGGAGCCCAAGGAGGGGCACCTTCCGATATTCAAGTGGCACCGGTGGCCCAACGTAGATGGTGCAAATTCCTTGTCTTGGAATTTTATTGGTATCCCACGTAAACCAAGTTATTCAGCCCCCTTTTTCTCTCCTACTATTTTCTGGCAGAATTCCCATCTGGTACATGGGTACCCGCCAAGCCTACTAATTTTGCCTGGGCTTCTAAGATCGGACTGGGGGGGCCTCAGTGCCACCTCTCCTTCTGGAGAACGGGAAGACACCTGCGGCCTACGTAGGTGGTGATAGGTATCCCATGTGAACCAAGTTATTCAGCCTCTTTTTCTCCGCTAATCTTTTAATCCCTTTCTATCTGTAATTAAATAAGTTATTTCCAGAGACGCCGACTCCGTCCCCACCTTCGAATCACCCTGGATCCACCGGGGCTGGACCCCGGCACTTGGCTGCTGTAAGGGTCTCTGGAGGGGCTGACAGCTAAAGTCTGGCTACACAAAGCTGAGAGCGTAGTTACTGCCACTGACTTGTACGTTTTAAATGGCTAAAATGACAAGTTATTCTTTTGTTTTACTACAATTTTTCATAAAAGATACGGTTGTGTGGAAGAGTATAGGAAAAAGGGAGAGGTTTCTTGACGATCTCTATTTTTAAACATCAAAAATCCAATTAAAGATCAGCTTGGGGGCATCCCTGGCAGTCCAGTGGTTAAGACTACGATTCCACTGCAGGGGTCACAGGTTCAAGTCCTGGGGGGGAAACTAAGATCCCACAACTGCCAATCAGGGAAAAAAAACCAGCTTGATCTCTGTCTATAGCCCAGAGTTTTCATTTTCTACACTTAAAGGGGAAGAATTGAGCATCAGAAATTCACTGGTCAGGAGAATCTACAGGCCAGTTCTGGTGAAACATTGCCCTCCAGTCAGTGGATTAGCCATCTGTGGGAAAAGAAAGTCAGTGTGCTCCAACTATGGCTTTCTGTTCAATATTCTGTTAGGCAGCAGTCCATTGAATTAGACTTAACCAAAGTTGGATTTGATTGATAGACTGAGATCTCATAGTCTTTCCAAAGGCCACTCAGTTTTGTGTCATTGATCAAAAAAAACAACCCTCACCTTTTGGCAACCTTGTGGCAAAATGATTTATTTCCTTGGTGAAACCAAGCAATATTATTGATCTCAGGAAACATCGCTCCACCGTTCCCGTGTAGTGGAGGTTCTTAACTTATTAAATCAGCCGTCCGTTGGCTGTCACAGCACAAACTGAAACCGCACACACAAATCACACGGCTGGACTTGAAAAGCCAAACTTCTTTTTATTGCACTGTGGAAACTAGAAATGAGATTTCATTCTGCCAAGGTTATCACATGGAAATAAAAAAAAATGCAAAACATCCTTCCTTTTAAAAATAATAAATGGCATAAATCATCTCGACAGCTGACCATTACACTGTAACATTCCAGTGAGTTTTGCATTAATAGGAAACTGAATTAGATTAATAACTATGCATTCTACTAAACATGTCAAGGAAATTAATTTAGCTTTTCACAAGTCTGACCAAAATGCTTTGGAAATATTAACTACCCGATTCTTATCACCAAAAACATTTCCTTTACACCTATTTACACATGGGGCTTTACTAAGCACTTTTAAGCAACTCAAATTGATGGATTATATAATCTAAAACTGCAGTTTTTCTATTAATAAGACAACCTGGAACTTGTTTATTTAAGTACCAGCAGCACTTTTTTTAAGTTGGATTATTTCTGGTTGTAAAATGTGGGGAGGTCTTATTTCATACAAATCTACATCTCACAAGACCTTGTATAATTCAAACTTGCATAATTCAAGGATGATTTTCTCAAGGGAATAAGTATAAAATAAGACAGATGCATTCTCAGAGCACATTTACAAGTTGTAACAAATTTTTTGCTTTAAAGCCGCTTTTCCCGTTCCTGGCCTTATATCTAATATTTCACAGAGGTTGTCTCCATATTAACTGCACCGTGTTTCACTGTGGCTGTTTGCTCTTCTTCTTGGTGTCTTATCACATATAACTTCCTTTCAAAAGCTATTGATTTGGGGGTGCATTTTTCAGGATGAGCAGTTACACCGTTATTTTACGAATACTTGAACGACATTGTTATAGGTCGTAAAAATAGTTTACATGGTAATAGTGAATGCTAAAATAATGGCTTAATAGAAGGAAAAAAAGGATCACTTGCAGGAATTGCATTGCATGGAGACAACAGCAGGCTTTAGAGGCTCCTGCAAAACCAGGGTAACGTTTCTGTTTACCAGCTACAGTGGCAAACCACGTTATAAAACTGTGAACAGGTTTACAATATTCCTCCTTCGGAAATTTACCTTTCTCTTTTTTTGGCTTTATTGGGTGTTGGTTGCTGCGCACATGCTTTGTTGCTCCGCAGCGCGTGGAATCTCAGTTGGCCGCCCAGGGATCGAACCTGTGTGCCCTGCATTGCAAGGCAGGTTCTTAATCACTGAACCATCAGGAAAGTCCCAAGGAATGTACATTTTAAATCGCCAGCGTATACACAGTCAAGATTCATTGAATTAGACCCTTTAAATAGAAGCAATTTTACTGCACAAATTATATCTAAAATCAATTAGGAAAAAAACTCAAGGATTAAAGCTACAGTTACTTATTATAGTGCTAGTGGTTGAGGAAGGCCAGTTGCTTTAGGCTGCGCTCATCTGAGGTCAGCGAGGGTCACTCATTACCTGTCTGCAAGGTACCTGTCTACAGGTAAGCTGGGGACCTGCTCTTGTCCGGCTTGGCTGAGACCTCTTGGCTGGGATGCTCTGCTCTAAGTCTCTCATCTTCCTCTTGGGACCAGAGGACTAACCTGGCCTTCTCATGATGGGGGCAAAGCACGAGTCAGAAGTGGAAATGCACGCTCACTCTTGAACGGTAGGCTTGGAGCTTACACACAACGAATTCGGCCTCATTCATCGGGCACAGCAAGTGACGTGGCTAAGCCCAGACTCGGCAGCGGGAGAGGGAAGAGTAGACCTTGCCTCTTAAGTGAGAGAAAATGTAAAGTCACATGGCAAAGGTGTGGATATTAATGCAATCAACCCCAGGATCCATATGGAGATATCAGATGGACATTTGGAAATATTCAGTTCAGTTTAGTTCAGTCTCTCAGTCGTGTCTGACTGTTTGCAACCCCATGGACTGCAGCATGCGAGGCCTCCCTGTCCATCACCAACTCCCAGAGCTTGCTCAAACTTATGTCCATCGAGTTGGTGATGCCATCCAACCATCTCATCCTCTGTCATCCCCTTCCCTTGCCTTCAATCTTTCCCAGCATCAGAGTCTTTCCCAAGGAGTCATAATTCACGTACTGTTGAAGCCTGGCTTGGAGAATGTTGAGCCATACTTTGCTAGCATATGAGATGAGCATTCTTTGGCATTGCCTTTCTTTGGGATTGGAATGAAAACTGACTTTTTCCAGTCCTGTGGCCACTGCTGAGTTTTCCAAATTTGCTGGCATATTGAGTGCAGCACTTTCACAGCATCATCTTTCAGGATTTGAAATAGGTCAACTGGAATTCCATCACCTCCACTAGCTTTGTTCATAGTGATGCTTCCAAAGGCCCACTTGACTTCACATTCCAGGATGTCTGGAAATGTTGGGGGATTTTTCCTGGTGGTCCAGCGATTAAGAATCTGCCTACCAGTGCAGGGGACCTGGGTTCAATCCCTGGTCCAGGAGGATCCCACATGCTGTGGGGCAACTAAGCCTGCACCCCACAGCTGCCACAGCCCGCATGTGCTAGAGCCCAGGGGCTACAGCGAGAGAAGCCTCCCCAGTGAGACACTCGGGCACCACAGCTAGGGGGCAGCCCCCACAGCCGGAACTAGAGAAAGCAACAAAGACCCATTGGGGTCATAAATAAATACATTTTAACAAAATATTGTGTTGGCCAAAAAGTTTTCAGTATTTTCCATAAGATGGCTCTGACAGCACTCAGCTATCTTTAATTTCATTCAAAACAATTTTGCTAGATTATAACAGCTGTCATAGTGTGCATTTAGAAAAAGCTTATTAAAATTGTTGAATTTTTATGTAGCCATTTTTATATTGAAGACGGAAGGGAAAGAGCCACATTTTTGGCTTATTATGCTTTATTATTTCAAGAAAGGTGAAAACGTAACTGAAACTTTTTGGCCAACCCAATACATGTCAGAATTCAAAGGTCTGGCCTGAATATATAAAATTGAGAGTGTTTGGAATAGGAAAGTGTTTGACGTTATATGACTAGATAAATAACCTGGAAATGATTGTTGATAAAGATGAGCAGAGACTCAAGTTTTCGGAGAGGTGAAGAAAGCCAGCAGAGGTTACTGAGTTAGGTAAAGAGAGACTAGTGCTCCAGAAGACCAGCTCAGAGCGTGTTTTAATAGGAAGGAATGATGTGTCAGTCATCGCGCCATGAAATAAAGAAAACATCTTTTACCTGGTGCCAGGTAGGTAAAGACTCACGTCACAGCCGGGTATATCACTGCTAAACTAGGGTGCAGTTAGCATCTAATAAAAACTGTCCTGCCACACCCACTCCACCTGCAGACCTGTAAACAAACCAGTAAGATCAGCGAAGCCCAGCCTGGGCTTCCAGGCGGCTCAGTGGTAAAGAATCTGCCTGCCAATGCAGGAGACCCGGGTCTGATCACTGGATCGGGAAGATCTTCCGGAGAAGGAAACGGTAACCCACTCCAGTGTTCTCGCCGGCAAACCGTGTAGACAGAGGAGCCTGGTGGGCTACAGTCCATGGGGTCACAAAAGAGTTGGCCACAACTTAGCAACTGCACAGCAAAGCCCGGACTGACCCAGATCCCTTGCTGCGTATGCCCACTGATCGCTGCCAGGATGATTTCCAACTTTTCAGCAAGCTCTGCAGCCCGACTGTCTATGGAACAGACATTTATTGGGGGCCTCGTTTTGTCACACCCTGCTCCAAGCAATCAGGCTACAACAGAAAGTAAGATAAGCAGGGTTCCAGCTGTCACAGAGCTAGCATTTCAGTGGAGGAAGTAAGCAAGAAACACAGATGGGTAAAGCAATTTCAGGTGGTGGTGAGTGTTTTGATGATGGCAAAGCAGGATGATGGCTAAACGGTGACTGAGGAAATCACTTTTAATCCTATGGTCAGGTAAGGTTTCTCTGGGGAAGTGATGGTCGGCAGAAATCCGAGTTGTTCAGATTAGACAACTCCTCAGTGAGTCTCATCATGACTCTTTGACCTTCCACCACGCCGGAGCTGCTGCGCAGGAGGGGGAACTCCAGCATCATCTTCTGTTCTCCCTCTTGCCTCCCCCACGACTCCCGAGCACTGGGAATAAGAGAGGAGAGCAAGGGTGCCGGGGGAAGGCGTGTGTGTGCACTGTCGCGCTGGACTCTGCGACCCCGTGGACTGTAGCTCACCGGGCTCCGCTGT
This sequence comes from Ovis aries, assembly GCF_016772045.2. NCBI lineage: Eukaryota > Metazoa > Chordata > Mammalia > Artiodactyla > Bovidae > Ovis > Ovis aries. The sequence continues at coordinate 60,453,787 of NC_056076.1, forward strand.
CCTTGGGATTCTCCAGGCAGGAATATTGCCCTGGGTTGCCACTTCCTCCTCCAGAAGACCGAACTCCATGTCTCTCGCATCTCCTGCCTTGGCAGGTGGGTTCTTTATCACTGCACCACCTGGGAAGCCCCTAGAGGAGGAATATCAGACGCCTGCTGGACCATGTGGCCGCAAATCCCGTCTCCTCTGGCCAAAGAAGATCCTCTTCGTGTTTGATTGTTTGTTGGCTGTGCTGGGTCTCTGTTGCTGCGCGTGGGCTTTCTCTAGTTGCAGAGCGGGGCTACTCTCCAGCTGCGGCAAGCAGGCTCAGCAGTTGGGACGCCTGGGCTCAGCAGTTGCGGCGTACAGGCTTAGCCACTGCATGGCATGTGAAACCTTCCCAGGCCAGGGATCAAACCCGAGTCCCCTGCATTGGCAGGTGGATTCTTTACCACTGGACCACCAGGGAAGCCCAAAGCGGACTCTGTTTAAGGAGTTGGGCCCAGTCAAAGCTTTCCAAAAAGCAGAAAGTTCTCATTTGACTCAGCTACTGTGGTTCCTTTGTGGCAGGAAAAGAAGAAGGCATTAAGTCTGCAAAAGAGAAAGGCATGATTGACCTAAAGGCCCCTTGACTGCCATATCTCTCCAGCATTCTATCAGAGAAGTAGAAGGTGCTGGATGCTATACGTGTCACGTATCCCTGAGACCCATCAGCAAACTCAGATGGTAGGAACCATTATTGGAATGAAGACACTGGCTGAGAGGGACCAAAGAACTTACCCAAGGTCATCCAGTTAATAGGAAAGGAAAAAAACAAAACAAAACAGAAGATAAACCAAGGGCTGGCTGCTTCCAAAGCCCATATTCTTTCAACTAAATGACCCTGCCTGGCTGCCAAACTGGACATCAGAAAATATAAACCCCTAAAAGACACAGGGCAGAACCATTCCATTTGTTAAATTCTTCTAAGAGGAAGAAAAAAAGGGAGACAGTGAGATCAATAGCGCCACGTTGCATTTTTAGTGATGGGCAGTGACAACAGCGCACAGCAGTTTCTAGAGGAGAGGAGTTTGTATTCCCTGGGGCTGGAAAGTTGGACATTAATAGCAAGAAAATTATTAGGAAGCTGACAAGAGGTAGAGGAAATGTCCTTGGTTTCTCCCCTGCAAAAACCTCACTGTAGGAAAAGTGGAAAAGAACACAGGATTGGAAATCGAAGCTGATCTGGCATAGAAACACACACACACAGCGGAGGGAAATAAGAGAACGTTTAAAAGAAAACAATGTGAAATGAGAGAACTCCAGAGTAAAAAGGGAAACAAGCATAGCTCTTACTGAAGAGCAGGACGGTTAATTAACAAGGGGGATAAAAATGGCCTGCAGATAGTGCTTATCATTCTTCCCACTTTTCCTGTGGCTTTATTTGTGCCCATCTGTCAGCTCAGCCTTTTCCAAGTGTCTGCTGCCACGTACTCGAGCCATTAATTTATTGAAAATATTACTGAAATTAGATGGCTTCTGGCCTTCCCATTGTTTCATTTTTAACTTTTTTTAAAAATTGTGTTTATCTGTTTGCCTATTTTGTGTTTTCACTTGGCAAGTGGAGGTTTTACCCAGGCTCAGGAGCATAACCTTCCTAATTCATCACAAGAAAAACACAGGAAATTTTCCTGTGTTCAGAAGCACACCCATCAAAATATGCAAATCACGCTTGCCCAGTGTCCCTGCGCACACACTCCCTTTCCCCTGGGGTGAGAAATATAAACCTGAACATTCTGGCCAAAAAAAAAAAGCAATGACAATATTGTATTTATTTGCTTTAGCAAAAAACATACATAAATGAGTAGTTCTTATTAGGAACACACCCAGTTTATGTCTACGGGAAAAAAATCCATTGGACTGATAAACAGATAGGTGGTACATTTAGATTACACTCATTTTTATTTCAAAAACAGGGCCAAAAGCCTTCCTGTTGACTGTGTCACAGACTGATATTGAAGCCACACTCCAGTTGAAGCCATTATCCAAGGGAGGTAACTGTGACATTTTCAACGTTATATAATCGAATTTTTTCATCAGCGTTGGAGTGTGTATTACAGGAGTTGTGATTCTTCACAGCAGCCCTGCAAGGGTCTTGACTTGATTCCTTCAGCTTCCTGAGGCTGCCCCAGAGGACAGATAGGCCCGCAGATCTCCGGTGAGTCAAAGCGGCCTGGCTCCAGGATGGGCTTCTGAGCGCTTCCCTTCAAAGCATGCCACCCGGGCTGGCTGGCTGCAGATGTGAGCTGCCTGTTATTTCTCCTTGATTTCCCAGGAAGTCTGGATGCAAGAGCCACAGGCCTCCTGGGGGTGCTGCGCCCTGCCTTGTCACATGCCCCTCTCACACTGAGCGAGTTTTTCACTGAAGAATCACAGCTGTTTCCACCCCCGGTTCACTGGCTGGCTGGCTGCTGCCCGTGATGGAAGGGGAGAGATGGAAGAACCAAGCCGCTTCTGGAGGTTTTGTAGGGAAGGGGAAAAAAAAATTTTTTTTTTCTCTCTATCCATCTTACGTTCTCTGGTTGGGGCCAAATTGATAAAAGATGAATTAGAAATTCCCTGGTGGTTCAGTGGTTAGGACTTTACACTTTCACTGCTGAGGGCGTGGGTTCAATCCCTACTCGGGAAACTAAGATCCCACAAGGCATGCAGTGCAGCCAAATAACGATACTAATAGTAAAATAAAAGACTGATTAACAAGAGGCTAAAACACACACACACATTTAATCATGTGCATGGGAATGCGAGTTCATGTACCCAGTACACAGTGAGGCCAAGCAAACTGGCACATTGGAGTCTGGAGCAGAGAAAGGTTTACTGCAAGGTCAGGCAAGGGCATGGGTGAGATCAAGCCCTGACGAGCCTCCAGCTCCCCTGAAGTGTTCTGGCAAAGCGTTTTTAAAAGCCAGGTGTGGGCAGGAGGGTCACAGCACACTTCCTGACTGTGATCAGACCGTGCACAGCTCTCTGATTAGCTAACGATGAGGCAGCCGGGTGGCGTCACAGGGGTTAACTTTATCAGTCCTTAGGTTCCAGGAGTCCTGGGACTGTGTGCTCGGGGTCATCAAGAAGCTGTTGTTCATTGCTGTTCAGTGGTGTCCACCTCTTAGAGACCTCACAGAGGGCAGCACGCCAGGCTCCCCTGTCCTTCACTGTCTCCTGGAGCCTGCTCAAACTCATGTCCATGAGTCAGTGATGCCATCCAACCATCTCATCCTCTGTCGTCCCCTTCTTCTCCTGCCCTCAGTCTTCCCCAGCATCAGGGTCTTTTCCAGCTCTTTGTATCAGGTGGCCGAAGTATTGGAGCTTCAGCTTCAGCATCAGCCCTTCCAATGAATATTCAGGGTTGATTTCCTTAAGGATGGACTGGTTGGATCTCCTTGCTGTCCAAGGGACTCTCAAGAGTCTTCTCCAGCACCACAGTTCAAAAGCAAGAGGTAGTTAATATCTTCTATTTGATGGGAGGGAGGGGGGCTTTCACATCTACAAAACAACTCAGGAAATGTGCGTCAGATACTGTTATCCAGGTACTTCAGAGAGGAGCTAGAGCAGAGGGTGTGGGGGAAGGCCTGTCCCCACCTCCCTAAACCCCCTGAGATCCTGCTTGGTTACAGGTCTACGTTTCCGTGGGGTTAAGAAAGAGGACAGCCAGATGATTAAAGTGCATATACTATTCCAGGCGAAACAAAAGAAAAGGGATTTGGGACTTCTGGGTGGTGTAGGCCTGTTATGGGAAGATGACAAGGAAAAGCAGAGTAAGGGCAAGGTGTTCATTTGATAGGATGCGTCACACAGACTCATGCGGCACCTTCTCCATCGGAGAGACGTTGAAAGTCCCTCTCCCCTGGTGCAGGCTGGGGAGATATTTTACACATGGAAATCTTCTTTATAAATGTGCATTTCCTTTATAAACAGATAGCTAACTTCTGCCTGTTTTTAGAGCTTTCCTTGCATCCACTGGTTCTTAACAGCCTTTAACTCAAAATAGTCCATATGTCAAAGAGAGCTATTTGGGGTGCAATACTCCTGAGGGAAGAAAAAGTGCTTTAGAGACTGAAGGACTGAAGTATGTGCTTCAGTTACAAAAGTTAAAAGAAAAAAAAATTAAAAAACAAAGTGGCAGAAAGCGCTGCAAGGGGGAAAGAATAATTTTCCCTCTATCCTTTTAGGTGCTTGGCTGAGATGCCAATAAAAAAAGAAAAGATTAACAGAAGACAAATATACATGGCTGTATGCCCAGGAGAACCGAGTGTGTCCCTGAAATGGCCCAGCCCAGAAACTTAAATAGCATCCCTAGCAGATGACCAGAGAAGGATGCCAAGAGGTGGAGAAAGGCTCGTGAATGGGAGGCGACCAGGAATAGCACGGTAACAAGTAACAGGGTCACGGCTACTATGCAAATCAAAGTCTTTGCTTTCTCCTTTGATGAGCTGCTAGGGATTAAGTCATCCTTCTCTTCTTGATGTAGAAAGATACCCTTGCAAATGGAGGTTCCCCAAGGTCCGTCTAGTCAAGGCTATGGTTTTTCCTGTGGACATGTATGAATGTGAGAGTTGGACTGTGAAGAAGGCTGAGCACCGAAGAATTGATGCTTTGAGCTGTGGTGTTGGAGAAGACTCCTGAGAGCCCCTTGGACTGCAAGGAGATCCCACCAGTCCATTCTGAAGGAGATCAGCCCTGGGATTTCTTTGGAGGGAATGATGCCGAAGCTGAAACTCCAGTACTCTGGCCACCTCATGCAAAGAGTTGACTCATTGGAAAAGACCCTGATGCTGGAAGGGATTAGGGGCAGGAGGAGAAGGGGACGATAGAGGATGAGCTGGCTGGATGGCATCACTGACTCAATGGACGTGAGTCTGAGTGAACTCCGGGAGTTGGTGATGGACAGGGAGGCCTGGCGTGCTGCGATTCATGGGGTCGCAAAAAGTCAGACACGACTGAACGCCTGAACTGACTAACTGACTAATGAATGTAAATGTTGTTGTTTACTTGTTACATCCTGTCTCATATTTTTGAAACCCGTGGACTGTAGCCCGACAGGTTCCTCTGTCACTGGGCTCTCCAGGCAAGACTCCTGGAGTGGGTTGCCATTCCAGGAGTCGATATTGGGTCGATATTCTCGACCGAGGGAATGAACCCCTGCGTCCTGCACTGGCAGGAGGATTATTTACCGCTGAGCCACCAGGAAAGCCCAGACAAATGTGAATATCTTTCACAAAAGGATCCTTTATAACTGGGACCGTACCGCGCCCTCCAGCATTGCAGGCAGATTCTTGGGTGTCCGAGCCATCGGGGAGGTGGTCTGGGGACCGGTTACCTGAACATACTGGGTATCTGGTCCAGCGGAACATTTACAGGGACACGAAAGCTGCCTTAGTTTCCGCTGATGTGGCACCCCAGGCTGGGGCAGCTTCATCATGGGCCTAGAAATGTATCCCAGAGGTAGAAGGGAGCAAGAAATTGCCCTCTCCTATAGACCTAAAGAAAATAAAAATTAATTTCTAAGGGGTGATGTTTCTCCAGGCTCAGTTTTTTCACTGTCTTCATGGAGAAAATCCCCCAGACTTCTTCAGCACGTCAAAAGCCCGCAGTTTATGACAGTTACTGCCTGACTCCTGCCCTGAAGAGGCTTTAGGAATTGACCAGAGGCTACCCAGAGGCTGCGGTCTGCAGGGAAGCCTGGAATCAGCCACAGGTCTGAATTTCAATTTCTGGTGGACTTAGCTAGAGGAAGAATTTTGATTTAAGACTGGAAAGGCATTCATTCAACAGAGAGACCAGGAAGGCTTTCTCAGTATCTGGCACCAAGCCTTTTCTTTCTCACGGAATCTAGGTCTCAACCTGGCTGGACATTAGGGTGCCCTAGGGATTCTTCCTGGTGGCTCAGCGGCAAAGAAGAACCCGCCTGCCAGTGCAGGGGACTTGGGTTTGACCCCTATTATAACCAAACGCTCCGGGACAGTGTGGGTAGTGGAGGGCAGTTTATTGCACCGGCTGGTCCGAGGCAGAGTTTCCTCCTTAGCCAGGACTCCCGACCGACTTTTGTGAAAACCTTAGATACCTTAAGCGTACTGCTCAAGCCCATATGCCCAAATTCCTTAAACCTAGCCTGGAAAGTGTTAAAGGTGTATACACTCAGGTTACAGCCATGATTCACAATCGGAAGGGTCAGCTGGTTATACATTGTAGCCTACACCAGTGGGGGCCATAAAGATTACAGGGGTGACTGACTGCACAGGGGGTTATTGCGTTCTTTTTGGCGACAGGAAATCTTGGCATGGGATCTGGTGCTTAGAAGTCTGGGAGGCCAGTTCGGCTGCAGGAATTTTACCAGGCACATAGTCCAAAGCTCATTGAAAATGAGAGATGGAGTTTCCTTCGTTTTCAAGGTGGAGCCAGCTCTGCCTGTTCCTTTCCTCCCTCGAGGAAGATTCCCCTCCAGGAAATGGCACTCCACTCCATTATGTTTGCCTGGAGAATTCCATGGACAGAGGAGCCTGGTGAGCTCCATCTATGGGGTCACAGGGAGTCAGACACGGTTGAGCACAGAAACGAGTGTGGCAGCTTTCATAATCTGTCGACAACCCACCCAAATGAACCAAAACTAATCTGAATATGCTGGGGAAGAGCCCCAGCATGACAATCTTTTTTAACTCCCTGGGGGATCCCAACACAGGAGCCAGCCGTAGGAGAGCCCAGCGACGTCTAGATCGGCTGTTCCCAAACTCCAGGATCTGAAGCCTGATGGTCTGAGGGGGGACCGATGTCACAATAATAGAAACAGAGAGCAAATTCAACGTAATGCGCTTGAATCATCCTGAAACCAACCCCCGCCCTCCCCCGCCTCCCCTGTCTGTGGAAAAATGGCCTTCCGGAAAGCCAGTCCTGGTGCCAAAAAGCGTGGGGACCGCTGAGCTAGCTGGCCCCAGGAGGGGGACAGGCCCTTCATCCGAGCTGTTAGAGTGCAGACAGGAGGCGGGGAGCTCCCAGTCTGCGGGTACACTGAAAGCCGGAGGATTCACTGCGATGAGGGGAAGATGACCAAGCGCCCTCTTCAGCGAAACGGACGTAGGCAGCTGCCTCCCCAGCCTCTGTTTCAGGATACTTCCTTGAAAAGATAATAGCTCCAGTAATAGGCCTGACCTTTTGATTTTACAGTGCAAGGTCATGGACCCTCTGACCCTTGGACCTGCAAACACACCCCTCTGAATCGAGCTCAGCAGTCTCTCCTGAGGAGGACCAGAGGCTAACACAAGGCCCATTCACGTGTCTCTGGAGGAGATTAGAGAAGCGTTGCCTGTCCTTTCTCCTACTATACTGCATCAACGTGCGTGAAATTCCGTGCAGACCCAGCCATCTCTCACAGATTGCCTGCCTGCGTGTGATCTGAGATGCACACTCGGGAATAAACCATGTTCTCTCTCTTCTGTACTGGTATAGCGGGATGTTTTGGTTGGCAGGATTTTGCCATTTCCCAAAGCTCAGGACAGGAGAAGCAGGTAGAGGAGGGGAGAGTCAGGCTACCGTGGAAGCAAAGAACTAGCAAGGGTCGCAGTCCATGGCTTAGGCCAAGTCCAAGAGCAGGGGGAGAAGGCTGAGTGCCGAGGAACTGACGCTTTGAACAGTGGTGTCAGAGAAGACTCTTGAGAGCCTTGGACAGCAAGGAGATCCAACCAGTCCATTCTAAAGGAAATCATTCTTGAATATTATTGGAAGGACTGATGCTGAAGCTGAAGCTCCAATACTTTGGCCACCTGACTCAAAGAGCTGACTTATTTGAAAAGACCCTGATTCTGGGAAAGATTGAGGGCAGGAGGAGAAGGGGACGACAGAGGATGAGATGGTTGGAAGGCATCACTGACTCGATGGACACGAGTTTGAGTGAGCTCTGAGAGTTGGTGATGGACAGGGAGGCATGGTGTGCTGTGGTCCACGGGGTCACAAAGAGTCGGACACGACTGAGCGACTGAACTGAACTGAAAGCATCGACTTAGGAGGAAATGGCCAGGGACCAGGGCCAGCTGTGCTTTCCAGCCCTCGAGTCTGTCTCTCCCCTGAGCCTTCCTGTTCTCTGATGCTTGACAGACTGCTGCCTCTGTTCTGCCCCCGGTCTCTGGAGACAGGTGGCTCCCTGAGCAAGGTGTTAACACGAGTCGCTGTGCCCGATGCACAGTGAGGCCAAACAAACTGAAGCGTCAGAGTGTGGAGCAGAGAAAGGTTTATCACAAGACCGTGAAAGGCCATGAGGCGGCTCAGGCACCGAAAAGCTTCGAGCTCCTGGAAGGGCTTCGGCAAAGCATTTTTAAAGGGCGGGTTGGGGCAGGGAGGGCTTCCCAGGTAGCTCAGTGATAAAGAATCCGCCTGCCGATGCAAGAGCCCCAGGGTTCAATCCTTGGGCAGGGAAGATCCCCTGGAGGAGGGCATGGCAACCAACTTCAGTATTCTTGCTGGGAGAATCCCATGGACAGAGGAGCCTGGTGGGCTACAGTCCATGGTGTTGCAAAGAGCCAGGCCCCACTAACACGCATACAACACCTGCTGTGGGGAGGTCACAGGGCCTGCGATCAGCTGGTGCACAGTTCTCTGATTGGCTGATGGCGAGGCTGCAGGGTGGTGTCACGGGGTTAACATCATCCATCCTTGGGCTCCAGGAGTCCTGGGGCTATGTGCTCAGGGTCCTCAAGTAGTTAATGCCGTCCATCTGGTGGGGCTTTTTCACCTCTGCGAAATAACTCAGGAAAGGCGCATCAGATACCCTTATCTAGGTACTTCAGAGAGGAGCTGGAGCAGAGGACGTGGGGAAGGCCTGTCCGGGGAAGACCCCGCAGGATCCCGCCGGTGCCAAAGGGCCCGGCAACTCCCCTGCTCTCTTAAGGCTCTCGGGAGAAGCTGCAGTGTTTGCTGAGCCCAGTTCAAGAGGTGATCGGGGAAGAGTCGAGAGTAGAAGCGGGGCAGGAGCTGGCGCCTGGGGTCCAGACGAACAAGCGGCCTGGAGACAGGAGTGAGGAGTGTGAGACACGGGGAAGCAGCAGTAGGACTTGGCGACTGGTTAGGGGCGGGGAGCAAGGAGACCCCAAGCAGGCTCTAAGGTTAGGGTTAGGTTTAAGGTTAGCCAGCAGGACCCCTGAGCCTGGGACGGATGAGGAAGCCCAGGGAACGAGAAGCGCTCCAGGGCTGGGCTGATCACATCAGAAATGAGTTTTGTTTCAGTTCCGTGGAGGAGAGCAGAGCAGGGACAGAGGGCAGAGCCGCTGCCTTCAGGACGCCTGTGAGCCCAGAGCGACGCCGATGGCAATTCAGCGGCTCTGGGGGACCATTCTGGCGCATCAGAGACACTTCGGCAGGTTCACTTCTTCCATTAATGTCGGAAGTGCTATGTTTTGTGAAGTCCATGTAGGGGAGTGCCAGGACCTCTCCTAAGTGAACTGTGAATTTCCAGATTTTTGGAAAGGATTCTCCCAAATTTCCAAGTTTAAAAAAAAAAAAAAGAAGAAGCAGCAGCAGAAACCAGAGGAGCCCCGAGTGGTCCAGGTGGCGCTTGGTGCTGTCACTGCTGAGGCCTGGGCGCAATGCCTGGTTGGAGAGCTGAGATTCCATAGGCAGCTTGGCATGATGAACAATAATAATAAATATTAATAAGTAAAATGTCATCAACACTTTTTTTAAGAAAAAGAAGCAGAAAACAGAACTGCCAGATTCCTTCCTTTTTGGTCTCTATTCGTAACTTGCCGCTTTATAGGTTTGTGTAGAGGAGTCAAGACTTAGTATATTAGATATTAAGATATCGTAATATCTTAGTGCTGACCCATATTAGCACTGATTAAATGTTAGATATTACCATTATTAGAATCACTTTCTCTGATCATCCTGCGTTAGTTAAGTAATGACCTTCTCCTCTTTAAAACAACCTTCGGGATTGTTAGAGACTGACACCCTGCTTACTGCGCTAAGGAGGCAGCCAGCAAATGAAGAAAAAAGCACAGAGGTCTAACGGGGCTTTGCTGTTCCTGGGAATTGCTTCCTGCTTCAAGTACAGCTTTTTACACATGCATCTGCATTAAATTAGATTTTTTCCTCTTCTTCTCTCATCTGCTCAAGAACAAATGAAGTACATCTGTTGCCCTGCCAGAAATACCTAGGTTGACCTTGAACATTCAACTCGTCCAAGCAACCTGCCCTCTCCCGCAGGTAGATTCGAAGGACAGATTTCAGGCAGAGAGAGAAATATGATGGAGCTCTGTATTCACCCAAAATGTCTGGAGGAAATGTTTAAGAAAGAATGTCCTCCTCTTGGAACTTCCCTGGTGGTCCAGCGGGTAAGACTTCGAACTCCCAGTGCAGGGGCCCAGGTCCAACCACCAGTCAGGGAACCAGATTCCACATGCTGAACTAAGAGTCCCCACGCCACAACTGTAGATATTGAATGCTGCAATTAAGATTGAAGATCCCAAGTGCCAGCACAGACAAATACATAAATAAATACTAAAGAAAAGTAAAAGGATGCCCCCTCTCGCCGCGTCCAAGATCAAGAGTCACAGGAAGGGGTGAAACCCCAGTGGCCGGCCTCACGTCTTGGCCCTGACCACACACCTGATCACTCTTGCCCATCTCTACAGCCCTTCCTCCCTGCCCTCATCATCTCAGGATCTTTCTTCCCTCCAACACTCCCCTCCACAGGAACCCTGTCCTTCCCACCTGTGGAAGCCTCCACAGCAAGCTTCTCTCAACTTTGCCCCTTTTCCTCCAAGTGGAAGGAGCCTTGGAAAAAAGAAACCCAACTAGATAGAGCTGCCAGCTCAGGTCTCATTTTTGAAAACTGTACATGTGTTTGTACACAGAACATCAAAGGAGAGGATAGAGCCACCAAGCATGGCCTTCAGTGCAAATTGAAGCATCTTCTGGGCCTCAAACCAAAGAAACACCTGAGCTTGCCTTTTCATCCCTTCATCATTCCTTGCCTGGGTGTCTGACAGCCAGCAAATGTCTACTGTGGAATTTTAATGTACACAGACCCCTTCGTGCTATTAAAGGACCTCAAGTTTACATGCAAAAGCAAGAGTTTCAACAGCCAGCAGTTTTGCAGCCTTATTTAATGCCAGTGTCTAAGCCTCCTTTCCCTCTGAGGCTCAGAGCAGACCAGCACTCCATCCTGGAAATGTAACGTCAGCTCACGATCTATCAAGCATCCAGTGCTGTACTTCTGGAACACGCCAATGGGAGCAATTACTTGTGTTTCTAAGAAACCAGATTTGGCTTAGAAATCTTCACATCTATTTTCTCACCTGAACACAATGGAAATAAATCTTGAGTGGAGAAGCAACCATTAGCTTCCAGTCTGCATCATCCAATTCATATTGCTACGTACTTACTCACGCATGACCGTCACAAGACCTGTTTCCAGTTTTATAGGAAGCAGTGTTATTTGTTAGCCATAACTGTAATGGGGAAAAATTAATTCTTATAGGAATCGCAGAAAAAAATTCATCTGATCTGGCCAGCTCGTTGCTTCAAGACAGAGCTGTATATAAAACTTAATCCACAACTTGCCAGTGTAAAATGCTTACAGTATTTGGTGCCCACTAAGATATTAGAAGACTACCTGGTTTGAATTAGTGCTTCCCTGCCGTAGAGCCTAAGTCTCTTTTCTGAGTATATTAGTTATTTATCAATAATCGAGTAAGCTTAGTAAGCTTTCCTTAAGTCTAATTTAAAGAAAGCAAAAGACAAATGAATGATGTCCTTGGATTTCATGCGATGTTGAATAAATAACCACGTGCAAACCTTCGGGAATACAGTTAACAATAAGAATGAACATGCATTCCCCCAAAAGACGCATGGTTGTCCTTGACAATCATCTCGAGAGATTAAGAGCACACAGCAAATCCCAAGACCCACCTGTCTGTAATAATTCAACTTGGTAAACCTTTACCAATCCCCTACCTTGTGCAAGTGGCTGGGCTTGTCATCCCAGCAGGCATAGCGATGAATCAGGCATGGCACTTGCTGGAAGAACTTGCTCATCCCTTATCCACTGAGGTCTTGACACCTTCTTAGAACCCAGCTTTAATTTTTGTTCCCAACAAGACTGGCATTAGACAGAATCATAGCAAGTCCTGTCCCATGTGGCATGAGTTTAATTTACAGTCGAAACACCAATGCTGAAATAAAGGAGTGAAACAAACGTGTCCCTCCTCCCCCGCCAGAAAATTCATTTGTGTTGACTGGAATCTCTGTTTTCAGAATAGTTCCAGCTCCAAAAATTCTTAGATGAATCCTCAAATATTTGTTCTCACTGCAATTTTGCTTCTGTTGCTCTGAGATCCACAGGGAAAATCCTATACTTTCCTTTCATGAAAGGAAGGGAATCCAGCTCCCTTCTCCTCAGCAGAACGGGAACCCAGTGAGAAAGGCTGTTGAGGAAGAAACTTCAGGTCTGTGTGATTTGGAGCGCTCCTCTTTAAGCCAAAGTTTTAATCACAGATGAGACGCCGTTTTTTTAATTTAAACGTTTTATTGTCTTCTGGGGCATAACCGCTTAACGATATTGTGATAATTTCCAGTGGACAGCAGAGGGACTCAGCCACACGTATACGTGTATCCATCCTCGCCCAGACTCCCCTCCCATCCAGGCTGCCGCGTGACATTGAGCAGAGTTCCAGGTGTGACCGTCAGTCCTTGTTGGTGAGCCATTTTAAATGCAGCAGTGTGCACGTGTCCATCCCAAACTCCCGGATTATCCGTTCCCCCAAACCTTCCTCCTACCCGGGCAACCATAACTTCCTTCTCTAAGTCTGTGAAGAGACAACCTATTCCAATAAGCCCTAAGGAGATGTCGTGTTTGAACTCAACTCAGCGGTGTGAGATGAAGACAACGCCACCCCTGGCAGGGAGCTGGGGCCAGCTGGCATCCCTGCAGTCCAGACTCCGGCCAGAGTGCTTTTCTCAAACGAGGCTAACCAGCACTCCATCCTGGAAATGTAACATCAGCTCACGATCTGGTTAGGCTGACCAGTTGCCCAGGTGACGGACTTTAGCTTATCAAAGACATGATGTCAAAATGAGGACAACAATGAGAAACAGTCCCATCACAAGGGAAGCTCCGCCCCTCCATAGGTTAGTCATGATACCTGGTGCTAACGTGAGTGCTGTGCTGAGCTCAGGCGCTCAGTCCTGTCTGACTCTTTGCAACCCCATAGATTCTCCAGGCAAGAACACTGGCGTGCGTGTGTGTACAGTAAATTATTTAATGGCCACCAATCCTTTCCAGTCCAATATGCTCACCACTTTGCAATGTAGCATTGCCAATCCTCCTATCCAGCAGGCGGAATTATTTCAGATTTTTTTTTTTTTTTGCTTTGCCATGCCCCTGCAGTGGAAGCACAGAGTCTTAGCCACTAGACTGGCAGAGAGGTTTCTTTTTTATTATTTCCTGATCAACTAAATGTGATGGGGCTGGTAATGTATGAATTCTGGAATGCTCTAGGAGACCCTCTTGGAGCGGCCATATTTTAAAAAAGAAAGAAAGACTTTTCTATTTACTCTTAAACTGCTGAAAAGAAAGGGTCCGATTTTATTGATATTTGTGGAGTATTTCCTCCATGCTCAACCCCAGTCCATGGCACTGTGCTGAGTCCATCCTGACGCAGGAGGAATTCAGCTAATGAAGACTGAATTGAATGAAGGGCTTCCCAGGTGGTGCCAGTGGTAAGGAACCTACTTGCCAATGCAGGGGACGTGAGTGGCTTAGGTTTCATCGCTGGGTCAGGAAGATCCCCTGGAGGAGAAAACGGCAGCCCGCTCTAGTACTCTTGCCTGGAGAATCGCACAGGCAGAGGAGCCTGGAGGGCTACAGTCCATGGGGTCGCAAAGAGTTGGACATGACGGAAGCGCGTTAGCTTGCATGCACGCACAGAGTGAAACACTACCAGGAAAACAGGTCCCGCCTGAGACAGCCTAAATAAAAATACTCCCCAAAGTGATCACTGTCAGATTTAATGCTTTCACTGAGGCTCTGAATTTTAGTTCTCTGGGATGGAGCCTACTAAATGCGTCTCCTTTCGATTTCAGACAGAGGACCAGACCACCCTGCCTCAGTTCCAGGCCTGGCCCTGTGCCCAAGGGGGTCAGGGACTCGCCTCAGTCTCCTGTGTCTCCTGCCAAGGCGGAGCCCCTGCTCTTTCCTTTCTGTTGCTGTTTTGTTTGGGAATCTAACTTGACTGGGAAAGTCAAACTTCATCGATACAAACAATGAAGGCTTGGAAAGGCTTAGGGAGCGCTGATTTTGTGGCCCACTGTTTTTCCCACGTTTGCCTAGTAGTCTGGCCAGCGTGGCTTGAAACATCCTCGGTCCTACAGACAGGAGGGGCCCTCCCCTAATGCCCTTCCTTCTGATCCTCGAGCATTTCTTCTGCTGCTGTCTTCGCTGGGCATCCTCTTCACCCCAGCTCTCCCCTCGGCTGGACAGGGTAGTAAAACACACAGGATTTGAAGATGGTTTCTAGCCAAGCCCCCTGGGCTTCTGTACGTACAGGGCAACTGGTTGCCAATCTGATCCTTCCACCTCACTCTCTTCACAGGCCTTGGAAAGGGGCAGCGTCATCCGCAGTCACAGAAAAAGCATGATAGACACCATCCTCTCATTATCAAGTCCAAGCTCGCTCTGCTCGCTGTATGACAGGCCAATTAACCAAGAGCCGAGGGGCTGAGGCAAAGAATGTGACTTTATTTGGAAAGCCAGGCAACCAAGAAGATGGCAGCTGAATGTCTCAGAACACCAGCTTATGGGGTCTGGATGCCTCTTTTTTATATAGAACAGAGAGGGAGAAGAGGTAAGAAAGGAAAGTAAAAGGCCATTTATCTTTTGTAATAGGAGGGGACGTGTTAATTTCTTCTATTCTGCAGCCGTTCACAGGTGGCCAGGGTCAAATGATGCCCCTGTGACCTGAACAAAGGCACGTTAGTCAAACAGGCAGACGGATCCCCGAGGCAGGCCATTGCGTGTGACTATAATAACACAAGCAAAGGTTGAAGTCAGGCCCAACATGGAGTCAGAATCGCTCTTCCATGTAGCACATTTTTCTTTCTTTTTTTTTTTTTTTTTGGTCTCTCTCCAGGTATCCCGGCTGTAGAGCGAACTCAGAGAAGTAAAAATATTACACGGGTCAGGAATTCAGGGGGTCCCCTTGTGTGGGTGCTCTGCTTAGGAGCTGACATTGACGAGAAGAACAGGACTCGATGGAAAAACAGGGACCGGGAGCATGAAACAGGCCCAGCACCCCCCAACCTTTTAATGCCCAGCTCCAGCGGGCGCCATTCCCATTGACCCCCAGAGTTAAGCACTGGGGACAGAGCGTGCTTGCCTGGAGAACTGCGCAATGTCTAGGCTCTAGAGGACTCCTCTCTGGGTGACACAATGTCACGAGGGTTGTTGACTGACAGCAATGCAAAATAATTCTTGGTGATAGACATGCAACTTCTGTCCTGTCCCCAGAGGTTTCACGGCAGATGATGAGGTGGTTGGATGGCATCATCAACTCAAGGACAGGAGTCTGGGCCAACTCAGGGAGAAGGGGAAGGACGGGGAAGCTGGGCGTGCTGCCATTCGTGGGGTCTCAGGGAGTCAGACGCGAACAAGTGACTGAACAGCCACAGCCGCAGAGGTGCATGGGCTTCCTGCTCCTAAAGTCAGAGACTGGCTGGGGTTGCTTCACTTATTTATTTCAACACTCCTGCGTTCATAGGATGGTACTTTCTCTACTTTTCCAATGAACTGGTTTCAACACCTCTCCAATTTGAATTAAATTAAATCTTTAGCATGTGTTCTGTTTGAAAAGCAGAGTAAGAGTTGTCATTTGTTTTTTGAAAATGATTCTTTAAGAGTCCAGAGTAAGAACCTACTTGGGTTCTTCCCTGTGATACAGCCACAAACACCTGAAACTTGATAGAAAGGAGGTTATAGCTGAGAGCCAATGTTCACACCTGCTCAGAGCACATTAACATAGCAATGGATGCTTCTCTCAGGAGGTCCAGGCTGCTTTCCTGTCTTTCTCAGGACTCCCCAAGGTGAAACCCTATTACCCCAGGGGTGGTGTTTTAATTCACTTCTAAGTGACTGGACCACAAGCTGGGTTTGCATCTTCAACCCACTGGATTCATTTGCAAGTAAATAAAATTTAACTCTCTTTTTCTAACAACCCTTAAGGTCAGTAACCACAAGGAGCTACTATAAAATTTTCATAACTAAAGGGCAAGATTTGGCTTTGAATGCTAAGTAAGGCTCTTCAAAGATAAAAATCAAAACCCAGGCAGCTTCCCATAGTAAACAGTCCCCCAGCTCTTCATCTTCTGGCCTGCCCGCCCTCTTTGGGAGGCACAGTATTCTGTATATAGTCATCAAAATTATGTAGTATCCAAACACTCCAAAGCTCTGTCAGGAATCTTAACCTGTTGGGGCTACCTGGGAGTTCCTGGCTCTTTCATTTTGCTGAAACTCAGCCACTCAGAGAAGATACAAAAGTGAAGAACCAGAATCTAAAATCCGTGGTTCCAAATTCGTTGCTTTTTTCCCTATTGCATCCCAACAGCAGGACAGTGCTCTCCAAAGGAAAGTGTCAAAAGCAATTATTCAAATTGCTTCAAGTTATTTCCCTTTATGAAAAATTATTTTATTTATTTTTAAACATTTTATATGTTTTAGAATATAATCCAGTAAGACTATAGTATATGTATAAGGTTGCTAAATAAATGAATCAATAAATGTCAGGAGAGTATACTCAAAAAAATTATGATGAGGACGACCAATCAAAATAATTTAGAGGCCTTTTCTCCAGTATCAATGTTGAACTTTAACCCTGTGTTTCTTATCACCATTTTGTATTCCCAAAAAACACAAGGGACAAGAAAGATAAGATGACGGTGAAAGATGAGAATGAAAAAGTTAGCTTAAAACTCAACATTCAGAAAACTAAGATCATGGGGTCTGGTCCCATCACTTCATGGCAAATAATGGGGAAACAATGGGAACAGTGACAGACTTTATTTTCTTGGGCTCCAAAATCACTGCCGATGGTGACTGCAGCCATGAAATTAAAAGATATTTTCGCCTTGGACGAAAAGCTATGACAAACTTAGACAATGTATTAAAAAAGCAGAGACATTACTTTGCCAACAAAGATCCGTATAGTCAAAGCTAAGGTTTTTCCAGTAGTTGTATATGGATGTGAGAGTTGGACCATAAAGAAGGCTGAGTGCCAAAGAACTGATGCCTTCAAATTGTGATGGAGAAGACTCTTGAGAGTCCCTTTTACAGCAAGGAGATTAAACCAGTCAACTCTAAAGGAAATCAACCTTGAACATTTATTGGAAGGACAAATGCTAAAGCTGGAGCTCCAATACTTTGGCTACCTGATGCAAAGAACTGACTCATTAGGAAAGACCCTGATGCTGGGAAGGACTGAAGGCAGGAGGAGAAGGGGACGACAGAGGATGAGATGGTTGGATGGCATCACCGACTCAATGGACATGAGTTTGAGTAAACTCCGGGAGTTGGTGATAGACAGGGAGGCCTGGCGTGCTGCAGTGCATGGGGTCGCAAAGAGTCGGTCACGACTGAGCGACTGAACAACAAACTAAGGTAAGATCCACTCTGCTATTCTTAGGGACAAGTCGAAAGAATTTGGAAAATTAGAACAAGCAAATGCTGGCTCTGAGATGATCAGACTTGGTTGACTCTTTGAATTGTGTTGTTTGTGTTGAGGCCTGATAGAGGCCATGACTAAAATAGGCTGGAGCAAGCATCCCAGAAACAGCTGAGACACTGCCCAGGCAGGATCAAAATTACCCCCACCAGTGACGGGAGGACTCAGCCTGTCAGCATGCTCCCCGTAGCCTGGTCTGTGCCAATCGGGACAAGGATAGAAATCTCCTAAGAAAGCCCGCACGTGAAAATCTAGCCAATTAGTAGATGCAAAGAAACCCTTGTAACCAATCCAACCTTGCCAACTCCCTGTCTTTGTCCTAAACCTATAAGTACTACTGTAATCCAGGGCTCAGGGCTCTGGCTCTATTCCACTGTGTTGGATGTGGCCAGGGCCCTGGCTTGAGCTAGCAATAAATTCCCTTTTTGCGTTTGCATTGCTGTGGATGTCTTGTTCTCTCAGTTCTGGGGATTTGGACCTTGGGCATAACATTTGTTGTTGTTGATGGAACTGTTTCTCCCTAAATTTACTCATTAAAGCCCTAAACTGTCAATGGGACTATATTAGGAGATATGGACTTCATGATGTTCAAGCTGGTTTTAGAAAAGGCAGAGGAACCAGAGATCAAATTGCCAACATCCGCTGGATCATGGAAAAGCAAGAGTTCCAGAGAAACATCTATTTCTGCTTTCTTGACTATGCCAAAGCCTTCGACTGTGTGGATCACAACAAACTGTGGAAAATTCTGAAACAGATGGGAATACCAGACCACCTAACCTGCCTCTTGAGAAATCTGTATGCAGGCCAGGAAGCAACAGTTAGAACTGGACTTGGAACAACAGACTGGTTCCAAATAGGAAAAGGAGTATAACAAGGCTATATATTGTCACCCTGCTTATTTAACTTCTATGCAGAGTACATCATGAGAAACCCTGGACTGGAAGAAGCACAAGCTGGAATCAAGATTGCTGGGAGAAATATCAATAACCTCAGATATGCAAATAACACCACCCTTATGGCAGAAAGTGAAGAGGAACTAAAAAGCCTCTTGATGAAAGTAAAGGAGGAGAGTGAAAAAGTTGGCTTAAAGCTCAACATTCAGAAAAGGAAGATCATGGCATCCGGTCCCATCACTTCATGGGAAATAGATGGGGAAACAGTGGAAACAGTGTCAGACTTTATTTTTATGGGCTCCAAAATCACTGCAGATGGTGACTGCAGCCATGAAATTAAAAGACGCTTACTCCTTGGAAGAAAAGTTATGACCAACCTAGATAGCATATTCAAAAGCAGAGACATTTCTTTGCCAACTAAGGTCTGTCTAGTCAAGGCTATGGTTTTTCCAGTAGTCATGTATGGATGTGAGAGTTGGACTGTGAAGAAGGCTGAGCGCCGAAGAATTGATGCTTTTGAACTGTGGTGTTGGAGAAGACTCTTGAGAGTCCCTTGGACTGCAAGGAGATCCAACCAGTCCATTCTAAAGGAGATCAACCCTAGGATTTCTTTGGAAGGAATGATGCTAAAGCTGAAACTCCAGTACTTTGGCCACCTCATGCGAAGAGTTGACTCATTGGAAAAGACTTTGATGCTGGCAGGGATTGAGGGCAGGAGGAGAAGGGGACGACAGAGGATGAGATGGCTGGATGGCATCACTGACTTGATGGACGTGAGTCTGAGTGAACTCCGGGAGATGGTGATGGACAGGGAGGCCTGGCGTGCTGCGATTCATAGGGCCGCAAAGAGTCGGACACGACTGAGCGACTGAACTGAACTGAACTGATGGACTTCAGGGAGGTAACTAAGATAATAGAAGGTTGAGGAGGTGGGGCTGTAGTCCTATAGGACTGGAGTCTCCGTAAGAAGAGACTCCGGAGATCTCTCCTCTTTCCCCCACAGCAGGTGCAAACACAGAGGAAAGGCCATGTGAGCACAGTGAGGAGGTAGCCATCTGCAAGACAGGAAGAGAAGTCTCACAGGAAACTAACCCTGAGGGCACCTTTATGTTAGACTGGTAGCCTCCAGAACTAGGAAATGCTAAATTTCTACTGTTTCAGCGGCCCAGTCTGCGGTAGTTTGTTATAGAAGCCCAAACGCACTAAGACCACCCGATGCTCAATACATACGCATGCTATGGGAATTAAGGGAGAGGTCAAGGAAGACGAGCTGAAGTGGGATCTGAAGTATGGGTGTGGAGGGGAGATGGCTGGAGGCAGTGACAAACGCTGGCTTGGCTGGAAAGTCCACCGCGGAGGCTCCAGCATCATCATGGTCTGCTTCCCAGTTCACGGCCAGGGGCTGCTCCCCATTCCTCACCCGGCGAGAGGGCCAGGGACTTTCTGGAGCCTCTTTAATAAGGGCACTAATGCCATACGTGATGACTCCAGCCTCGTGACTTAAGCACCTCCCAAAGGCCCCCACCTCCTAGCGCCAACATCTTTAAAGGTCAGAATATTAACAGACACATTTTGAGAAGATGCAAAGCCTTTCCACTGGCTTCACGATTCCACATAGCATCCTTGCAGACTGAGGCAAGGGTGTCCACGGAGACCCAGACACGTGCGATTCGGCAGACGACTGTATTGCCCTGAGTTGGGCACAAATGGTGCTTCTGGGTGATGAGAACTGTGAGGAGCCAGAGGCAGAGGATAAAAGGGGCAACTCCCAGACACGACCAGCTCATCTCCAGATCTAGTCCGCCACCTCCAGGAACCTCACTTTCCAGGACGGTGTGGAGTTCATTTTAACAGCTCTCAGTGTATTCATCTGGGCCTCTTTTCTATATCCCATTCCTTCCTAAGTTTGTAACATCTCTTCCTTTGGATTAAATTTTGCTTTATCCCATAAAGAAAGTTTCTATCACCAGTATAAAGCACCAGGCTGGAGGCAAGGGCCCGTATAAGCTGAGTACTTGCAGCTCTAGAAAGACGGTGACAGGAGCGGCTAGAATCTTAAATGAGAGCCAGTGCCTCACCCAGGACCCCTCTTGGTGGGGAGTGAAAGTCCCTCAGTCGTGTCCGACTCTCTGTGACCCCATGGACTGTACAGTCCATGGAATTCTCCAGGCCAGAATACTGGAGTGGGGAGCCTTCCCCTCCTCCAGGGGATCTGCCCAACCCAGGGACCGAACCCACTTCTCCCACACTGCAGGCGGATTCTTTATCAGCTGAGCCACCTGAAACCCTCTTGGGGGTAATCCCACCCAAGTCACATGACCGTGTGTGCCTCACTTCTGTCTTATTTAATATTTACCTTATTCACTCCTTGGGCTGCGTCGCATCTCGGCTGTGGGTGCGGGATCGTGTCGCGTCCGGGGGGCTCTCCTGCTGCCTCGCACAGACCCTGCTGTGCTCTGCGGGCTCGGTCAGTGCGGCACGTGGGCTCCGCGGCCCTTGGCTGCAGTACCATCAGCGCTTGGGCTTAGCCGCTCCACAGCACACGGGATCTTTGTTGTCTGACCAGGGATCGAACCCATGTCCCCTCCATCTCAAGGCAGATTCTTCACCGCTGGACCACCAGGGCAGTCCCGCCTCAGTCACCCTCTCCGTTGACCTTGGGCATGGGTAGCTTTTGTTGGTGGGTTCCAGCACCCTCCTGTCGATGGCCGTTCAACAGCTAGTTGCAACCTTGGTGCTCTCACAGGAGAAGATGAGTGTACGTCCTTGTGGAGCCAATCCTCTCGTCTCCCCATCTTCTTATCCTTAAGATTAGCACATTAGCTCTTGGCCTGGAAGGGATTTTATAAGGCTTGGTTAATGTTTCCATATGTTTTTCTTTTTTTTTTTTTTAATTAATCATCCCACCCTTTCCCTCTCCCACAGAGTCCAAAAGCCTATTCTATACATCTGTGTCTCTTTCGCTATCTCGCATACAGGGTTACCATTGCCATCTTTCTAAATTCCATATATATGCATTAGTATCCTGTATTGGTGTTTTTCTTTCTGGCTTACTTCACTCTGTATATTAGGCTCCAGTTTCATCCACCGCATTAGAACTAATTCAAATGAATTGCTTTTAATGGCTGAGTAATACTCCATTGTGTATATGTATCACAGCTTTCTTATCCATTCATCTGCTGATGGACATCTAGGTTGCTTCCATGTCCTGGCTATTATAAACAGTGCTGCGATGAACATTGAGGTACACATGTCTCTTTCAATTCTGGTTTTCCTCAGTGTGTATGCCCAGGAGTGGGATTGCTGGGTCGTACGGCAGTTCTATTTCCAGTTTTTAAGGAATCTCCACACTGTTCTCCATCGTGGCTGTACTAGTTTGCATTCCCACCAACAGTGTAAGAGGGTTCCCTTTTCTCCACACCCTCTCCAGCATTTATTGCTTGTAGACTATGTTTTTCAGGGCCTGGCCTTTCATAGCCATTGTTAACTGACAGAAAATATTACCTTGAAGGACCTACGTGTTTTACATCGAATTTTGAGCTTCCGAAGTGAAAGTTGGTGAACTGATGTTGAAATACTGCCTAAGATACTCTCAAGAATTTCCATTCCCAGTCTGCAAGAGACGTGGAGTACAGAACCTCCAGCTGGTTTATTCTGTCCCCTCACCCCGCTCCTTGGAGACACGTTGCCAAACAGCCTTTGCAGAAGCCAGGTCGCCACGTGATGCTGCTGCTGCGATGGCCATGTCCTTAATTGCTATTGCCTGTTATTCAAAACCACTAATTGAGTCATGGTCCCTCTGCAAATGTGACTTAACTTGCTGTTTTACTGCTTGCTGAGGAACTGCAAATAAAAAATAATGGCAGTTGTAATTAACTGAGAACCAGCTGGATAACCTGTCCCTCCATCCGTGACGGGTAAAAGTTCAATTAAAAAGTAAAGTTATTAACAGAGTAAGGTTTGGGCACACATCTGTCATATAGAGTGTGACAGGACACAAAAATTGCCCCATGCCACAGAGAGGGACTCACTAGGGCCCTGTGGTAACTTTCTTTTCTGGCATTCAAAAATAAATAGCTCCATATATAAAGCAATTAAATTACTCCGTATATAGAGTCATATGACAAGTCACCTGTTTAAAATGTCTAAATAGAACTGTTTATCTTATAGTCATAAAAGGTATCGCGGCAGTAAACTGCAAAACTGCAGGGAAAAGGAGAGCCAAGAAGCATGTAAGGGACTCACAGAAATGTGCACAAACTACCCGAAGGCTAGTTATTAGAAACCTCCAATAGGATGCTTGACAAGGGACTTCCCTGGTTGCCCAGTGCTGAAGAATACACCCTGTAATGCAGGCGACAGGGGCTCGCCTTCTGGTCTGAGAACTAAGGCCCCACATGCTGCGGGGCCACTAGGCCTGCCAGCTGCAGAGAAAGACCACATGTGATGCGGCGGAGATCCTCAGTGCCGCAGCTAAAACCCCATGCAGCCAAATACATTAACAGTTTAGAAAATAAGCTCTGTGTTTTTTAAAAGGTATTTGACAACGTGAAATACTGCTCATATCTACTAGTTAGCTGTAATCCAAAAGCAGAACTATAACAAGTATTGACAAGGACATGGAAATTAGAAAACCTCAAATTGGCCACAGGACTGGAAAAGGTCAGTTTTCATTCCAACCCCAAAGAAAGGCAATGTCAAAAGAATGCTCAAACTACCGCACAATTGCACTCATCTCACGCGCTAGCAAAGTAATGCTGAAAATTCTCCAAGCCAGGCTTCAACAGTACGTGAACCATGAACTTTCAGATGTTCAAGCTGGTTTTAGAGAAGGTAGAGGAACCAGAGATCAAATTGCCAACATCCGCTGGATCATGGAAAAGCAAGGGAGTTCCAGAAAAACATCTTTTTCTGCTTTATTGACTATGCCAAAGCCTTTCACTGTGTGGATCACAATAAACTGTGGAAAATTCTTCAAGAGATAGAAATACCAGACCACCTGACCTGCCTTCTGAGAAATCTGTATGCAGGTCAGGAAGCAACAGTTAGAACTGGACATGGAACAACAGACTGGTTCTACATAGGAAAAGGACTACATCAAGGCTGTATATTGTCACCCTGCTTATTTAACTTCTATGCAGAGTACATCATGAGAAATGCTGGGCTGGAAGAAGCACAAGCTGGAATCAAGATTGCTGAGAGAGATATCAATAACCTCAGATATGCAGATGATACCACCCTTATGGCAGAAAGCAAAGAAGAACTGAAGAGCCTCTTGATGAAAGTGAAAGAGGAGAGTGAAAAAGTTGGCTTAAAGCTCAACATTCAGAAAACGAAGATCATGGCATCTGGTCCTATCACTTCATGGCAAATAGATGAGGAAACAATGGAAACAGTGAGAGACTTTATTTTCCTGGGTTCCAAAATCACTGCAGATGGTGACTGCAGCCATGAAATTAAAAGACACTTACTCCTTGGAAGAAAAGTTATGAGCAACCTAGAAAGCATATTAAAATGCAGAGACATTACTTTACCAACAAAGGTCTGTCTAGTCAAAGCTATGGTTTTTCCAGTAGTCATGCATGAATGTTAGAGCTGGACCATAAAGAAAGCTGAGTGCCAAAAATTGATGCTTTTGAACTGTGGTGTTGGAGAAGACTCTTGAGAGTTTCTTGGACTACAAGGAGATCCAACCAGTCCATCCTAAAGGAAATCAGTCCTGAATATTCATTGGAAGGACTGATGCTGAAGCTGAGACTCCAATACTTTGGCCACCTGATGAAGAACTGACTCATTTGAAAAGACCCTGATGCTGGGAAAGATTGAAGGCAGGAGGAGAAGGGGATGACAGAGGATAAGATGGTTGGATGGCATTACTAACTCAATGGACATTAGTCTGTGTAAACTCTGGACAGGGAAGCCTGGCATGCTGCAGTTCATGGAGTCAAAAAGAACTGGACATGACTAAGCAACTGAAATGAGCTGAACTGCTAGTAGAAAAGTAAAATTGAATAGCCATTTGGAAAAACACTCTGGTGGTTCCTGAGAAGTTAAACATACAGTATCCAAATCACATAGTTCCCACTTCTAGGTATTACTCAGCAGAATGATACCAGGTCCACATACAAGCTTGTGCCTGAATGTCCACAGCAGCATCGCTCGCAATAGCCAAACAGTGAGAACAGCCTGAGAGCCCGCTGATTGACAGGTGGGACAAACCGAAGGCGGCAGATCCGTGCGGTGGGTATTGAACAACCACAGGAGGGAACGGCGCTCTGACACGTGCTGTGATGTGCATGAACCTTGTAAACGCTACGCGAAGGGAAAGCAACCAGACGCAAAAGGTCACACGTAGGATTCCATTCAGATGCAAAGATGAAAGGAAGCCAGCCTGCAGAGAGAGAAAGTGGACTAGCGGGCTTCAGGGCTGGGAAAGGGGCTGTGGAGAGGAGTGACCTTCTCCATCAGCTAGGCCCACAAGTAATATTTATAAAAGATGGGCTAACAAAGGAAAACGTTAAATACGTGTGTATATACAGGAGTTTCACAAAGAAACGACACTCAAGGAGACAACCAGATGATTGGGCTTGTATACTATGTCAGGTAAAACAAAAGATAAATTCATTTTTAGCCAGCTAAGACTCATTTGAAAAGACCCTGATGCAGGGAAAAATTGAGAGCAGGAGGAGAAGGGGACGACAGAGGACGAGATGGTCGGATGGCATCACCGACTCAGTGTTCACGGGTTTGGATGGACTCCAGGAGTTGGTGATGGACAGGGAGGCCTGGCGTGCTGCGTTCATGGGGTCGCAAAGAGTCAGACATGACTGAGCGGCTGAACTGAACTGAAGGGTAGGCAGTAGGGAGCCTTCTCCTGTTCTCCGTTGCCTTTAGCTCAAAATAATCTTTATGCCAAACTTCACTGCCACTAATCGGCCAATTCTTCTGTCAATCAAACGGCCCCTACCATAGGGACTCTCTCTAGTGTAGACGGCTACTGTCTTCAGGGGGTGGATGCTTGGGAAGCAAGCAACTGGGACAATAAACACAAAGCTCAGAGTGACAACAGAAGAACCAAGAGGGGATTGGTCCTTGATGTTGAAGGGGTTCAGAACAAGCCCCCCTCCAAATATGTCACTTTTCCACAACGATTATTTTTTAATTTTTACTTATTTTTTAAAAAGTTTTAATTGAATTTGTTTCAACATATGTTTCTGTTTTGTGTTGATTTTTGTTTGTTTGTTTGTTTTGTTTTTTGGGCAGAAGGCAAGTGGGATCCTAGCTTCCCAACCAGGGATTGAAATTGTACCCACTACATTAGAAGGTAAAGTCTAAACCACTGGACCACAAGGGCAATCTCAACAGTACTCATTTAAGCATTAAAAATTCAAGTTGGATAAGGCAGACACAGTCCTGCCCCGTGTGTACATCAGAGCTAAAGACGAAGACCTGCAGTGGCTCATTGTCCAGAAACACGGTCAAGACGTCCTCTCTTGGGGAAATCCTGCTAGCAGAGTGCATGGTTTCCGCATGCCAGCCAGGCTGCCCCATTAGACACCCTGCTCCCGCTGGCATGCTCCCTGGCCAGCACGGTGCAGTCGGCCTTCCAGCCCCATCCAGAGCTCTCCCCGTGCACCCCAGGTCTTCAGTCCCCAGCTGTGGGGACGGCTGTGGGACTGAGCTCTTGCATCCACGATACACACGGGGGCAGTGTTGGCCCTTGGGCTTTCCGGTGATGGGGCTTTAAAATCGAGCCCAGAAAAGAAAGGGAAATGAAAATAACGGAAGGCAAGGAAGGAGGGAGGAAAGAAAAGAAGAAGGAAGGAAGGAAAAGAAGTGTGGCGTGAGAAGGACTCAAGACGAATTTTAATGTTTTGGCTCAGATTCTGGATGGGGCGTCCCTGCAGGCTCAGTGATATAGAATCTGCCTGCCAATGAAGGAGACTCGGGTTCAATCCCTGGGTCAGGAAGATCCCCTGGAGGAGAAAATGGCAATCCACTCCAGTATTCTTGCCTAAGAAATCCCATGGACAGAGGAGCCTGGGGGGCTCAGAGAGTCAGATATAACTGAGTGACTGAGCATGCCTGCACACCAGGTTCTGGACATCAGGCAAAGCCTGGGATGAATCCACCCAAGCGCATAGCAGGGAAAAAGGTCTGATGTGGGAGAAAGAGTGGGAGACCCCCTAAGGCTGGAGCCCACCTAGGAGGATGAGCTGAGTGCCCCCCGCCGCGGGAAGGCTCTTCACGCTAAGGCACGCAGGGCCCAGACCAGCTCTGACAACACCCTGTCCTGCCTTCTCGTTGGGCCCAGGATGTGGCTTGCATTCCTTTCTTGCTGGAAGCAGTCTCAGCCACTACAGCCTGAGAGGTTTCCTCTTTCCCGAGCCAACTGCAGAGTGAGCCCCGTGCCCCAGCTACCACACCCGACCCAGCCCACAGCAAGCCCACAGTCCATTTTCTTTCTAAAACATTTACTACCAGGAAACAGATAAGAGGTAACAAAAATAAGCAGAGAGAGAATTACCAAGATAAAGGCGGTCTTGCACAGCCCCTGCAGCCAACTTCTAGTTATTCTTCTTTCACACGGAGAGTGATGAAAGGCTCTGCTTCTCCCAGGCAGAGAGCTCAGGGGACTACAGGCGCAGGTTTCCCAGGATGGACGGAGTCCGGGGATGGGAGAACGCCAGGGCTAAAGCTGGGAGGAGGTGGCAGTTCAGTCACCAAATCATGCCCATCTCTTGCGACCCCGTGGACCGTAGCCCGCCAGGCTCCTCTGTCTGTGGGAACCTCCAGGCAGGAATACTGGGAGCGTCCCTGGGCATATTTTAGGGACTGGTTGGCTTCCCTGGTGGCTCAGCTGGTGAAGAAACCGCCTGCGATGCAGGAGACCTGGGTTCAATCCCTGGGTTGGGAAGATCCCCTGGAGAAGGGAACGGCTACCAATCCAGTATTCTGGCCTGGAGAATCCCATGGACTGTATAGTCCATAAGGTCGCAAAGAGTCAGACACAACTGAGCAAATTTCACTTTCACATTACCATCTCAAACCCAGGAAATCCTCCCGTCTCCGACCCCCTCAACAGCATTTTGCGAACTGCTATTTCCCGGAAGACTGATTTACAAACTAACTCAAAGTCAAACCTGTCCCATTTCTGTGGGACTTCCAACATGGTAATATGCTGGAAAGTGGGAATTTTCCTTCTTTCCTTCTAGATTCTTTGGCTGGTCTAGTAATTCAGCTGACACGTGACAGATTAACCAGAGAAAAACAAAATTTTTATTTCGTACATAAGTGCACGTGTGCTAAATCAATTCAGTCATGCCCGATTCTTTGCAGCCCTGTGGACTGTACCCCACGAGGCTCCTCTGTCATAGGATTTCCAAGGCAAGAACACTGGAGTGGGTTGCCTTTTCCTTCTCTAGGAGATTTTCCTGACCCAGAGATAGAACCTGCATCTCTTGCGTCTCCTGCACTGGCAGGCAAGTTCTTTACCATTAGCGCCACCTGGGAAGCCCCATTTTGTACATAAGCAAGGAGATCAGCCCTGGGTGTTCTTTGGAGGCAATGATGCTAAAGCTGAAACTCCAGTACTTTGGCCACCTCACGCGAAGAGTTGACTCATTGGAAAAGACTCTGATGCTGGAAGGGATTGGGGGCAGGAGGAGAAGGGGACGACAGAGGATGAGATGGCTGGATGGCATCACTGACTCGATGGACGTGAGTTTGAGTGAACTCTGGGAGTTGGTGATGGACAGGGAGGCCTGGCGTGCTGCGGTTCATGGGGTCAAAAAGAGTCGGACACGACTGAGCGACTGAACTGAACTGAACTGATCCCCATAATATTAGGAGACCCAAAGACAGCCAGGCAATGGAGGCTCATGTGCCATCTTGAGCTACAAGAGGGGATAGGCCTGGGGCTTCTGGGAGGAAGATAACTTCCAGGGTCATCAGAAAAACAAATTTTGGTAATAGACACTTGGCCTGCCATACTGATAGGCCAGTCAGATAAAAAGTTATTTCTGGGTCAAGTCCCCTATCTACACTGTTTTAGATTGGGGTGTGTGTGTGTGTGTGTGTGTGTGTGTGTGTGTGTGTGTGTGCACATGTGCACGCATGCACACGAATGCTCACAGAGTTAACAGCTCTTCTTAAGTCAGCTGGCCACCTTGATGGACTTCAGCTCAAAATAACCCACAAGCCAGTTCAGTCGCTCAGTCATGTCTGACTCTTTGTGCCCATGGACTGCTGCTCGCCAGGCCTCCCCGCCCATCACCAGCTTCCAGAGTTTACTCAAACTCACATCCATGGAGCCAGTGATGCCATCCAACCGTCTCATCCTCTGTCGTCCCCTTCTCCTCCTGCCTTCAGTCCTTCCCAGCATCAGGGTCTTTTCAAATGAGTCAGTTCTTCTCATCAGGTGGCCAAAGTATTGGAGTTTCAGCTTCAGCATCAGTCCTTCCAATGAATATTTGGGACTGATCTCCATTAGGATGAACTGATTGGATCTCCTTGCAGTCCAAGGGACTCTTAAGAGTCTTCTCCAACATCACAGTTCAAAAGCATCAATTCTTCAGCGCTCAGCTTTCTTTATAGTCCAACTCTCACATCCATACATGACCACTGGAAAAACCATAGCTTTGACTAGACGGACCTTTGTTGACAAAATAATATCTCTGCTTTTTAATATGCTGTCTAGCTTGGTCATAGCTTTTCTTCCAAGGAGCAAGCATCTTTTAATTTCATGGCTGCAGTCACCATCTGTAGTGATTTTGGAGCCCAAGAAAATCATCTGTCACAGTTTCCATTGTCTCCCCACCTATTTGCCATGAAGTGATGGGACAGGATGCCATGATATTCATTTTCTGAATGTTGAGTTTTAAGCCAACTTTTTCACTCTCCTCTTTCACTTTCATCAAGAGGCTCTTCAGTTCTTTGCTTTCGGCCATAAGGGTGGTGTTATTTGCATATCTGAGGTTATTGATATTTCTCCCGGCAATCTTGATTCCAGCTTGTGTTTCTTCCAGCCCAGCGTTTCTCGTGATGTACTCTGCATAGAAGTTAAATAAGCAGGGTGACAATATACAGCCTTGACGTACTCCTTTTCCTATTTGGAACCAGTCTGTTGTTCTAGGTCCAGTTTTAACTGTTGCTTCTTGACCTGCATACAGATTTCTCAGGAAGCAGGTCAGGTGAGTTTCACTCTTTGTATTATCCCATGTCCCTGGAATTCTCCAGGTAAGGATACTGGAGTGGGTAGCCATTTCCTTCTCCAGGGGATCTTCCTGATCCAAGTATCGAACCCGAGTATCCTGCATTTTAGGCAGATTCTTTACAATCTGAGCCACCAGAATGGCTCATGTTGGGGATGACAGGGCCTGCTCCCCTTCAATTAGGAAACTTTCCTTAGAGGGGTGCAAAAGATGCAGCCCCTCCCAAATTATTAAACCACAGACTCTCCTCTCTCCTCTCTGAGGAGTTACTCTCACAGCCGCCAGCACCCTCGTTCTGAAGAGCACATGCCCCTAGAATCTTTGATTCCACTAAGCAGCTCTGGGCCTTCTCTTGGTGATATCCATTGCTGTTTTCATGGAAAAATCATGCAGAGTGCTGGCGGGCTGTCACTGAGGTGGACCCAGCACCAGACCAGCCATGCCAAATAAGTACAAGGTGTGCGTGTGTTCAAAGTCTGCCCAGCTCAGCTCTTTGCACCTCAAGCCAGGTGGTCAATGCCATCTCTGCTGGCTTGGCAGGGCGGCAGGGCATGAGGAGGGGCAGAGTGCTGAAAATCTCTCCAAAGGCCACTGTGCCTACATAATTTCTTGCACTTCCTAAACATTATGAGGTTCAACAGGTGCAAATTCCAGCCAGTGAAACTCTTGGGTCATCCCCTCATGCACCAGCAGGTAGGATTCACCACAAACAAACGGTCATTTGGTAATTTTTTTGCTGATATGTACTGTTATAATACATACGCACGTGTTAGGGTTTCTAGTAGCGTAAAGACTGTTGAACTGAGATCGCTTGTGCTGTGCTTAGTTGCTCAGTCGTGTCTGACTCTCTGTGACCCCATGGACTGTAGCCCACCAGGCACTTTTGTCCATGGAATTCTCCAGGCAAGAATACTGCAGTGGATTGCCGTGCTCTCCTCCAGGGGATCTTCCCACCCCAGGAATCGAACCCAGGTCTCTCGCATTGCAGGCGGATTTTTTACCGTCTGAGCCACCAGGGAAGCCCGTTGAACTGTTAGTTAAAAGCAACACACATGTCTTCATTCTTTCTTCCAATGATGCATCTTTTCACTTTCTTCCTACATTCTGTTTTTTTAAATTTTCGCAATGGCAATAAAATCAACCAGTGCTGATTTATAAACTGAAAACAGGCTCTCTGGAATCAACTGGGAAATGGAGTTTGAATCCCTGACTTTATTCATTTTCCCTTGCAGCTGATGTGGCTTGTTTATTTTTCTGGGTCTGAGTGCTGATTTGAAGAAAGAAGAAGGGGTGATGTCCCGCTCCCAAGGGGAATTTATCATCTGCCATTTTCTAGGAGAAGTCCTGGGAAATCCCTGAATTCGTTTCCTCCGGCACGAATTGACTCTCTGAGGTGAGTCTGGAGCTGAGCCATTTGCAGGTTCAAAGAGGGGAAGCCTGCAAGCCAGGAGGATGAGCCCACCGCCCTGCAGGAGGGAGGGGCGCAGTCTTCTGAGCCCCCCGCCCAGTGCTGGCTCCATAGGCGGTCATCACTTCAAACACAATCCGAGTTGTTTAATTAAAAGACATCCAGCTCCTTATTTCTTTAGTGGGATAGAATGGTGAGTGGCCCTGTGGTAAAGTGAATAAGGAGACCCGTCTCCTCTCATGCATCCTGGTGAAGGAAATTGCTCTTAGAGCCGTCAGCTTTTCCCATGTGGCGCTTTGGGCTGAGACTCACATATACGTGCTATTAAAGCTGATTTCTGCCAAGTGCCATTCATGATAATTTATTCAAAAGAAGCCAAGTATTTAAATGGACTGAAAGCAAACAGGTTTCTCTGCTCTCCCCAACCCACAACCTTCGGTTCAACCTTCTCTGAGTTTTTTTAAAAACCTGACGACCCCCTTTAATAAATCCCTTCTTCTGTACCAGCTGGTCTCAGCTGGCATTGGAAATGCTGAAATGCCAAAGAGCACCACTGAAGCTGCCTCAGTGGCTGGTTTCAGAGAAAAATTAACTTCCTTTAATTTCTTCCCTGGTTTTAGACCAACCGAGGTCACCTGTTTAAGAACAGCTTGTCTCCTCTTTCCGCCTGCCAAGGAAGGTGGTGCCTGCCCGTGGCTCAGGAGACAGACTGGCAGCTGGGCCAGGGGTTCCGCTGGCCTGGGGGCACGAATGGAGTCCAGAGGGCATAGGAACCATCACAGGTAGAGTGGGCAACAGCAAGGCCCTAGTGCAGGGCCCAGAGAACTATAGTCAGTACTCCGTGGTAGACCGTAATGGAAAACATGTGCGCATGTGTACAACTGAGTCACTTTGCGAAAGAGCAGAAACTAACCCGGCACCAGCACTGCGAGTGGGCTGTGTGTGCGCGCTAAGTGCTCCAGTCGTGCCTGACTCTGTGCGGCTTCGTGCAGCCTGCAGCCCGCCCGGCCCCTCTGTCCACGGGATTCACCGGGCGAAAATACTGGAGTGGGTTGCCCTTTCCTTCTCCAGGGGATCTTCCTGACCCAGGGATCGAACCCGGGTCTCCTGCACTGCAGGCAGATTCTTTACTCTCTGAGCCAGGATTCCCAGGTGTATATATATACATACATATACATATATATATATACACATATACATATATATATATATATATATACACACACACACATATATATATAAACTATCCTTCAATTAAAAAAGAAAAAAAGGAAAGAAGAAAATGAGGGCACGGAGAGTGCGTGTTGGAGAACGGGACAGCCAGAAGGGGCCCTGGAGAGAAGGAATTCATGCCCTGACCCAAAGAGGAGGCGGAGGCCTAAGCCCACAGAGCAGCCGGCTGAGCCGAGAAGGAAGCAAGGGGCCGCTTGCTCCCGCGGACCCTAGTTTCGACCATCCAGAGGACCCGCGCCTCCTCTGCCCCCAGCCTGGATTTCCTCGTTGCAGGGAAGGAGGCCGGAAGGCTCCGGAGGACAACCCAGCTTCCAGACAATCGATCGCCGGCTCTGCCGGGTGAGGCCGGGGGACCAGAAAGGACCGCGCGCTGACAATGGGTCTTCCCTGCCTCCCGCTGTCTTTCCTTTTTGTTTTGGACTTAATGTCTGCAGGTTTGAGTAGTTATTCTTTTCAGTTCATAGCACATTATCATCTTTGTCCTTTCAGTGACTTTTGTTTATTTATTCTCTTTATCTCC
The DNA here is from genome assembly GCF_016772045.2 of Ovis aries. NCBI lineage: Eukaryota > Metazoa > Chordata > Mammalia > Artiodactyla > Bovidae > Ovis > Ovis aries. Next base: position 60,486,768 of record NC_056076.1, read on the forward strand.
AAATTCCATTCATTTTCCCTCATAGGCAACCATTCTCAACTGTTTAATCTGCATCTTTTTATTTATATGTGTCTAGAAAGGTGGTATTATTGTGCAGTATGTATGGATACATGGACGGATAGATAGATCTCTAAATGTGATATATATGAGACTTTTTTTTATTTTGAAGAAATTAAAGACACAAGAAATTCATTTTTTGAAAAAAGGCACACAGGCATGTGAAAAAATGCTCATCTTCGTTACTCATTAGAGAAACAGAAGTCAAAATCACAGGGAGGTACAGCTTCATTTGCATCAGGATGATTATTGTTAAAAAAACAGAAAACCAGAAAATAGCAACTGTTGGTAAGGATATAGACAAACTGGAAACCGCCCGCATTGCTAGTAAGGGACATAAAATTGTGCAGCCGCACCAGAGGACAGCTCCGTGGTCCAGCGAAAAGTTAAACATAGAACCGCGTGGAATCGAACAGCGTCACTCCTAGGGCTGAGCCCAGGTTTGAAAGCAGGAGGATGCAGGGCTGGTACATGCGAACGAATGTTCACAGCAGCACATGCAGGAGCCGAGTGGCAGGGACCGTCCCAGTGCATGTCAGCAGATGGAGATGGATGTTTTAAGTGTGTCATATGCCCTTGTGTGTGCGTGCTCAGTGAGTCCTGTCCGACTCTTTGCAGACCCCGTGGACTGCAGCCCTCCAGGCTCCTCTGTCCATGGGACTTTCCCAGCAAGAGTACTGGAGTGGGGTGCTGTTTCCTTCAGGGGTTCTTCCCAGCCCAGGGATCTAACCCCGTGTCTCCTGCATTGGCAGGTGGGTTCTTTACCACTGTGCCACCTGGGAAGCCCACTGTATGCCCACAGTGAAATATTACTGGACCAAAAACAGGAAAGGAACTTTGACCCACACCATAGCGGACAAACCCTGAAGAAATTATGTGAAGTGTCAGTCGCTCAGTCAGGTCTGACCCCCTGTGACCCCGTGGACTGCAGCCCACCAGGCTCCTCTGTCCATGGCATTTTCCAGGCAAGAATACTGGGGCGGGTAGCCATATCCTTCTCCAGGGGAGCTTCCCAACCCAGGAACTGGACCTGCATCTCCTGTGTCTTCTGCATTGCAGACAGATTGTTTACCCGCTGGGCCGTCAGGGGAGTAAGCCAAATACAAAAGGATAAATGATGTGTGACTCTGTCTCTATGGTGGGGCTTCCCTGGTGGCTCAGATGGTAAAGAATCCGTCTGCCATGTAGGAGACCTGGGTTCGATTCCTGGGTCAGGAAGAACGAGAGAAGGGAATAGCTACCTACTCCACTGTTTTTGCCTGGGGAATCCCATGGACAGAGGAGCCTGGAGGGCTACAATCCATAGGGTTGCAAAGAGTTGGATACGACTGAGCAACCTACACTACTTATGTGAGTTACTTAGAATAGTCAAATCCACAGAGACAGAAGGTGGAATAGAGGTCAGCAGGCACCAGAGGGAGCGGGTAAGGCAGAGTGGTCCTTCCATGGGTACCGAGTTTCAGTTTGAGCCGATGAAACAGTTCTGGGGGTGGATGGTGGTGATAGTTGTGCAACAGTGTGAACGATCTTGATGCCACTGAACTGGACACTTAGAAATGGTTAAAATGGTGCATTTTATCACACACATGCAAAGACGTGTAAAATCTTCCCTGCCACCCAAAATAAGAGTGCAGTAGACCCCTCTGCTCTGTTCCCATGACTGCACTGTGTGAGAAAGTCTCCGGGATATATTCCTAGAAGACAAAGAGCTGGGATGTTTCTCATTTAACCAGGTTCTGCCAGGTTGCTCTCCAGCAAGGCAGCTCGCATCTCCACTCCCTCCCACCGGCAGAGAGCAAGCGTTTCTCTGTCCTCACTTTCCAGCCAATGCTTGGCATTACCAGCTTTCTAATATTTGCAAGAAGAGTGCTATTTTGATTGGCATTTCTCTGATTGCGAATGGTTTCACCCATTTCTCCATAAACTGATTAGTTTTCTTTTTTTTTAAATTTTATCCTCTCTGTAATGGGTTAAACATGCCCCACAAAGACATATTGAGGTCCTAATCCCCAGTGCCTCAGGATGTGACCTTATTTGGAAATAGGGTTTTTGCAGATGCAATCAAGTTAAAATGAGGTCATTGGAATGAGTTTGAATCCATATGACTGGTGCCCTTTCTGAGAAGAGGAAATTTACACATGGAAACAGATGTGCAAACAGGCAGGCCAGTAGAGAGATATAGAGGGACCATGTGATGACTGGGGCTGTGCTGCCACAAACCGAGGGACATGCGACTCTGCCGGAAGCCAGCAGATTCCAGACAGCATCCTTCTTCTCTAGGCCTCTGAGACAGAGAGAGCCCGTCCCCACAAGAGGAGGGTGAAGAAGCTGGCTTAAAACTCAACATTCAGAAAACTAAGATCATGGCATCCAGTCCCATCACATCATGTCAAATAGAAGGGGAAAAAGTAGAAACAGCGTCAGACCTTATTTTGGGGGCTCCAGAATCACTGCAGATGGTGACTGCAGCCATGAAATTAAAAGACACTTTCTCCTTGGAAGGAAAGTTAAGACAAACCTAAACATCATATTAAAAAGCAGAGACATCACTTTTCCGACAAAGGTCCATATAGCCAAAGCTATGATTTTTTCCCAGTAGTCATGTATGGATGTGAGAGTTGGACCATAAACAAGGCTGAGTGCCAAAGAATTGATGCTTTTGAACTGCAGTGTTGGAGAAGATTCTTGAGAGTCCCTTGGACCGCAAGGAGATCTAACCAGTCAATCTGAAAGGAAATCAACCCTGAATACTCATTGGAAGGACTGATGCTGAAGCCGAAGCTCCAAAACCTTGGCCACGATGTGAAGAGCTGACTCATTGGAAAAGACCCTGATGCAGGGAAAGATTGAAGGCAGGAGAAGGGGACAACAGAGGATGAGATGGTGGGATGGCATCACTGACTCAATGGACATGAGTTTGAGCAAATTCCAGGAGATGGTGAAGGACTAGGAAGCCTGGCGTGCTGCAGTCCATGAGGTCACAAAGAGTTGGACATGACTGAGTGACTGAACAATTTATTTTAGAATGTTTTATTTTGTCTTGGAGTATAGTCAATTACCAATGTTGTGACAGTTTCAGGTGAACAGCAAAGGGACTCAGCCACACCTATACATGTAACCATTCTCCCCCAAACCCCTTGCATCCAGACTGCTACATAACATTGAGCAGAGTTCCCTGTGCTATACACTAGGGTCTTGTGGGTTATCCATTTTAATTATAGCAGCGTGTATATTCGATCCCAAACTCCCCAGTTATCACTTCCTCCCAGACACCTTGATTTTAGACTTCTAGCTTCCTGCTCTTTGAGAGAATAACTTCCTGTTATTCTAGGTCACCAGTTTGGAGTATTCTCTTATGGCGACTGTAGGAAACTAACACTCTCTGAACTGCCTGTCTCTGTTACTTGCCCGTTTTTCGGTGCGGATCCTGCATCTTCCTGTGAAGCCCAGAAGTTCCTTGTTGGCTCCAGAGTCACCTTCATTTCTCGCCTCTCACTCCCGCTTGACCCCCTGGGGCCACTTTGAAAGCAGAATTTCAGGTGGAAGGGAAGGGCAACTCAGACAGACAGAGATGAGAAGGAAAGAGGGAGCAGGAGTATTTTTAGGCAGAAGAGCCTTTGTGCTCCCTCTAAAGTGGGAAGGCAGGTTAGATTGGAGGATCCGCCTGAAGACATGGAGGAATTTCTGTTTCTGTAACAGCCTGAACCGTTTATTCCCAAAGCCTCTGGTGCCCACCTGTGGCTAAGGTCAGTGAGTCTCAGGCAGACCCCCAGGCAGTTTTGGGACCAGGCTTACAGGTGCCTGAGGCCACCAGTACCTGCCTTCAGCGAAGCCAGCAAGCTTGCCTCGTGCCCAGGCCCGTGAGAGCCGGTGCAGAAATCACTCACTGACATGTCAGCCTCCAGCGACGGCCCTCTGATGTGGTTTCTCTGAGCCCTGCCGAGCATCCAAGGAAGAAGCCCACGACACATTTAGAAGGTCTCTGCTTTAGAAACGCACTTGGTGGTCGGGAGAGCCGGGTGATGGGCATGGAAAGGCTGAGCCGCTGGAGGAAGGCGGCTTGCTCAGGCCAGGCAGCGCCAGGCGGCAGAGCTGGGTCTGAGAGAGCTTCAGACCAGGGTGAGCCTTGGAAATCAAGCCAGTTTCATCCATCATTACTTTTTAATTCCTTGGACAGTAGCATCTCTTGCTCTCTCACAGTACCTTTCCTGAGAGGCCTCTTCGGCTGCCCCACGAGTCCCCAGACACATCCATCTGGAATTTCAGCCGAAGCTTGAGGATATTGTCAAGAAACGCCCTGCCCTCGGCGCGGGGACTAGACGCGGAGTCCTGCACCAGGAAGTCCCACGTCGCCTCCCACACGCAAAGCCAGAGGCTCCGTCTGTAGGCCCTCTGTAGGCCCAACAGGACTTTAAGACAACTTTCTGTCAAGTTTTCATGTGAAAACGATCAAATGACGTGACTGAGAAGACTCACAGAGCTACTGCACGCCTGGAGAACTCAATCTGTGGTAAATGTTTAGTAAGCAAACCTCCTTTTAGAGGATGTCATTCAACAGTTTGACAAATACGTAAGGCCTGTTCATTCAAGGTCTACCACGGCTATATGTTTTCAGATACAATTTTTACACCTGAACCAAACTGAATCATCCCTTTACATGAGAAACCAAAAGTTCTGTGTTGACTTTGTCTTCTTGGGCTGCGGAGGGTGCCTTCCACAAACGAGATGTGAAATTCAGAAGCCACAGGGAAAATGTGCATATATGCAGACTGAATGATAATTTTTTAAAAGGCGTCTGCCTGGCAATGACAAAAATGAGGCAAAAATCAAATTAAAAGAAACAAAAGGTGGACTGGGCTTGCTATAATGTGTAAGATAGTAGATCAGGGGCCATACTACTTAAAGACTTTGCACAAACTTAAGAAAATACCAAAGAGAACACAGGGAAAAAAGATGAGGGGGCAGGTACAGGGCATTCAGAGAGATAACACAAATGGTAAAGAATATGGGAGAAGATATTCTTTCCACTAAAGAAAGAAAAGTCTAAACTATAACACCTTTTTTTTCATGCTGTTAAACAAAGGCTTAAGTGGGGGCAGGGGCGCTAGAATTTTTACCTACTGTTAGTAGACAGAGGCTCCTGGTGAAAGCACTGATACAGAATTTTTTTGGAAGGCATTTTTGCATGTGTCCTCATAGTATATGCATACCCAGTAACCCAATAAAGCCAGTCTAGAAACTTATTCTGCGATAATGCTTGCATATGTGTATCATTATGTATACAAGAAGAGCAACCAATTAAATTCTGGCGCATCTATTTCACACCACCATGTGCTCATTAAACAGAATGGAGAGCTGTTCTGAATACTAACCTGGAAAACGCCTGTGACTCACTAAGGGAGAGGATCAAGTTGAAGAATAAGCTACACATGTGTAATAATTCTATTCATGCAAAAATTATAAAGACAGACAAGAGACAAACAGGTGGAAGTTCAGTGGCCAGACGACACACCCCAGCGGAGTAAGTGGTGAGGCCATCAGCTTTCCTGTCCTATTCTGCGGTGTGCGTGAGTGTGTTCAGGTGCTCAGTCGTGTCCGACTCTGCGACCCCTTGAACTGTAGCCCGCCAGGCTCCTCTCTCCATGGGCTTCTCCAAGAATACTGGAATGGGTTGCCATTCCTCCTCTAGGGGATATTTCAGACCCAGGGATCGAACCTGCCTCTCCTTCACTGGCAGGCGGATTCTTTACCATTGCGCCACCTGGGAAGCCCCATTTTATGGTACAGAACTTTGCATAAAGTAACTTGTCTTTTGATCATCACGTTAAGTCACAGATCATGGGGCAAGCTCTTCAAAGTCATGATCTGGGACCTTCCCCTCTGTATCCCCAGATCTAGCTCAGTGGCAGACATCACAGGGAGTCCAGTGGCCATTTGCTGATTTTTATGGGGCTTCGCCTTCTCCCACCGCATGCAGCTGCAGAGGTTGACGTGGCTTTATCCTGATTCAAGGTCAGCTTGTGTCTACTCTCAAAGCCAACTACAAGGGAGTTTGGTGAAAGCAAAAACTTAAGGACACAGGAACTGCCACCCAAGTCTGGTCTGGCTTGTCTTCACTGGTGCTGCAGCCAGTGGCCACCCGCCCATCCCAATCTGAAGGCTTTTAAATCAGTTGACAAGGAAAAACTCAGTCTACAAGGAAAGACACAGTGGGATGAAGGGCTATCTGGTAAGGTGACTGGAGGGCAATAGAGGAGTCGGAGAAGCAAGAGAGAGGAAACGGAGGGAAGGCAGGCAAAGGGAGTTGTGTGACACCACGAGAAATTCACAGACAGCAATCAAGACAAAAAAGCACCAGATTATGTATTTATACATAGAACAATTCTCAAAAAGGCCAGATGACCTGAGTTTGCCTTTTAACTGCTCCTAACTCTAGTCTTCAAGCCCCTCTTTGAAGATGACCACAAATAGAAGAATCTTTCCTAAGTGAGAGAGTCAAACATTAATAAAATCAACTCCTTGAAATAAATCTCCAAACTGGATTTGCAAGCTTCGGCTCCCAAGAAAGCACCAGTCTCTGAGCCGGCCCTTCACACGGGTGTCGGACATCCCAGTGACTCGTCTTACTCTGTGGTCTGGTGTCATATTATCAAAAGCTAACATTTACAAGGTCTTATAAATGCTGTGAGTCTAAGCTCTACGTGTTTGTGACTCTTTTCCTCTTCCCAACAGCCCTTTAAGGTACAAATAAAGTAGAAACCCCACTTCTAAGTTGAAGTATCTGTGTGGCTAAAAGTCATTTGTCCAAGGTCACTAGGTTAGTAAAAGGGGATCCTTACATTTTAATGTGGATCTGAATCAGCCGGGCCTCTTGTTAAAATGAGTCAGAAGGCCGGGGTGAGGCCTGGACTTCTGCATTTCTAATAAGCTCCAAGGAGTGCCGGTGCTGCTGCTGTCAGAGGCCACGTTTTGAGCAGCAAGACTCACTCTAGGACTCAGGTCATGCTGGTTACACTTTCAGAGCCGAGCTACAATACCAGCTGTGGGCTCCAAGGGTGTAGACTAACCTCTCTGTTTAAAAGAAGAGGTGGCGGAGGATGGTCTCTGGATGCTGTAAAACTCGACAGCTTAAAACTATTGCAAAATCCTCGTAGGAAAAAAGTTACCACTGCCTTCCTAGACCACCCTCAGGGCCCAGGCCCCACGTCCTATATTCTACTGCAGAGAAAGAGCGAGACTCACAATGGACAAATCTTTCCATAGGAAATGACGTCAAAACACATTACCCCAAAATACGCCCTTTTGGCATTTGGATTATTTTGAGCTAAAGGCAACTGAGAACCAGCAGATGCAGGAAAAGCTCTTTACCTTCCGCAGCTGCCTAAAAATAAGGTATAAATTTCCCCTTTTGAAAAGGAAGTTCACATTTCTCATGTAAATTTCCATTTGGAAAGATGTCTGTACCAGGAAGAGGGCTACTCAGGAAACAACTCTTAGCGCATAACAAGAAGACCCTTTCTCACCCCGAATTTCCTCTCCCCCTACGTGGCTCCCCAGCCCAGAAGCCCCAAACCCCTGCTCCTTTGTTTAGCTTAACGTGGTTTATAACCCCTAATCACCCGACCATCTCCCTGAGCCCCATTTCCCCTATGAAGCTTCACGCAAGGTACAGAATTAAAATTGTTTTTCTCTCATCTTTTTTTCAGTTTGATTCCCAGGCCCTAGACATGGAACCTGGGAGGGTGGAGAAAAATGGCTTTTTCCTCCCGTTACGTCTAAGCTGAGACCTCATGGGCAGCTAGGAGCTCACCTAGTGAAAAAAGGTGGGGAAGAGAGGCAGGTGAAAGAGAGAGCACAAGAGAAGACACGGTGGGCTCGGGTGTGATCCCGGGCCGGGGGACTGAGACCCCACGTGAAGCACAGTACTCACACTGTGTCTCAAAGACCCGGCTTTTGTAACATGACCGGGTGATGCAAAGCCTCTGAGGAGTTTTAAACAGAAAATGGATAAACGGATAAACGGACTGGGATTTTAGTTTAAGGAGCTATAGTGTGTAGAGCACCACATAAGGAGGGCTGTGTGTGCGTATATGTGTTAGCCTCCCAGTCGGGTCTGACTCTTTGCGACGCTATAGACTGTGGCCCGCCAGGCTCCTCCGTCCATGGGATTCTCCAGGCGAGAACACTGGATTGGGTTGCCATTTCCTTCTCCAGGGATCTTCCCACCCCAGGGACTGAACCTAGGTCTCCTGCACTGAAGGAGACTATTTACTGTCTGAGCCCCAGGGAAGCCCTGAGTGAGGGTTGGCGGGGGAGGACCCAAGGTTGAAGACAAGTGTCAACTAGGAGGCGGTTCCAGTGATCACCGTGAAAAATGCCCGCGAGGGTCTCAGGGGAAGAGACACACCTGAGAGACATCTGGAAAGAGGACAGAGGGAAGACAGTGAAGGATAAGAAGGAGGCGAGTGAGAAGAAGCCGATGTTAGAAGATACATTTTCTTAAAAAAAGGTAAAATCGTGACTCATGGCACATAAAATGAATCCAAGCCGAAGATTTTATTCCACTCAAAAAGAAGGAGCCAGACGTTAAAACTGGTTCAGGGGAGAAGTTGGAAAGCAGACGCATTCACCGAGGAGGGACACTGGAGTGAATGGGCAGATGGAGGTAGAGGGGGAGGTCCTGCGTGTCCACGAGACAGGACAGGCTGGGCTCACCCAGGACTCAGAGCTACCCTGCGCTCTTGGCATTTAGCCATTCCCTTCTCCAGGGGATCTTCTCAACCTAGGGATCCAACCTTGGTCTCCTGCACAGCAGGCAGATTCTTTTACCACCTGAGCCACCAGGGAAGTCCTGCTCAAAGGAAGGGAGGGATTTCAGCTGGAAAAGCCAACCATCTAAGGCCAGTGGCCCTGCCTTGGGCAAGGTGGCCCTATTTTGGTTTCAAGGATAAAGTACCTCCAAGGCTCAGTGGCTCCAGTCTCGGGGGAGGCATTTGACATTGCTTGAACACCATTTCACCAAAGATTCCGTGTATCGTGAGACGGTGTATTCCAAACAGATCTTGCCTGGAAGGAACTTCCAGTGTGGCTGTTTTAATTTGGAATCCAGTTTCCATTACAAAAACCCATGTGAGGACTTTGCCATCACAACAACACTCTTTCTTAGACTCCCTGAAACAGGAACTGCTTTCCAAACCCACAAGTGGAAAATGGATAAAGGCTTGTCTTCAATTGTCAATTTATAGGAAAGAACACATAAAAATTATTTTTAAAAACTGAGTTGGTTTTATGTCTTCTGTGTATAATGTTTTCAATACACGGAAGCCATAAAACCAAGTTCAGCTGAGGCTCGGGGCTGCCCGGGACATTTCGGATCATTTTGGTTAGTGGATACAGGGAGCAGTTTTAATAGCGTGTACTGGATTTCCGGGTTTTTACTAAGCAGAGCAATATGGAGTACTAGTACTAATTGAAGGGAGAAGGCAATGGGATCCCACTCCAGTACTCTTGCCTGGAAAATCCCATGGACGGAGGAGCCTGGTAGGCTGCAGTCCATGGGGTCTCGAAGAGTCGGACACGACTGAGCGACTTCACTTTCACTTTTCACTTTCATGCATTGGAGAAGGAAACGGCAACCCACTCCAGTGTTCTTGCCTGGAGAATCCCAGGGACAGGGGAGCCTGGTGGGCTGCCATCTATGGGGTCGCACAGAGTCAGACACGACTGACGCGACTCAGCAGCAGCAGCAGCAGCAGCCGTACTAATTGAAAACAACTAGAAAATAGGAAGATGAGATCAGAGTAGAAACTGCAGATTCTAGAAGGAATCCTGCTATTTCCCAGCCTCTGAAACCCTCTCTTTCTCCCAGCAAAGTGGCCCGTGACCCTTACCTCCAGGTCCGGCTCCACCTCCAGTTTGGGAAGCCCTTAAATAGAGATATTTGGGTCTTTTAAGTGGTCCTGACAGGTTCTGTGCTGCGGCCACAGAGACCCGAAATTTGGAGGGATGGGAAAGCAGACCCACTGTGCCCTGAGCCTCAGCCGGAGGGGAGGGGCTGCGCCCGCCCGCCGTCCCTGCGGGCGCTGGCCTGGCTGCACTTGGGGCCCGCTCCGCCTGCTCCCGCCTGCCCTGCCTGCTGTCAGACGTCCAGCTCGCGGGGGTCAAGCCACCCACTCACCCGACGCCCAGCACTCAGGACTCACGCGCACTGTCCTTCAGACACGCCGCCCGCCCCCCGGGCCCCACACAAACCTCAGCCCAGGTCCAGGAGGCGCTCCCTCCAAACGGCCAGGCTGCCGCAAGGACCGTGTCAGCGCTGGCCGGCCGGCTTCCCCGCCCGCATCCACCGGGCCACGGCCACCTTCACGCGGAAAATCCAGTTACGGCGGGGTTGCAGCGCTGAGTAAATTTACATCAGACCTGAAAACCTGTCCTTCTTTAAAGCCGATTCACACGCTATGGGGGCATCACGGGACACTGAGGGCCTCTGGTCCAAGTTTGCTGATTCCCGGCTGACAAACTGAAGTTTTCATCTCCAGGTACCATCCGACAAGGCCCACGGCCCCTCCTGCCTCCATCTGAAATCGCTGCTCTTGTCTGCGGCAGCAAAACTGCTACTGAGATAGACCACGGTCCGGGTTGTATAGGAGATGTATCGTTTAGTTTGGTAAATATAATTTTATATATATTCACCCTTCTCCCCAACATTAAAAATCACTATGTCCCTTGCACAGACGTGTATGTATGTGAATATGTGTGTGGGTGTTAGTCGCTCAGTTGTGTCCAACTCTGCCACCTCACGACTGCAGCCCTCCAGGCTCCTCTGACCATGGGATTTCCCAGGCAAGAATACTAAAGAGGGTTGCCATTTTCTACTCCAGGGGATCTTCCTGACCCAGGGATCAAACCAGCATCTCTTGTGGCCCCTGCATTAGCAGGCAGGCTCTTTACGCTTGAGCCACCTGGGAAGCCCATTATTCATCCCAGGAAGCATGTGCCAGGACTGCGCTAAGGGCTGCGTGTACCCCTCGTTCAATCTTCCTGACAGTTCTCTGATCAGCCCTAAGTATTGCATGAAAAATCTGAAGCTCAGAGAGATAAAGTAATTTGCCTAGATTCACAATTAGAGTGGGGCAGAGCAAGATTTGAACCCAAGTTTAGATGATCCTGGATGTTCTAAATCTCAGCATATCTTTGCATCCCAGTCCCTGACATGGTGCTGGGCACATAGAGGGCCTTCAATACGTATTTTTCATTTTAAAAAAAATTTAAAAAGAATTTTATCGGAGTACAGTTGCTTTATAATGTGTTATTTTCTACTGTACAGCAAAGCGAAACAGCTATATATATACAGAAACCAACACATTGTAAAGCAATCATCCTCCAATTTAAAAAAATAAATAAAATGAAAAAAGGAGGGGATATATGTATTCAATACAGGTTTGTTGAGTAAATGAACGCTTAACCTCTTTTTACTTACATTAAGATAGATTAATTAAGATAATCAATTATCACAGATTAAGTACCTACTTTGTACCAGCCACTGTGCTCTGAAATGAAGAAGCAATTACTGGTTTATCTAAGATAATGTCCATAATTAGGAATGAGAGAGACTTCCCTGGTGGTCCGGGGGTTAAGACTCCATGCTTCCGATGCAGGAGGCTCAAGTCTGTTCCTGGCTGGGAAACTAAGATCCCACATTCTGAGAGGTGCAGCTAAAAAATATAAATATAAAACATAACAAAATTATGTTTTTGGAAACAATCAGTAATACGGCAGAACCAAGTCTAGGACAGACTCGTTTTTTTTTATAAAACTGCTTCACTGACTCTAGCTTTTTATTATCATTATTATTTTCTTTGACTCTTATCAGTTCTGATCACTCAATTATCCATTTCTGCTTGGAGAGGGAATGATTAAGACAAAGTGAGGAAGAAAAGGATTTCTTTTTTGATATAACTGAGGAAGACTACAAACAGGAAAAAAAAATCAAAGAGGATGTGTAGTAATACACAGGATGTCAGACCTGGAAGAGATTAAATTCAACTGGGTGCCAAGGAGGAAGTCACTGCTTCCTCTTTAGGTGGTTTAAAACGCCCCCCGACTTGGCAAAGCTCATGGCGATCACAGATCACGGAGGAGACTGGCCGCCGCGGAAAACCTCAGCCCAGAGGACTCAGGTTACCGGGAGCCTCCCTCAGCCCCCACCCCGAGGCAACAGCCAAGAGCTCGGGTTTTATTAAAAAAAAAAGAACCAAGTAATGCCATTTTGCAGCCACATGGATGCAACTAGCGACTTTCACACTAAGTGAAGTGAATTAGAAAGACAAATACCAACATCACTTATATGTGGAGTCTCAAATAGGACGAAATGAACCTGCCTATGAAACAGAAACAAAATAAGGGGTTTAGAGCACAGACTGGTGGTTGCCGGGGGCAGGGAGGCGGGCAAGCGCAGGAGCGGGATTTGGGATAAGAGATGCAAACTGGTGTAAACAGAATGGATAAACAAGGGTCTAAGGTATAGCACAGGCACCTAGTCAATAACCTGTAATAAACCAGCGGAAAATAATAGGAAAAAGAGTGTGTACATATGTGTGAGTCACTTTGCTATACAGCAGTAATCAACACAACACTGTAATCAACTATATCGCAAAAAGAGTTAGGGCTTTGAAACCAGCTCCGTCTGGGTTCAGACGGTCTCCACTACTAAGCAACCTCATGACTTTGGATGAAAGAAGTTGAGTCCCCATAAACAGTTTCCTGGCATTTGCTACGTAGTACCTATTATATTTGCTATTAATTGTGGTTAGTTACTAATAAAATAATTACAGTGAAATCTCACAAGAATTTTGAAGAGAAACAAAGCCTCCTGTGAAGGTCAGTTGACAAACACCCATTATTCAAAGTGCACTTGACATTCTTTGCCCAAGCAAAGAAAAAAGAATCATTCCTACAAGGCCAAAAAACCAGGAAATGAATATTCCTGCCCAGATGTCCTGGGGCAAGACAATATGGTGCCTCCAACCAAACAGACAAAAATATCTCCAGACCTGGAGGAGAAACAAATTCCAAGCCAGAATCCTTTGCTTGTTGATACTAATAAAGAGTTCAAGCCAATTCTTTCATGAAGAGGAATTGCTATTTATAACCAAACTCATTTTATATTTCTAAGAGTTCATGAAGCATAATATAAAACCCGTAACTAATCACTGTTATGGAGTGTGGCTCCAGCCGCTTCCAAATTATTTTATTGTTTTTATAAGATCTTGAATTAAAGGAAAAAATAATCTTCAGGTAATTATTCTGCCAAAGAAAGCTCCTGTGGAGTTGACCTGCCTCTCCCAGTCAAGGTCCCCGAGGGAAAGAACTAGCTCAGCTCATTTCTGCCTGGAGTGAGGCAAGCTACACAGCCAGAGGAGAAAGGCCAACTAAAGTGAAATTAAGGCAGCCATCAGGGCATAAATCAGAGGAAGAACGAGCCATTTCACTACTTCCCTCCTTGAGATTCCCATCCAGTCCATCAGCAGGTCCCGTCAATTCTCCCATCAAGACAGAACTTGGATCCCTCCCCCTCCCTGCTCCGTCACTCCGTGTTTGCAGCAACCCCTTTTCCTGAGGTCGATTCACATGCTGGAGCCTTTTCAGCCTGACCGCATCTCACTGCGCGCAAGGGTTTAACTGCTCAGTTATGGAAACTCTAGAGTCCTCGCGTGGCCGCGGGGCCCCGCTTCCTCTTATCAGTCACCCTGGACTTTCTCAGGTTCTCATATGGCACAGAGGAAGTCAGCAAATACACGCTGAATATTTGAACAAATTAATGCGCACGGTTGATTTGAAAAGGAGAAAAGGAGAGGCAGGGATGAACAGCTCTGAGCCTTAACCACCAAGACAATGATTCTCCTGGGAGAGGAGACAGTATTCTAACAAGTTGTCAGCAGGTGCAGCAAAGTGCAAAGCTCAGCGTTTTATTTAAAACAGAAACTCTGCAGACTAACTGGTGTCCTGCTCACAGGGCTCCCCAGGGGCGCTGGTGGTGAAGAGCCCGCCTGCCGACGCAGGAGACAGAAGAGGTCCGGGTTTGAACCCTGGGTCGGGAAGATCCCCTGGAGGAGGGCGCGGCAACCCACTCCAGTGTTCTTGCCTGGAGAACCCCACGGACAGAGGAGCCTGGTGGGCTACCTCCACGGGGGTCGCAAAGAGTGGACATGACTGACGTGACTTAGCACACATACCACTCACAACAGAGATTTAAAGGAGGAGTGTTGGGACTTCAGTGGTGATCCCGTGGTTAAAATTCCATTTTTCTGATGCAGGGCGAGCAGGTTTGATCCCTGGTTGGGGAACTAAGACCCAGCATACTCCAGGGTATGGCTAAAAAAGAAGAAGAAAGAAAAAAAATGTTATTTTTTAAAAAGTGGAGGAATGTCATCACAATTCACAGGTAAAAATCCTTTTTGTGCAGATTCTTCCTATTTGTAAACTCAAAAGAGCAGGTGATTTGATGACAGGGAGAAGGAAATGGCTATTGTGATGCAGCGAGGTGGTGTTGCTACGTGTGTTTCCTGGACTCTCTCAGGAACAATAGGCCATTTTTGCTTGAGCTTCTGCGTGCTGGCCTAGCACCGTAGATCTCACTTTTGTTAAGGGTGACTTTGTCACTCGTTTGCTTTTCACCTCTTTGAACGGCGGGCTTGGACCGCAACAGTGGTAACATCAGGCAATGTTTAGGAGGCAAGTCTCAGATCCACTAATGTGATAACAAAGATTCTCTTCCAAGAAGAACCTTAGAAAAGGGAGATTGCTTTCCAACATCCTGGCCCAATTGTTCCATATTCCAGAAGCTATTAATTTTCTCTGCTCCCACCACAGGAAAATGTTTGGTCTCAGGGGAAGCAAGCCAATTAAGCAGTTGCTTAAGGGGGAAACCAAAATAAGGCAGGAAATTTGAATGGAGCCATTAACTGTTCTTCCTGAAATCTAACGAGGATGACATTCAGATGGCAATCCACGGACAGATTGCATCAATGTCGTGGAACGCAGTGACTGCAGTTGAATGTAATTATTCAGCTGTCCCAGACAAGGGGGGAGGCAGGCCTTTGATGATGCTTTAGGGGACAGAAGGTTGACGGTGTCTTCAGCTGCAGAGGCCGTGACAGGTAGACTCTGAGCATCTGGGCTGTTGGAATCCAATAATCCAAACCCACCCTCCACCACCTTCGTGTCACGAGGTGTCACAAGGCGGGAGTCTTTGACCCATTTTCACTGGAACATTCTCTACCTGTGGTACTTCCCGTTACCTTTACTGATTCCCTCCAAGTCCAGCCTTGCGCAGGCTCTGCAGGGGCGAGGATCAAAGTGGGAGAGGGGACACGTTCAGAATTCGATGCAGTAAAAAGCAGTGCGACTTTCTAAAATGTTCCAATGAAGTGGAAGGAAAATTAAAACTTAAGCCTCTTAAAATGTAAACGGTGCCAATGCACTGTGAGATTTGGACTCTCGCCCGTTAAAAAATGGAAAAAGGAAAGAAGAAAGCCAGAAGGCCGGGGGCTCGCGAGATGAAGTACAGAGAACAACTGGAGGGCTGCAGGTCAGCCGCGACCCGGGCCCCCCTGTCCTCTCTGGGTGTTACGTCGCCCACCCGATCTTTCCCACACGGTTGCTCATGCCGATGCCCCTAACTGTCTGTGAAAGGTAAGAAGTACTTCTGTGAATGCCTGATATCATCGTTTAATCAATCTGCTCTCTATCGAAAATGGAAGGCGAGGAAAGAGTCATTTTTGTCGGAGGACAGTGTTTCAGGATGCTTCCACCGGCCTGCTCACAAAAGGCACACGTTGACGTCTCTCTGATGGGTGAGAAGGAAAGTGCCTATGCTGGGTGGCTCTCCACGGGGGGCGGCATGTCTCACCAGCCTTGGTTCAGCTTTCTTGAAATAGCCCATCTCGGAGACGCCTCTGGCGACATGCTCCCATCCTAACAGAGCGGGTGCCCTCCCCAGCCAGGGCGCCCCCAGAAATCTTTAAAGGCAGAACCCAGCTGTCTTCACTTTCACGTGGCCCAGTCAGAATGAAGGCTCCCCTGTCGCAGCCCCACAGCCTGGGTCCGAGCACCTCCTTAGCAGGCCGTTTGTCCGGCCTGTGCACGCGCGTCCTGCCAGGCTGGGTGACCCGGCCACCAGCGCGAAGCCTTCTTTGACTTGGTTTCCCTCCAGTGGACCAGCCCAGCGCCCACCACATGGTAGGGCCTTAATCACATTTTCCCTTAACTGAACATTGTCTCTTTCTGTTGTTGTTTTTTTTAACATACCTCTTTTCAGTTCTAGTCCTAACAGCTAAAGGCAATATTTTGCAACCGCACAACCGGAAAACTGGAAATTTGCCACGGAGGTGGGCAGACATTTCCACAAGGCTATTCCCCTTCTCAATGTACAGAAAGCATTTCCTGACAAATACTCTTCTCCTGCGTGATGAAAGAATCAGAGACGCGGAGCGGGACTGTTGGGGGGACAAACACTTGTTACTGTGACTTTACACAAATCACGAAACTGTTTCAGCCTCTCTAGGCCAAGTGGCTTTCATCTGCTCACGTGTTAAATTAAATGCTTGTACGACCAGAAATGCGGTCGTTGTGTTGTTTAGCTTTTCCACATTCATTCAAGAATTATGTAATTTCCAAAATTCTCATTGACTTCAGATTAAAAAAAAAAAACAATGGTTGATGAAAATCTTAGGTAAAAATGAAATTGTAGACTATGTGTAATATAATTTGTTTCTTGTTTAGGAGTAGAAAAGGTTTGGAAATACAGATTCTCAGACAGGTATCAATTAGGTGGAAAGGCAATAAGATTATGTATACATTTTACTTTCTGGTTATTTGCATGTTTTTGCTGCTTGATAATATTTAAAACTAAAGCAATCGAGGATTTAACATGTGCTACATACTGGTCTAAGTTTTTGCGCGTGTTGATTCTATGTTAGGTTTTATTACCGTCCCCATTTTATAAATAAGGGACTGAGGGACCAAGAGGGTGGGAACTTGCCCAAGGTCACACAGTTGTAAACGCATGGCTATGCCCCGGCCCTGTACTCCAATCCCTGATCCAGACTCTTTCATATATTTATTTTATTCACTTGTTATTTTGACTGTGCTGGGTCTTCACTGCTGCCCGAGGGCTTTCTCTAGTTGCTGCGAGTAGGGGCTGCTCTCTCATCCTGGGGCACAGGCTTCTCACTCTGCTGGCTTCCGTGCTGCAGAGCGTGGCCTGCAGTAGTGGAGGTACACAGGCTGACTTGCTCTGCAGCGTGTGGAGTCATTCTGACCAGGGGTGGAACGCTCTTCCCCTGCACTGGCGGGCAGATTCTTAACCACTGGACCACCCGGGAAGTCCCCAGAACCCCAACTCTTAACCACTATGCGAGACTGCTTCTGCACTGATCATTAAAGGCTATGAAGAATTACTGAGTTGTAGCAATTTAAATATTTTGGCTAAGCCATATGACTTGGATTGAGTCATTTAACTTCTCAGGATAATGTAAGATAGAATTTAACCTTGCTTAAAGAGCTCTGGACTTCAGCCTTGGCTTCTAGGACATAATCCCTAATAGCAGTGTTTTTGTTTAAAGTGATGACTGGCCATCCCAGAAGGACCATTGATGTCACTTAGGGTGGGGGCTCTGGGTCACGCCTGGAAGGATCTGGAGATAAGAAACAGCCCACCACGTGGGCTATCACTCATACCTGGGTAATGGCTCCCCCAAACCATCCAAACCCCAAGACTCGGATGAGCGTCTCTGGTTGGGGAGGGACCCGCCATGCGTGTCATCCCCCGTCGGCACCCGGAGACTGCAGTGTCAGCTCTGCGGGAAGAGAACAGCAGACACTCTGCCTCTGTAACCCTCCTGGGCTCTGCCCTGAGCCTCTTCCTTTGACTATTGTATCCTATCTGCATCCTTTCTCCATTGTCAGCTGTAACAGTGAGAATAATAGCGTTCAGTGAGTTCTGTCAGTCTTTGTAGCAGATGATGAAATCTGAGGGTGACTGGAAGCCCTTGAATTTGCAATTACAGTCAGAAGCGCCCGGTGGTCTTAGACGTGACTGCCTCCCGTGATCTAAATCCTGAGTCCTTCAGCCTCCTCCTCAGCTAAATGATGACATTGAAAGAAGTGCTCTTTTAAGTCTCCTGTAGCCCAATAGTGTTACTCGGTCAGGGGCATTTGTAGTTGAGCAAGGCTGCTCTGGAGGCTGGGAGACTTAACCCGAAGGAGCCCATAGTGAGGGGCTGGGGAGACGGGTGAGAATGGGGGGCTGACGCTTCTCTGCGTAAATCACGCCACACAGGCCACTTACAGGAAAAGGGAGCTCACGGCGATGATGGCGGTGGTGGAGGGGGCATGGGCGAAGATCCTCTCGGTTCTGAGTCAGTGTCTGTGTCTAAACAAACTATCCAGTCAGTGCTGTGCTGCAGGCTGTCTGGCTCAATGTAGCCATGCACTCAGAATCTATATCTGCTCCAGCTACAGAAGGGAGGGACTCTGTGCTAGCAGGCTTCCAATATTCCGAGAGCTAAAGCTTCAGGTCTGGGGCAGTACTTGAAGGCCTCATGGCATCCATTGATTTTTCCTGCATTCAATTGTTCCCAACCTTTGGGGGACGTCCAGAAAGGGGTCTCTCTCAGCTTAAATGCTTCACTGAACTTTTCAGAAAAGCTTCGGAATGCTTTCAGGCTCAAGAGGAGAACGGCCTCAGGAGAGCTGTAAAGCCTTCTGTTTCCCCAGTTTTGCCATTTTGTTCCACAATCTGCCAGAACTCCAGAACTAAAATATCATGAACTAGTGTTGTTTGAGACACTAAGTTTCAGTAACTTGCTGCAACAGAGAAGAAACTGACACACAGAGCTCTTATCAGCAAGTTGTTGAGCGGGGATTTGAACTTAAGTGGTCTGCGTCAAAGACCAGCCCTTCCCTCAGTGTGCCCACCCCGTCAGTATCCCCACCGCAAGTCGTCAGCCCCGTCGGATCTGGAACCCCTACGGCTGATCATTTTCAACATCCAGTGGTCACAGATTCACTTCACTACAGGTTACAGGGAGACACAGACATGAGGAGCCCTGCAGCCAACACAGAGGCCAAGAGCTCGGCGGCAGAAGACGGGCCAGCGCTCAGGCTTCCTGAACCTCAGTTCCCTCACCTGTACTTTGGCCCCCTGATGCGAAGAGCCGACTCCTTGGAAAAGACCCTGATGCTGGGAAAGATTGGGAAACAGGAGAAGAAGGGGATGACAGAGGATGAGCTGGTTGGATGGCATCACCGACTCAATGGACATGAGTTTGAGCAAACTCTGGGAGATAGTGGAGGACAGGGAGGCCTGGCGAGCTGCGATTCATGGGATTGCCCAGGTGGACATAACCACAGAGGGTGTGGAGCACGGTGGCACAGGCTTTCCAGGGATTTTAAAAGGGTTCAGTGAAATAGTCCAAGTAAATCACTGACTGCAATGCTGGGCACAGAAAACCACACTAAAACTATATTATTCTCTTAAAACTCTATTGAGTGCTTAATATTACCTTCTAGATTTTCGCTTCGGAGTTTTGACTTCAGAATTTCAGCTTTGCAATGGACCATCACAGGGCTTCTTAAACAGAAAAAAATGATCTCCTCATTTTTATATAAAACTTACAATTTAGTATCTAGCTATTAGCTATTATTTTAAAATAAATGATGTAGTGAGTTGAATAGTGTCCCTCCAAAATTCAGGTCCACCCAAAACCTCAGATAGCAACCTTGTTCAGTAACAGAGTTTTTGTTCATAGAGAACAGATTTACGGACACAGCAGGGGTAGGAGAAGGTGATGAGAACGGAGAGAGTACATTGAAATATATGCAATACCATGTGTAAGATATTATAGACAGCGAATGGGAAGCTGCTGGGGGACCCAGGGAGCTCAGCCTGGTGCTCCGTGACAGCCTCGAGCGGAGGGAGGGGGTGGGAGGTGGGAAGGAGGGGACACGCGCGCAGCTGCGGTGACTCGGGTTTGATGCGTGGCAGAGGCCAGCACAGCAGTGCACAGCAATGGTCCTGCAGGTAAAACAAACACACTTCTAGGAAAGAAGCAGGGTCTTTGCAGATGCATTCAAGGTAGGGGTTGACTTAAAACCATCCTGGATTTGAGTGGGCCCTACTTTCAATGATGGCGTTGTTATAAGGGACAGCAGAGTCCCCACAGAGACAGCGAGAAAGCAGAGCCTGGAGGGATGCAGCCACAAACCAGCGGGCCCAGGGGCTGCGTGCGACCACCAGAACCTGGGCAGAGGCAGGGGGCACTTTCCCCAGAGCTTCCAGAGGCTTTGGTTGCAGACTTCTGGCTTCCTGGACTAGACTCCTGCCGTTTCAGGCCACCAGCTTTGTGGTAACTTGCTAGGGCAGCCCTAGGAATCTCACACCCATAGTAATTCGGGGACCCCTCCAGTCACCCCACGGGGGAGAGGCCCCTTCATCACTTGCTCCAGGCTCTCTCCCGCTCCCCAAAAGGAAGAAATGGTTCACGCAAGAGAACGGTTCTGCTCCGTCTCCACTTTGCAGCTTGCGGACTGCAGCAGGTGCGAAAGGAAAGCAAAGTTGTGTCAACAGGTGTTACTCTTGGTAGAGAGCGCGCCGCTGGGCATGAGAGCGGAGGAGGGGACTGCCCTGGTGGCCCAGGGGTGGAGAGCCCGCCTTCCAGCGCAGGAGCCGAGAATTAGGTCTCCGGTCGGGGAGCTGAGATCCCACACGCCTCGGACCAACTAAGCCCGCGTGCCCCAGCCAAAGATCCCGCATGACACAGCGCGGACCCCTCGTGCTGCAGCTAGTCCCCGGTGCAACCAAATATTAACAAAATAAGCAAAAAAATTTTTAAAGAGCGGCAGGAGTATCTTTGTGCTGCTAGTTAACTGCACGATCTTGAGGGGCAGACGTGACCCTCTGAGACATCCA
This sequence comes from Ovis aries, assembly GCF_016772045.2. Taxonomy (NCBI): domain Eukaryota; kingdom Metazoa; phylum Chordata; class Mammalia; order Artiodactyla; family Bovidae; genus Ovis; species Ovis aries. Next base: position 60,507,796 of record NC_056076.1, read on the forward strand.
TCTCCTCCAAGTGAACCGGGTGCACAAAATACCCTCAAGGTCCCGAGCATAGAATTCTTTAGCAAATGATGGTCTTTAGACCAAACGGAAGAGAAAAGAGGAGAATATGAAGAACCCTTGGCAACTTGGGCACCTCCTCCCCAAGACGAAATAGCTCACATAAATGCCTAGGCCCATGTGTTACCTAGGGCTTCAGTCATACCGTGATTTCGCCCCTACAGTGCCCTACTACGAAACGCATGGGTTGACAACAGATTGTCCTTTTCACTGTAGATGTACCTGGGGCTTCCCAGCTGGTGCCAGCGGTAAAGACCCTGCCTGCCAATGCTGGAGGTGTAAGAGACGTGGCTTTGATCTGGGGTTGGGAAGATCCCCTGGAGAAGGAAACAGCAACCCACTCCAGTATTCTTGCCAGGAGACTCCCATGGACAGAAGAGCCTGGTGGGCTGCAGTCCACAGGGCTGCAAAGAGTTGGACACGACTGACGCAGCTAAACACGCCCGAATGCTCCTGTCCACCTGGGCGACTGAAATTGCTCTCAGGGCTACTTACATCAACATCAGCGTCTCAGGGAAAAAAAATGCTCCTAATGTGGTTCACTCTCTGCCTCTGCTAACCTGTATATTTATTTACAGCTTCTTATTTTGTATTGAGGTATAGCTGATTTATATGTGATCGTTTCAGATGACCAGCCGAGAGACTCGGCCCCCCACACACATGGATCCATTCTCACCCACACTGCCCTCGCCCACAGGCGCTGCTCCCGCATACAAACAGGCAGCCGCTGTTTCAGTAACTCTGGCGCTGACCAGGACCACAGAGGTCTTCCCTCGGCAGGACGTGGCCTCTCCCAGTCTCTCTGGGAAGCTACCTCGCCCAGCAGGCTGGAGCGTGCCTACTCACCTTGCAAGCATGCGATACAAGGTTAGAGGAAATCTAATTAGAGAAAAAAGATCATCTTTCAATCTTTAGATTGCATATCGAGGATCAAAGTCTCCGAAACCTCTCACTGGCCGCTTGCACTTTTGCCTAAACTCACTGATAACAGAGGGGAAACCAAGGTTAGGAAGAGTTAGTTTAGGTTCTAGGCCACATTGAAAGTTTCTCTCCTGCCTCGTCCATGACCTTCAGCCCGTTTACTTGCTGTATTGCCACAACATTACCCTCCCCTTTACCCTAAATCCTTCCATCCACAGCAACCGTGAGCCGCGATTTTTTTGTGTTCTTTCAGGACTTAACTATTTCATGTCCATTTACATGTCCTACTTAAAGTATCAAAGTCACCAGCATATTACTTTCTTGTAGATCTTTTTAAAGTTTTCCACCATACTTTTCTTTTTAAGGAAAATAACCAATAATGTGCCTGCTTACATGGAAGAAAAAGTGAGGGTATTGATACTGATAAATTGCTCCAGGTGAACTCGTATGAAAACCTGAAGACTCCGGAAAATCAGAAAAAGGAAGACCTTTGGAAAAGGGTGCTGTGTGCCGTGCTTAGTCGCTCAGTTGTGTCTGACTCTTTCCAACCCCATGGACTGTAGCCCGCCAGGCTCCTCTATCCATGGAATTCTCCAGGCAAGAATACTGGAGTGGGCAGCCTTTTCTTTCTCCAGGGGATCTTCCCAACCCAGGGATCGAACCCAGGTCTCCCGCATTGCAGGCAGATTCTTTACCAGCTGAGCCACCAGGGAAGCCTTAGAAAAGGGATTCAATTGTTATTACTAATTCCTTGGCTCTTTAAAATTCTATTTGTTTATGTTCGGGTGCGCTGGGGCTTCGCTGCTGCAGGCAGGCGTTCTCAGTTCTGTGAGCGGGACCCCTCCTGGCTGCAGAGCGTGGGCTGCTCACTGCGGGGGCTTCTCTTGCTGCAACACACAGGCTCTCGGGGCTCGAGCTTCAGCAGCGGCCTCTGGCAGGCTCAGCAGCCGTGGCTTGGGGCTCAGCTGCTCCACAGCACGGGGGGCCTTCCCGGACCAGGGATCGAACACATGCCCCCTGCCTCAGCAGGCAGATCCACTGCACTGTCAGGGAAGCCCTAACTCCTGGAAGCTTTGCACCCACAGGATAACACTGAAAACAGTTTCACGTAAAAGAAAAGTAGAAAAATAAACGGTCCAGCAAAACCACTTCAGAAGAGAAGAATAGAATGGGTAACGATGGGACAACTCCTTCTTAGGGATGATGGGGGTGGGGACGTGGGAAGCCTGGGGTCGAAGCTGTCAGCTCTAGAAAGGGCAGAGGATGTCTTCGAAGTCAGGATCGCTTGCCCATCCCCCTTCAAGTGTGAGTGACTAAGCAGGGGTAACTGTGCAAAATAGCCTCTCTGGGAAAAGCAAGAGCTTCGCTGACGGCGAGGTCCCACCCAGCTCTCTCTTGCCTCTCGAGATGTCCCTCTCAGCAAGATTTCAGAACCGGCGTGTTCTCCGTGCAGCCCAGGACCCACTGAAGCTCAGAAGGAAGCCCAGGTCAGTCACACTAAGACCCCCAAGGTTCTCAGGGCTGGGTGCCAAAGCAGGCCATCCAGCAGCCAGCTGTGCCCAGGGGCTCCTCTAGCAGCACTCGGAGGATGATTCTTGAAGGCATAAATGAAGGGCACTCTTTGAGCCCCAGGAACACAGCTCCCCAAATATGAATCACTGTGCTAATCCAGCTCGGTACTCTGTACGGTGTGGGCTGTATTATTTGTTCTGGGCCTGAGGGAGAAAGCCATGATATATTTAAGGCAGGGTGTTTCCAGAGAGAGCCTTAGCGCAGTGACTTACAGGGAGAATGCAAATGAAAGCACGGTGAAAGTGACCTTGAGTTTTGCAGCTGAAACTAGTTCCCTGTTAGCTAATAGCCAAGCTGATTGAGAACCTCAGGAGCAGAGGTTACAGATGTTCTGTTTATTAAACAGAAAACATTAACAACTTGGTTGTACCTTGAAACACACTAAGACATGAAAATAAGCAGAGGGCAAAGGGGAAAAGTTCAGTGAATTTTTCCTGACCGTTTCTTTTTTTTTTTTTTTTTAGTGCCATCTCAGCCCTGGCATTGTTTTTTTTTTTTTTTTCCAAATATAAGTCAGGAGGAAAATAATAAAATAAAAAATTTTAATATATATATATATGTTTTGGCAAAGCTGGTTTTGGTTCTACAAAGTTGACAGTTTCAGCTCAGTCCACTAAAGAAACCGCCTGTTGAAACACAAAGCTGTGGGTCACATATGAAGTAAGACAGCAGTACATTTCATTTGGGGCTTCCCAGGCGGTCCTAGCAGTTAGGAACCTGCCTGCCAATGCAGGAGGCATAAGAGATGCAGGTTCAATCCCTGGGTCGGGAGGATCCCCTGGAGGAGAGCGTGACCACCCCCTCCAGTGTTCTTGCCTGGAGAATCCCCTGGACAGAGGAGCCCAGAGGACCATTGTCCAGGGGGTCGCCAAGAGTCCGACAGGACAGGAGGGGCTTAGCGCGCACACACGTCCTTTGGGGGTGGCAGTGCTGCGATGGAGAGCATTAGCCCTCCAAGGGATGTTTCCATCTTACAGGAAAGGAAGTGGAGAACAGAGAAATACAAATGACTTGTCTGAGACAGTGGGGGGGATGAATCTTAAACTCAGACTCCTGTCTGCGCACAGCCACATGCCTTAGAGCCACACGCCGTCACTCATCACCCGTGTAAGTCTGGGGCCAGAGGCAGAGCCAGAGAGGAACAGCCCTGCAGAGTCACCTCTGAGGGCCTGAAAGCGTGCGCCGCTAACGGAATCCCGACAGACGCGGTCCGCAAAATCCGCACTTCGTGCTGGACTGACGCAGCTCCCCGCGCCCCCTGAGACACCCACTGCTGCAGGCTCCTTCCTGCTCCTTCACCCCGACCATCAAGTCCATCTCTGAAGTTTGCTTCAGATGGGCTCAGTGAGGAGCCCTTCGTGAGGTGCCCTCCGTGAGGAGCCAGGTCCATGCTGGCCCCCCGGCTCCCTGTCCCATGGAGTGAACCCTCTCCCTTCTCTCCGCTGACTGAGTGCCCGTGGGCAGCTCAAGCCGGGCAGGCAGCCCTAGCCAGGCAGACTCACAGGACTAAAGCACAATCGGCCCGCACGAGTTGACACTCAGCTCCTTCGCTTTTCAGTGACAGATACAATTCAGGCCCCTGGCCAGCCTGGAGGGACCCGTCGCCGGCCGGAGAAGCAACGAGCTCTTGTCCTGATGGTCACACAGCCACTGAAGGGATCGAGGGGACTGAGAGTGTGGACCACACACTGCGGAAGTCACCGCTTGACTGAGAAGAGGTCAGCAGAGCAATCTAAGCTTGAGGTCGCTTTTCCATCTCTATAAAACCCTTGCTAGAGCTGAGTCAAGAACAAAATTCCAAAAAATAGCTAGCATCTCCCTGGAGAAGGTGAACCACAGAGACGGGTGCTAATATCTAGAAAAGGGGTTGTCTTCAGAGCAACAAGCACTGCTGGTCTTGAGGGTTTTCAGAGGGTTATATGCCTTCTACCTAAGCCCTGCCAGCACTTTGAGGATGCAAACGTGTCGGACACGTGGGTGCCCTCAGATGGCTCCCTGGAAATCTAGATAATTAAGTGCAGAACAGGACAGGCCTACAAGCTTGCTTCACATGAGGCTCGAATCATTATGCCCTTCTGGTCACAGACGAAAGAGATTATATTCCTGGCACCTTAGGGAAGGAAATTTTATAGCGTCTCCTATTGGTACCACTGGTTAATAACCCTCCAAAGCCAAAAGAGAGAGAGAGAAATTAGGAAGAGATGCCCTAGCAGACCTGGGCAACTTGCCAGGCCTCCAGGAGGTAGGAATCAGGAACCAAGAGACTGGATTAGATGCCCATTCTGCTTCCAAGCAGCAACACGGATTTAGAGAAGTCCTCAAGCCTCCGTTTCCTCATCTGTGAAACAGGTCTATTACTTTCCCTACCTGGAGAAGGAAATGGCAGCCCACTCCCGTAGTCTTGCCTGAGGAATCCCATGGACGGAGGAACCTGGGGGGCTGCAGGGAGTCGGACACACAGGCACTTTCCCTATATATACCTCATGGAACGAGTGTGAAGCTCATAAGACACTTTGATACATATGGATTTTGCACTTTCCCTGTAAACAAGAGAAAGACATTCTACTTAAGGAGAAACCATCTCCCCCTTACTCTCATTGGTGTGTCTAGGGATCCAGCGGGGTCCTGTAGTCAGCACAGGTATTACTCATCTCTCCAGGACAGAGCAGCTCCCAGAAGCCGAGGGATCCAGCAAACCAAGCAGCTGCTGAACCAAGAAAAAGTAGCTGCAGAAACGGCATCTCTTTAGGAGGTTAACACTCAGAAAGCCCTTGGTCAGAAGTCCTCTCTCTAGGCTGGTGATGAATTGAGGAGCCGACATACATTTTCTTTGCTTAAAAAGGTAAAAATCTTACACTGATCTGAAAATATTAATAGAGCTCAAAAGAGGACCCTGCTGTTTTCCTTGTGGACTTGCTGATTCAGACTCCAGGTTTACACACTGATCAGATGTGTCTGATTTTGGAAACAGAAGTGTGGTTCACGCAAAAATCAGGTCAACAGTTAGCAATTATAGCTGCGCATTAAGGGGTTCACCAGGCCTGCATTCAGCTGTGTAATGAGATTGAGTAAAACCTGATTCCTACCTGGACTTAATCAGACCCACTCTACCCTCTTGGGCTTCCCAGGTGGCCCAGTGGTAAGGAACCCACCTACCAGTGCAGGAGACGCAAGAGAAGAGAGTTTGATCCCTGGATTGAGAAGATCCCCTGGAGGAGGGCATGGCAACCCACTCCCATATTCCTGCCTGGAGAATCCCACGGACAGAGGAGCCTGGCGGGCTCCAGTCCACGGGGTCATGCAGAGTTGGATGTGACTGAGCGGGCACACGCTCTACTCTCTTGAAAGAAGCTAGCTCCCAGCTCCGAGTACCTCTCTTCCCTTTGTTTCTTCTCCTGCTGAGCTGTAGTGAGGACCTGAGCGGTAGACCGGGGCGTGAGTACTGGAGAGCTCCTCTTCCCACAGAGCTTATTTGAATTGCTTGGCTATTGAGAGACCGCAAGAAGCTTGGAGAGGATGAGTCCTTTTGAACAGGATGAAGAGTGCACGTTTGGATTGGTTACCACCGCCTGGTGGAACACAGAGAAGACGAGTCAGGTCTTCGAACCTTACCCACTACAGTGCAAGTTCCTGAAGGGCACGTGCGGAAGGGACAGGCCCGCGGTCGGCACACCGCTGCCGGCCGGGGTTTTGGCCTTACGCCCGCTGCCACCTCCCAGTCTGATAGGCTGGCTGGGACCGCGAGGGAGCAGGTCCGCTCCTGCTTAGGTCACGTGAAGACTTAAGCTCCACTCATCCTGTATGTTTCTTCAACACCTCCATCAGGACTTTTAGAGCAGAAGTGTCCTCCCAGTACAGAGTCCCAGGTCCAGCATAGAATTAAGGAAAAGAAGTGGGCAGGAATAGAGACACAGCCTATTGTGCTGAGTCGCGTATATGGACGGGTGCGCATGCTCAGTCCTGTCCGACTCCTTGTGACTCCACGGACTATAGCCCGCCAGGCCCCTCTGCGCATGGGATTCTCCAGGCATGAATACCGGAGTGGGTTGCCATTTCCTCCTCCAGGGCATCTTCCCAACCTGGGGATCAAACCTTTGACCCCTGTGTCTCCTGCCTTGCAGGCCAATTCGTCACCACCAACCCATCGGGGAAACCAATGTGTATAGAGAAGGGATATAGAGTTAATAAAAATAGCCAACATATATGTACACATACACTCCAAAGATATATATATTTATGTAGATACTCCAGAGTCCAACACGCAAGAGATGACAAGCCGCAGCAAAGCCAGAGCCTGCCTTTCTGCTCCTCTTTGCTGCCTCGCACCTCCACACCATGGTCTAACCGTGTCCTGAATCCGCATCAGAGCTTCTCAGTAGAGAATTTCAGGGAGGAGGAGGGTGGTGAGGATCTCACTGTTTGAGAGACCCCAAGAATTTGGCCTGATTTCTAAGAACAGAGGAGCCCTGAGCAGGGGAAGGAAGACGAGCGTGTTTAGTACCCAGAGGAGGAAGACAAAAGCGCCGTCCCTGGCAGTTCCCGTTGGAAGAGACCTGGTGAAAGGCAGACGGGAACGCCAACAGAGCAGGAGCTAGAGTCCTCGAGGAGATCTAAGCGGGGGAGAGAGAGACTTACGGAACCGCAACTATACAGTATGAAGTTTCATCTAAAAACCAAACGTTTTCATGTAATTTTACACTCAGCCGCTTAATAACTTGCAGCAGCGAATGATCCCAGTCAGGAGTAACTCCAGAGGAGCTGCATCATGGCACAGATAAAACTCAGAAAGGCAGAAATGACTGGACAAACGCAGGAACTGGCAGGCAGATCCAGAAGGCCTTGCATGTGGAGAAGAGGTCTAGTTGGAGAAGGAACGGAGAGAAGGGGTTGATAATCAAATGAGTAGTAGAGAAAACAGCTCCCTGGCTGAGGAAGGCTTGAGTCGGCAGGTTGCAGGGCGCACTGAGTCGCAGAGTGGAAAGGGCAGAGCTCCCGGCGAAGCCCCTGCATCCCAAGGACAAAGCCCGGGGCGCTCAGCGAACCCTCCCAAGGTCTCTGTTTTTCAAGGCCCATGCACTTGCTAGCTCAGACCCAGGAAGCTTGTTCAAAATCGGATTCCAGAGCTTGTGAATCCTAGCCCCTGGGGCTCCTGGGCTTGGCAGCATCACTCCATCCTCTGGCTCCATCTTCACATGGTCCTCCCTGCGCACCTGTGTCTCGGTGTCTTTTCTGCGAGGACACTTTAAATCCAGGATGACGTCATCCTGAGATCCTTAATTATGTCTGCAAAGACACTATATCCAGATAAGGTCACCAAAGAGAAAATCCCAGTTCTCCTCCTGTTTCTCCTTTCTGACACGACCCCACGCTCACCACACCTCTGACAGCAGGTGTGGGTGGGGCTTTCCTCGCTAAAAGCAATTCTCCACGAGACCAGCTGGGTGTTCTACAGTTCAGTTCAGTTCAGTCGCTCAGTCGTGTCCGACTCTTTGCAACCCCATGAATCGCAGCACGCCAGGCCTCCCTGTCCATTACCAACCCCCGGAGTCCACCCAAACTCATGTCCATCGAGTCGGTGATGCCATCCAGCTGTCTCATCCTCTGTCGTCCCCAGCGTCCCTCAGTTCTGACGCTCTCTGCCTGGATCCTACAGGTTAAGGTCAGTCCTACAAGACCACCCCTTTCACATGCCAATCACAGGTCTAGACCACCACCTCTGCTCTGACCAACGGGCTGAAAGTAAAAGGCTCCAGCGAGGGATTTCTCTGGTGGCTCAGTGCCAGTGCAGGGGACCCAGGTTCGCTCCCTGGTCCGGGAGGATTCTGCATGCCTCGGGCAACTAAGCTGGTGTGCCCCAACCACTGAGCCCGTGCTCCACCACCAGGGAAGCCACAGCTAGAGAGCAGGCCCTGCTCACCGCAGCCAGAGAAAGCCCAAGCGAAGGGATGAGGACTCGGAAACCACGAAAAAAGGCTCCAGTGACCCCTCCTTTGGCTTGATGAGCTGCTCAAGCAGCTCACAGAGCTCAGGGACACCACTTACTTACCAGGTTATTATAAAGTGAAGTTGCTCAGTCGTGTCCGACTCTTTGCAACCCCATGGACTGTAGCCTAGCTGGCTCCTCCATCCAACCACGGGATTTTCCAGGCAAGAGTACTGGAGTGGGTTGCCAATTCCTTCTCCGGGAGATCTCCCCCTCCCCTCCCCCCCCCCCCAGGAAACGAACCTGGGTTTCCCACATTGTAGGCAGATGCTTTTAGCATCTGAGCCACCAGGGAAGTTATTATAAAAGGATGCAGTGAAGGCTACCGAGGAACAGCCAGCAGAGGACAAGGTTTACGGAAAGCAGGGTGGAGCATCCGCGTGCTCTCCAGGCATCTCCGCCCCCAGCCCCCCTCGTGCGCGGCAACCTGGGAGCTCTCTGAGCCCTGGGCCTTGGGGACTGTTATGGGGGCGTCATCGCAGAGGAACGGTTGATTATCCTCTCCATTGTAAGCTCCTCTCTGGAGACTGAGAGATGGGGCTGAAAATTCTAGGCTTCTGAGGATGGCTTGGGGTTTCTGTAACCAGCCCCAATTCAGAAGCAAACCCCCCCCCCCCAGGTCACCTCATTAGAGCAAAAGACACTTTGATCATCCAGGAAATTCCAAGGAATTTCAGAACTCTGTGTCAGGAACAGCGTCAGAGACCAAGCAGAACAACTCCATTTTCACTTATTATATTACACATAACGTTTATATTTTTATACAAAAGCTTTTCTACTGCACCTGATAAAGAACTCAACAACAAAGAGAAACTGGAAACCAGACACTAAATGAAATGGGACCACTGACTATGGAATAGAAAAAGGGAGCACACTAGACCCTCATGCCGTCTAGCTGTTCTAAACGTGGCTGTTCATCAGAAACGCAAGGAGAGGTTCCATTTTCTCTTTTCCTTGTTTGTGCGTAGCGACATGACTCAGGTAACATACACGTATACCAACTGAACTATTATATGTGCACAAATTCTGTTTTAGATTATTTCCCATTATTTGTTATTGCAAGATATTGAAGACAGTTCCCTGTGCAATGCAGTAGGTCCTTGTTATTTATTTGATACTTAGTAGTATGGATCTGTTGATCCCAAACTCCTAATTTACTTCTCCCCCCAACCCAGCGCTCTTATCACTTAGGAAATTACCAAGTTTTTAGGAAATTTGTGCCAGAAGCCAGAGCAGGGACCGACACATACGATCCATGATCTCAGTCACATCTCCAGGCCCCAGGGTGAGGCCCTGGGTATATCAGCCTCATTATCTCCTCACCTGCAGGTGGGCCTCGGATTCTCTTCAGTCTCTGCCATAGTCTCTCCGACTATTGCTAATCAAACAGCCATGATCACGCGTGTACACGCCTTTACATGCGTATGTGTCCATCCCTTTTGGTTAAATGTGCTTTGCCCAAGCGTGGATCTAACTTTAAACAAAACTGCCAAGAGCGTTCCCAAACTAATCGCACTATTTTCCCTCCCATCAGCAGGGCATGAAATTCTACTTGCTCCACACCCTGACCCAAACCTGGTGCTTGTAAAGTCAGTCTTTTCACATTTAAACCACTTGAGTGGGTGTGTAGTGATGTTTTCATTGTGGCTTTTATTTACATGTCCTTGATGACTAAGGATGGTGAATATCTTTTCATGAGCTTATTAACTATTCATACATTTTATGAAAGCTCCATCTAAACCCTTGGCCTATTTTTAATCAAAGTTTGTCTCTTAGCACTGTAAACATTACTTTTTGAAATGTTTTTTTTCCTGACAAGTATGAACAAAACTGCTTTTTTTAATTTGGGAGCTTAGAAAGGTCTGTCAAACAGTAACAGCTCAGCAGAGACGTTATCTGAACCAGGGGGAGACTCTGTCTTGAGCAGCACGGGTGGTGCGTGGACGGAACTGCCCCTCTGGGTCAGAGAGCTGGGATACGGGGCCTGTGCTGCGCTCCTGACTCCCTCAGCTCCAAACAGGCCGCACAGCCTCGGACCCCCATCTCTCCACTTGTCAGATAAGGAGCTTGCACTAACGTGATCAAGCCTTCTCCAAGCCCAGCGTGCACGGCTGGTGTGCAGCTGCCCAGTCGTGTCCGACTCTTCTCGACCCCACGGACCACAGCACGCCAGGCCTCCCTGTCCTTCACTGTCTCCCGAGGCTTTCTCAAGCTCACGTCCATCGAGTCGGTGATGCCATCCAACCATCTCGTCCTCTGTCATCCCCTTCTCCTCCTGCCCTCAATCTTTCCCAGCATCAGGGTCTTTTACAACTCACAAGTATTGGGTTGGCCCAAAATTTCACTCAGGTTTTTCTGTAAGATGTTATAGAAAAACCCGAATGAAGTTTTGGGCCAACCCAACAAGTGGTTCCTTCTGATAAATGACTAAAATAGCCACAAAGGTCCCTCAAAATATGTTATATTTGAAAGCTAAACCATTTAAAAAAATTCACTGGGCCTCCCTGAAGTCTGAAAAAAAAATCAAATTCAAGAAAGATGAAAGAGTTATCTGTGTGGAACAGCAGATATCAGCACGTTTAGCTGATCCTTGTGAAGTCAGCGTCTAACGAGTAGGGTCCCTGTCAGTGGAAACATCAAGCCAGCAGTTCCGGTGTCTCCTGCAGCCTTTAATTACAGCATTGACTGGTACGTGCCACACACAGTATCCCAAACGGTAGCAGCAGCATCTTGAAGCATGGGAACAGAATACGGACGAGGCACGAACACAGCTGACATTTCTAATTGTGCAGAGTCTTTCCCCTGGAAATACTTGTGAGGTCTTTCAAATATACTGTCTCAAATGAACTCAAAAAACAGAAAGAGGCTCCCAGACTTGAGAACGAGTTTATGGTTGCTGAGGGGAAGGATCAGGAGAAGAGCCAGTTAGGGAGTTTGGGATGGACAGGTACACACTGCTATATTTAAAATGGACAACCAAAAAGGGCCTTCTGTATTCCCTACCGTACAGGGAATTCTGCTCAACGTTATGTGGCAGCCTGGATGGGAGGGGAGACTCGGGGAAGATAGATGCACATATGGGTTTCCCTGGTGGCTCCGATGGTAAAGAATCTGCCTGGAATGCAGGAGGGCCTGGTTTCAGTCCCTGGGTAGAGAAAATCCCCTGGAGAAGGGAAGGGCTACCCGAGAATACTCCAGTACTCGCCTGGAGAATTCCATGGACTGTACATATACGTGTATGGCTGTGTTCCTTCTGTTCACCCGACCCGAAACTACCACAGCATTGCTTGTTAATCGGCTACACCTCAATACAAAGTGAAAAGTTTAGAGAGGAGAAAAATACTGTCAACTTTTGCAACATTTTATTAAAATATTCTCCTTTAAAAAAGAAAGTTGTTTACCACTCAGACGAGCTCATATAAACCTGGGAGGTTAATGCTATTGAGTATCTCCTACGCCATAAATGAACTGCTTTTTCCAAAAGTGGTGATAAATATGCTTTAGATATAGACCTGTTCTCAGTCCCCCTTTGTCTCAGAGGACACAGCTGCCAATGACAGCTCTAGGATCAGGGTTGTATTTTTGGCCATTGGATAATGGTTCATATGAAGCAACTGATCTGGGTGATGACTGGACCCATAATTCTGATATCAAGTCAGAATTATACCTCTTAGGTTAAAGGCCGTTTGGCCAACACTCTCTGGATTTCATTAGCACCATGCTCTACTCATCAGAACTTGCCAACTGAAACTATAAAGTTAGATATTATATGGTGATAAAGCGGACAATTCAAAACATATCTTCTCTGATCAGCCTATCAGGAATTTGACCTTCTGCTTTGGCAGTAAGAATCCATATCATTTCCTCCTTGTTAAGTGCCCAGGCCATGGTTTGGGAGCATTCAGTTTTGAGCTGAATTTAGATCTTAATTTTAGGTTTGAAGGGCAAGTGTCAGAAAGAGGCAACCAAGTGTACCCAAAGCTATAAGGATGTAGCAATAACTTCAGAGTCTTTAGGTGAAATCCTAAAGTCCACACAAAGATGTTTCTCCAAGAAAATTTGAGTGATAATGTCTTTCCTGGGCATGTCTTGCTAATCAATTTATTCTAGAAACATTATTTTCTTTATTTCTGTCTTTATCACCACAATCCTCATTTTTTCCAACATTGCACTATGAAGAATTTCAAACACACAGTAAAATTGAAGGAATTTTAGTGAATACTCATCACCTCGATTGTATTATTAATGTTTTACTCCGCTTGCCTTATCACATATCTATCCACCTAACCATTCCTCTATGCATTCCTCATATTTTTTAATATATTTCAAAGTAAACTATAGACATGAGCCCATAACCTCTTTTTTTTTTTTGGCCTGGAGAATCTTAGTTCCCTGTCCAGGGATCAAACCCACCCACCTGGCAGTGAAGCATGGATTTGTGGCCAGGGACAGCCAGGAAGTCCAATACTCTCATTTTTAGGCCTTCTTTCTCTCTTCCCTGTCTAGTTTTGGTCAGTTTTCATTGAAGGGTCTCTTTTTCCCCCTCTCTAAGAATAATTCTAAAAATGGATTTACACAGAATTCTGGAAGTAGAAAGTTCTGTCTACACCAATCCTGGTGCCCCAGTTCTGAGTTTGAGTTGGTTACTACACGTTTTCTTCTCTTTGCCTCTCATCCAAGTGAATAAGCAGCCCCCGCCACTGATACTTGGTTACTTTTATCTTCCAAAAATGAGAACGCTGAACAACCTTCCAAAAGAAAACAGAAGCCCCTCATCTGCCCTTGCTATGAAAGGTCTATTTAAGCATGTAAGAACATTCCAACAGCGTTCTGTTTCTCTCCTCCTTGTTTCCTCAGTGTCAGGCACTCTCCACACCGCTTCACTGCCAGGAGCAACGCTGACATCAAGTGTTAGAAAGGCTTCCAGACGCTAGTTAAGAATTCTACTTAAATGTGGCAGACAGAAAACATGTATCTCTGTCTCCTCCTGAAACACCATCAATATATAAGCAAAGATATTACAAGAAGAATGAAGTCAGAAGGACACGAAGAGCAGGAGCAGGGAGGAAAGCCAACGGTAGACGCCGCTAAGTTTGGGAGGATTAGAAACGAGCCGAGGGAGGAAATCCATTTAGCCAAACGGAGGGAGCATAAATCCACCTGCCCCAAGTGAAGGCAGTGATGAGAAACGAGACAGTTTGCTTTGCAAAACTCAGGAAAGATCCGGGCTTGGGTGCACAGGGAGCCTCAGACAGCTGTGTGTAGCTGAAGCCACTGAGGTTTATTCCAGGTTTACACATGTGTTCATCGCAAGTAAGCCAAGGGCTCACGTCTCCTCACTCAGGAGGCAGGCTGGTGGAAGAGCCACGACCTTCACCACTGCTAGGTAGAAAGGAAGACAGCTCTGATGTGCCTCACAGTAGCAGCCCATAAGACACTCTTCCCCAGGAGCAGGAGAGGCTGAAGTCCCCCTCCATGGAACCACATGGCTAGGGAAATCCAGTTTCTCCCTTAACATGCATGTGGGAGATACTTCACAGCAACGTTTTAAAAATTGTGTGTGTAAACAATGGCAGTTGGAAGTGACGTTTTTTGTTTGTAACTAGTGAAATCAGACACTTATTTGACATTCACTGTTCTAAGGAACATGCCCACCACTATAGAGGAAAAGGATAAATAACTACCATTAAGATGAGCACGTGTTGCTCTATAAAAGATCAGCTGGAATTTCAAAAACCCCCCGTAAGAGAACAAAGTGATTAAAATATCAGGAGGTAGTTTTATGCATTTGAATTCAAAAGCATGTTTTCCTGTTTCTGTCCCAGGGTGACATTTTTTGCCAGGAACTCCCTGGAATCAAGTCCTAATTTGCATCTGTGCCCAAAACCACCGAGCACAGCAAGCTTAGTAAAGCTGGAAAAAGACAGTACGGCCTGTCTTAAACGGACTCAACTTTTGTAGTTAGTCATGTCTCTGGATTAACTTTTTAAAAGTAGAGCGTAAAGCCAACCCCGCTGAAGCCCATCTCAAGTGGCCCGCTGTTCCCCCTCCTCTCCCTCCTAACGCACTCGGTTTGAGTTCAGCTGGTGAAACTTACACTGCTGCTGCTAAGTCGCTTCAGTCGTGTCCGACTCTGTGCGACCCCATAGACGGCAGCCCACCAGGCTCCCCCGTCCCTGGGATTCTCCAGGCAAGAATGCTGGAGTGGGTTGCCATTTCCTTCTCCAATGCATGAAAGTGAAAGGTGAAAGTGAAGTCGCTCAGTCGTGTCCGACCCTTAGCGCCCCCATGGACTGCGGCCCACCAGGCTCCTCTGTCCATGGGATTTTCCAGGCGAGAGCACTGGAGTGGGGTGCCATTGCCTTCTCCTTACACTTACACTGAAGGTGTGAAAACAGGAATGCTGCTCCTGGGAGAAACAAAGGAAAGAAATAAAAGTAACATTGAAGGGATATAGAAGAAAATTACTTCCTGCTTCAAATTAGAAAAAAAAAGAAAGTGTGTTCAGACATGAAATAGTGTTTCCATTTCCAGCCCAGGTGGTTTAACTTGGGTTGATTAATGTACTGGGAGTGATATCTTTGGTTTATCGTCCATGGAGAGGTAATTTTAAAAATCTTTGACCTTGTCAGTTTGGGGGTCACTTCAAGTTGGAAGTGTTGCTTCTGCTATGTCACCTCCAATGTTCAGGAATCTTTCTTGCCCTGCCCGGTATATTGGCCTTGCAGATTTTCAGTATTTACTGCAGGTCGTTTTCTTCCAACTACAATTCCGCCATCCATTTGAATCTTTCACCCATTTCCCCACTTGTAAATACATCCTCTTTTTCACTAAAGGGACTCTACCTTTTAGATAATAGCGTAAAGCGCATGGGAAGAGAACCAACATCAATTACATTTAATGTGCTCTCAACAACACCCTAGGCGCTTAATGCAGGAGCTCGCTTAACACTTATCACAATCAAACATGCAGTACAAACCAGCCAGGTTACCATAAAGATACACAGGACATCACGCACTAATGCATATATATGGGATCTAGAAAAGTGAAATTGACGCACCTGTTTGTAGGGAAAATTGGAGACGGAGACGAGGGTGGGACGAATTGAGGAACTAGCGTCGCCACATACGCACTCCCACGTGGGAAACAGACAACCAGGGGGAAGCTGCCACACCGCCGCGGAGCCCCGCCCTGTGCTCCGTGACGTCCTAGAGGGGCGGGAGGCTCAGGGCGGAGGGGTATGCATACGTATACGTAGCTATGGCTGATTTCCGGTGCCTTATGCCAGAAACCAAGACATTGTAAAGCAATTATCTTACGATTGAAAAAGAAAAAGATACATAGAGCAGTGACTTAAGCCCAGGTTCAACTTCAAAGACTTTCATTAGAAAAAACTTTTTTAAAAACACCTATATACCACACTTGTCCTATGAATATTCCTAACCCTAACATCCTTGAGAAAACATAGAGCTGTGCTGAAAATATTTCGCATTCACAACAAGGTATCTTCCCTTCATAGATTATTTTTCCAGCAGCATTTGTTGAAAAGCTACCCTTCTCCCACGGATCTGCCTTTTCATCTTTGTCAAAAATCCGTTGATTACATGTATGTGTATTCCTGGGTTATCTATTTTATCCATTGATCTAAATGCTTCGTCCCTTACCAATACCACACTCTTGATGTCTGCAGCTATATAATAAGTCTTGAAACTGACAAAGTGATTCCTCTAAATTTATCCTTCTCTTTCGACATTGTTTTCCATACATATTTTAAAATAATCTTGTCTGCATATCTACAAAAAAATCTTGCTGGATTTTTGACAAGAAAAGTATTAAAACTGTATGTCAACTTGGGAAGAACTGACATCTTTCTTATATTATACCTTCCGATCCATAAACACAAGAATATCTCTTTCTTTGGTGTTTTGTAGTTTTCAGCAGACAAGTCCACAGGACCTCTACATATTTTGTTAGATATAAACCTAAATATTTCACTTATTCTTGCTTCTTTAATAATAAATTATTGTTAGTATAACTTTATCATCGTTAATTTAGCTGTGGTTTACTTAGTTACTCCTTAAGCAAAAATCATAAATTGGCCTCCCTCTGGGAAAAATTCAGCCCATAGAAAATTTTAATGAGGAGAGATTTTCCATTTTAAAAGGCCATATTTCTATCTTCTCTTGAGAAATGTGGAAATTTGTTAACACTGGGCCTCGTTTTCCTGCTCAGCAACAATTAGCTGGAGCTGTGTCATGTCCCAACTGGTGCAGTGGTAAAGAAGCTGCCTGCCAGTGCGGGAGACGTAAGAGGTGAGGGTTTGATCCCTGGGTCAGGAAGATCCCCTGGAGGAGGGCAAGGCGACCCTCTCCAGTATTCTTGCCTGGAGGAGGGCGTGGCGACCCTCTCCGGTATTTTTGCCTGGAGGAGGGCGTGGCGACCCTCTCCGGTATTCTTGCCTGGAGGAGGGAGTGGCAACCCTCTCCGGTGTTCTTGCCTGGAGGAGGGCATGGCGACCCTCTCCGGTATTCTTGCAGGAGCCTGTGGGGACAGAAGAACCTGTGGCCCATGGGGTCACAACGCGTCAGATGCTACTGAAGTGACTGAGCAGGGGGCCCATCCCTACGAGAGGCAGGCTTTCCAGTTAACCACAATCTCCACCAAGGCCAAGGAATGTGTGTGCACTTACGCTTGGCCTGCTCTCCTTGTTACTGCTCCGGCTCTGGTAGCCTCCTGAGATTCCACTTCTGCATTAAATTGAGTGGTGATACATATTGGCATCAACAATACCTTTGGTTTATTAATTGGCTTTCATAGGTTACTTACAGGGCACAGAATGTGTTAATCATCCATACTCTTACATATTTACTAAGCTACTGTGTCTATATTTATTCTCCTCACCCCCAAATCTCCTTATTTCATGACACTTCATCATCATCAACTATTTCTCCCAACGGGGAAAGCAGAGTCAGTGTGGTTTCAGAACAGATAAAAGACTAGAGTGGAGGGACTTTCCTGGTGGCCCAGTGGTTAAGAATCTGCTTTGCAACACAAAGGACGCGGGGTCAGTCCCTGGCCGGTGGACTAAGAGCCCGCATGTCCAGGGGCCACTGAACCTGAGAGCGGCAGCTGCTGAGCCTGCGCACTCCAGAACCCGAGTGCGCAGGGAGGGCCAGCACAAGAAAAAAAGACTAGGCGGAGACGGAGGAACCCGGCCTAGGAGTCTGCCCTGTGAGAGCGCTTCTCCTTGGGCTGATGTTTTGTGAGAGAGACTTGCCTGGCAGAGGTGAGCC
Organism: Ovis aries; assembly: GCF_016772045.2. NCBI lineage: Eukaryota > Metazoa > Chordata > Mammalia > Artiodactyla > Bovidae > Ovis > Ovis aries. The sequence continues at coordinate 60,525,622 of NC_056076.1, forward strand.
CTGGTAAACGAAGGCCATTTTTCTCAGAGTGCTTTTTCAGCTCTGAACTCCTACTTGTGAATGTACTTGTGAATTTCCCAAGAATTTATCTTGAGATAATGGGGTTACCCTTCAAAGTTCCATTAACAAGATTCTCAATTGTTCTCCCAGAAGTGAGAAAAGTATGTTCCCTCCACTCACCTAGACTGTTCATTCGAGCAAGTGACAGGGCTAACCTAGTCCCCATTTAACCTCTCAGCACCATCGTCGCACAGCCAGGGAGGGGAGTTCAGCTTTAATATCCCACTTTTCCTAATCCGTTATCCATGATAATCCATTGCGTCCCCTGGGTACTTAATCATCAAAGCACCGTAAACCTCTTTTTGAAGATCAAATGGTTGTTTAATCCATTTACTTACAGTACCCTCAGTTATAGAAAATTAATCCGAAGGGTAAGTGGGCCACTATTCCAAGTTTCTTATGGCGCCTGTTAACAAGGCAACAGCTCGGTAATGGCCTTTGTGCCAGGCGAGGCAGAATGAGGCGCAAATCAGCTTGGCGGTCGCTTGTCCCCGCGCTCTTCAGGCTGACTTAGCTCTTGCTGCCTCCTTGGCCTTGCCTGCCGTCCCAGAATCCCATCGATGAATTAACGAGACTCAGCCCGCCGGAGAGCTAATTGGACTTTCAACCTTTCAGTGAGGGTGCCGTTAATTCTCATCTTCCCTTCTGCATCAGGTTAGCGGAAACCGTTTAGAGATATCACTCTAGGTCTTTGAACTCTTAAAGAAGTAAGAGAGCAGTAATTTTCATTAAGCAAAAGCACCGCGTTCCAGGCTAATTTCCTCATGTCCTCTTCCCTCGGTACCGAGGAACTGCATCAGACGACCCCCAAATGGCCCCAGACACCCACTACTGGGAAGCCTCTCACCCTCAAGAACACCCCAAGGTCATTACTGTTGCTCCCTCTACATGTTTTTAGTTGCTCGGTTTAAGAGAAAAAATAATCATTTTTGAGCCACTCAATAATAGAAATTGAGATTTCATATTAACCAGAAATTCAATGTTCATATCATCCTTTATAAGGCATTTTCTTTGCCAGAGGAGCTGGTTTAACCTGAACATTAAAAAAAAAAAAAAAAAAACAAACAACTCCTGACTCTGATCACGGGAAGAGGCCTTTTAATTATTCATTATGCAGTAACTAAGTGTTCTTTAGTTATGAAAAAATGCCTTCTAAATAAAAACCCATTCACAGGATGGATAAAACCACCACATTTCCCCTGCCCCTTCGGAGTGTCTACTCAGCACAAGGCGTCTTCGTGTGAATTACATACATAAGCACATTTACAGGCTCCCCGGGCGGCACTAGTGGTAAAGAGCCCGCCTGCCAATGCAGAGATGAAAAGACGTGGGCTCCATCCCTGGGCCAGGAAGATCCCCTGGAGAAGGAAATGGCAACCCACTCCAGTATGCCTGTCTGGGAAATCCCACGGGCAGAGGAACCAGCAGGCTAGAGTCCATGGGGTTGCAAAGAGTTGGACATGACTGAAGCGACTGAGCACGCAAGCACATCTGCATGTATATATTATAAATTCATATATACATACATATGTATAAGACACTCATACTCACATAATACATATGTATAAGTGCATGTGTATAAATGGGAGAAAGACAAAGCATGATAAACTCAGGGTCCCAAGAAGAAGGGATATGTGTGAGAGTAAGGCAGCCCATGGGCAAAGTGCTGTGGATCGAGCGATGAGTCTGGTGGGTGATGGGAGTGGGCAGGGGGCGGGGTGCTTATCAAGATGGACTGACTTCTGTGGACTGAAACGCAGGCAGTTAATCTTTCAGCAACTGTGTTTCCTGCCAGAGATGGGCTCAGTCTAGCTCAAGATGCAAGCAGGACACAGAGAAAGGAGAAATGATGCTTTTTCAGTGAGAAAGACAGTTGTCAACTCTCCTTGGAGCTAAGAGGAGAATCAGGAGAAACCAGATGCAAACACAAAGACGTACGAGCTGAGTGTTTGTGTCCTTTGGACATCCACGCGTTGAAATCCTTTCCCTCAGCGTGATGGTATTTGGAGACGGGGACTTCGGGAGGCCACTGGGATTCGATGGGGTCACGAGGATGAAGGCTCCAAGATGGAATTAGTGCCCTTATAATAAGAGACATCAGAGCGCTTGCTCCTTCTCTGCCGCGAGAAGAGAAAGTGAGAAATCCACCGTCTTCAAGCCAGGAAGAAGGACCTCACCAGGAACTGAACCCTGCCAGAACCTTGATCGTGAACTCTGACCTCCAGAATTGCAAGAAACTTAGTTCCCACTGGTTAGGTCCCTCGTCTAGGGCGTCCTGTTACGGCCGCCAGCGGGGACAGAGACAATGGCTTATTTCTGAGGAGGGGTCATGACATAGGAGGCACCTGTGGGCAGAGCCAAGGAAGCCGCCTGGGATACAGGGCTGATGAACGCACATTCTGGCCAAGATGCAAACCTCTGTCTGGGACCTGCTCTTCTCAAGTTTAAACTCCACTCCGGGGAGCCAGACTCAGTGAGAACTTCTGTAAGGGAAGTATCAGAGAGATGATGGAGGAGGAGCGCAAGCCCACGTATATTTCCTGGTGGGCCCACTGCCCTCTGTCTCTGCATGACCTTTGTTTCTGCGCTGCTGATGCCAGTGTGAAATCAGCAGTCACGTTGGTAGCCTTCACACAAGTCCCTCTTCACTCTTGCACGGGGATTCTAACCACTTCTTGCCTTTTTTTTTCTTTTTTTGACAGAGTGTTTCTCTGTTACTCTGTGACTTACAAGGATCTGGTTCAGATCATACTTTCACAGTTTACTAGCAATATAACATTGGATGATGCGTAATGACATCAGTTTAGGAAATGAGTCATGACACCTTCCTCTTTTGATCTGTGCTTTCGAACTGCGGTGCTGGAGAAGACTCTTGAGAATCCCTTGGACAGCAAGATCCAACCAGTCCATCCTAAAGGAAATCAGTCCTGAATATTCATTGGAAGGGCTGATGCTGAAGCTCCAATACTTTGACCACCTGATGTGAAGAACTGACTCACTGGAAAAGACCCTGATGCTGGGAAAGATTGAGGGCAGGAGGAGGAGGGAACGACAGAGGATGAGATGGTTTGATAGCATCACTGACTCAATGGACTTGAGTTTGAGCAAACTCCAGGAGATGGTGATGGACAGGGAGGCCTGCTGCAGTCCATGAGGTCACAACAGCAACAATCTTCCACTTAGGCTTGCAGTGAGAATTCAATGAAATGATGTGCAGAAAAGATCTGGGCAAAATGCTTATGTGATGTCCCCCCAAAAGGCAAGGGAATAGGAGTGCTGGGTGTGCCTGGGGGGTTCAGCCTTCCCAGGGTGGAGCAGAAGCCCTGGAGGTCGGTTAGAAGAGCTGCATGGTGCCTCCCCTTTTATGAGAGAGATTCTGGCGCAGTCATCATGGCTGTTTTTTGCGGACCCCAATAGCATCTCCAGCTGCTTAGAGCACATCGGCTTCTACTCTTGAAGAAACAGTCAAGAGAGGATATTCACAACAAGCATCTTCTAGTTTTTACCTAAAAGCAACAGTTTTTTATTATTGCTCCTTCCCTTCCAATCGCTCGTGCTGTTAATGGAATTGCAGCAGTGATGCTGTCCCCGGGAGATGAGCCACTATGACTGAATAATATTCTATTCCTTTTATTAAAAAACAAGTGGGACACAGACTCATCTCATGAATGTTAATGTGATCAAGATCGTTGCCCACTGGAAAACTGTGTTCTAATTGAGTCGTGTGGAAGCGTGCCTTGCTACATCAACCAAAAGGAAATCAATAGTCTTCAAAGGATTAGAGTTCTCAGAGGCTGAGGGGACAAGAGAAGTCACACAATTTTGACAAAACAGTGTTTTTGAAAAAAGGTTGTTGGTTTTTGTTTGTTTTTTTTTGTTTGTTTTCGTTTTTTTTTTTTTTTTTTTTTTCCCAAAAATCTCTCCTTCCATTTACAGGATGATGCAGTTAAGCATTTTATTTTTCTTATCAGTGAAGTGTCAAAGCGATTTGACCAAATGCTGAGTAACAGTTCGGTTTCAGTCTCATTACGCACACTCTGCAAGCTTGCTTTTTTCCCTTTTAAAAATATTTATTTATTTGGCTTCACTGGGTCTTAGTTGCGGCAAGTGGGATTTATCTTCCTGACCAGGAATGGAACCTGCGCCTCCTGCACTGGGGGCATGGCGTCTTAGTCACTGGACCACCAGGGAAGGTCTTCTGGAAGCCTGCTGAATTGTCAAGCTAGGTATTTTGCTCAAAGACTTGGCATCTTCTCGGGTGGAGACTCAGGGCATTTCTTTCATCTTTGCAGGACGAGCTCTCACCCCCGACCGCGCACGCCCTCTTTCTCCCTCCGTCACCACCGCTTTGGCAGGCTTGGGTGCCCTTGCCCCGTGTCCTGGGCCCACCCAAAGGGAAAATCACGTCCCTGCCTCTGTTCTCTGCCCTTCCACCTGAGCCTCAAGAGGAGATCCCTACAATCTACCTGGATTGTGCAAAATGGGAACAGCTCTGGTCAAAGCAAGTCAGCCAGCAGTCCCCATGTTAAGACAGACAGTTCAGGGGCACACACAACAAGGCAAGCGCTTTACCAGGATCCAAAGGGAGGTATTTACACTGGATGTATCGACAACACAGTCCTTCCAGTGGAAACAAAACAGCAGCATTGCAGCCTGAGGGGTCCTCCCGTCACATGCAAGTGACTGCGTTTAGCCCTGGCCTGTGACCCCCGGAGAGAAGCGAGTCAGAGGGGAGGGGACTGTGCCCTCGCCCAGTCACGCGCTCACTGAACGCTGCCCTGTGCCAGCTGGTCGCCGCTGGGCTTTCCGTTAATGTTTGCGTTTCAGCATAAGAATAAAGCCAAGCCATGTCTTCCATTCTAGAGGACAGGCTCTTGTGGGCAAGACCGTGTTCAAGTTCATTCCTCTTGACCTCTAGGCAGTAAGGCAAGAAGTACAAACTGTGGCATCGCTCAAATGATTACACCTGGGTTTAGAGGTAGGGAGTTTTCTGCGGCCTTTGAGATGGATGTGACCAGATACGAGGTCTTTTTTTTTAATTTCACACGTTTCCGTTGATTATTAGCATCAAATTACCCAGTTCCCTGATACTCTGTAAAAACATTTCCAACTGGTTTCCTGCATATAGACAAAGGAAATAGTTTAAAAATCCAGCCAGAGATATGCAAACAAGCGTGACAAGGAGCTCGTGGAATTCCAGAAATTACTAGGGCAGGTTCTGTGGATTGGAAATTCAAAAATCTTTCACAGCTCTTTGTCCCTTGCTTCTCCTACTCTAGAGGCTGGAAAGAGGAAATGTTTCTTTCCTAGGCTTATGTGTGGCTAGGTCACAGAGTTCAAGCCAGTGAATAAAGAAAAGCTGTTGGACCGCGTTCAGGAAAGTTTCTGTTTGTTTGTTTTGTTTTGGGCTGCACCGCGTAGCTTGCGGGATCTTAGTTTCCTGGGCAGAGACTGGGCCCGGGCCGCGGCAGGGAAGCACTGAGGCCTAGCCGCGGCCCCAGCAGGGAGCTCCCTCAGGAGGGTTTCTGGAGAGGCCAGGCTCTGCTAGCGCTGTCCTCAGCTCCCTGTCCTTCAGCCTGGCTTCTTCCCGCCTTTCCCCCTGAAACAGTGTGAGAGCTGCGGGTGGAGCCGCCCGCTGGAGGCTGTGAAAATGAGCACTACTTGCTGAGAAGGATGGAGAGGAGGAGGATACACAGGATGGGTCGCTGATGACACCTGGAACTGCGCTCCTTGTCCAGGGTCATCTACCCCCCGACCTTCTGTTGCGTGTGGCAAGCGTGGTAAACAAACCCCTTGCTTGTCTAAGTCTTGTCACTTTGACGTTCTGTTACCTGCAGCTCAATGCAGTCCTGATGGATCTGCTCAGAGCATGCAAGGCGTGCTAGCTCAGCTCTGTCCTTCTGCCATCTATGCTGGTGACGCTGCTTGCATCTGTCTTGGCTGACACCACCTAAACCAGCGCTACTACTGTCGTAATAGGAAAAAGAATCTGCGTTGTGCCAAACTTCTTGAAAACAGTGAATTGCAATGGTTATTCCAATTGATTTAAAGTCTTAGTTCAGTTCTCTAAATTCTGAAATCTTCATCTCTGTCATTCCTTAATTTAGTTAGATTTGTGGGGGTGGTATTTGAAACCCCTTTCTTTCCTAATACTCCGCATTACTTTTGGAAAATGAAGTTCTTACAGTTTCCCCCTGAAGACTGCCTCAGGGGCCAATTCCATCTGCTCTTTCAGTCATAAAGCTGAAACATCTTTAAAGACTGTCTTCTGCACAGAACCTTTTCAGAGGTGACAGTTTTCATCCAGAACTCTTCCAATGGACTCCAGAAGGCAGCTGAAAGACAGCAGTCCCTGTTAAAGGCCCATAAATATTTGATGGCCCCATCTTCATGGTTTCCAAAGATGAACTACTTTATACAGTATCAAATTGTCCCTAAAGACTCTTTGGTCTGAATAGTTGGCTCCAGACACTACTTGTCATTTGTGGCATCCCACTTTCCCCTTGGGAACCCAACACAAATCAATAGGAAGCAATTTGTCAAATGTAGAACATGCTGCTTATTTGTAATTGTCTTAAAGCCGCCTGCGCACGTGCTGTGCATGTGGGAACGACTGCGAAGCACCACTGTGCTCTCGGAGAGAAGGATAAACCTTGCGCAGCCCCGACCTCTAGAAATAGCATCACCGAAGGGGGGGAGCAAAGAGAGCTAACAGTTCCGTGGCCCTGTTACAAGCCAGGCAGTTCTGAACACTTTAAATATGGTAACCCATCTTACTCTCACAACAAATCTGTAAGCTAGGTACTATTATTATCCTGGCTATGCAAACGTAGAAACGGAGGCCCTGAGAAGCTCCAGTGCTAAATGGTGGCTTCTTAGTCACTCATTTGTGTCTGACTCTCTGCAGCTTCATGGACTGTAGCCCGCCAGGCTCCTCTGTCCTTGGGATTTCCCAGGTAAGAATACTGGAGAGGTTTGCCGTTTCCTCCTCCAGGGGATCTTCCTGACCCAGGGATCGAACACATATTCCTTGCATCTCCTGCATTGGCAGGCGGGTTCTTTACAGCTAGGGCTACCTGGGAAGCCCACTAAATGGGGGAGCATTTAGTAAGCAGAAAGGTGGAGATCTGAAAGCAGGCAGGCAGCTCTACAATTCAAGTCCAGACCCCTCTCTTTCACTGCCTGTGATGACAGATTCTGAGCTGGCCCCATGACCCATGCACCCCCCCACGCGCAGGTGCGTGTACAATCCCCTCCTCTTGAGCATTAGCTGCACTAGGACTCGCTTCTTCAAGGACCGCCTGGTTGATCTGGCTGCGCCTGGTTCCTTGTTGCGGCACAAGGGCTCTTTCGCAGCTGCAGCGTGCGAACTCTGTAGTCATGGCGTGTGGGAGCTAGTTCCCTGACCAGGGATCAAATAAGGGACCGAGGCGCTGGCAGCCTGGAATCTTAGCTGCTGGCCCACCAGGGCAGCCCCTTGCTTTAACCCACAGAATACAGCAAAGGTGAAAGGATGCTGCTTCCGCGACTGCGCCATGCAAGGAACCGAGAAGTGAGCCCTGCCAACATCACAGGAGCTTGGAGGTGGATCCTTTCCCAGGCAAGTTTCCAGAGGAGACTGAAGCCCTGGTCCACATACCGTGTGAGTGTTCCTGAAGCAGAGGACCCAGCTAATCCAGGCCTGGACTCCTGACCCACATAAGCTGTGGGACAATGAATATGTGCTGTGTGTTGCTATAGTAAGTTTGTGATAATTTGTTACACAGCAATGCGTGTGCACGCATAGTCACGTCTGACTGTGTGACCCCACGGACTGTAGCCTTCCAGGCTCCTCTGTCCATGGGATTCTACAGGTTGCCATGCCCTTCTCCAAGGGCTCTTTCTGACCCAGAGATTAAACTCATGTCTTTTGCTTTCTCCTGCACTACCGGCAGATTCTGAACCATTTAGAAGCCCTACACAGCAATAGATAACTTATAGACTACTCCCTAGGTAACTCATACTTTGGAAAATCGATCTGACCCGTTAGGAGTTGTTGCTAAATGAGAAATGATTACTGCTGTTTGGTAAAAGCCTGGGGACAGGACTTTCCTGGTGGTCCAGTGGTTAAGAATCTGCCTTTCAGTGCAGGGGACACGGGTTGGATCCCTGGTTGGGGGGGTAAGACGCCACACGCCATGTAGCAACCGTGCCTGCCCCAGTCACTGAGCCTGTGCACGCTGGAGCCTACATGCCTCAGCAGAAAAAAACCCATGTGAGTGGGGAAAAAAACAGACTCTGTATGATTTCAATAACTTAAGACCATGAAATTCTTGCACACTGCTTTATATCCCTGGATGTGTCCCAGCGACTCCTAGTCTATCGTCTATGGAGCTTGAGTAGCATGTGGTCCCGCTGCTGTGCGGGAACTGCGTAAGCCCTAACTGTGCTGAGCTGGCTCATGGTGTTCTTCAGGGCTGCTATATCCTCCTACTTTCCTGAATATTCATTCTATTAACTCTTGAGACTTTGATACTGAAACTCCAACTAAAAATCTAAATTTACCCACTTACAAAAATAATTGTGACATCAGTTCAGTTCAGTTTAGTCTCTCAGTCGCGTCTGACTCTTTGCAACCCCATGAATCGCTGCACGCCAGGCCTCCCTGTCCATCACCAACTCCCAGAGTTCACCCAAACTCATGGGCATCAAGTCGGTGATGCCATCCAGCCATCTAATCCTCAGTCGTCCCCTTCTGCTCCTGCCCCCAATCCCTCCCAGCATTAGGGTCTTTTCTAAAGAGTCAACTCTTCGCATGAGGTGGCCAAAGTATTGGAGTTTCAGCCTCAGCATCAGTCTTTCCAATGAACACCCAGGACTGATCTTCTTTAGGATAGACTGGTTGGATCTCCTTGCAGTCCAAGGGACTCTCAAGAGTCTTCTCCAGCACCACAGTTCAAAAGCATCAATTCTTCAGTGCTCAGCTTTCTTCACAGTCCAACTCTCACATCCATACATGACCACTGGAAAAACCACAGCCTTGACTAGACAGACCTTTGTTGGCAAAGTAATATCTCTGCTTTTTGATATGCTATCTAGGTTGGTCATAACTTTCCTTCCAAGCAGTAAGCATCTTTTAATTTCATGGCTGCAGTCACCACCTGCAGTGATTTTGGAGCCCCCCAGAATAAAGTCTGACATACAGTGGAACTGAAGCTGAAGTTGAATAGTTCTATGAAGACCTACAAGACCTTCTAGAACTAACACCAAAAAAAGATGTTCTTTTCATTATAGGGGACTGGAATGCAAAAGTAGGAAGTCAAGAGATACCTGGAGTAACAGGCAAATTTGGCCTTGGAGTACAGAATGAAACAGGGCAAAGGCTAACAGAGTTTTGCCAAGAGAACGCACTGGTCAGAGCAAACACCCTTTTCCAACAACTCAAGAGAAGACTCTACACATGGACATCACCAGATGGTCAAGACTGAAATCAGATTGATTACATTTTTTGCAGCCAAAGATGGAGAAACTCGATACAGTCAGCAAAAACAAGACTGGGAGCTGGCTGTGGCTCAGATCATGAACTCCTTATTGCCAAATTCAGACTGAAATTGAAGAAAGTAGGGAAAACCACTAGACCATTCAGGTATGACCTAAATCAAATCCCTTACAATTATACAATGGAAGTGAGAAATAGATTCAAGGCATTAGATCTGAAAGACAGAGTGCCTGAAGAACTATGGATGGAGATTCATGACATTGTACAGGAGGCGGTGATCAATACCATCCCCAAGAAAAAGAATTGCAAGAAGGCAAAACGGCTGTCTGAAGAGGACTTACAAGTTGTTGAGAAAAGAAAAGACGTGAAAGGCAAAGGAGAAAAGGAAAGATACACCCATTTGAATGCAGAGTTCCAAAGAATAGCAAGAAGAGATAAGAAAGCCTTCCTCGGTGATCAGTGCAAAGAAATAGAGGAAAACAATAGATTGGAAAAGACTAGAGATCTCTTCGGGAAAATTAGAGATACCAAGGGAACATTTCATGCAAAGATGGGCTTGATAAAAGACAGAAATGGTACGGACCTAACAGAAGCAGAAAATATTAAGAAGAAGTGGCAAGAATACACAGAAGAACTGTAAAAAAAAAGATCTTCATGACCCAGATAATCATGATGATGTGATCACTCACCTAGAGCCAGACATCCTGGAAGGTGAAGTCAAGTGGGCCTTAGGCAGCATCACTACAGAGCTAGTGGAGGTGATGGAATTCCAGTTGAGCTATTTCAAATCCTGAAAGATGATTCTGTGAAAGTGCTGCACTCAATATGCCAACAAATTTGGAAAACTCAGCAGTGGCTACAGGACTGGAAAAGGTTAGTTTTCATTCCAATCCCAAAGAAAGACAATACCAAAGAATGTTCAAACTACCACACAATCGCACTCATCTCACTCGCTAGCAAAGTATGGCTCAAAATTCTCCAAGCCAGGCTTCAATAGTAGGTGAACCGAGAATTTCCAGATGTTCAAGCTGGATTTAGAAAAGGCAGAGGAACCAGAGATCAAATTGCCAACATCCGCTGGATCATCAAAAAAACATTTGAGTTCCAGAAAAGCATCTACTTCTGATTTATTGACTATGCCAAAGCCTTTAACTGTGTGGTCACAACAAACTGTGGAAAACTCTTCAAGACATGGGCATACCAGACCACCTGACCTGCCTCCTGAGAAATCTGCATGCAGGTCAGGAAGCTACAGTTAGAACTGGACATGGAACAACAGACTGGTTCCAAATTGGGAAAGGAGTACATCAAGGCTGTATATTGTCACTGTGCTTATTCAACTTCTATGCAGAGTGCATCGTGCCAAATGCTAGGCAGGATGAAGCACAAGCTGGAATCAAGATTGCTTGGAGAAATATCAATAACCTCAGATATGCAGATGACACCACCCTTATGGCAGAAAGCAAAGGAAAACTAAACAGCCTCTTGATGAAAGTGAAAGAAGAGAGTGAAAAAGTTGGCTTAAAACTCAACATTCAGAAATCCAAGATCATGGCATCCAGTCCCATCACTTCATGGCAAATAGATGAGGAAACAATGGAAACAGTGAGAGACTTTATTTTTTTGGTCTCCAAAATCACTGCAGCCATGAAATTAAAAGACATATGCTCCTTGGAAGAAAAGCTATGACCAACCTAGACAGCATATTAAAAAGCAGAGACATTACTTTGCCAACAAAGGTCTGTCTAGTCAAAGCTATGGTTTTTCCAGTGGTCATGTATGGAGGTGAGAGTTGGACTGCAAATAAAGTTGAGCACCGAAGAATTGATGCTTTTGAACTGTGGTATTGGAAGACTCTTGAGAGTCCCTTGGATTGCAAGGCAATCAAACCAGTCAATCCTAAAGAAAATTAGTCCTGAATATTCATTGGAAGGACTGATGCTAAGCTGAAACTCCAATACTTTGGCCACCTAATTTGAAGAAATGAGTCATTAGAAAAGACCCTGATGCTGGGCAAGATGGAGGGTGGGAGAAGGGGATGACAGAGGATGAGACGATTGGATGGCATCACCTACTCGATGGACGAGTTTGAGCAGGCTGTGGGAGTTGGTGATGGACAGGGAGGCCTGGCACGCTGCAGTCGGTGGTTCACAAAGAGTCAGACACGACTGAGTGACTGAACTGAACGGAATAGTGGAACTATATATAACTTAGTTCTGGACTTTCCAAGTCTTCTGCAAACGTGTTATCATACTTTCATAATTTTTTAAAAAAGAGAGAAAAAACAGATCCCGTGTGCCACAACTAAGACCCAATGCAGCCAAATTATTTAATTGACTGAGAAAAAAAAAAGGTATAGAGGGAAAACCAGCAGAGAGAGGGCGCCCAGGAGGAGGTGCTGGGACGCTTGTGAGAAGAGGGTTGGCTGCTCTCGACCACAGCACCGCCTCCGACCTTGTTAATGCCTGACCTTGCTTCTGCGGAGAGAACCGCAGGAAGGGAGCAGAGGCGTGAAGAGCAGCGCCTTGTGTGCTTCCCAGACATCTGCAACGCCCCAGGTTCTGAAGCCATTACTTTCAGGAATCCACGATTTTCGCGGCTAGGTTGTATTACGTACAGTGAGTGAGCATTTGGGATCTAAGAACTAAGGAAAGGCTGAGTCCCAGGCTGAGGGAGAAACGCGGGGGTCAGGCACCCAGACTCCGCGGCTGTCACGTGGGCGGAGGTGAGCGGCTGAAAGCAGGACCCCGCGCAGACACGTGGGACGCGGGCTGGCTCCGGAGGGTCAGGAGGTAGCAAAGGCTGGACTAAGTCCTCGGTTTGGAATCCAGGAGGAAAGTCTACGAGTGAGGACCGGAAGACAAAGGAAACGATAAAGCAAGGAGCTGGCCGGAGCGCTGAATAGTAAGTCCAGAGCACCGCAAGCAGAGGCCTCAGCCTTGGTGACTGAACGAACTCCTCGTCCTCGGGCCAGGCAAGGGTATGCAGTTCAGGCCACATCCAGGAGTGCTCCAGAAGGCTGGCTGGAAGGACTCCCTGCCGGTCCAGTGGTGAAGACGCTACGCTTCCGTCCACGGCAAGGGGCACAGGTTCGATCCCTGGTCAGAGAACTGAGATCCCTCAAGCCACAAGGCACGGACGAAAATAAGAAGAAGAATAAAGGCTGGCTGAGAGTCCAAGGAGGAAGCAGCGATTCTAGCTGGGGAAGAGGCGACGGACGGTGGTATTTTGCCCACTGGCCGTGCCCTGGCATTGACTTTCGCAGCCAGCCCTCTGGACAGTTCTTGAGGACCAGGTCACAGAGGAAAGGCATGGGAGGACCAGTCGCAACTCGCTGTGCTGGAATGCATCGCAGGGGTCATCCCAGCCCGTCAGCCCGTTGGACAGACTAAGAGGAAACTGCAGCTGGAGAGCTTAGGAGCGGGTCCGGCTCACTAAGCCGGCGGGCGGCGGCCAGAACAGGGCTCCGGCGGGCGCTTTCGCCATCCTCCCTGCTCGTCCGGGGATCTGAGCGCCCGCCCCGACTCAAGCTGAGGCTCTGTGCGAGGCCAGGGGACTCGGAAGGCGCCCTGCTTTCCCGAGCCTCGCAGCCAGGAAGGGCGAAGGTCAGACCGAGTGCGGAGTGAGACGTGATGACGCAGGGTCGGATTTACAAACGCCTTAGAAGCCTCATAAGAGGCTTGATTTGACTTCCTAAAAATGTCGAGCAGCAGGATTTGGGGGCAGCATATGGATTACATACTGGAAGCCATGTTTAAGAAAGAGAGCTTGGGACTTCCCTGGTGGGCCAGTGGTTAAGACTCCAAGTTCCCGATGCAGGGGGCCCAAGTTCAATTCCTGGTCAGGGAACTAGATCCCACATGCCGCCATAACTAAGACTCCGTGCAGCCAAACAAATACATATAAATAAAATTCTTTTTAAGAAAGTGAATTTGATCATGGAAACCTAGAGGTGAGGCATCAGCCAGGAGCCAATGACGTAATTCTCGATATGCCTTGGAAAGTACAGATTCTTGTGTCTTGTCCTGCTATCATTATTTTGTAGTATTGCTTTTCACTTTCAGAGTGTCCTGTTTGGGTGATCGATGACCAGTTTACCCAGCTAGAAGGCTGAGAATGTGAGCTTGTTGCGGGTAGGGCCTATGGTCTCTTTGTCTTTGGACTTCAAACACCCAGTGGCTGACACATAGCAAACATTTCACTGTCTGACAAAAAATTGAATGATTCTAACACTGGGATCAGAAAGCGCAGTTATGAAAGTAGCGAGAGACTGAAGCTAATGAAGTATTTATGAAACCAGAACTTCAGGTTGGAGGCCGTGTGGAACGAAATCTAGCTTTCCAGGGAAAGCTAGGAGAGGACAAGGAAGGAAACGAACGTGGGCTTCTTGCCCACGGGACTAGTCCCAGGTTCCAAAAAGTACAGGAGCAGCCTGAAGCATCTCGGGCCAGAAAGCAGGAGCGTGCTGAGGGACTAAGCGGGCCTGGGTCAAAGGACGCACACGGGCGCTGGCTCAGCGGGGCTCCCACTGGCCACAGTTGTGTCGATCTGAGCATCAACAAGAATAGTGGCAGCCATGGGTTATGCAACAGAAGAAAAGGAAGGAAACCTTCGGTCTGTAATGGCCCTGAACAAAGAGGAGTGGGGGAGGCTCTCTCAGCTAAGCGACCAGCCAGGGACAGGAGAAGGAGCCAGCCAAGTGCCCAGCCAGTGCAGCTGTTGATGAAGGCAGGGGTAACCCTGAATGTGAAAACTGCTGAGGGGAAGGTTGCTGGAAACCTGATAGTCACCAGGTCTCAAAATTTGTAATTTGCTAATTACAAATGGGAAGAAGCACTGTTACAATGGACAAACTTTGGCAGACAGCACGGTCACCAAGCAAACGATGGGACAAAACGACACACACCTCCTGAGGTGACGCATCTGAAAGTGCACAACGTCGTTTAGGGGTCTTCTTGCCAAAACACAGAACAGAACCATGCTTCATCTGGAGCTGAACCTGAGGAAACAATCAGACAAGCCCAGGAGGAGGGACCGTCCGCAAGACAACTGGCCTGAACTCTTCAAAAATGTCAACTGTTGTCGAATTTCACAAAAGAGTGTGGGACTTTCTAAAATCTAGATTAAGGGAGCTTGAAGAAACAAAACAAAGAAAGATGCAGGAAATTTATTTGGGTCCTAGATTTAAAGACAATAACACTTCAAAAGACATTAACAATGTTAAATCCCTTGCAAATAATGGCAGATTACTAGAGAAGGAAATGGCAATCCACTCCAGTATTCTTGACTGGGAAATCCCACGACAAAGGAGCCTGGTGGGCTGAAGTCCATGGGGTCACAAAAGAGTCAGACATGACCTAGCCTCGAAGCAACAACAATAGTGTATTGTAATGACTTAGAAAAAAATTAGGCAGTATATGCTTAAGTATTCAGGCTGAAATATTTGGATGAAATGTCCTGATAAACACAACAGAAGAGCCAGCATGGCAAAATGTTAGCAATTTGGTGAAGCAAAATGAAGCATATGTGGGTATTCATTGTGTTATTCTTTAAACTTCTATACGGGTTGGAAATTTCAAAAAAAAAGGGAAATAGGAAAGTTAAAAAAAAAAAAAGAAAGGGAGGGAGGAAGAAAGCCTAGAGGAAAAGTCCTGGGAGACTTTTCAATGAAGAGGGCATCTACCAAGCTCCAATGGGGCAGTGATTTGGAGTGGGCGAGAGAAATTGATTGCCGCTGGTCAAGAAGGTGACAGAGAGCAAAGACCCAAAGTAAAGACTGTCGGTAAGAATGAGGGTGGAGAAGCAGGACAGTAGCGAAAGGAGGAAACAGGATCAGAGGAGCGTCTTTTCAGTTTTGTTTTCCGGTTTTGGGCTATTTTCTTTTTAAACGGGAGAGTTGAGTAACAGCTTGAAAGTAGAGGCACCAAGTGGCAGTGACGTGGCTGCTGACAACGACAAGCGATGAGCCACCCTGGGGAAACCTTATCTCGGTGCCTCCACCAGGACTGCTTTGCAGGGCTGTCCTCCTCCCCAGCCCCGCTCCTCAAAACCCACACTGGCGTTTCCTCCACGGATGTGGAGGGGCCACTTCTTACCCCTCTGCAGCCACCCTCCCCTCCATCTTCTGAAGACTTCTACAGGAATGGATGAGAGAGACCTCTATAGACTTTCACCTGATGTTCAGTTCAGTTCAGTTCAGTCGCTCAGTCGTATCCACCTCTTTGCGACCCCATGGACCGCAGCACACCAGGCCTCCCTGTCCATCACCAATGCCCGGAGTTTACTCACACTCATGTCCATGGAGTTGGTGATGCCATCCAACCATCTCATCCTCTGTCGTCCCTTTCTCCTCCCGCCTTCAATCTTTCCCAGAATCAGGGTCTTTTCCTATGAGTCAGCTCTTCACATCAGGTGGCCAAAGTATTGGAGTTTCAGCTTCAACATCAGTCCTTCCAGTGAACACCCAGGACTGATCTTCTTTAGAATGGACTGGTTGGATATCCTTGCAGTCCAAGGGACTCTCAAGAGTCTTCTCCAACACCACAGTTCAAAAGCATCAATTCTTCAGTGCTCAGCTTTCTTTATACTCCAACTCTCACATCCATACATGACTATTGGAAAAACCATAGCCTCGACTAGATGGACCTTTGTTGGGAAAGTAATGTCTCTGCTTTTTAATATGCTGTCTAGTTTGGTCATAACTTTCCTTCCAAGGAGTAAATACCATCAATCCTTACTTTTAATTTTATGGCTGCAGTCACCATCTGCAGTGATTTTGGAGCCCCCCAAAATAAAGTCTGCCACTATTTCCACAGTTTCCCCATCTATTTCCCATGAAGTGATGGGGCTGGATGCCATGATCTTCATTTTCTGAATGTTGAGCTTTTAGCCAACATTTTCACTCTCCTCTTTCACTTTCATCAAGAGGCTCACCTGATGATCATTTCATAATAATTCCCTAAAGAGGTCACTTACACCAGAGATTCACAGAGGGGTCCTAGACACTGTTCCCCTGGACCCTATTTTAGCTCACCTGTTCTTTATCTTTCCAAGGTAGCCGTCACCCTCAGCAGGGTGGCCCCAATGCTAAACCCTAAAATCCATTCTTTCGGTTCTGCAGCTGTGAGGCGTGATGGAAAGCCGGAAACACTGGGCATGAGGGCAGGTTGCAAAGGAGGCAGCCCGTCTCTGGAAATGAGCGGCCCATTGTCATCTCCAGCAAGACTGTCAGAGGCCTCGGATGCCGTGATTGATCAAATGAGATTTAACTTGAGTAAAGGCTTAAGGTAGCAGTAGCAGGATATTTTTATTCTTATCTTTAAATTTTTTATTCATGTATTATTTTTGGCTGCACCTGGTCCTCATTCTTTGCATGGGCTTTCTCTAGCAGCAGGGGCTGCGCCCTTGTGCAGAGCGCCGGCTCTAGGCGCGGGCTCAGTTGCTGTAGCCTGAGGGCTTAGCTGCTCCTCAGTATGGGGAATCTTCCCCGACCAGGGACTGAACCCGTGTCCTCTGCTTGGGCAGGCAGATCCTTAACCACTGGACCTCCAGGGAAGTTCAGGAGCAGGATATTTTTAAATTAAATGTTTACCCCTTACCCAACGTAATGTATGTAATGATACATGGACATTGTGAAGGTCACATTATCACCCACAGTGCTGGTCAGCACACCTTGAGTGACACCATAAACCTGGGTAGACGGCAATATTAGACAGTAAACTTCAACAGTATGGAATTATCGGCCATATTCTTGGCAACAATGGACAATTTTCAATGTTTCTAATTGCTATGGAAACAGAACCAGAATATCAGTAATTGTCAATAATTTCTCACCCTGAAACCCAAACCCAGCTCTGATTTCCGTAATAACAGAGAACTGTTTTCAACAAATGCTCAATATCCAAGGATTTTGTTACACCAAAGGCAAAGTCAAACCTGAATGCCTCTGGTGCCTGCCTGCCTGCGGTGCCTCGGCTTGGTCTTAGGACTCCCACCCAGGAGAGGAAAAAGCGCTCATTGTGCGGCAAACAGTGCTGGGCAAAGAGGAAGTGTTGCATCACGCGTCAGAGCCGAGGGGCGCCTTCCCCTCCCAGACAGACCTGGTGATGAGCAAGACTGGTTCTTAAATGAAGCGGGTGGAAAGCCATCTTTCAGAATAAGGGTCCTGTGCTGCTTAGCCCTGTGCTCCTTCACTTAAGGCTAAAGACAGAAGGAAAACATGCCCTCAGGACTCCGTTCCTCCAGATCCACCAGGTTTGCCTCTGGAGTTAGCGTCTCCCTGGATTCCTGTAACAGAGAATTCCGTATTGTTCTCTGTCAGACACTAACTGCACATCCAGGCTCGAAACACTGCTGTGGTCTCGAAACACTGCTCGCCCTGTTTCTCTCGCTGACTTGTTGAGGCTTCCATATGGCTCTCTGCCCTCTACGGTCACGCGTCCTCGGGTTTTTGCCCCCAGTAGTGACAACCACCCTCCTGCGACCCCCACGGCATCCTTTCTAAGTTCTCATCCTCTCACCTTCTCGTCTGCACGATCAAGCATCTGGAAGCCGTGGTCAGCGCTTCCTGCCCGCCTCCTCGCGCCCACGCACTCCTGGACCACAGGATCGTCCCTCCTCATCGCTGCCCTAAAATCCCTGAGATCACACGACCACTTAGTCATCAGAGACCGGGCCGAGGGCTTTCCCCTCGTCTTCTGCTTCCCCGTTGTGTAGTGACACGGATGCCCTGTTCCCTCAGCCTTCGTTGCCAGGTAGCTTTCACACTCCATGCCTCCTTCTGCCTCTTGCCCTTCTTTCTGCTTTGCCTGCAGACTCTTCCCTTCCACTTGCCTCCCACACAGGCTCGCGTCTTCTGGTTTATATTGCCACCACAATTTTAATTGCAAAATGCACATTGCTTTATATCACTACAGGCTCTAAACCACTCAGGGACTCGCCTCTGCATTCAGTACAGAGTTCGAAGACAATCAAGTCCTTCATGACTTGACCCTTACTACAGATCTGATCTCGTATCTCAACCCAGGGCACGCCTGCGCCCTAACCAAAGAGCAGCTGCCCACAGCTTCGTGTTTTCCCATGGCTTCTGCCTAGAATTCCCATGACCAGTTCGTCCTGGCTGATGACTACCATCCTGCAAGACAGCCTAAGTGTCTCCTCCTCCTAGAAGCCTTCCCTTTGACCTACTCCCAGGATGAGGTGGTAGCCTTTTTTTCTTTTTTCTTCCCCAGCTTTATGGAGATATAATTGACATATAACATTATGTGCTCTTAAGATTTACAACATGTTGATATGATTCACTTAGCCATTGCAAAATGCTTACCACCATAGAGTTGGCTAAAACCCAGTCACATTGCCATCTGTGTGTGTGTGTGTGGTCAGAGAACATTTAAGGTCTACTCTCTTAGCAACTTTCAGGAATATTCGTTATTAGCTACAGTCACCACCCTGTGCACTAGATCCGCGGGTATATGCTCATCTTGTAACTGGAAGTTGAGCTCTTTGACCAACATCTGCCCATTTCTCCCACCTCCCAGCCCCTGGTAAGCACCATCCTAATCTCTGTTTCTCAGAACTTGACTTTCTTATATTTCACATATAAGTGAGATCATATAGCAGTTGTCTTTCTGCACCTGACTTGTTTCATCAGCAGCAGCCTTGTGAGCCATCAGGCATCCTGACCCACCTCCGTGGAATATTCACCCTAAGCTGCATTCACCGTTTGTCCTGACTTTCCTCTCCCACTAGATTAAGCAGCTGGAGCGCAGGTTTGCCCATCTGTCCACTACTGCCTAGCCCAGTGCTTGACACAGAGAGGTGCTGAATAGATCTTTATTGAATACATGAGCAGAATAAAAAAGTAAATATGGAGAGTGTCAAAAGGCCATGGTTCCAAAGACTGTAAGAAAAACAAGTAGAAGTTCCCACAGAAGGCTGTGTTTAGGCAGGAGTTTAAAGTTCAAGCTGCTAGACCCAGTGGTTACGTAAAGTCCATTACGTAAACAGACTTATAAGATTGCGGTAACTAGGTTCATTGGCTTTCATCCTACACATATTTAAACCTCAGCATAAAAATTAGGCAGTCCCTGGGCTAGCAGAGTAAACAGAACAGAGGATTCTGCCCCTCCCCAGCCCTCACACCTTGTACACGCAACTTACGGTTGCTTATTTCAGCACCGCCTCCCTATATTCCAGGGACTAGCCTTAGTGCTTTATAGGCATTTGCATTTAATCCGCATAAAAGCCTTGTAAAGCTGATGTTATTCCCATTGTACAGAGAAAACCCAGTCTCAAGGAGGTTAGGTAAATTGCTAAAGGTCACACAGGAACTGGCAGAGCACAGATTTAATCCCAAGTATATCTGATTAGTTTTCCTGCACGCAATCACACTGACAACACCACAAATTTAACTTGAAAACCATTCATCCTCTATTCAGATATTTGGTTATTGGAGTTTCCACATAATTCTTAAAATACTGTAGAAAGTTTATTTCAACGTTCTTAGTACAGATATACGATTAGTGTGGGGAGAAAGATTTGTTATAGAAGTTGATCCAAGCAGATATAGTTTTGCGAGTGAGCTTTTATGTTCCAAAACCATGAAACTACGCCTATTAGTGTGATTTCTCACCCTTGGAGCCTGGAGACTGGGGCAGAAGAGGAGAGAATGACTTGAAGGTGTACGAATTTGGGATTTCCCTGGCAGTGCGGTGGCTAAGATTTCACGTTCCAGTGCAGGGGCTGCTGGTTTGACCCCTGGTTGAAGAGCTAAGGTCCCACACGACTGGTGGCCAAAAAACCAAAACACGAAACAGAAGCAGACTCAACTCAGATTTTTTAAAAAGCCCACATCAAAAATATACAGCCTTTAAAATCGGCCCGCATCAAAAATATCTGAGACAACTCCACTCCCCAAATGCAACTATTCCTATGAATTAACAGAAAAAAATACTTACAAGCTGTTTCCCTTAACTCTCTGTTTTCAAAATAGGTTGCGTACTTTTACACATCTGGAAAGGCCAGACGCCTCACACATGGACTTCAGCTCACCCTCCAGGCGCGCGTGCGGTGGCCCTGACTGCACCGTTCACCACACACAGAGGCTGGTCTCACACACACACACGGGGCCCGAGGGACGCGCCGCACAGTGAACCGCCTGTGACTGTGCAGCTTTTTGCTTCTTGTTCGCTTTCCCATCATGCACACGTCAGGCTTCCCTGGTGGCTCAGGGGATAAAGCGTCCGCCTGCAGCGCAGGAGACGCGGGTTCGATCCCTGGGTTGGGAAGATCCCCTGGAGGAGGGAATGGCACCCCACTTCAGTACTCTTGCTGGAAAATCTCATGGACGGAGGAGCCTGGTGGGCTACAGTCCATGGTGTCTTGAAGAGTCCGACCCGACTGAGCGACTTCACTTTCACTTTTCACTTTCGTGCATTGGATTAGGAAATGGCACCCACTCCAGTGTTCTTGCCTGGAGAGTCCCAGGGACGGAGCCTGGCGGGCTGCCTTCCACGGGGTCACACAGAGCTGGACACGACTGAGCGACTAACACACTCCACACACATGTTAGCTTTTAAGAGATGTATATTATTTTTAAAACCTTTAAAAAAATTCTTAAAAAGAAAAAAAAAGGTAAGAACTTGACCTTGAGCACATGCTGTGCATTGAGCGGGCTCTTCCCTCTTCATTCTCACAAAGGCGATGCCATTCGGAAGCAGCAGCGTGAAGACAATTATATGAGTGGGACCCAGAGGCCACCTGATCCTCAGGGCAGCAAAGTTATCCAAGGCGTTCAGAAAAGTAAATCTCTGTTCCACCGAAGTGTTCTTTAGCAGTGAGTTCTGCAGGGGAAAAGGCATCTGACTGCAGCAGAGACAGAGGCTGAGGAGAGACAGAGAGGCAGCCACGAAAATCCACAACTGAAAGGCAGCTGCCTCTCCCTATGGTTCCAGGAGGCCTTTCCAGAAAGCCGGGGAAGGAAAAGTGTGCGTTTCAACAGCAAACTAGGTATTGTCTCTAGCATACCCTTCCTCCGAGATCTGAAAGCTGAACCTGTGGGAAATACTCGACAGCTGTGACATGTGTGGGTAACCGAAGCAGCTCTCACATGCAAAGGAATTCTGCCTAATGGGCGAGTGACCCTCCTCCTTGTGGAAAAGCCAATTTGCCTCTCTTAGCACCTGCATGTCAACATTCTTTAGCTTTGAAGTTTTTTTCTTTATCTTATTCCTTACCACTTATAGCCGGTGAGCTGCCTGGTTTTCCTATTATAAGAAAAAGAAAATCTTTAATTTAGTTCAGGCTTATACCCTTCTGAGGATATATCCTTTATATATCCTTTGGAATTTATCTTTATGACCAAGAATTCACCAGGGAGGCCCTGCCTCCAATGCCCTTTTCTCCTTGACCCAGCTCAGTGCTTACTTCCAAGATGTGGGAGTTTCCGAGCACCAAGCCTCAGCTTGTAATTCTTGTGCTTGGGAGCAGACAGTGTCCACCCTCTGCCAGGCTGAGGGTCCCCAGAGGATGACAAGTATCTCCCCTTTGATGTCCTATCCAAAAGTTGTCAAGTCTCTTTGTTCAGAAAGCTACATTTTAATCAGCTTTATTAAAGCATGATTTATACACAATAAAATTCGTCATTTAATCGTGCTGTTTCTTGAGTGTTCACAGCTGATCACAGTTGCCTACTGTTACAATCAGGACATGGAGCATTTCCACCCCCCGAGTCCCCTCGCATCCCTGACAGTCAATCCCCTTCCCCTCCTGAAGGCCCTGGCATTCAGCGATCTGTTCTCTTACCATCCGGTTTGTCTTTTCTAGAATTTCATACAAAGAGGGTCACGCAAGGCCTTCCCTGGTGGCTCAGCTGCAAAGGATCTGCCTGCAGTACAAGAGACACGGGTTGGATCCCTGGGTCGGGAAGATTCCCTGGAGAGGGAAATGGCAACCCACTCCAGTATTCTTGCCTGGCATAGCCCATGGACAGAAGAGCCTGGCGGGTCACAAAGAGTCGGACACAACAGAGCAACCAAACAATGACAACAACAACAGGATCTCACAACATGTAGACTTTCGTGTCTGGCTTCTTTCACTTGGCATAACGCTCGTGAGACGCATCCACACTATCCTGTGTGTGACTTGTTCATGCTTTGTCATTGCTGAGTGATGGTCCAATGTATGTATTTGCCACAAAGCAGTTAACCATTCACCAGCTGATGGACATCTGGATTGGTTCCCATTTGGAGTTGTTACGAATAACAATAAAAAGTGGGATTACTGGGTCATATAGTGAGTATATGTTTAACTTTAGCAGAAACTTTCAAACTTTCCCAAAGCGGCTACCACTCTCCATCCCCAGCGATGGTATGTGGGGTTCCGCTGGCCCCTCACCGACACATTGCCACCCTTTCTAGCTCTGGCTCTTCTGGTGGGTGTGAAGTGTTGGTTCAGTGTAGTTTTAATTGGCATTTCCTTAATAATCAACGGCACTGAACATCTTTGTGTGCATTTATTTGCCACCTGTACTTCTTCTATGGTGAAGTTTTTATTCAGATGTTCTGCCCGCTTTTTAATCAAGTTGTTCATCTTCTAATAAGGGAGTTTTTAAAATGCTTTATATATTCTGAATACAAGTCCTCTGTGAGACATGCATTTTGCAGTTATTCTGTCTCAGTCTGTGTCATGAGGAAGCCATTACATTTTGACAAATAAGGATTTTCTCATTCTGAATCCCTGGAAATGCAAACCAGCATGCCATGTCTATTGATGTCTGCAGGGCAGTGGCCAGCCTGTGGGGGGGGGAGGGGAAAAAAAGCATATAGCTCCAGAATTCGCCCTTAAAGGAAGCTGCTCTCTGCTTTCAGCCCCATCTCTTGATTTTCTTGCATTTTACTGATTTCAATTATTTTCTCTCCTATGTTACTTGCTTTCTGTAGCTGCTGCAATTTTAGGCAAAAATGTACTTGGAAGATTCATCTGTTTCTTTCCTGCTGCAAATGAACACCGCAGCTTCCACATTTCATGAGCCCCAAGTAGCAAGAAATGCGACGAAGCTGCTCAATGAAGCTTTTCAATTAGGAAAGTGTTCCTAATTGCCTCCAGTTCCATCTCTGGATGCTACACCGCTCTCTCTAACTTCTAGGGACCAGCTTCTCCGACTTCCTCAGTCTTTGGGGAGGAGATGAGAAGGAGGAGATTCCCACCGGAGGGAATCTGCGTGTCCATAACCCTGACCCCATAGAAAAGAATTCTTGCTGGGTAGAAAGGCAAGGCCCAATGCTTAACAGTGCAAGAAGGACACGCTGACCTCCCCTGTGTCCCCTGAAGAAGCTCGTGAGACCCTCATGGGAGAGATGCCCTCCGTATACCCAGAGGAAGAGAGCACCCGCATTTCTGAGGCTGAAGGAGGAAGCGCAGAGCTGCACCAGAGCTCCCACTGCTCCCCACGCCCTGAGGCACAGCCTCTCACCCTGCTTTCCCACGACACTCTGCTCTTCAGCAGGATTCCTCCTGGCCTCCCCGCGCCCCGGGCATCGCGATGGGGACCAGGTCCACTCTGCTCGGCCCAGCTCCCCGTGGACATGGCTCAGGGAAGCCTCATCCTCAGCCTTGTCCCCTCAGCTCCTGCTTCCAGCCCTGGGGCTCCCCCGATGGGGCTGCTCGACGCTCACCAGGCACCCAGAGCGGGCTGGGGGGAGTGAGGCCCCGTGGGCAGTGGCAGCTGGACTCTGGGAGAAGTCCGTCCCTCCTGGCCGCTTGGGCAGCCAGTTCTAAGAGGGTCACAGGAGGCTTCTCAGAAGGTTCCAGCAGGAGGGAGCACCAGATGCTTGAAGCCTGGCTGGCGGGGCCACATGTCTCTGTTCTGACGTTCCCCGCGCTGTCTCCTTGCCCTGTCTCACATTTGCTCCGTGGTGTTGGGGACGCTCCCAAGTAATGACTAGCAGGCAAGCAAGCCCCTTTTAGGCTCTTCTTTCAAGAAATTCAAGCTAAGACAGATGTTAAATAGCTAAGCAAGCAAACAGACACATATGTGTGCATGTGTTTATGTAGGATTTTTTCCTACCCTTCCAGTTCTGGGTTCAGTCACTGATACATTCAATCCCAGTCAACCACCCAGAAGCTGAACACTGTAACATCCTAGCTTATGCAATTGCCCCACCCAGACAGGTTTGCACAACTCAGATTTTGCGGAAGTCAAAACAACTGCTAAACGAGCATCCTGGATGTTAAAGGCACAGAACCTGTACCACAAAAATGTATGGGAATAATAGACTCCCAAATAGCTTTTACTGTGGAAGTCACCAAAATGGTTCCACGTGGGACGGAAGAAGGATGCTCGCCCTCCTACAGGCTCTTGTTTTATTTTTCGCTCTAGATCAGTCGTCTTAGGCTTACAGCCCTCCACTCTCGTTCTCGCCTGGTGGCTTTGGGGGCAGAGTTGGAAGGAGAGGAGAGTAAAGACACAGACAACCCTGGGAATAAGCCCACAGGAGCCCCATAAGCCTGAAAACAAAAGGCCTTTCTCCTGGGAGCTGTCGGCTCCCCCGCGGCCTTGCTGCCTGGCATTAGCTGCTTAGCTGTGTTTTCGTGCATAATAGGACCTCTAACACAATCTCGGCCAGGTCGCTAATGCTGCTATCAGCACCCCGGGACAATCTGTACGGGTCAGATCTGCGTTAGTCACGGCTTGGGGCACCTGGGGAGCAGCTGGGCCTGATCAGGAAGGGAGCCTAGGAGCCTTGCTCTGCGTCTCTGCTCAGCCTCTCTCCGTGATACCAGAAACGACTGTAATGTTTTACTCCTCAGACTTTTTCCGAGATTTATCAGCGGACTTATGAAAAGTACCTGTTCTCCTGTTTATTTTTAGCTATCATATTAAACATTCCAGCCGAAAATTACAAGATCAGAACTCCCAAAGGTCAGATGCCTGCTTCCTAGCTCGCTTTTGAGAACTGCTTAGAAGCTGCGAGCCGCCAAGTCCCACGGCATGAATATCCTGGGAAAGCGCTGGAGGCCGCCGTCCCTGGGGGAGCCTCCCCCGGGTTTGGAGGCGCTGTGCGCTCTGTCAGGCGAGAGGAAACGCGCATTAGCCAAATCCAGGCAGGCCGCTCAGATGCTGTAAAAGATTCCCGGTAGACCTGCTTAACGCTTTTCTGACTGATCTTCGGCTTCAAGGTTATTATACCCAAGCCGACTGCACATTACTAAAGTACATTACTAAATTACTTAGTAAAGCTGGTATATTCCAACAACGCTGGCTGCACACCAGAATCAAACCAGTCTGGACCTTGGACAGATCTGACCACCTGGCCGAGAGACGAAGCCTGCGGCTGGAGCTCAAAGTGTCTAAACTCAGCCCAGGTACTCCTGGGACTCCTGGCTGGGTCAGAGGCTCGGGATGGGAGGGGAGACGTACCTGGGACTCATTTCTCCGGTGCTGACTGTCAGACTGCCATTCCTGCTATTTTCTGAACTCTGCAAGCTGCAGCTTAAGTAAACATCAGCGTTAAACCAGAAGGATGAGATTCTGTTCACATGCCTGGCAAGGTCATTGCCAAAGCAGATGCAACGAGCTGACACTGACTCATTTCTGTGTCCGTGGCTCCTGATACCTTATACATATTCTCGCCTCTTAAATCCCTGAAAATTCAGTGGGGTCTGGGCTCACAGATTTGCTGGATTTACTGAGAAAGAGGACCTGGGAACAGGCTTTCAGGTGGCCTAAGGAAAGTCCCCCCATCCCTTCCACACCAGATTAAGATGGAGTTGTTGTTATTGTTATTTAGTAGCTAAATCATGTCCGACTCTTTGTGACCTGGTGAACTGCAGCCCGCCAGGCTCCTCTGTCCATGGGCTTGTCCAGGCAAGAATATTGGAGTGGGTTGCCATGCCCTCCTCCAGGGGACCTTCCCAACCCAGGGATTGAACCCGGGTCTCCTGCATCGCAGGGATTCTTGACCACTGGGCCACAGGGGAAGCGCTTGAGACGGAGAGGTGTCAGCAGTTCCTGAAAACCCCGCCCTGAAGGGCTGCAGCTCGGAACAGAAGAAGTAAGAGGACTTTGGGCAGCTGCTACTAGGGAAGTCTGGGAAATGACCAGGTCAGGTATTTGCTGAGCTATTTAATGAGGCTGCATAAGCAATAAGAAGAGGTTGATAGGGTTTTAGTGTCACCGAGGTTTCCAGGCGAATTAAAGAAAGCAGTGAAGTAAGAGGAGAGTGGATTTAAAAATTAACCCATGTGTGAATGTACTATGTTCGGAACAGGAATTAAAAAGCAAACAAGGATTAATTGACCCCCCTCCTTCCCCAGAGCAGGGCCAGGCATTTCAGGAGCAAAATTGATTGGTTGAGAATATGCTTGGCTAGGTAATTAAACCAGGAAGCCGATCAATTACACAGTAGCTAGGATTTAGATACCCATTGACAAGCTATAGAAGAATCCAGAAGGGAAGGAGAGAATGGCTGAGTTAGACACAACTGGATCTCAAAGGTTTCTGAGTTGAAAAAAAAAAAAAAAAAGCAGTGCGTTGCTCTCCCCTCTTGCTTTAAACACCCCTTTGGTTCAGTATTAACCCCAAATAAGGATCCTCAGTCAGAGCAGTCCTCCTGGTGAGGACGGCAGATGGAAAGGGCCCAATTACACGGTTCGCTTATGCAACTGCAGTTAAGCTGCCTGTGAAGTTCACAGAGCTAAACAAAAACTACAACCAAGCTATTTATTAGCTACCTTGAACCTGCCTCCCTGAGAGATGGCAGGCTGGTCAGAGAGCCAGTTTCCGAGCCAGCTGGGGTGGTCTGCCTTGCTGTCTGTTGTGGTTTTTAGAGCAAGTAGGTCCTGAGCATGCGGTGTGTGGCTGAACGCCTGGAGCCGCCCAGCGATATCTTAAGACTGATCGGATTAGCAGACCCACCAGTCACCTGCCAGCGCTGTTACTGTTGAGTCGCCAAGTCACGTTCAACTCTTTTGCAGCCCCATGGACTGCAGCCCACCAGGTTCCCCTGTCCACGGGACTCTCCAAGCAAGAGTACTGGAATGCGTTGCCCTGCCCTCCTCCAGGGGATCCTCCAGACCCAGCGACCTAACCTGGGTCTCCCGTGGCTTCTGCGCTGCAGGCGGATTCTTTACCTCTGAGACACCAGGGGAGCGCAGGAGGAAGGTGGCCCTGCAGTAAAAGGGCTCTTGGAGACACAAATGGTCAAAACACAGGAAAACCCACCAGAGCAGGCAACTCGTTTTATCCAAGGAGAGAGAGACACTCTTAGGGTATAAGCTTGTGAGCTGTATCCTAGAGGATCCATATTATAAAATCCTGGCATCATTCATAGACACAGAAAGAACAGTGGTTACCAGGGGCTGGAGGGGCGATGGGCAGTCAGTGTTCAACGGACACAAAGTTTCAGCTCGGGAAGATGAAAAAGCTCTGGAGATGGATGCTGGTGATGCTTACACAGCAAGGTGAACTGATTTAACAGCCCTGAACTGTGCACTTAAAAATGGCTCAGTGGCAGATGCTATGTTGGGTCTGTTTTACCCTAATAACAACACACTTGCATTTCCTATTTAATTCTGTTCATAAACATATAGTCTACGGCTAAGTCTTTTCCACGTTTTTTGATTAAAAAAAAAAAATCATTGCTAAATCAGGGGGACGGACACATCAGGAGTTTTGTATTAGCAGAGTGTATTAGCTAGTGACTTTATAAGGTAGACGGGCCACAAGGTCCTACTGTACAGCACAGGGAGCTATACGCAATACATTGGCATCAGTTATAATGGAAAATAAACAACAAAAACATCACTGACGGGGACTTCTCTGACAGTCCAGTGGGTAAGATTTCAGTTTCCAGTGCACGGGATACGGTTCGATCCCTGGTCGGGGAACTAAGATCCCTCATGCCTCACGGCCAAGGAACCAAGACACAGAGTAGGAAGAATAGTGAAACAAATTCAATAAAGACTAAAAATGGTCCTCATTAAAAAAAAAAATCTTTAAAGAAAAACACTACTGGGGGACACGAGAAAGATAAGGACTTCAAGGTGTTGGAGACGTTTCTGTATCCATTCAAGTTCAGGGCTTTCGTGTGAAATGTTTCCAAAGAACGCGTGAGCCCGGGTCCCTGCGCCCTTAGCCTGCTGTGAGTGCGCCTGCCTGTACAGCCCGCACCCTCCCCGTATCAGGCAGGGCTGCCAATGAGCCAGAGTTGGTCTTCGGGGCCCCTCGTCCCCCTCGCCCTTCCTGCTTTTCATGTCCAACCATCATTCTCTTTTCTTTCCTGATTCCAGGAAAGGACCCAATGCTAATACATTCATTCACACTGAGGTTTAAGGGCCTAAGAAGATGTATACAGACGCACCCACGAACGGCCACGTTTCACCTAGGCCAAGCTTTGAGCAGGCAGAGTTAAAGTACAGGGACAGGAACAGAGCTGGCAACCTCCCCGACTCTTCCCCGTTCAACCTCTCCAACCTTCTCCAGCAGGCTGCCAGCTCCGTTCCCCTTCCTGTATTTTAACTCTGCCTGTGTTTTTATGCCTCAAAATCAGATTCTGCCTGCGTGTCTCTGAAAACCTTAGAAATGTCTTCTCCGAAGTCTCCTCCCCCGGTCAGTCTCTCTGTCACACGCTGCATCCGGAAGCCTAGACCGTGCTCTCCCCATCAGCCCTCTTGGCCAGAGCCCTGTGCCAAGTCAAGTTGCTCACTGGGCACAGAAATGTCTCCAAGGCACCTTCTAAACCTGCCAAGGCCGATTCAGAAACAGAAGGCTGAAGCCAAATGGAGAAGCTGGGGGAGCGCTCGTGGAGAACAGAGCTGGCCCGGGCCCGAAGGCAGTTTATTACTAATGCAGTGAGAAGCTGCCACCAAACAAGACCACATGGACACTGGCACAGAACACACGGAAAGTTCCACCTTCACTCAGCCTGTAGCCTGTCCTAGAACAAAGGAGCAAAGGTTCCTTAAACAAAAACACAGCTGGCTCTCTGGTGGGAAAGACAGTCTCTCTTTCATAGCTGCAAAACCAGAGCCTGGGAGGGGGGCTGGGCCCAGGAATCTGCATTTTTACAAGGCTCCCTGGGAGAGCTGATGGTCTCAATTAAAGTGATGGCAAATAAAAAGCCAAAATACAGTGGTTTGTGTTCTCTTTCGTTTGATGATGTTGTGGATATCAACAATAAAGAATGTGATGTTCATCTTTATTTGTTGACTTATTTCTTAAAACAGCAGGAAGATGCTGAGATAGGAGGTTCTGCTCAACCAGGGAGCTTCAAAGGATCACAAAGGACCTGTTGTTTCACAGTCGAGGAGTCCCCAAGTGTCAACGGTGACATGCCCAACAAAAATATGTTCTACGGCTGTGCTTTCCCTTTACATCCCCTGATGCATAGAAAACCCTTTTTCCAAAGCCATGTTATAGGGCAGAAGATATATTTGTTTCTAAATTGGGATGTTGGGGATGGGTTTCTGGGTAAAACAGAAGGCTGCAAATAGAAGGTAAGCTCCCAGGAAACGTATGACCTGGAGAGTAAGCTATGGGGACACCTTGGACCTCTACACAAACTCGCCCTCAGATTTAGGGGAGTCTGCCTCTAGGACAAAGAAGCCAAGCCTCTTCTGTGTGCAAGGTCAGCATCAGCGCCCGTCTCCATCTCCTGGTGCTGCTCATATAACAATGTCACAAACCAGGCGACTTTCTGTAAAACACAGAAATGTGTTTCACGTGGCTCTGGAGGCTGGCGATCTGAGATCACGGTGCCAGCATGGTTGGGTGACAGCCCTCTTGTAGGTCACAAACTTCATGTACCCCACAGGGTAGAAAGGGAGAAAAAGCTCTCTGGGGTCTCTTGTATAAGGGCACTGGGACTTCCCTGATGGTCCTGTGGCTAAGACTCCACACTCCCAATGCAGGGGACCCAGGTTCGATCCCCAGTCAGGGAACTGGAGCTCACACGCCAAACCTAAGGGTCAAACGCCGAAACTAAATATCCTGCGTGCCTCAACAAAGGTCGGAGATGCCACGTGCAGCAACAGCCCCACCACAGCCAGATAATAGATATTTCAGAAAAGATTCGCCTTGTTCAAGGGCATGGATCCTGTTCTTGGGGGCTCCACCATGCAATCAGCTCCCAAAGGCCTCAGCGCCTAAGGCCATCACCTTCTTGGGTTAGGATTGCAATATGAATTCGGGGGGAAGATAAACATCCAGACTGTAGTACCCATCGAACCACAGCCACCAGGTCCTGCTGGTTCTGCTCTCTTCTGGGTCCCGCCCACACTTTTTCCTCCTTTTCCATTTTCATTGCTGCCACCGCCTCCTAGCCTGCTTGTCCACGACGACCTGAACCAGTGGCTGCTCACCATCAGAGTATCACCTTTATCACTCCGCAGGCTTCAGTGGTGGGGGGCAGCGAGGGCCATGAGTGTCCTCCCCTCTGCCTCTGAGCCTGTCACAGAAAATGCAAGTCTCGAGCTGGATTCTGACACCCGGAGATGCTCATCAGCCAGCAGGAACAGGCATCAGACCGCCTGGTTTGTAAGCTCTCAAAGCCCCGGTTCTCTGTCCTTTCACTCGAGAAAGCAGATGTGACAAGACGCTAGCGGCAAGATTCAGTTAATTGGTCAGATGACAGACTTCTCTTTAAGCGATAGACTCGGGACCTAGTGGAATTCTAAGACCTGGAGGCCGTTCCAAAGGACACGAATTGCTTATGCTCTCCTCATGTGAAGGCAAGGATTCTGAACAACTTGTCTACCAATCCAACAAGCACGACTCACTCCACCAACAAAAAAATAAAATCTGATACCCAGTACACTAATACACCTTCTGATGTTCGCTGGAAATAAATATAACCAATGTATCAATGTCAACCTCTGGAATATAATAGTGTGTTTGTGTGCTAAGTCAATTCACTTGTGTTCAACTCTTTGCAACCATATGGACTGTAGCCCATCAGGTTCCTCTGTCCATGGGATTCTCCAGGCAAGAATACTGGAGTGGGTTGCCATGCCCTCCTCCAGGGGATCTTCCCCACCCAGGGATTGAACCTGAGTCTCTTTTGTAGCCTGTACTGGCAGGCAGATTCTCTACCACTAGAGCCCAGCCAGGAACCCCTGGAATATGATAGAACTACCCTTAAACAATCCAAGAATGCTAGAAAACTTCAAATGTTAAATAACTATGCTGAGGGCAGCAATTAAACTCAAAAACACATGATCATCACCCGGTTTAAACAGAGTTCTTTAAAAAAATATAGATAATGTATCAAAACCTTCACTTCTTTTTATCAAATTGTCCTTCCTTCTTTGAACACAGTCCACAAGTATTAGTCCCTTTTGCCTCTTCCTCAGGCCTGAGATAAGCCCTGGCTATCTGTAACGATCGTTTATCCCTTAAACTATGCGACATTGCCTTTCGTTTAACCAGCAAATGCTTAAACCCCTAACATGACCCAAAGCCATGCAAGCTGGGAGGGGAAGGGTTAAGTAACACAGCGCCCTGACTTCAGGGAGCTCTCATTCTGGCCAAGAGACAGGTACCGGAGCTGACCATGAAAATAAAGGCAGTGAATCCAAGGACGAAGTGTTCACAGGTTACAACGAAAGCACAAAGAGACGTTTATGAGTGGGAAATGTCCGTGGAAGCTTCCTCCCAGGGGAATGTCATACTGGTGAGCCTTAGAGAAAGAGTGGAGGGTTATGTTGTGTTCTAGGCAGAGAAGACAAAAAAAAAAAGTCCTATAGTAATGTTAAAACTCTATTAAACTTCTGCTGTGTTCCTGGTACCCTTCTAGATGCACCACCTCCACTGTTTCATTCACTCCTCATACTCAGAGATGGATACTATGTTATCTCCATTGCATAGATGAAAACTCAGGCTTAGACTAAATCGCTTACCTGACTCAGGTCATACAGCAGGTTGTGGCAAGGCTGGGATTGGAACCCGGGGCTTTCTGACTCCTAAGACATGAGCTTATTCTCCATTCAGGAAACGCATGCGTGCTCAATCACATCTGACTCTTTGTGACCCGCCATGGACTGTAGCCAGCCAGGCTCCTCTGCGGAATTTTCCAAGCAAGTATAGTGGAGTGGGCTGCCATTTCCTCCTTCAAAGGATCTTCTCAACTCAGGAATCAAACCTGCATCTCCTGAACTGGCAGGCAGATTCTTTACCACTGAGCCACCTGGCCTTTCCTCCACTCAGGAAATATGTGAAGGCAATGACTGGGCTCGAAACTGAAGCTGCAGACAGCGCGGCACAGTGAGGCTGGTCAGGAAAGTCAGCCGCAAGTTGGTTCCTTTTCTCATCTCGAGTTAAGAACCTGAGTCCCTCCCATCTTTCTGTTTCCACCAGAGTTACACACACATTAGGAGCTCAAAGAAGTGACTGGGTTTGGAAGGAAAGAATTTCTGGAATAGCTTGCTGCACCAAACCCTGCCTGGGTAGCGATTCGCCTCTTCTTTATAAAATGAGCTGGCTTCCCTTTAAAAATAGAGCTTCCAACATGCCCAGCATCAACGGATATTTGTGTGTCTTCCAGGAGGCATGCTCTGTTACGAGCAGGAGGATTCTGCAGGGAATACAGCAAACAGGACCCCTTCTGTCCGGGAGCTTGAAACAACCGTCTCCTAATTGGACTTCTCTGGTTCCTGAAAAATGCCCAAGAAATACCAACCAGCAGTCAGACGCGGGCACAGCCGGGGCGGGCGGCGAGGTTCCAGCACCAGGAGCCGCTGCTCAGGCCGCCCGAGCTCCCAGGCCCGCAGCCTCCGTCATTGCAGCTGGGCCCCCACCCCACGGGGCCCAGACCCTGTGTGGCCACCAGGGCTTGTCCGGGGCACATCCTCTGACTCTCTCAGGTGGCCCCTGTGATTCCACACCGTCATCCAGATGCTTTGGCCTAAGAGCCTGGCCTTGGGTGATGCAGTGGGATTTGTTCCCTGAGAAGAATGCGCCTTTATTCAGACTCCACTCTGCAGGAATGCCTGCAGCACCAAAACCCAAACAAACAAACAAGATTCAAAACAGAACGCACGGATGTGAAGTCTAGTTGTCAGATTACATTGTCTTTCTTTTTTAAAAAAACAACTATTTATCTGGCTGCATTGGGTCCTAGTCGCAGCAAGCGAGACCGTCACTGTGTCTGGGAGGTTTCTCGTTGCGGAACGTGCGGCATGCAGGACCTTAGTTCCCTGACCAGGAATCGAACCCGTGTCTCTGGATTTACAAGGGGATTCTTAACCAGTGGACCACCAGGGAGGTCCCTCTATTGTCTTTCTTACTCCAAACCCCAGATGTGCCGCCGTTGGAGATGGGAAACCTCCCCCAGGTTGTGTGTGGATGAAGGTGGGTTTGGGGAAGCCTGGAGCCTGGCTGTCCTCTCTTTTCCCAGCAGAGTGGTGGAGAAACATGAGCAGAGGCTGCAAACGAAGAGCTCAGACACAGGAGGGGCAGAGGCAGGCCGCTTACAGACGGCGGAGGCAGGATCTCAGCGTCCCCAGTGGCTCAGAGGTAGACAATCTGCCTGCAGTAAAGGGGAATCCTCCCTCAAGAGACGTGGGTTCGATCCCTGGGTCAGGAAGATCCCTTGGAGGAGGGCATGGCAACCCACTCCAGTATCCTTGCCTGGAGGGTCCCAAGGACGGAGGAGCCTGGCGGGCAGCAGTCCATGGTTTTGCAGAATCGAACACGACTGAAGTGATTGAGCACGCAGGCACGCACACACGCGGTAGGATCATACCAACCCGGAGCGCTGGTTTCTGGAGGAGGCGGACCATCTCCCCACTCACCCGGGGCTCAGCCCCCAGGTCAGGCTACCCGCTGAGCCTCCTCCCCTCCCCAGGCCTACATCCCACCTCCCACCATCCCCACGGGGCCCACTCCAGCGCCTCCCGTGGCGGAGCCAGCCGCTCCTGCCAGAGCCTCCCTCCCGGCGTCCTGGGACAGCGGGTGGGGTTCCTGCCATGCCAGCATCTGCCCAGGCCCCCAGTCAGCCCTGGCCTCTCTGTGGGGCCCTGGGGGGGTGGGGGGACTCGATCCCGAGCCCTCTGTCTAGACCAGACTGAGTGCCAGGTGCATCCCTGGACTTGGAGCCGCCCAGAGTGTCTGCGACACCCTCTATCGGGGAACCCCCCTCCTCCTCCGGGCTGGGGGTCTGCGGCCAGCATGGCCTTAACCCTTGGGGCTGCAAACTTCCTGTGAAAGGTCGAGTGGCCAACATTTGGGGGCTTTTTGGTCTCAGATGATCTCCGTCTCACATTCCTTGTTTGTTTTCCTGGAGGGGCTTCTGCTTTTTCAATCCTTCAAATCTTGCGTGTGTGTGTGTGTGTGTGTGTGTGTATCAGTCCCTCAGTCATGTCCGACACTTTGCGACCCCATGGACTATAGCTTTCCATGGAGTTCTCCAGGCAGGCATACTAGAGTGGGTAGCCATTCCCTTCTCCAGGGGATCTTCCTGACCGAGAGATCGAACTCGGGTCTCCTGCATTGCAGGCAGATTCCTTACTGGCTGAGCCTCTGGGGAAGCCCCCTTTAAATCTTATCAGGCCCGCGAACCAGATTTGGCCAGTGGTTGGCCAACGCCTTTGCAAGATTACCTTGGCCTTTGTCAAGTCCAGGGCAAGCAGGAGGACTACCTCCTTGGGAGCCGTCCTGACATCCAGACAAGCTCCTCCCAGGTGGTGGCCCTACCTGGGCCATGATGATGTCATAATCCAACAAGCAAACATCTGTGATCATAATTAACCAAGAGGGAGCAGGATTTTAATAGAATTCCTTATCATAGTAGACAAGCTTGGCAATTCAAAAATCAGAGTCTTCAGTAATAACCACCCCTTTAATCTTGGTTTCCAATCACTGAGGACCTACTAAGTGTCGTGTCCTATGTGCTGTGACTCACCTGTGCTTTCTGCTTTGATTGCTGCAGCTGCTGGGGTCCCTGTGTCATTTGGGATTGAAGTTAAGTTGGCGTAATGCCTTGATCTTAAATTCTGTGGAAAGGTCAAGACACTGGCAAGTCCTCAGGCAAGTCCAGCGACTCCTCAAAGCTCTTCGGGCTGTGTCTCCCTCTGCCCCCTTGCAGAGCGATCCTCTTGCCCTAAGACCTGGGACTCAGCTCTTTTCCGTGATTTTCTTCCAAATACATTCACGCAGTAGTTTTTTGTTGAAGCTGACTTCACTAAAGGTCTGAGACAGTGAAAAGGCCCGCCTTGAAGCAGCACAGGCTCAAAATTACTTGTATCCATAAAACCAAGCATGAGATTCCCTCGTGGCTCAGACTGTAAAGAATCTGCCTGCAATGCAGGACACCTGAGTTCAGTCCTTGGGTCGGGAAGATCCCCTGGAGGAGGGCACGGCAACCCACTCCAGGATTCTTGCCTGGAGAGTCCCATGGACAGAGGAGCCTAGAGGTCTACAGTCCATGGGGTCACAAAGAGTCAGACACAAATGAGTGACTAACACTTTCGTTTTCATAAAACTAAGCTTGAGACTCCTCGTTTTCCCAGCCTTTTGGCCATTCCATCAAATATCAGGGATTTCCACTGGTCACATTCTTCCCAGCCTCTCTCCCTCACAGAATGCTCTATGCTTTGCTGTGATTCCCCTGGTAAAGTGAAAGGGAAAGTTGCTCAGTCATGTCTGACTCTTTGCGACCCCATGGACTGCAACATGCCAGGCTTCCCTGTCTTTCACCGACTCCCAGGGCTTACTCAGACTCATGTCCATTGAGGCGGTGATGCCATCCAACCATCTCATCCTGTCATCCCCTTCTCCTTCTGCCTTCAATTTTTCCCAGCATCAGGGTGTTTTCCAATGAGTCAGCTCTTTGCATCACATGGCCAAGGCATTAGAGTTTCTGCTTTAGCATCAGTCCTTCCAATGAACACCCAGGACTGATCTCCTTCAGAATGGACTGGTTGGATCTCCTTGCAGTCCAAGGGACTCTCAAGGGTCTTCTCCAACACCACAGTTCAAAAGCACCAATTCTTCGGCACTCAGCTTTCTATATAGTCCAACTCTCACATCCATACATGACTGCTGGAAAAACCATAGCCTTGACAAGACAGACCTTTGTTGGCAAAGCAATGTCTGCTTTTTAATGTCCCTGGTAGGGAAAACCTAATTCTCCAGGTTTTCATACAGTCACATGACTCTGGATTTTTCTACTTCACTTCCACCCTTTAGAGCAGCTGCTTGGCTGTCCTCTGGCCATGGTGGGACATGGTTATTTATTGATGCTGAAATGTCTCCAGCAGGGGCTCAGGTGCACTCACCTTCTCCTCAGTCAGAAGGTGCCCTCAGCACATACAACTTTGGGAAGCAGACCTTTCAGTCTCCTGAGGAAGTTCTTGTTTGAACTGAAACTGAATACAACCATCCTCTCGGCAGCTAGGAACTGTCAACACAGAGCCTACAGCTGGAAACAATCTCCTCAAAGTACCTGTATCTCTTCCTGTACAAAGCATTTTAACCTTCAAACTCAAACACACACACACACTCACACACACACACACTCGAACACTCACACACACACACACACACACTCGAACAGTCCAGCGTCTCCTAACAGAGGCTGAGGGTGCCTTTCAGATGGCTCATACTTCTCCGTCTGCAGCAGAGCGTAGCACAGTTTCCACACAGCAGAGCAAAACTTTCCAGGAAGCTTGAATGCAGACTTCCTGCCCTTCCAGCCTCTACCCATGAGAGCGGGTCCATCTGCCTGGGGCTCACTCAAGAACGTGCTGGGCTCCCTCCAGAAAGCGGGAAGCTCCTTTGGCCTTCTGGGCAGGCTGTCCCATGGTCTTTATTAGAGCTCTTTAACAACCAGTGCGGAACTTCCCCGGTGGTCCCATGGTTAAGAATCCGTCTTCCAATGCAGGGAACGTGGGTTTGATTCCCTGGTCAGGGAACTAAGATCCCACTCACTGAGGGGAAACTAAGGCCTCCAGCCGCAACGAGGAAGATCCCACAGCTGCAACCAAGACCCAAGACAGCCAAATAAATAGTAAATAGCAGCAGCCAGCACAGAGGCGCAGACCTCAACAATAACCAGTCATTTTGCTTCTGAATAGAGGACAGATTTCGAAGGCAACAGCACCCCACTCCAGCACTCCTGCCTGAAAAACCCCATGGATGGAGGAGCCTGGTGGGCTACAGTCCATGGGGTCTCTGTCGGACACAACTGAGCAATTTCACTTTACTTTTCACTTTCATGCATTGGAGAAGGAAATGGCCACCCACTCCCGTGCTCTTGCCTGGAGAGTCCCAGGGACGGGGGAGCCTGGTGGGCTCCCATCTATGGGGTCGCACAGAGTCGGACACGACTGAAGAGACTCAGCATGCAGAGCACGCATTCCTGGCCTGGGTAGTCATTTTCTAGCTCCCACGTGAGAGTGTTAGGTTCAGAGAGTCGCCACGGTTTTGGCACCAGAGAAGGAAAGCCATCTGGCCCATCGTGTGAGCCTTGGCTTGAATTTCTGGGGCCATCGTGAGTGTCCTTCGGGAGGCCTAATGCAAAGGCATGCCCTAGAGAATGAGAACAAGAGGAGACAGCGAATAAGTTGGAGCTCGTAAAGAGAGGACACAGGTCAGCGTTCAGAATGCTGAGCCCAGGGCCCGCATGTGTAGGGGGCTGGGCCGTAAGAACTCTGGTCATTGTCTAGCGAAGGGGAGCCTCAGTGTTTACATAGATTTTTCTGATTTTCTTGCTCTCTCAGCAGGTGATTCAAGGCCCATGCCAAAGTCCTTAAAGGGGCAACTGTTTTCCCCATAGGGAGGGAAGAGAATACATTTCATTTCTGTGACAAAGCAAGGGGCAGAAAGGACAGCTTTGGAGAAGTTAGATCCTCAGGGGCAGGGGTCTGCACACAATTGGTTTAGTACATCGGCAATTAGCCAGTGCAGAAAAGCTGCTACAAAGGATGGCATTGCCTGGCACACATAAGTGGTATTGTTTTAGGTGACGGTTCCCTGAAAACCCACTGTATTTCTTGATCGCCAGGGTCCCTGCAGTGGAGAAAGGAAGTTATCTCCCTTCAGCAGCCCCCACCAGGGGTTCTTAGAAACCAGCGCGGATTTGTTTCTCATTTCCTTTGATGAGCTTTCTTTCTGTGCTTCCCAGACGTAGCCAGGGTTGGTTCTGGAGTGAACTCTTGGTTACAGGCAAGTAAAAATAAGCTGATCCCCTCTGCTGTGACCCTGAGCTACAAGAGGGCCCTCCTGATTCAAACACCAGGCGGGTATCAGGCATCATGATGAAGA
Source organism: Ovis aries (assembly GCF_016772045.2). Lineage (NCBI taxonomy): Eukaryota > Metazoa > Chordata > Mammalia > Artiodactyla > Bovidae > Ovis > Ovis aries. Next base: position 60,564,417 of record NC_056076.1, read on the forward strand.
GCCACCCCGCTCACCCAGAGCAGCGAATTTCTCAATCAAAGACAAATTTGCAGAGAAAATGCATCGTTCAAGGATATGGTTCTACCAAATCAGTGCATCTTTGCTCAGTGACCGAGGGGCTACCTTTGTTTGTGAGGTCATCATTCGTGCTTCTTTTCTCCTCGCTCACTAGATTGAACATGCAGAACCACAGTCCACACGTGGGCATCATCAGCACGGGGTGGGGCCAGGGGAGTCTGGCTACGGCTGTAGTAATAGTTCAGACTGGTAAACAAGTCGGAAGAGCAGAGAATGGGAGCAAGTCTTTACAGGGTGTCCACAACATGCCGGGCTGGTGTCTGATGAGCAGTATGTCTCTGGGGCTTCAGCACAGAGAAAGTCGTAGTGAAAGCGCAGTCGCTCAGTCATGCCCAACTCTTTGCAATTCCGTGGATTGTAGCCCTCCAGGCTCCTCTGTCCATGGGATTCTCCAGGCAGGAACACTGAAGTGGATAGCCATTCCCTTCTCCAGGGGATCTTCCTGACCCAGGGATCGAATCCGGGTCTCTTGCATTGCAGGCAGATTCTTTACCATCTGAGCCACCAGGGAAGCCCCTCCTTAGCATAACCACTGCCCCTAAACCCAGGCACCAGTTCAAGGACACCCAGGAATAAGGAAAGACTGCACATACAGAATTCCAGCTGCTTTTTACAAAAAGTAAGAAGATGCACCTCTACCAAACTGACTGTAAAAACAGTTATCAGTCTCTCCACCTTCAGAAAGGATATAATGGAGTTGGAGGTACTTTGGAGAAAGAACAAATATTTTGCAGACTTTCACAGAAAGAGTTTCCTAAGTGATGTTTTGTGAGAGAGAGAGAGAGGGCTGCAGAAGCTTTATACCCTGTCAATAATGGCTTCTCTGCCACCTGCCAACAGTGGCTTTAAAAGCAGGAAACGACGGCAAGTACTCAAAGAGCACGAACTGAAATAAACCCAACTCACCTGAAGGCCCATGAGGCACTCTGCATTACTTCAAGTGCTTTATGTCATTAACTCATACGGCCATGCTAAGCCACTTCAGTCCTAATTCTTTGCAACCCGATGGACTGTATCTCTCCAGGCTCCTCTGTCTGTGGAATTTTCCAAGTGAGAAGACTGGAGTGGGTTGCCATGCCCTTCTCCAGGGGATCTTCCCAACCCAGGGATTGAACCCAGGTCTCCCGTATCTCCTGCATTGCAGGCAGATTCCTTATCGCTGAGCCATCTGGGAAGACACTGACTCATATAACCTTCACAAAAACCCTATGAGACAAGCACCATTAGCAGCCCTAAGTTATAGATGAGGAAACTGAGGCACAGGAAGGGCTCACCAGCTGCCGAAATCATAAGCAGAGCAGCAGAGCCCAGACTTACACGCCAGGACTTACACTGTGTAACTGCTCTGCTTTGCCCCCCTGCCTAACTGACTGAGCAGTTTCACCACAAAGAAATACAAAGCTCACTTGACAGGCCAGACTGAATGAGAAAAGGCAGCTTCTGCCTCATTCACCTTCTCTTGTCAGGACCAAGAAAACCTAGAGTGACTGCTGTCAGCGCCAGGCGACATGGGAGACATATGTCTAATTAAAACAGCTGATCTTTTCAACCCAGCGCAACACTCTCCGCATCTGTGATGGCAATTACACAAGGAAGGCCACCGGACGAAGTGGCCTCACAGGGGGGTGTGCTGTGGGTCCTGCGGCGGGGGGCTGGCCACTCCTTGCAGAGAGGGTCCACGGGGCTAGGCAGTGTGCGGGGTGCGGGGCTGGGTGCGGGCCGCAGGTTGGGGGCAGGGTGCAAGGTGGGGTGCGGGGTGCAGGGCAGCGAGGACCCTGGCAGGGGCTGGCTGGGACCTGAGTGTGGCGGGGCTGCCTCAGGGATGCAGGGAGGAAGATGAGGGCCCGGTGGACGTGGACTTGATCCCCTGCAGTTCATCAGGCAAGGACACCAGGTGGCGTCCCCGGGCTTAAGCCCCTTTAATTCGATTCAGAACACAGCACCCCAGGAGGCTGTTTCTCTTTCTGACCTCCGGCCTCCAGGCTCGTGAGACAGTGAATTCCTCTTGCTTTGAGCCACCTAGCTTGTGACCCTTTCTTACGGGCACCCTAGGAATCACTGTTGGCTCATCCCCCAACATCCAAGAGCAGCGCAGGTCAAGATGGCCCTTAGCACAGCCGAGCCTTGCTAAGTCACTTCAGTCGTGCCCAGCTCTGTGCGAGCCTATGGACTGGAGTCCACCAGGCTCCTCTGCCCACGGGATTCTCTAGGAAACAGTACTGCAGAGGGTTGCCAGGCCCTCCTCCAGGGGATCTTCCTGATCCAGGGATCGAACTTGAGTCTCCTAAGTCCCCTGCATTGACAGGTGGGGTTTTTTTTTACCACTTGCGCCATCTGGGAAGCCTTAACACAGCTGTAGAATCTAAAAACCGGACAGTTACAACCCCTGTCTTGGTCCTGGCTCTCTCTGCCCGTCCTCTGTTCCCTCTCACCTGTCTCTGCTTGCTAAGGCTTTATAGTTAACCTAGAGCGTGTGGAAGGTGTATCCAGACTCTGTGGAAAGCCATCACATGTTGCCATGTACTGGGCTATATGCCTGAGGAAATTCCATGCTTCACACACGTGCGATTTCCTTAGCCTGGTGGTTCCTAGGGTGGCCATAGGAAAGGGTCACAAACTGCGTGGCTCAAAGCAAGAGGAATTCATGTCCCACAGTCCTGGAGGCCAGAGGTCAGGAAAACAGACTGGTTTCTTCCGGAGGGCCCTGAGGGAGGGTCCGCTTTACGCACCTCTTCCAGCTTCCGGTGGTTGCTGACAATTCACGGCATTTCGTGGCTGGAAAGTGCAGCACTTCAATCTCTGCCCTGTGTGAGAAGGAAGCATGTGCTTTTTGTGTAAAAGAAATGTCTAAGTCCTAACCTTTGGTATCTGCAAAAGTGACCTTGTTTGGAGAGAGGATATAATATTTATCCAGGGTAACCAATACTTGAATAATGAAGACCCGGATCCAGAGTGATTTCTACACACTGACCCAGCGACCTGCTCTGAGGCTGTTTAACCTTCCTGTCCTGCAGTTTTCTCACTTGTAAAGGAAGGAATAAAATTAGATCATTTCTTCTGAGCCTAAAGGTCTTAGAATCTCTTTTCTTTTTAATTGAGTTATAATTAACATCCAATATTATATGTTTTAGGTGAACACCACAGTGACTGGGTATTTTTATATACTATGAAGTGACCCACGACACCCTCCTCTGATACTTCCTCTGCTTCCTTCCTGGATTTGGCCCCATGCTTGCCCTCCCTCCCTATTCATGTGCTTGGAGTCTTACAGCCGGCAAAGGCTTTTTGTCCAGTATTTCCCGTCTGACCCTCAATTTCTGGTGTAAGAGCAGCATAAGCGGCCCCCACGTGCCCCCGAACCTCCTCAGCTCTCTCCCGCCGGCGGCCACGACCCTGAGCACTGGGTCTCCCTGCTCCCTTGACTCATTTCTCGCCCTTTCTCTTGTCTCACCTACACCAGGCTTCCGGGTTCTCTTTCCATCCACTGTCTGGTTGCCAGTTGGCCTAACCAGTCTAGTTTCCGCTTTTCTCCCCACAAACACCCTTGTTTATATAGGACACATGGGTTTGGCATCTTGTCTGCAGACAAACACTCCATGGCTGCAGACGGGGTGGAGCAAGCTCCAGGCTGAGGCGGGAGACCCGCGTGCAGTGCGCTGCCTGCGTGCGATGTCCCAGAACCGGCTTGCTCCATGGATGATGAAAGGGCGGGACTCGAGGGGGTCACAGGCTCCAAGCGAGCCACCAAGGGTGAGCAGAGGATGTTAGATGCACTTTCTGCCCAGGTGGCTCAGACGGTAGAGTCTGCCTGCAGAGCAAGAGACCCCAGTTTGCTCCCTGGGTTGGGAAGATCCCCTGGAGGAGGGCATGGCAACCCACCCGAGTACTCTTGCCTGGAGAATCCCACGGACAGAGGAGCCCGGTGGGCTACAGTCCATGGGGTCCCAAGGAGCTGGACACGACTGAGCGACTAACACTTTCTTTCCTTCACTTCTTTTCTGCCCACCTCACGTGCCCCGCTCGCTCCAGAACATCCAGAGCGACCAGAACAAATCGGGGGCTCCTCCGGCCTGTGAGGATGCGGCCAGGGCTCGCTGCCATTAATACAGCGCGTCCCCTGAGCGTTCACGGAAATAAAAGCGACTCAGTCCGCCCCGCGCCCCAGCCCCAGGGGTCTGCAGAGCTCTGCGGACCCCTCCCCAAGGCTGCGGGCGCTGAGGAAGCACAGGCAGACCCCGCCCTGCCCCCAAACTGGAGGAGGCGTTCTCGGCGCTGCTGTGTAAACAGCAAGAGATTCTGCTGCGTCATGGAAACCGGCGCCGGCAGGATTCCGAGGCGGGGGCAGTGTTTATCCTTGTCACACGGCAGAAGGTCAACAGACACCCGCTCCCTGCGGGGCCCGCGGCCGGCGGGCGTGAGGGCGGGGCTCGCGGTCCCGGCCGTGATGGGGGCCTCGGGCTCCTTGCTGCGCGCTTGCAGGCCCGCCCTCGCTCAGCTCCCTAATTCTGGCGGGCGTTGCGACCACCGCTTTGCGCTGCCGTTTTTGCTGAGGGGACAGAGGGGAGACGATGTCCCCGGTGCACGCATAGAGACAGAGGCGAGGTGCGAGCCTGAGCGCCAGCCCCCGCTTTTCCGGACACGTCTTCCTCCTCCGCCGTGAGGGGATGGACGCAGCACACTCGTGCTGGAAGGGGTGCCGGGGTCCCTTTGCGTGATTGCCCTTTTCTGTTGGAGAAGAGCCGTGCGCGTTTGTCAGCGAGGGGAGGGGATCTGCCGCAAGGGGAAGAGCGGCCTTCAAGACCAAGAGGAGGAGTTGCGGGGGAGGGGAGAGGAGGGCAGACCCAGGATCAGAGCCCTCTTCCCACTTAGAATGGTTTGCCAACAAGCCTCGCCCGGGACCTTCCCACAGCCTGAGACTGGCCTCTTCTCTAACAGGCGTCAAGCCATGAGGTTCCTCTCGGGCTTTCTTGCTGGGTCCTGGCCAAGTTTACCCGGAAAAGCCAGCTACTCTGACTCTGGGTTCTTTCTTTTCTCCCCATTAAGACCCACCTCTGATACCCCAGGTGAAGGGCCCATAAGAACAGAGGGTGATCCGTGGCTTGGAAGCCGACAGAGGGCACAACCTGGACGAGTTCTGGTCGGAAACACTTGGGAAATGTCTCATTTGTGTGTCTGGTTTCTCTGCCGTCAGAGTCTCGGTCATCCTTACAAAGTCCTCGAGCCCCCGAGATGGCGCCTCTTATTCCTGAGTCTCCTGCACGCCCAGGCTACCACCTGGTGGATATTGATGGCTAGCTTCACTTCAGGGATGGAGAGACTGAGTCAGGGAGGGAGAGAGCGCCAGCCCTGTCTGAGCTCCCTAGGGATAAGTAGGCAGAAAAAAGCTGAAGCTCAGCCTTGCAGTAACCGGCTAAGGTGTATGCTTTTGTCTAGAATAATAAAAACCAGAATTTTAAAGGCTATTGCCTTACTTACCCCAGAGGGCTGAGGAAGTCTTTCTTCTTGCTTTTTATGACTCCGGTTTTGCCTCGAGAAGTAAGTGGCACTATAAATCCCAAATAGCTTCCTACCTGCTGTTCTTCCCCAGTGAGACTTGAAGTGATTACTAGACACGGTTTCAGGCTCTGCCAAATGATAGGAAACTTAGAGTTTGCTTTCTGCTCAGATTTACCAGGGGGAGAGGGTAATTTAAACGGCATTTCATTATCTCAAAAGAGGTGGCAGTAAACATTCTGTTACCGAGAACAGACCCTTAACTAATTTCTATTATTGGAAATCTTTCTATTGGAATTAGAGTAAAACTTTGGAGCTCAAACGCTCTGCCTTTCCTGGTTAGACAGTCTTCTACCGAAGTGTCCCTCTGGAAGACCAGTTGCAGTGGGAAATTGTCATCCCTGTGAACAATGAGCGGCGGTAGAGAAGAAAAAATCAAGCACCTTATCTGCCCCAGTTCTTCTGCGGCCCCACTCGGGCTTGGACCAAGGAGGGCCGTTGCCTCCTTTCCAAAATGGGGAGAAACTGGTTGACAGTCTGAGAGCTGTCTTTTCAAGAGGACAACACCTGCTCCGGGGCCCACGTTGCTGAGAAGTACACGTTAAGCCAGAATCTTACTACAGCTGTCAGAGTCACAGTGATTGACAGCGGGGAAATCTCATTATGCATTTCCGCAGGACCATGGCAAAGCTTTGATTAGCATTTAGACATTCCCATTTGCAGGAGCAGCATTTTTCTTTGCTAGTAAAGAATATTTGTTAATGCTCGGGCCCGGCATCAAATCTCTATAATGTGCTCAGGATGAGGCCGGTACCACCCAAAACTAAAGATGCGCTTTGGTTTGTTTCTCCTCACTTTCTTCTTGGCCACATCAGCTCCACTCTTCCTTCTCATCGACAAAGAAGAAACAGAACAGAAGTTGTTCAGCCTGCAATTTGTTTCCAGGATATGACACGTATTTGCCCTGGACCTCTGAAGAACATTTTCAAATTCTTACATGTGGTAGGAATGAATGGTAAAACGGGTAGTTTTAAGGTATATAAATCTAAAAAGTATGAAAGCGTTAGTCGCTCAGTCATGTCTGACTCTTTGCAGCATCATGAACCATAGCCCACCAGGCTTCTGGGTCCATGGACTTCTCCAGGAAACAATACTGGGGTGGGTTGCCATTCCCTTCTTCAGGAGAGCTTTCCAACCCAGGGATCGAACCCAGTTCTCCTGCACTGCAGGCAGATTCCTTACCATCTGAGCCACGAGGGAAGCACAGATAAATCTAAGTGCTCCCTTTATTTGCAACCAAGCCAAAGTCACACGTACACATTTGGTTAAATAAGACTCAATGATGATACGAAAATTTGCATGTGGTCAGGAGGGATATTTCCAGAGAATCTTAATGGTCAAAGTCATAGGTGACTAATGGTAAAAAGTGAGATTTTTTACTTTTTTCCAAAACGACTCCTTGCAGTATAGCATATGGTGTCTTTGTATCAGAAAGACTATGGATCCCACTCATTGGAATAGGTTTTGAGAATAGTGGTTGGGCTGGTTTTTGAACTATCGCGTCTCTGCTCTGTGCCCACTATCCTGTATACTGCTTTGTGATTCTGGGGTTGGGTTGCTATAATCCCCATTTTCCCTTTTTTTTTTCCTACTCTTCTAAAATAGCCTTGAACTGCCACAGAGAGTTTCATTTTACTAATACCTATTCCAAATTAAAAAAGGATTTTTAAAGCCATTATTTGGAGCATTTCATTCCCATCAAAATTCTTCCAAATGGGGTGCTTTATGGAATGAAAGGTTTATGAAGCCTCTAGGGTCAGAGATTGTACCCTGGTTAGACTCCTGCCAGCAGTCAGGAGTCTGCAGCAGACACAGATGTAGTGGGTCGATCTGAGACAGACCTGCTCATTCTACTAACTTCACGACAGACAGAAAGTACGAAAATTCCACGAGGCTGCATAGAACTGTCTATTCCCTGCAGTACCACCTGCTATGGTCTGAATATTTGTGTCCTTCAAAATTCGTATGTTGACACTTAACCCCCAAAGATGAGGGAGTTATGGAGCAGGCCTTCGGGAATCCTGAAGAGAGGGTAGATCTCTCCTGAATGGAATGAGTGCCCTTTCATAAAAGTAGTTCCAGACAGATCTGCAGCCCTTGGACGCAGAGAGCAGTTGCCAACTATGAACCAGGAAGAAGGTTGCTCACCAGTAAACTGTCGCACCGTGATCTCGGACTTAGCGCTTCCCGAGCTGAGAAATAAGCTTCTGTTGTCTATATCTATCCCATCTGCGGTATTTTGTTATAGGAGCTTCAGTGGCCACTGCTTCAGCTAACCATGCAGAGTAACACCGGGAGCTGTGGAAGCCTGCAGGGTCCAAGAGGGACCTCTCTGCAGGTTCCACACAAAGAGCATGACTGCTCAAGTTCCAATAAAAAGTGACCCAAGCCACAGCCCTGTGCCCCTTTCCTCGAGTGAGTGAGTGGTGGTCTCTCAGGCGTGTCCAGCTCTTTGCGTCCCCATGGACTGTGGCCCGCCAGACCCCTCTGTCCATAGAATTCTCCGAGCAAGAATACTGGAGTGGGTTGCCATTTCAGAGGCCAGTAGAAGAGGCTCTGGGGAGTCAAATGGCTGAGAAGATGTGAACCTTAATGAGATCAAATTCTCAAACTGAAGCTGTTCATTTCCAAGTTAGTAAATTTTATTATATTGACATTTATGATGGACAACGCCTGAGATATTTTCATGAGTTCCAATATTCATAAATACTATTAATAATGGGTAGGCTACTGTAGCATTTTCCCTACAAAATGTATAAATGAAAACATAGAGCCACGCTGAGATGCGGCCACTTGGTAAGACACTCTGAACATAAGGGACTAGCCCCCTACCCTCACCTCATATGGGAGCGAGGCAGTAGATTCTGTATCAACAACTTAAACCCCTAAGATATGGCTCTTCCCTGGCATTTGCTGGTGCCCAAGAATAGTCTAGCAAATATTCAAAGCCGGGAAAGTTAAGTCCTCCAATGCCGAGGGTCTATATATTGACCTTGGTTGGTCTCGTTTGGTTAAAATCTAGTAACTAAAGGTCACACAAAGTGCAAATACCACTTCCCTGGCGGCCCAGCGGCTGAGGCTCCTCTGTCCATGGGATTCTCCAGGCCAGAATACTGGGATGGGTTGCCATTCCCTTCTCCAGGGGATCTTCCCAACCCAGGGATTGGACCCAGGTCTCCTGCATGGCAGGCCGATTCGTTACCATCTGAGCCACCACCAACGTTAGCCAGAGCCACTAACACACAGCCGAAGTTCACAGAAAGTGTGAATACAGCTTCCCTGGCGGTACAGTGGCTGCGACTGTGCACTCCCAGGGCAGGAGGCCTGGGTTCAATCTGTGATCACGGAGCTAGATCTCACATGTCACAACCAAGAGTCCCACACTGCGACGAAAGATCCCTCATGCCACAACTGAGACCCGGGCACAACGAAATAAATGAACATTAAAATGTAAAAGGCAAGTCATAGGTCCAGCTGATGTTCAAGAGAAAGGGATACAATGGCATGAATACCAGACAGCAAGGGTCTTGGGGGCAGGTTTTACGTATAGGTCCTTGGGCAGAGCATTTGAGCTCCTTGAGCCTGTTTCCTCACCAGTAAAACAGAGCCAATAACTATATTTACTTCCCCACATCGTTGTGAAGGCAAATGCAGCGTTTCATACCAAAACACTCGACCACGGGGGCAGCATCTGATCTCAGGAACCACTTTAGAGCTCTTCATAACCCCTGTGGCTAACGCAGAGCCTGGCATGTAACGGGTGTTCAAGAAATGTCCACTGGCAACTGAATGAATGAACGCATTCCGTAACTTACTGAAATGTCCTGATATCACCTTCATGCAATGCACACATTTATATGGTCTTAAAAGAGTCTGTGTCACGGAGACGTGACCCAGACATTGGAAGGATCTGTACCATCTGTTGTAATTCATTCAAATGTGATCCCTCTCCTGCAGAGCTTTAAGAACTTTCAAGGAAGTACATCATTACTCACAAATCCGTCTGATAAGAAAAACTGCAAGAAAATATAAAAAGGCATGCCGTCTATAGCAGCCCTAGAAACTGAAGCACAAGCTGTTTCCATGGTCAGGTCCCCCGGGCCCTGGGCCTTCTGGTACTCAGAGACAGGCTATTTCCAGAAATCAGGGATAAAGAATGGCAAAAATCTGTTGTCTATATGTAACCTAATCACATCTCTGCTGGCAGGCCATATTCTTGTTTCTGCTTCCCTCTTCTGAAAAGGAGAAGCATTAACTGATGCTCTCTTCTGATTCCTACCATGCATAGCCTGGCCGTGAAATTTACTTGCTAAATATAGTTGGAGGTTCTGGATTTTCTAAAAAAACAGCCTCGATATTCAGATAAAGTAGGGCATAGAGATCATTTGAGCAATAGCCACTAAATTCTCTTAGTAACATCTATTCATCAGAAGCGATGTGGATTTTTTTTTTTTAATATTTATTTGGCTACACCGGGTCTTAGTTGACCTTTGGCTGCAGCCCATGAAGTCTTGGCTTTGGCACGTGGGGTCTAGTTCCCTGACCAGGGACCCAACCTGGGCCCCCTGCATCTGGAGTGTGGAGTCCCAGCCCCTGGGCCACTGGGGAAGTCCTGGAAGTGCTGTGCTTCCAGTGAAAGCCAGACAGCCCGGCTCAGAGCCTCAGGGCACAAGCGCTGCGGAGGGCGTGCTTGCGGCGTCTCCCCACCATCTCGGCCCGTGCTCCGTCTGACGGTCTGACGCTGATACATACAAGCATTTCCCAAAGTCCATCGCTGAAAATGTCCAGGAATCCAAAGATGCTTGTTATAGTGCTTAATGCACTGGGGATCACATCTAAATGTTAGGCACGGGCTATAAGCAACGCTCAAGCATTATTTATACGCAGCATTATTCTAAAACACCAGAAGAGACAGCCCTGCAAGGCCCTCGCAGCCCCAGGAAAGGATACTTCAGTCTCATGGCACCAGAGGCTCTTCTGGAACGTGCGAGGCCGTATCAAGATGACTCGCTGCTGGAAACAGAAAGTAGTAAGCAAGCTGTGATAGCGGAAGTTCAGAAAAGGGTTTTTTTCTGACTAACCAGGATGCAACCGAGGAGGTTGAAGATGAGTTTGAGGGTCGTCTCCCATAATCACTGGAGATTGCCCCGTGTCCGGGGGCTCTTCTCTATGTGACTTTGTTCATTCACTTACTCTGGCTGTGCTGAGGCTCTGTAGCCGTGCGGGCTCTCCTCTAGCGGCGGTGTGAGGCTCCGCCCTGCGGTGGCTTCTCTTGTTGCCGAGCGTGGGCTCCGGGGCGCACGGGCTCCGGGGCGCACGGGCTCCGGGGCGCACGGGCTCCGGGGCGCACGGGCTCCGGGGCGCACGGGCTCCGGGGCGCACGGGCTCCAGAGCACAGGTCTAATAGCCTTGGAGCACGGCGCAGTTGTTCCCCGGCAGGCGGGGTCTTCCTGGATCAGGGACTGAACCCGTGTCCCCGACGGCAGGCAGACTCTTCACCACTGAGCCCGCAGGGAAGCCCCAGCGGCTCTCGCTAGTGCACGAGGTCTGTGGCTGCATCCACTTTCATGAGGCGCAGCATCACACCAAATGGTCTGGACGTCTGTCACTGCCCTTGGCCATGAGCTTCTTGAGGACCCGACGTGTAGTAGGTGCAGGGAGAATGAAGGGGACGTTTGAGGATTTGCCAGAAGGAGCTCTCCATGGGAGTCCTCTGCTGAGGCTGCGGAGGGCCATCGGACAGGTGGGAAGAGCGGCTGGGAGGGCCCGTGAGGGCAGCGGGGACACTCCGTCAGGTCCGGCCCTCGGAAGAGGGGCTCGGCAGCCGGCTCGGGACCAGGCAATAAACGACAGGGAGATACATTTACGTTAAACCAGCATCTATCACTAACCCCAACAGACCGTTAGTCCTTTCAGGCTGGTGTCTTAAACATTTGTGACAGATCTGGAGCCTGCTGCTAAGTCACTTCAGTCGTGTCCGACTCTGTGCGACCCCATAGATGGCAGCCCACCAGGCTCCCCCATCTCCAGGATTCTCCAGGCAAGAACACTGGAGTGGGTTCCCATTTCCTTTCCCAGTGTGTGAAAGTGAAAGGTGAAAGTGAAGTCGCTCAGTCGTGTCTGACTCTTAGCGACCCCATGGACTGCAGCCTACCAGGCTCCTCCATCCATGGGATGTTCCAGGCAAGAGTACTGGAGTGGGGTGCCACTGCCTTCTCTGGAGCCTGAGAAACCCCAAATCAAAGAGCCAGCACACTGGCTGTCCAGTAAGGCCCGCTTCCTGACTCATAGACCATCCCCTCTCGCTGTGTCCTCGGTGACAGAGGGGGAAAGTCATCTGGGGTCTCCTTTCCTAGGGCACTAACCCTACTCACGAGGATTTCACCCTCCTGATCTGACCACCTTCCAAAGGCTCCACCCCTAAAACCATCACATTAGGCGTTAGGATTCCAACATATAAATGTGGGATCCACAACAACCATCCTTTTCAGGTCTTGCCCACTGATAACCAGCTCCCCCAGGACTTCAAGACCTGGATGCTTCTTTTGCCTATACTCAGGCACAGCCAAGTGAATCCCCACAGGGTGCCCTGGAGTCCCGGCTCTGCCGTTTGTTAGCCATGAGAACGTGAAGAAGTATATTCATCTTCCTGAACTTCATTTCCTCACCTGGAAATTAGGATACTAACAGCTACCTGGGGGTTGGCAAAGGCTAAGTGTCCAAGGGGGTCACTACCATACTTGTGGCATTCAGATGCTCAATCAAAAAAAACCACTAATGGATATATGCTGTATTCTAGCAACTTCACACTGCTCCAGGGCTGACAGCTGTCAGATTCTGCAACACACTTGGGATGAGTGGGAAGAAGGGTGGCTCACAAGTGTTAAAAACCAGGGATCATTGCAGTGGAGCATATATCATCTAAATACCCAGACAGAGCCACAGTTCTCACTCAGCGAGTATCCGTTTTTTCCTTCCTCAATGACAATAAGTGATTATTGTCAACTGTGACTTTTTAGGGTCACAGAGTGTGATTCATCAGAGTGGAAGACTCATGGGCACACAACAGCCGCGTCTCTCCTGCAATAATTCAGATTAAAATCTGGCCAGTGTCATCTAGTATAGACAAATAAAAGAATTATGCATGAGAAGCTTCTCTACTATATAGGCTCATCACTTCTTTAAATAATCTCAGTGGTCTGTTGGAAGCAGTGGGGAAGTACAGCAAGGCTCTGAGGGGTTCATGGGAAAATCCTTCATTTGGAAGCAGGAGGAGCAGCGTGGTACAGGGGGAAACGCCAGGACCCTGGAGACAAGGTGCCCCAGCCAGCCCGCTTCCTGCCGGTTGTGTGCGTGTAGGCGAGTTCCTTAATTTTGCCTCAGTTTCTACCTCTGTAAAGTGGGGCCATTAACGTGTACTTTCAAAGTCGCAGGGAGAACTCAATGAAATGAGGCTCATCAAGCCGCTGGCCCATAATCATTCGTTTTTCTTCCTCTTGAATTCCTATTAAAATAGTATATCAGCTTTATGCCATATCATCACAATCAGCTTATTTCATTCATTATAATATAGGCTGACGATATGCATCTCTACTCATGGACAGTAAGCAATTTGTCCAAAAGAATTCATGAGATCTACAGTGATCGCAAATGCTTGCTATGAGATAAGTTTCTGACAGTGAAAGGGTTAGTCGCTCAGTCACGTCACTCTTTGCGACCCCATGGACTGCAGCCCATGAGGCTCTTCTGTCTGTGGGATTCTCCAGGCAAAAATACTGGAGAAGACTGCCTTTCCCTTTTCCAGGGGATCTTGCCAATCCAGGGATTGAACCCTGGTCTCAGGCATTGCAAGCTGATTCCTTACCATCTGAGCCACCAAGGAAGCCAAGCTCCTGAGGGGCACAGTCAGTGCCATACTTACCCACAGACCTCCCAGAGTGTCACGCCCAGCGCTGGTCATGTGGCAGTGCTCAGCGTGTTTGCGGAAACTGGCCAGTTTGTCTTAAAACATGGAGATGCTTCATTTTATTGGTTCCCCACGGCATCTCCCCAACAAATCAATACTTATCAGGCACACATTCTTCAGTGGTTTCCACCATGAAGTTTTCAACTCTTGGGTTTCCAAAGGGAAACCTTCTGGAAGCAAGAAACCTGGTAATCACGGTGTCATTTGTCGGTTCCTCTTATGCGCCCTTTCCCCCGCGGCGGGCAAGTCAGGGAGTAGAATCAGCGGAGGGGATCATGGGACCCCACATCTGCCATTTTCTTTCTGCAGAACTGAGTGCATGCATCTCCTCAAACCTAGATTACTAGTCTGCTGCTATCCAGACTTCTTATTAATTAAAAGAAAAAGGCTGGATCTGTTATTTCAGGGGTAATTACAGTTTCTGCTCTGGTTGTGCTTAGCCTGGCAGAACCATTTTAAGTATAGGTTAAAAAGCCTGGTGTGCTACAGTCCATGGTGTCGCAAAGAGTCAGACAGGACTGAGCGACTGAGCTGAACTGGAAAACGCAGTGACTACAGGTCTTTGGAGTATTCT